>NC_136264.1:77861299-78551185 GCF_964187855.1 Myxine glutinosa | reverse complement strand
ACACCAATGTTGACCAATCATAGTACCTGCTGCAGACCCTGCCCAAACATGACAGACCTTTCTAAAGACACTAGGTTTGTACATAATTCTATGCAAGGATATCCTGCTTCTTTTTAACGCTCGAAGAAAGTCATAGACCCTGCACACATGCAATAATTTAATAAATTCCCATATTGTTCTATCGCGTTCTCCAAAGGTCATACAGGTCAGCTTACCTGGTCTCTTGACCCCGTTAGAGTTGCGATGAATCCCGGGACGCCACTGACGGAGCAGGATTAATTTGGTGAGATGGGGTGCAGAGGAGGAAGAAGGCTAGAGGTGTGCTTGTCTCAGCAATGTCCACAAACACCGAGGTTGGTCTTTAGGAAATTTTATTAATTATTGGGAGAAGAAAACTGGGTTTGATCAGCACAGATTACATACAACATTAAAACAGTTCACTTACATAAAATACTTCACTTTGGTTTACAGCACAGGATTTCTCAACATGACACCAAGAGCAAGCAGAGTCTTCTTCTCCTCCTTCCAGCTCTCTCTCTCTCTCTCTCTCCTCTCTCTCTCTCTCTCTCTCTCTCTCTCTCTCTTCTCTTTCTCTTTCTCTTTCTCTTTCTCTTTCTCTTTCTCTCTCTTTCTCTCTCTTTCTCTCTCTTTCTCTCTCTTTCTCTCTCTTTCTCTCTCTTTCTCTCATAATGCCAAAGTCTTTTGAAGTCCTCTCAAGAGAGCAGTGTGGGGTTTCTCAGGCGTTCCGATCCCCACATCTGGCTCGGCCAAGCACAAGAGACCGTAGGTATGCTTTGAGCAAAAACAATAACATATGACCTTTCAGAAGTGTCCTCCCCTGAGCAACCTTATTTCTTTTACATCATTTGACAATGATTTCACTGCAGTCTCTCTTTGGATTGCAGTCAAAGCCTGACGAATATACATCTGATTTCACTTATACATGCATTCCAAAGAATTTGCTTGGACAACACTTTTCATTGGCACAGTTCAAGAGTACATTTTTACTGGCCGAGCACAAATTCATTTCCATATGTGCTGAGAGATAGAAATGGTTCACAGTATTTTATACAAAAATTGTAATTTCCTACATGGAAACTTTTCCAACAAGATAGTATTAATTAATTTGGAATAATGTAAAAGTCCTACTTCTACACGGCCCACCTCCAATTCCCTTGGCATCTCCATCTCGCGCGCCCAACTCAGCGTCCGCCATTACGCTGTTCGCTAAAGCGGTTCCCGCTCACGTATTTTACCTTAGAAAAATTAAGAGATTTAAAATTTTCGAACCGCGATGTCGCGCTTCATGCACTCCATCGACTTTTAGAATTTTTATCGCCTCTGACTAAAAATTTTTTACTTCCGAATGCCGAGCGCAATGTACGCTCGGCTGTGTCGATCTCAGCCCGCGGACAAAAAAATTGTCCGTTGCGTCCGAATCTCACTTCCTGACACAAGTTGTCCTGTGGATGGCTCTATTAAGACAAATGGCTAATCGAGCTTACTTTGAGGCATTAGCCAATTGATGGCGAATGATACGCGAGACGGAATGAAGAATACCGACTCACCTGCACGGCCAGCGCAGACATATTCACCCAGCAAATCAATTCAACTTGAGGCGGAATTAAAGTGTACAAAAATAAGATTTATTAAACGGAACCCGATACCAAGGAACGCGACGATAAATACTACAAGCTAGGTTGGGATCCCACACACCTCCACTTCAACAACGGACAAAGGAATAATTCAATTAAAGCAATCGTTGTGTTCTGTGGTGCAGCTTAGCTCTGTCTGCAGTGTGTCAGGGATGGCCAGGGATGGTCAGGCTCCGAGCGCGTCGTCCGACGCGACTCCGGTAGGTGGGAAGAAAGGCCTCGATGCGCCCCCGTTCACCAGGCCTCAGTAAAACCTCTCGCGCCAAGTGAGCAAGCGGGCATGCAACCTGCTTCACCAGCCGTGCAATGTCCTCCCAAATTCGGCACGAAACTGCCATGCACCCAACTGCCATGCACATGCAACCCATGCACCCATGCAGGAGGTCGGGGACAGAGGAATTGTGAGGGCAGGAGCGAACGAGGTCCAGGCACTCAGGTCTCTTCAACGAGCAGGGACGAGAGAGAGAAAATGTCGGTCTCTTCTTTTTGTCAATCCCCTCTTGACGTCATCTCTCTCTCTCTCTCTGCCAATCCATGCCGGCCAACATTGCATGCTCAACCCTCCACCAATGGCTGCGTCACCTCTCTCACATGCCATTCGTTTGATGGCCAATTTGTCGCTTCCTTCGGTCTTGCTTCACCACTCAGCGAGCTGCTTCTTGCTTTTGCCCTGACCAATCACCAGTCCTCTCCCACGCCGCCAATCGGCGGCCCTCGTCCTGTGGTGTCTTACTTCTACCAATCCTTCACAAGGTGGGCGTGGCCTCAGCCTGCCTAAGCAATGAGTGTTACTGTGCAAGCTGGTGTTGTGGCTGGATGTAGCTGCATCGGCCGTTCCCCAAACTGGCTTCCGGTGGGTTTATGGTTGTTGTGGCGGAGGGGGGATTTAAGTAGTGTTTGTGTGGTGTTACTATTGAGCCTATCTAATGTCTATAGTGCGTTGCTATACGGGACACAGGTATGATCACAGGTTTGACACACCGGGTAATTAGCATAAACCCTACAACTACTTAACCTGCCCCATTCCTCGTAATGGGGACGAAGATACACTTAATCCGACATATGGGCTAGACAGGTCCTCTACTTATTTACATCGAGGTGGTTCTTGTTACCCATGATCATCGGAGCACCTACCTATGCAGATCTACCTCAATCTATATATGTCCCTACCCTAAAATTCATAACAATACAATGACTTGTTTATTCTCCACAATTGCATTGGTGTGGTTTTGCCATGGTTTATTAGAACACTCAAAATAACAAATCTTTCTGCCGCATTCCCTCTAGAGACTCTGAGGGGCACCGTAACCGGAGTTTGGGGAGGTAACACATAACATAACAGTCATCAGTCTTTCAGATATTTTAACTAGTGGTCACACAGTCGTCGTGTTCAAATATTTCCCATTAAATCCCCCCATTCAAATCCCTCCTGTCTTTGGTATAACTATATGCTAGATGTCTTTGGTGTAACTATGCTGTCGTTCGAAACACCAACCTTCCAACCCGAGCAGATGCTCTCACCATTACACAACTGTTTAGTTTTAGATTCTGGCTTGGGTGGATTCGAGGGTATGATGAGCTGAGATGAAGACAATAGTACAGCGAGAGAACAAATGCAAATACCGATGCGAAGAATAGAAACAGAGGGTGAACGAAGTCCTTTGAAAAAAGGGTAAATATGCAAAAATGTGGATCAAACCAGCATTGGACGTGGGACGTGGATTTGTGAGGCTCGGCCAAAGCTGTCCACCCATTGGTTGGATAAAATGTAGGCGTGTGGCATTCCTGATCCTATTTTCGTTTCAAAAGATACCTGTTCGCAACGGCTTATCGTGTGTTACTATATTCAGCAATCCGCCGTTTGAAAATGTTTACTCCAGTGTACAAACATCATGGCGGGACGTGGTAAGGGCGGTGGAAAGACTCGTGCTTAGGCCAAGTCTCGTTCTTCCCGTGCTGGGCTGCAGTTTCCCGTGGGCCATGTCCACAGACATCTTCGCAAAGGCAACTACGCCGAGCGCATCGGTGCCGGCGCTCCCGTCTATCTGGCGGCTGTGCTCGAGTACTTGTCTGCAGAGATCCTGGAGCTCGCCGGTAACGCTGCACGAGATAACAAGAAATCGCGCATCATCCCGCGTCATTTACAGCTCGCCATCCGCAACGATGAGGAGCTGAACAAACTGCTGGGCGGGGTGACGATCGCGCAAGGTGGTGTACTGCCGAACATCCAGGCCGTGCTGTTCCCCAAGAAAAGCAAGGGAAAGTAAACGGCTTCGCCTCACACAAGGCCCAAGAGCTCGTCAGCTCTCCCACAACGGCAGCAGCATCAGCGATACACGATCCGTGTTTTACACAAAACTCTTTGCTGTGTATTTTTTTTACAAATTCATTTTTATCAAACTCACAAATCAAAACCCATTTTTACAAACAACGTACAGATCGGGAAATGGGGGGAAAAAGCATTATTTACAGACTGCAGTTCCGGAATGTAAAAATGTATTACCTGGCGACGCCACCTCGACAAACTACCAAATTTTGAAATCGAATAGAGTAGAATTGTGAAATTTTTAGTATTACAAGACAAACACTCGCAATTATTCGGCATGGATATGCCTTTTGCTTCTTCACGTTTAAAGAATTGTTGAACAGGCCCAAAGGAGCCCAGGATAGATATTGGTGGGAAAAACGAGCAAAGGAGGGCGGACGGAGCTTTCCCTCACGGAGCGGATCACATCGGGCTCGGATTTGAGCCAATGGAGAGGGGAGAGTGAAGTTTCGACCAATGGATAGAGAGTGAGGCGGGGATTAATTCTTCAGCGAATGGGAGAGTGTTTGAGGCAGCCAATAACAAACGTGAAATTTTTCGTTTTTTTCCTAACCTTAACCTTAATCTTAACGTGAAATTTTCTTAACACGCTGAAATTTCACATTTGTGCCAGCCAATGGCGAACGGCCGAAGCGTCTCGCGGCGCAAACAAAATCAGACCGTGCATTTCTCATGTTTCATTCGCTGTTGTTTTGTTTTGTGTTGATTTTTGCCGGTCACGATGGCTCGTACGAAGCAAACCGCCCGTAAATCGACTGGTGGAAAAGCTCCCCGAAAGCAGTTGGCGACGAAGGCGGCGCGGAAAAGTGCTCCAGCCACCGGTGGCGTGAAAAAGCCGCATCGTTACCGTCCAGGAACTGTGGCGCTGCGCGAGATCCGGCGCTACCAAAAGTCCACGGAGCTGCTCATTCGCAAGCTGCCGTTTCAGCACCTCGTCCGTGAAATCGCACAGGATTTCAAGACCGATTTGCGATTCCAGAGCTCCGCAGTGATGGCGCTGCAGGAGGCGAGCGAGGCCTACCTCGTTGGGCTGTTTGAGGACACTAATTTGTGCGCGATTCACGCCAAACGTGTCACCATCATGCCCAAGGACATCCAGCTGGCACGACGTATCCGCGGGGAGCGAGCTTAACCCACTCGTCCATGGTCTTGTGCACAGCTTCCGCACCACACCACCCAACGGCTCTTTTCAGAGCCACACCTTTCTTGAAAGAGTAATCGACCGTTCACCAAACTCGCCACCTATCACGACCTTTTGTGCGTTTCTAATGTGTCTACGGGTCGGAAGGAAATACGTTTTATGATGCTCTTTTTATCTATCTATAATTCCAGTAATCTCTGTCTGTACGTTTGTACGTTTGTACGTTTGTCTGTTTGTCTGTGACCGCTGTTTCTCGACAACTACCGGTCCGATATACTTGAAACTTGCCAGGTATATTGCTGGGGACCCGAGGATGTGCCTTTTCAAGGTTTGAAATTAATCGGACAAGTACTTACCGAGCTATGGCGATTTAGCCGTTCGCCGTTCGCTTTGCCGTTGCGAATGGACCAAACCATTCATGTAAATAGAGGGGGGGGGGGGGGGTTCTGTGGTCGTTCGCTTTGGCTTTGCGAATGGACCAAACCATTCATGTAAATAGAGGGGGGGGTTCTGTGGTCGTTCGCTTTGGCTTTGCGAATGGACCAAACCATTCATGTAAATAGAGGGGGGGGTTCTGTGGTCGTTGCGAATGGACCAAACCATTCACATCGAATCATCGAATCACATCGAATGGACCAAACCGTTCGCTTTGGACCAAACCATTGCATGTAAATAGAGGGGGGGGGTTCTGTGGTCGTTGCGAATGGACCAAACCATTCATGTTTTTTTTTGTTTTTTTTTTGGCAAGGAACGGGCACCCACGTACGGGCACGTCCTAGCTTATATATAGTACGGGCATGCCCTAGTAAAGACAAATGGAAACGTGGAACAAGACGGTGGAGGTTGGCTGTCTTCAGGGAATGCGGTTTCACAATGTTTCAATGAACCCCCAAAGGATTGTGAAGTGACAATTGTTGGGCATCATGTCATGTCACTTGCAAGGTGGCTCATGTTAAAATACACATTTTTTATTGTAATCGGAACATATATTATTTGACCCGTTCATCTCAATCCCAAAATAATAATATAAACTCTGCCATAAACATTGCATTTCTGGTGCCAAAGAATACATGATACAAAGTTCAAGTCGCGTGAAGCTCCTTCATGAACGAGTTGGTGGCTCTGAAAAGAGCCGTTTTGTTGCTGTTGATGAACACCACCCCCAGAATGTTTAACCACCGAAACCGTAGAGTGTGCGGCCCTGGCGCTTCAAAGCGTACACCACATCCATGGCAGTAACGGTCTTGCGCTTGGCGTGCTCCGTGTAGGTAACAGCATCGCGGATAACATTTTCCAGGAACACCTTGAGAACTCCACGGGTTTCCTCGTAGATAAGACCCGAGATGCGCTTTACCCCACCACGACGAGCAAGGCGACGAATAGCAGGCTTCGTGATTCCCTGGATGTTATCACGCAGCACCTTGCGATGACGCTTAGCACCTCCTTTCCCGAGACCCTTTCCCCCTTTACCACGACCAGACATGACGACAGCAGTTGAATCCAAAGCTGAATAAACGAAACCACGAGCATTCCTGTCTTTATATGGTCGTGATAGAGGTTTTCTATTGGTGGGAACTCGATTTTACCATTTGCTCTTTGACCCTTCCATGATTCCTCCATCATTTAATTATTTTCTCTGCAGTTTCCTTGGTGATTTCCACCACGTCCGCGTTTGTGCCTTTTCCCCTTTCACCTCTCGTTCCGCGCATGCGCACGTCGTCCTTTCGCTTTGACCATCTGCAACTGCACTGGCTTTCACTGTCCCTTCGCTTTCACTCAAGTAAACACGTAATCCTGTCAAATAAGGTTTAAATAATGCAGTAATTCACGACGATTTAATTCTGAACACAACTTGAACTGCAGAATTTTGGCAAATAACAATGCGCGCTCACATCACCTGTAGTCAGGGCCCTTAGGGATATTTTGGTTCAAATTCTTCCAAAAGCATCAAATTTGGCGCAGATGTTGCCCATGCCATACTCTCGATTTTTGACGGGCGCCAAGGGCGTTATGATCCGGGGACCACACCGGTCCATCCCACCACGTCACCTGACCTATGACGTCATAATTAGGATATGCATCCAATCACATGGCGTACTATAAGTGGTCAAAGTTCAAAATGAATCGATCGAAAAATGAAGGCAGGGATCCATTTTTAAGGTTTTCATAAAATCCAATATGGCCGCCAGGTCACATGACCTATGACGTCATATTTATGACATGTATACATGAACCCGGATCATGATCGCACAAAAATTAAACACAAGGATATGGCATACAGTTCATAAAACATCAAAATCCGTACCTTTGTAATTAGACTGATGAACTGCATATGCCTGAAAATTAGGAAATAGACATGTAAATATTTCCTCTAATTGTCAAAAATAAGGTCAGAGTTCGATTACCCAACCCAGAAACATAAAATGGTGAACCTCACGTAAATCTTGACAAAAAACTCAAAAAACCGAAATGTTTGACTCAAAAATGACCTTTAAGATGACCTTGAGGGTTGACCTTGACCTCGAATCATCAAAATAACATCATAATTGGATTCCTCGACCTCGAAAACCCCTGAAAAGTGGTATCATACATGATTCCAACCCCTTTGGTTATTTAACTGATTTTCCTCTAATCCGGGTGGCGGCCATTTATTATTTCGCCAATATGGGCCCCCCGGGGGGGGGGGCGCCCGTCTAAAATCGAAAGAGTATGGCATGGGCAACATCTGGGCCAAATTTGGTGCTTTTGGAAGAATTTGAAGAAACAAAATATCCCTTAGGGCCCTGACTAGACATGACCACACCGTTTGATTCTGAAACCTGTATGGATTGTGGTGGTACTGAGGCTTTATATTGGTGGAGAGCTCGACGTGACTATTTGTTCTTTCACCTTTGCACGTTGCCTCATACACTTCCTTATTTTCTCGAGGAGAAAGTGTGCTTCCTTGATGATTTCTACCACGTCCGCGCGTGGGCGCTTTGCCTTTTCACCTCTTGCTGCTCATTCGCACGTTGCCCTTTAGCTTTGACAATGTGCAACTGCACTCGCTCTTACGGTCGCTTCGCTTTCTCTCAAAGAAACACAGAATCTTGTCAAATGAGGTTTAAGTTCGTCAGTAATTTACGACGATTTCATCTGAACACAACTGCAGAACTTTGTCAAAATAAACAACAAACGCAAACAACCCCGAAGTTATAAATACTGTGACGAATTTGGTAGAGCAAAATGTAGAGCAGAGTAGATCTGAGTAGGTAACATGCTTCGAGATGTCGCGATAAGGAACACTTCCTGTAATAAGTCCATGTTTAGGTGTTTTGTCGGTTAAGGTGTGTAATTGTGAATCTGCCAGGAGATTCGTGTGATAGTTAGTGTAGGGGTTAATCAGTAGAGCCCTTGTATGTCTCACCTAGTAGTCAAACCTTTGTCCATTATGGCACTGCAGACCACATAAACATTAGTTAGGACCTTTAGTACAACACTAAATGACGCCTTTCCCCCCTGACATGACTTAGAAAGAAATCAGGCTGGAACACCACCACAATTGGCCGCCACCATTTACACCTCCGAGAGGCCTACCCACCTTGCATAGAACGTGCGGTGACCACGGAATCGGGGACAGGAGTGGCAGTGGCACAGTGGGCGTGCCCCTGGACAAGCCGGCGAGCCGGGGAGGCTCTGATTGGCAGAGCAGTGCGCCAATGTGACGTCATCGGCCGGAGATATTACCGAGGCCCGGACGCCATTTTCGGCAGTTGAGTAGAGAGTTCAGCACGTTGAGTGAGGTCTGAGTCAAGAGTTTGTGTGCACCCGAGTCGAGTTGAGATCCTGAGTTCAGCACGAGGAGAGAGAGCCCGAGTTGCGTTGGCCGTTCGCAGTGCGCAGTTCGCAGAGTTGGCAGTTGAGCCATAGGGAGTTCTTTTTAGCAGCCCGGTCGAGTCGTTCAGAGATCCTGACCCGAGTTGGGCTGAGGTGTAGCCCGAGTGGAGCTCGCTGTCCTGCTGTTGACCTCGTGGTGATCGGTGCTTGGTGCGTGGTGCTCGGTCCTAAGAGGCCTTGTGGGACTTGGAGCGAGGGACCTCGTGGTGTGCGATCGGGCCGGAAGGAGCAGTGTTGGACGGCAGCCACCAAGACGACAAAGACAAGATAAGGCCGCATCTGCGTACATTTTGACATAAAAGACGTGTTTCTTTCGTATTTGATCCCCCTCATCTTGTGTTTGAGGTCTGGTGCGTGGGATCCCGATTAGGATATTTATTATCGGTGCGCATTTTCCTGTCCTGCCTTTTTCATTTGAATAAACCCTTATGTTATTTTTGTACATATATCTGAACGCAGTTTACCGGGTGTTTAGTTTTAATAGATAAGGCTGCGGGGCTCTCGCCGTTCCCCTTCATTCCGCGCGCTTAAGGGTTTTAGGTGTTGATTTTGGAATCCGCTATTGAGCTTCTGCCTCGGGAGTTAAAGCCTCGTAATCGGCATCCGCAACTCTGGTGTTAATCGGAGTTGCGTGACATTTGGTGTCAGGAGTGGGATTCGAACCCGTCGGACAAACTTTTTTGTCCGCGGCGAGACATCGACAGGGTCGGGCGTACATCGCGCCCGACGTTTGAACGCAAACATTTTTATAGGCGAGGTGGAGAAATTCAATAGTCAATTGGACATACGGAGCACGATATCACGTCTTCGTCAAATTTAAATTGTGTTTCTGGAATTAAAATAAATACGCGTGCGGGAAACAATCTTCCGGAAGGCGGATGTCGGAGATTGAGGAGATGGAGGTACGCAGCGAGGCCTCCGCCAGTGAAGGGAGTGAGCCGGAAATAGGGGAATTAGATTTAGAGGTGAGCCTTGGAACCTCCCCCGTCCTGAGTACCAACGTACCGCCCTCCCCTACCGGGGAGCCGGGAACAATTGGAACAGCCCCGATGCCCGTCCAGATGTGGATGCAAATGATGAGGGAAATGAGATATAGCATAATAAATGCTCAGAGTGAGAAAAGTGAGCGAGCCAGTCGGGAATTGAATGACAAAATTGGAGGGCTGGAAAACAAAATGAGTAATGAGATGGGAGAAATGAAAAACAAAATGGAGTCCCAGGGGAATGAATGTAGGGAATGAGTGATCGATTGGAGGGAAAAATTTGAAAGAGTGGGAAAAATAATTGATGAATGTATGAATAAATTGAGGGAAGGACGAACGAATGGTGCTGCCGGGGCACAGGAGAAACCAAAGGTGGCAAAAATTGAATCGGAACGGGGGGGGGGGGGGAAGCTAAATTGGGAATGGGAGAGAGTACGGCCCAGGCAGATGTGCATGTTGCTCACGAGCAGGGAATTGCACCGAGAATTGCAATTGAAGGAAAGGAGGAAGGTAGGGAAGGAAATTCACAGGTAGATGTGTAATGCGCACAGGTGAGCGTGGAATGTGAGAATTGTAACAGGGAATGTTTCCCGCATTCTGGCCTGGTTGTTTATCGGGACCGGGTGGATGTCACAACACCCCAACCGGGGGATGAATTTGGAATGGTGCAGCACCAGGGCGGTTGTGCAGTGCAACCAGGGGTAGAGTTATTGGGGGTCCGTGTGGTGGAGCCGGACCATGTATTTATTGATCAAATTCAACTGGTCACGGGGGGCGACTATGCCAATATTTGGGACGCGGGATTGTGGAGCTGTGGTTGGGTAGTCTGGGGGTAAACGTGGTGCTGTGCGTGTCCGACTTGTTTGGACCATGTCTTCTGGAGAAGTCTCCTGGTGGAGCATGGCTGTTTGCTGGACCTTGGTGTTTTCAAGTGTGGGTGGGCACTGGGGGCTGCAGTTGTGTGAACTGGGGGATGAGGGCAGCACAGGTGACGTGATGAGGATGCCACACACTGCGACCGCCTCCCCCAGGGTCGAGGTTTGGAAAATGGAAGTGTTGTTGGCAGAAGGTGCTCACCACATTGGCCAGCTGGGGCTGGTGCAGCCGTGTTCCTCGCAGGGGGGGGGGGGCAAAGGATGGATGGTGGGTCGCACCCTTATGGACACTCATGGGCCATGTTGGCGTTTCGGATGCTCAGCTTGTCCTGATGAACCTTGCACAGTAGAGGTGCAGAGCTGTCATGGCCACATGTAGTAGTTGAGTACAGTTCACTGTTGGAGGCGGATCCACATACCTGTCAGTACAGTAGGGAGAAAAGTGAAATTTCGAGAAATTTGATTGGTACAATGGGTGAAAATTTGGGATTTTGTAGGGTGGATGGCACTTTGGACCTGACCAACTAGAAAATTTGTGTAGAGGTATGTGTTTTCATGTGGTTGTGACGTTGGAAATGAACTGTGAATGAGTGGTGAAGATTGTGTTTGGAAATGGTTAAATGTGAATATGGGATTTCACAGAAGCAGGCCATGGCAAAAACTTTTTGTAACATCTGTTCATTGAACAATGTGTTGAGAGGACTGAATGGCAGTGGGGTAGAAAATGTTTTTGTGGATTTTGTGGGTGGGGAAGGTGTGCGTGTCCGCAGGTACAGATCAAGCTCTGGAGGAGCGACGACTGTGGCTCCCCTCTGCGGCAATTACCCCTGGCAGCCAGTGGTGTCTAGAAATTGGAGCCCGTCGGTGGTGGGGTCTGTTTGGGCGTCGTAGGGTAAGAGACTCCCTGTGACCCGTGAGGCTGCAAGGACGCAAGAGGCAACGGAGCATGGTGTATTTGGTTGTCAGGGGCCAAGAGGTAAAGGGATGGGGGGGGCAAAGAAATCGGGTGACTTGTTTGGGACTGCGGGCACCACAGCTTTAAGCGCCCCCACCATCTTACTTGTGCGGTACCTCCCCGTTATTTAATTGAGAGAAACACACGAAAATAACATCTATGCCATGGTCCTGCAGGGGGGGGGGGGGCGCTGAAATATATGTTGTCATGATTTTGTGTTGTGACGATTTGTGGATGTGTATGAGTGGTTATGGGTTTGTGTTGAGTGAATGTGGACGAAATCCACCGATCCTGTGTGAAGGTTTGTGGTTAAGTTAGGTTTCTGTGTTGTTTGTTTCCTCCCTCCGCAGGAATGAGGAATTCTAAATGATTGTAAATGTTTGAAATGCATGGTTGTTTAAGGGGGAAGTATGTTGAGGAGCATAAGTAGGTAGCTTCAGCTCACTTCCCACAGCCCTCCTGATTTATTTCATCGGCTAATTAAGTGAGACAGTGAGTGTGAGAAGAGGAAGAAGTTCAAGGAGTGGCAGAAGGCGAAGCGTATGGGGGCAGAAAAGGCAGAGCATTAAAGTTATAAGGCAGCCAAGAAGGCTGCAAAGAAAGAGGTAGCAAAGGTGCAGGAGGCATGTAGGAAAATGTTCGGAGAACGCTTGGATTTGGAAGAGGGTCAGAGAGCGGTATTCAGGATTGCAAAGCAGATAGCGAAAGAGAGGTGTGATGTGATGGGGTTGAGTTGCTTGAAGGATGAAGTGGGACAAATCGTTGTGGACCCAGATGGAATTAAAGGAAGATGGAAGAGATATATGGAAATACTGTTGAATGCAGAGAATGAATGGGATGGCAACATAGAGAGTAACCCAGTTTTAGGACCGGCAGAGAAGATAACCGAGAAGGAATTTGAGGAAGTGATAAAAGCAATGAAGAGTAGAAAAGCGGGAGGGCCGTCGGGAGATGTGGGAGATATGTTGAAGGCAGCGGGAAATTGGGGTGTGAAGAGAATGACAGAGGTCTGCAATCTGGTGGTGAAAGAAGGCCGCATTCCAGTGGATTTGGAACTGAGTACCCTTGTCCCTCCATACAAGGGGAAAGGTGACCCCCTGGACTGTGGCTCGTATTGAGCGATAAAGTTATTGGAGCATGGAATGAAGGTATTGGAAATGGTGTTGGAGAGGAGGATAAGGAAGAAAGTGAAGATTGACGAAATGCAGTTTGGATTTATGCCAGGAAGAGGACCGACAGATGTGCTTTTTATTGTGAGGCAGTTGCAGGAGAAGTACATGGAGAAGAGGAAGAAGTTGTTTCTTGGGTTTGTTGATCTGGAGAAAGCATTCGATAGGGTTCCACGTGAAGTAGTGACATGGGCATTGAGGAAGTTAGGAGTGGAGGAATGGTTGATCAGAGCAGTGATGGCAATGCACAAAAGAGCGCGCACAGCTGTAAGGATGAAGGACGGGAACAGTGGTGAGTTTGAGGTGAAGGTGGGAGTGCATCAGGGGGTCAGTACTAAGTCCACTACTATTTGTAGCTGTGATGGAGGTGCTGGCTCGGAACGTAAAGGAGGGTTTACCGTGGGAGTTGTTGTATGCAGATGATCTGGTGTTGATTGCAGAAAGTATGGATGGACTGAAGGAGAAGATGAACAAGTGGAAGGAATGTATGGAGACAAAAGGTCTGAAGATGAATATCGGAAAAACGAACGGGATGGCAAGTGGTAAAGCATGTGGTGAGGTGGAAAGAACTGGGAAGTGGCCATGTGCTGTGTGCAGGAAGGGTGTCGGAGTGAATTCCATTCAATGTACAATGTGCGCTGAGTGGGTTCATCAAAAATGTAGTGGTTTGAGAGGGTCATTAACTAGTGTGGCAGCTACATTCAAGTGTAAGGTGTGCACAGAGGGAGCTGCAGCTGGAGGAAATGTTGAGTTGTATCTTGGAGACGGCGTGAAGCTGGAAGGTGTGAAAACATTTTGTCACCGTGGAGACATGCTGAATGGAGAAGGTGGATCAGACTCGGCAACGGTTGCTTGAGTGAGATGTGCATGGAAGAAGTTTCTGGAACTGAGTGGCGTGCTAATCAGCAGGGGAGTGTCGTTGAAGCTGAAGGGAAAGGTGTATGCTGCATGTGTGAGAAGTGTTATGATTTATTGGAGCGAGACATGGGTAATGAACGTAGAGCAGCAACAAAGGCTGGAAAGGGTGGAAATGCGAATGGTTCGGTGGATGTGTGGAGTATCATTGAGAGAGAGGAAGACAAATGATGAATTGCGAAAGATGATGGGAATAGAGCCTGTGATGGATGCTGTGAAGAGAAACAGTTTGAGATGGTTTGGTCATGTGTTGAGGAAGAATGAAAGTGACTGGTTGAGAAGAGTGATGGAAATGAATGTAGAAGGAAGTAGAGGACGGGGAAGACTGAGAAAGACTTGGCTGAAGATGGTCGAAGAAGAAATGCGGGCAAGGGGGTTAACAAGGGGAGGTGCAGAAAATAGGGCAAAATGGAGAAGATGGTCATGGGGACCGCAAGGCTCACCCCCGCTCTAGCAGGGAAATGGCCTCAAAATGCCTGTTGTTGTTGTGTGCAGTAAGTGTTATGACTGCAATGGTAGCGCCTGCAGTGAACCTCGCAGGGACTACGGTTCCGGGGAGGGGGGGGGGGGGGGAGAGGGCTGTGTTATGAATTGTGGGGTAGGGCGATAAAGAGATTTAGGTAGATCTGCACAGGTATGTGCTCCGATGATCGTGGGTAGTAAGAACCACTTTGATGTGCAGTAAGTCAGGCACCTGTCTTGCCGGAATGTCGGATTAAGGTGTATCTTCGATGAAGGTGTCGGATTAAGGCGTGTCTCTTACACACCATTTTCAAAGCATACACCCTGCCACACACCAAACTCACTCTTGAAACCACTCTTCCTGTGAGAATTCAAGACACGCACACAATCACTTGAGCTCATGAACAGCTGATCCACGATACATCTCCATACTCATTTACAAATGCACCTCCCAATGAATTTTACGGATATGAAATACAGGGAAAACACGAATCAACAGTTACACAGAACCCCAAATATGTGACATGCGAGACACTTCACCTGAAGGTACGCACACAGAATAATACCACTAATACGGTGATTTCAATTGTCACCATGCCAGTTGGCTGGGTGTGGGTACCTCTCTCACCAGCCACGGCTTTTCAGCAAAGGACTTCTGCGACTCACTGGGACTGACACAATCTGTCAATTTCCTGACCCGGATCTCAGTCAACGGAGCATCTTCTCTTCTGGACTTGGTTATGACTAACTTCCCTGAAAATGTCTGCTGCTCTTCTTCTGCTCCAATCGGCTCATCTGATCATGTGCTTGTTAAAGTGGACATCTCTCTGACCATTCTCAGAGAGCCTCCTCAGCGTCGACGAGTCTGGCATTTCACTCAGGCCAACTGGCATGGTCTTCAAGCAGCCATCAATCATCTGGACTGGTCTCCCATCTCTACCACCTCTGACATCAACTCATCCTGGGAATTCTTCCAAAGTAAATTGCTCTCTCTCATGCACAGATTTATCCCATCTCGTCTTCAGTTGTCATACCCTTCCTCCCGTCCATGGTACATGGAATCTTGTGGTGAGGCTGTTGCCCAGAAACAACTTGCCTTCATCTCCTGGAAAGCAAATCCAATGGAAGGAAATCTCATTTCCTTTCACAAAGCCCGAAACAAGTGTATGTCCACCCTCAGGAGAGCCAGGAAAAAATATCTCTCCGTTCTCAAGACCGAACTCTCTTATCTGTCTCCCTCTTCCAACCTGGTGGCATCTGGTCAAATCTGTTTCTGGTGTTTGTTCCCCCTCCATCCCCTCCCTTACCTCAAACGGCTACACAGCTGACTCCGCACGTGAAAAAGCTGAATGCCTCAACTCTGTGTTTGCCTCTAAATCTTGTGTCCCAAACCCATCCCTCTCTGTACCCACCATACCCAGTCGTATCCAGCTGCTCCTGGACTCCGTGTCCTTTCCTCCTGACAAGATGGAAAAGTTTCTGTCAACACTCGACTCTGATTCTGCAACTGGACCTGACGGCATCAGCCCACGGGTCCTAAAATCCTGTTCTTCCGCTCTTTCACTCCCTCTCTCTGTTCTCTTCACCCTCTCTTTTGCTCAAGGTCAACTGCCATCTGCTTGGAAATCAGCCAACATCACCGCTTTGCACAAAAAGGTGCAAAAAACAGATCCTAGCAACTACAGACCAATCAGCCTTCTCCCAATTATCAGCAAAGTCATGGAATCCATCATTGCTTCCGATATGAAATCTTTCCTCTTCTCCAATGGCTTGATCTCTGATCATCAATTTGGTTTCAGACCAGGTCACTCTACTCTGGACATGCTGCTTCTGCTGTCTCAACAATGGATGGAGGTCCTCAATGCCAAACAGGAAATTAGAGCTGTCTCCCTCGACATATCACGTGCCTTCGATACGGTCTGGCACCCCGCTCTGCTCACCAAACTCTCCTCCTTTGGTATCCATGGAAATCTCCACGCATGGCTGGCAGACTTCCTCTATAGTCGTAGTCAACGTGTGGCCCTGAATGGGTTTCTCTCATCTCCTCTTCCTGTTCAGGCTGGAGTTCCCCAAGGCAGTGTTCTGGGCCCTGTGCTTTTTCTGGTCTTCATCAATGATCTCTCTGACTCTCTTGAAAATCCTCTCTATCTCTTTGCTGATGACTCCACTCTCTGCCGCTCCATTCCTCATCCCTCAGATCGGCAGTCTGCAGCCTCCTCACTCTCTGCAGACCTGGACAAAATCACAGACTGGGCAAACAAGTGGAATATGTCTTTCAATCCTGACAAATCTCACACTCTTACGATGTCTCTACGAAAAGACCGACTGGACAACCCTCCCATATACTTTCTGAATAATCCTCTCCAAGAAGTTCTGTCACTCAAGCTTTTGGGTCTCACTATCTGCCATGATCTTTCCTGGGAAAACCACATTTCCAAGCTGGCCTCCAAAGCCAGTCGCCGACTGGGCATCCACCGTCGTGCGAAGTCCTTCCTTGGCACACCTGAGCTCCATACCACATACAAGGCTTTCATCCGCAGCTCAATGGAGTACTGCTCTCCCCTCTGGGCTGGTGCTCCTGCCTCACACCTAGCTCGTCTTCACGCTGTTGAAACCAAAGTGTTCAGAATCATTGGAATCTCCCGCGATGACGCTATCTCCGAGGGTCTTTCACTTACTCACCGCAGGCAGGTTGGTGGTCTTTCCGTCTTCTACCGACTCCTCTCCGGCCTTGCTCCCCCAGCTCTCTCTGGGTTCTGTCCCCCAAATATTCCTACAGGTCGCACAAGATCTGCCTTCAACCCTCTTATGGTTAAACTGCCAAAATCAAGACTCTCTGCTAACCTTCACTCCTTCATTCCTCTTTTCTCCCGCCTCTGGAACAAACTCCCTCACTCTCTTCAATCCCACTCCTCCCTCCAGGTCTTTAAAACGGCTGTTCACCACCATCTCTTATCTTCCCCAATCCAAAACCTTGATCTTTTCTACCCCCGCTAATTTCACCCCAAATCCACTTTTTTGAGGTGACTTTTGACTTCTTTCCTGGAAGTCCTTGGTGTCCTTGCGTTTTATACCTATCCTGCCTCCCCCCAGGCCCTCTCCCTCCCACACATCTCCCGATGTCCCTGCTCTCAAATGTTGTGTTTGTGTGCTTCCTCCCCTTCTCTCCCCATCTTGTCGACCGCTCCCCTTTTTATATACTTTGTTTGCTTGTTTGTTTGATTTGTTTGTTTGATAAATGTTAGCTCTTTCACGAGCCTCGACTCTGTATACAAAAAAAAAAAAAAATACACGACCAATGTAAACAAATCACAACACCGATTCCAGAACGTGCTGGAAATCAGCAAAGAAAAACAGTCATAAAATAACCAAACAAATTGTCGAGGACTTCGACAAAATAACCAAACAACCAACCGTACCCTACGCGTACTTGCTTGGGCTATAGCCAAAGTCACTGAACCCACAGCCCCTGCCCTTCTGCAGAAGGAGGCTTGTGGCACAGCTCAAAACACTGCCACCAACTGCGGCAAACTATGCTTAACAGCCAGGACCAGCTCACCACTGACCTAACAATCAAACACAAATAAGGGTTTCCACCTGATCAGGGTCCGGCTTCCCTTACCAAGTCACGAGTAGCAGAACACACTTTCTACCACTGCACATTAAACGTACTATTATGAATTTTGGGGTAGGGGGTATATATATTTAGGTAGATCTGCAGAGGTAGGTGCTCAGATAATCGTGGATGGCAAGATCCACTTCGATGCACCGTAAGTCAGGGATCTCTCGAGCGCAAATGTCGGATTAAAGTGTATCTTTGTCCCCATTTTGAGGAATGGGGAATGTTAAGTAGTTATAGGGATTATGTTAATTATCTTGCACGTCGTTCCCTCTGTGTTCATTCCTTTGTCCCATATGGCAACGCACATAGACACAAGTTAGGAATGCCACCATTAAAAGCACCACACATAGCAAATAATAATAATGAAACCCTAACCGGAACCCAGATGACGCACTTGGGCTGACAACCCTGACTTGGCAAACACACATTGGACAGGCAGGACGAAGGCCGCCAATTGGCAAAGAAGGGAAGGACTGGTGATTGGCCAGGGGAGGGGCAAGAAGCTTCCCTGGGATTGGTGGAAGGAAGGGAGCAAGAAGCAACAGACTGATTGGCCACCGACCGATGACGTGAGGAGGAAAGTGCGAAGTGCTCGGCCAATGGTAAAGGACCACAGGGGGAGGAAGATTCGAGAGGTCGAGAGGTGATGGACTGATTGGTAGGGAGGGGCGGTGACGTCAGACGACGGGCGACAAAATGACTCACGAGCCGGCATTTTCTCTCTCTCATTGGATGCCATAGCGGATGGTCATGGACCCCTTCCTCCGTTTTCGCTCTGTTGGCCTTCTCGTGCTCTTCTCTTTATTGCTCGTTGTTGGATCCCTGGGTGCCTAGACCTCGTTTGCTCCTGCCCTCACGTTTCCTCTGCTCCAACCTCTTTTTCTCATGCCTTCCTTCGCCCTCGGCCCTCTCTCCATTTTAAACTGAGCGTTGGGTGCATCGCAGTTCCGTGCCAAGTCTGCGGGAACATTGCATGGCTGAGGGGGTGGGTTGCAAGCCCCCTCGCTCGCTTCGAGCGGGATGGCCGGTGAGGCCTTGCAGTGCGCGAACGAGGCGGATTGAGGCCTACTTCCCGCCAACACTGGAGTGCGTGCTCGGACTGGACAATCGCTGCCAAGGCGCCAATCGAGCTAAGTGCACAACAATGTATACATTTACTTTCCTTCCATTTAAATTCCCATTTGTTTGTGTTCAAGTCTGGTGTGGGGACATCCCAATTTCGGATATTTACTTGCATCGTCACGTTTATCTTGTCCCGGCATTCCGTTGTAAATAAACCCTTTTATTATTTTCCCTGTTATTCTAAATTCGTTTTTGTGAGTTTAATTTCCTGCAGGTTTGAAGACTGCTTGGGAATCGTGTCAGGTAAAGCTCCTGCTTCTTCTTCCCCTCCCTTCCTCTACGCATATATCGTGAAGTCCGCATTCGATCTTCGCCTTCATTAAAGCTCAATTGGTCATCCGTAGTGTGCTCTGTGTTAATAGACGTCCACACGACAATACAGCCGCAATTTAAACCTGCGGTAAATTTTACACATAAACGCAAATACAGGCAAACAAATTACAACACCCAATTAACATAATAAACGCGAATTAGAAATCTGTCAATCATCTTCTGAAAAGGTTGGACAATTTAATTCTTGAGTCCATCAATCACTTCAAGTCTAAATTAATTCCACAACAACATTTATAATGGACGGTGGTTCATCGAGGTTAATGTCTGCCAAAAAGGGTAGTTTTACTTTTCTTGAAATCCAAACTGTCATGAAAATATCGATCCTACGATTATTTGATACCTTCGAAGCGTATTTATAACTTCAGGGTCGTTTGTGTTTGTTGTTTATTTTGACAAAGTTCTGCAGTTGTGTTCAGAATGAAATCGTCGTAAATTACTGCCAAACTTAAACCTCATTTGACAAGATTCTGTTTCTTTGAGAGAAAGCGAAGTAGTGAGGTACCTTATTAACAAAAATGCCAAGGACCGTTACATTGTGAACAAAAGCACAATTTTTTTTTTAACCAAAGCTTTGCCAATGTATCAGGATCAAAAAGAGGGCAAGCTCCAAAAAATCTGATGACAGGAAGTGTATTTAATGACGTCGTATTGACGTCACAATAGACAAGATATTAGAGCAAATTAATGTATAAAATAAGGTTGTGAAGTACTGTGCAGAGATTTTGTCATTAATTTAATATTTCAAGAAACAGGTAATTGACGTATAAGCATTTTTAAGCTGACTAACTATGTTGCAGTGATGTCATTACTCAAATGGGTAAACAAAAAAACAACCCCGAAAAACAAAAAAAAACAAATGAAAACAAAACATAACATTTAGGGGATAAATGCAGGGGTGCCCGGTCTCAAATGTGATTTAAGACCATGTTCAAACAATACATTCCCTGGAATATAAGCGAGCTTAGTCTGTCTATTCAAATTTAGCATTTTTCACTATCTTATCGTGGGCTCATTCTGCCGTACGGCACGTATCTTAGTCTTCAATTCGTTGCCAGTCACCGTGATCACACAAGTAGTAATTCACAGAAAAAGCAAAGAGGACCAAAAGTTTACGACAGGTATGGTAAGACATAAGGATGCAAAAAAAACACCCAAATAGTTGGTTCTTTCTGAGCCGATCAATTTGGGTGTTGTGAGTCCACCGTGCAACGATATTTTCACTATGGCACCCCACTAAAGGGATCGGAAGAGCGAGTGCAGTTGCACATTGTCAAAGCGCAAGGACAACGTGCGCATGCGCAGCAAGAGGTGAAAAGGTAAAGAGCACAAGCGCGGACGTGGTAGAAATCAATCAAGGAAGCACCATTCACCTTCGAGAAAATAATGAAGCGTATGAGGCAAAGTGCAAAGGGAAGAACAAATAGTCACATCGAGCTATCCACCAATATGAAGCCTCAGTACCACCACCATCCAAACCGAGACACGAACGTTTGTCGTTTTGCTCAATTGGTTTTCGAATCAAACGTTGGTGTTATGTCTGGACGTGGTAAAGGTGGAAAGGGTCTCGGTAAAGGAGGTGCTAAACGTCATCGCAAGGTACTGCGTGATAACATCCAGGGAATCACAAAGCCTGCTATTCGTCGCCTTGCTCGTCGTGGTGGGGTAAAGCGCATCTCGGGTCTCATCTACGAGGAAACCCGTGGAGTTATCAAGGTGTTCCTGGAAAATGTTATCCGCGATGCTGTTACCTACACGGAGCACGCCAAGCGAAAGACCGTTACTGCCATGGATGTGGTGTACGCTTTGAAACGCCAAGGCCGCACACTCTACGGTTTCGGTGGTTAAACATTTTGGTGGTGATGTTCATCAACAGCTACAACAACAAAATGGCTCTCTTCAGAGCCACCACCTCGTTCCTGAAAGAGCTTCAGGCGTCTTGAACTTTGTATCATGTATTCTGTGGCACCAGAAATGCAATTGAGACAGCTGTTTATTACTTTGATTTTCACGGGGTGAAACGGTCAGATATTGAAGTCTGAAAGATTTATTAGAGGCTTAAAAGTCACTAACTCCCAGGAGTTACGCGAATCCACCTTAGTTGGACTTATTGAAATCTGTTAATCCGTTCTCAAGTTATATCACGACAGACAAACAGACACGGATCCTTTTATAATATCGATAGGAGCAGGTTGGACAAACGTTGGTCCTCTCATCAAATTTGATCCTGACTCCCCAACATACATACCCACCTCACAATCAATTATGTCCCAAGTCATGACAAATACCAACCCGATCCACGCAATAATAGGAAGTTTTAACAGGACTACTCTTTACTTCAGTATAATGCTGATGATTACCTGATCTACACATTAATATGAACCACATTTCTAGTTAAAGATAACATCAAGTGGTTCTTTCACCAAGGAAGGACACGAGAAGCAAAAGTTGCACTCCATTAAAGAAACATTGAGTGGCTCTGAAAAGAGCCGTTTGGGGATGAACTAGAGAAACGAGTCCGAGCTCACTTGGAGCTGGTGTACTTGGTCACGGCCTTTGTACCTTCGGACACGGCGTGCTTGGCCAACTCCCCGGGAAGGAGCAGACGCACTGCCGTCTGGATCTCCCGCGATGTGATGGTGGAGCGCTTGTTGTAATGCGCCAGACGAGATGCTTCGGATGCGATGCGCTCAAAGATGTCGTTAACGAAGGAATTCATGATGCTCATCGCTTTGGAAGAAACACCCGTATCGGGGTGAACTTGTTTCAGCACCTTGTAGATGTAAATGGCGTAGCTTTCCTTTCTGCGATGACGCCGTTTACCGGGACCCTTCCGAGTCGCTTTAGAAACGGCTTTCTTCGAACCCTTCTTTGCTGCCTCTTGCTTGGGATGATCCGCAGGCATGACGACTGACGAGTAGAGAAAAGAAAATAGAGAGCAAAACAACCAAGCATGAAACTGCAGAGAAAGAATAAGAATAAGAATAAGTGTGTGAGCGATTCCCTCTTATAAAGGGTTCATATGCAAATAT
Source organism: Myxine glutinosa (assembly GCF_964187855.1). Lineage (NCBI taxonomy): Eukaryota > Metazoa > Chordata > Myxini > Myxiniformes > Myxinidae > Myxine > Myxine glutinosa. The sequence goes on along the minus strand of NC_136264.1, from coordinate 78,528,722 downwards.
GTGGATCACAGAGGGTTTGAGGCGGAGAACATAATATAATGCTCAGCCATTGGATGTATTGAAAATGGGCGTGTATCATTCTTGATCCGAATTCCACCTCAAAAGGACACAATTCCCCCACCAATCGGTATTGACCTGACAAACAGTGAAGGTTCTCTGATTCTGTATTCCCCTCCACAAATCATGTCAGGACGTGGTAAAGGTGGTGGAAAGGTTCGTGCTAATGTTACGTATTACCTCCCCAAACCCTGATTACGGTGAACCTCAGTCTGGAGTGGGAACACGGCAGACAGATTTGTTATTTTGAGAGTTCTAATAAACCATAATAAAACCACACCAATGCGATTGCAGAACAAACAAGAAATTGTATAAAGAACTCACATGCACAATAATGACACTATGAAAGAGAGTACAATGAAAATGTCACTTGCATGAACTGAACAATACATATGATGGTACCATCATTCCCCAATGCTCTCAAAGCAATAAACTCACGATACACCAAACGTGAGTGGATACACCATTCCCCAAAGTCCGTGCACGAAACCCAACGCAGTGAAGGTCGAAATCGCACAGAATGGCAAAACAACAGGCAGGTATTAGCGCGGCTGCGGGTGAGGAGTGACGAGGTGAGAGGTCGATATGGGAACTGAGCCGATAGGAAAACCAACGTCAATCAACACGATGAGGTCGAGATGGAAATCCCAACGGCAAAACAAGATGCACCAAGCGGACAGCCTCTTCAAGTACAAAATGGCAGCTCGTCCTGCAATGGAGGCGCTTGCTTTCCGTTACATTTTTTTTCTTTTACATAACATCATCACGTTACATTTTTTCACATTTCATCATCACATTACATCACATTACATCTTTTGCTTTAATCAAACATTGGTGTCATGTCTGGACGTGGTAAAGGTGGAAAAAGTCTCGGCAAAGGAGGTGACAAACATCATCGCAAGGTACTGCGTGGTAACATCCAGGGAATCACAAAGCCTGCTATTCGTCGCCTTGCTCGTCGTCGTGGGGTAAAGCGCATCTCGGGTCTCATCTACGAGGAAACCCGGGGAGTTCTCAAGGTGTTCCTGGAAAATGTGATCCGCGATGCTGTTACCTACACCGAGCACACCAAGCGAAAGACCGTTACTGCCATGGATGTGGTGTACGCTTTGAAGCGCCAGGGCCGCACACTCTACGGTTTCGGTCCTTCAACATTTTGGTGGTGGTGCTCATCAAAAGCTACAACAACAAAACGGCTCTTTTCAGAGCCACCAACTCGTTCATGAATGACCTTCAGGCGTCTTGAACTCTGCTTTATGTATTCTTTAATAGAGGATAGTTGATCTTGTGCTTTATTCATCCAATAAATTGAGAGCCACAAGTGTGAGAAACTCGACTGTACAATATAAATTTGCATTATTTGCAAATAATGTTCAGTTCCACCAATCTCAAAAAAATTCATATCACGAAGTTCCCCTTGCCAAAAGACCCAATTCTGAAATCGATTAATGAATGATTTTTTTGTCTTACGGGACAAACTGACATTTATTTGGCAAAGATTTGCCTTTTGCTTATTTTATTTCAGGGAAATGCTGAACAGGCCCAAACGAGCTCAGGATAGATATTGATGGGAGAAACGAGAAAGGGAGGGCGGACGAAGCTTTCCTTCGCCGAGCGGATCACATTGGGCTCGGATTTCAGCCAATGGAGAGGGGAGAATGGGGTTTCGACCAATGGATAGTGCGTGAGGTGGGGCTTAATTTTGCAGCGAATTGGAAAGCTTTTGAGGTCGCCAATAGTAAATGAGAGCCAATAGCAAACGTGCAAATCATGACAGCCAATAGCAAACTGGCAAATCGTGGCAACCAAGAGCAAACGTAAATATCCTGGCAGCCAATAGCAAACGTGCAAATTGTGGCAGCCAATAGGAACGACACAAGCATCCCCCGACATAAATAAAAGCGCAGAGTGCTGTTTTCATTTCATTTGCTGGCGTTTGGTGAAAAAGTTGTTTTTCAATTTTGCGTTATTGTCACGATGGCTCGTACAAAGCAGACCGCCCGTAAATCGACTGGTGGAAAAGCTCCCCGAAAGCAGTTGGCGACAAAGGCGGCGCGGAAAAGTGCTCCAGCCACCGGTGGCGTGAAAAAGCCGCATCGTTACCGTCCAGGAACTGTGGCGCTGCGCGAGATCCGGCGCTACCAAAAGTCCACGGAGCTGCTCATTCGCAAGCTGCCGTTTCAGCGCCTCGTCCGTGAAATCGCACAGGATTTCAAGACCGATTTGCGATTCCAGAGCTCCGCAGTGATGGCGCTGCAGGAGGCGAGCGAGGCCTACCTCGTTGGTCTGTTTGAGGACACTAATTTGTGCGCGATTCACGCCAAACGTGTCACCATCATGCCCAAGGATATCCAGCTGGCACGACGTATCCGCGGGGAGCGAGCTTAACCCGCTCGTCCAAGGTCTTGTGCACAGCTTCCGTACCACACCACCCAACGGCTCTTTTCAGAGCCACAACACATTTCTTGAAAGTGTAATCGACCTTTCACCGAAGTCGCCACCTATCACTACCTTTTGTGTGTATACAGGTCGGAGGGAAATACGTTTTGTGATTCCCTTTTTTTGAAGACGTTGACGGAAACGTTGAATAAGACGGTGGAGGTTGGCTGTCTTCAGGGGATGGCGTTTCACAATGTTTCAATGAAACCTGCACAGGATTGACAATTATTGTTGGGGACCATGTGTAATGTCACTTGTAAGGTGATTCATGTTAAAATACACTTTTTTATTTTAACCGCAAAATAGCATTATTTGACCCGTTCATCTTAAACCCAAAATAATAATATAAGCCCTGCTATCAACATTGCATTTCTGGTGCCAAAGAATAGATAATACAAAGTTCAAGTCGCCTGAAGCTCCTTCATGAACACGTTGGTGGTTCTGAAAAGAGCCGTTTTGTTGTTGTAGCTGTTAATAACCACCGAAACCGTAGAGCGTACGGCCCTGGCGCTTCAAAGCGTACACCACATCCATGGCAGTAACGGTCTTGCGCTTGGCGTGCTCCGTGTAGGTAACAGCATCGCGGATAACATTTTCCAGGAACACCTTGAGAACTCCACGGGTTTCCTCATAGATGAGACCCGAGATGCGCTTTACCCCACCACGACGAGCAAGGCGACGAATAGCAGGCTTTGTGATTCCCTGGATGTTATGACGCAGTACCTTGCGATAACGTTTCGCACCTCCTTTACCGAGACCCTTTCCACCTTTACCACGTCCAGACATGACAGCAGTTGAATCCAAAGGTGAATAAACGAAACGAGCATTCGTGTGTATTTTTGGTATTGATACCGAGGCTTTCTATTGGTGGGAACTCGATATTACCATTTGCGACAGGTGATGGACTGCAGGTGATGCATTTGAGCAGTCCATTGTGAATGAGACATCGCAACAGTTTCGTTTGCAAGGGGAGATGGAATCGGCACATCACACGAAGCACGATACAAGCTCGATGTCTGTGACGTTCGGATTAAAAAGAAAACCTTCAAAGCATTGATTCGAGCAGTGTGCTGTTTATGATCGAGTATTTTCACTCTCATGCTGGTCCATGCTCAGGTGGCCTCAACATGAGCCTCAGAAAAGCTAATTTTTCTTCTTGTTTGCTTGACTGTTTTGCAAAGATGGCTACAGACAGGTGCACATTTCACAATGAAAATTTTAACGTTTCAGTTTGGTCCAAGAATAGATTTACCTCGTGAAAAACTGAGCCTGAGTCACGAAGCTCCTTGGGAGAAGCCCGAGAACGTATCCGACCGAGTAAGCAATGTTGTGTCAAAGCAGCTCTTCCATCTGCAGTGTCGGTCCGTGGAAGATGATCGATGGTGAAAAGTGCAGAGGATTGAAAATGTGCTTCTCGCCTTTTACCAGCATGTGTCGGTACCTGAAAATGCTGTGCGCATTACGCATGGATGTATCATTTACGTTAATTATTCAGCTCAAAGTGAAGCGAGAAACAAACGGAAACAAAAGAACACCTCTGAGCGTTTCCGAACGCCGACGTTGATTTCTACCACGTCCGCTTCTCCCGTCACGATGACAGAGGCGGCGAGGCGAGACGCGTTGTTTGTACAATATTGCATTTGTTTTTGGATTCTCGTCTTCCTTCTCACGCTTTTCGGTGTGAAATGGCGGACTGTTCCTCTTCCGACAGCACTTTCGACCTCGTTTCTTAAACGAGACAATAATAAAACTGGCGCTTCCAGAACCCATAAACATCCCCTTGTTTGTGAATGCAAATCTGTCAGAATTAATTTTTGTTCAGAACTTTAACAGTTAATAAAGAATGGAAAATGCCAATGCAGAGGTACCTTTTGTGACCCAAAGCATCATTTTTTTTTTATAAGTCATTGTGAGTCTCAACCCCCCCCCCCCCCCCCCTTACCTCTTTTGTAACCACTTTTGCTTTGCTCATTGCTTTGTTCGTTTTCTGTTCCAACCTTCCCCTTCTTGCTCTTTCACTGTTTGTTTGCAGCTTGTTCACCCAATTGTCGTCTCCCCTTGAATCCACTCACGCTTTTATATCAAACTATCCTGCTACTCTCTGTGTCGTCAAAATACGATAAAATCTACGCCACAAGACGGACAATGATTGGGGTTTCTGCAATGACAAGATGTATGTGCAGTAAATATGCAAAGTCATAATTATTAGACGTTCTGCATGTGCTTTTGAAGTGGAAAAGAAACAAGTACCGTGAAAAGTTTTTCAACACACAGCAGAGTTTTGTGTAAAACACGGATCGTGTATCGTTGAAACTGCTTTCGGAAAGGCTTGAGTGGCTCTGAAAAGAGCCGTTGTGTGAGAGCTGAAGAACTCTTGTGAGGCGGAGCCGTTTACTTGCCCTGGCTTTTCTTGGGGAGCAGCACGGCCTGGATGTTCGGCAGTACACCACCTTGCGCGATCGTCACCCCGCCCAGCAGTTTGTTCAGCTCCTCATCGTTGCGGATGGCGAGCTGCAAATGACGCGGGATGATGCGCGATTTCTTGTTATCTCGTGCAGCGTTCCCGGCGAGCTCCAGGATCTCTGCAGACAAGTACTCAAGCACAGCCGCCAGATAGACGGGAGCACCGGCACCGATACGCTCGGCGTAGTTGCCTTTGCGAAGATGTCTGTGGACACGACCCACGGGAAACTGCAGCCCAGCACGGGAAGAACGAGTTTTAGCCTTAGCACGAGCTTTTCCACTGCCTTTACCACGTCCCGACATGATTTGCAGAGACTAACAGATTTTTAAGTAATCTTATAGTGAATGTCATGATGCGAATTGAGTTCTTTTAAGGGTGAAGTCGGATGAAGAATCACACACGCCCACCTTTTATCCATCCAATGGCTGAACATGAAGTTGTTTGGAACTCCGCCTCCAAACTCTCTGTGATCCAAATATTTGCATATGATACCCTTTGGAACACAAAATCCTTTGCACTTTGCACTTTTCACTTTGCACTTTGCACTTTTCACTTTGCACTTTGCACTTTGCACCCATTTTACAACCAGAAATGGTTCACAGGTTTCTTTTCAAGTTCCTTTCGATTTCGGCTTCAGTAGTTAAGTTGCACACGCAATGCGAAATAACGAGGTTGAGCAATTGCTTTATTGACAAACAAGTTATTTAAATTGAATGTTACATTTTTGAATTTGAATCCGAAGGCAAGTTTGCCGTTTTACCCGATACTGGCTCTGAATGCGGCCCAATCGCACATGCACAGAGAGGAGTGAGAGGATAATTTTACTCTGTCTGCCTGCCTGGCAATCAAACAAAATTGAAAATCATTCCAGCTATTAAACTTGCTGTTTCAAACATCCGTTTTCACCAGATTTGTTTTCATTTCGTGCGGAGCGCCTCGAGGGACCTCTAAAAAATTAAATACAAGGTGAGTGGACCCCGCAGATAAGTAGTCCCTAAAGAGAACAGTCGAATTGTTCACGAATTTCAACACGGCACAAAAACAGCAACAACCACAATGAGTTACGTTTAAATGGTGTTCGATAAAAGTGAAAATCCAGCAGGAAATCAGCGAAATGTGCAGAATCGATCGAGCAAAATGTCAGAATTTCACTTGCAAAGCTGCAGTTCAACATGACAGAGTTGCAAACACAATGTATGAATCGACGTTTTTTACAAGTATACATTTTTAGGTATAAGTACATAACTTAAAAAGTGATCGTTTTGGTGGTGTTTTGCGGTCTTGGAGCGATAAACAGCATGCCTAATAAATTTGATGCAATGTAATCGAACGTGAAATAAAAACCAAAGGGAAATATAAATGGGCACCAATAAATATTAAGGATTGTGTAATAATTGTGGATTTTAAAAGAAGATTGTGGTGGAGTTAAGCAAGGTGGAAGTTTAGTCTTGGCGCGCGATTCAAAGTAGCTTTTGGCGCGATATGCTAATGAGCCAGCGCACGTGTTGCACATCGCACACCACGGAGCCCGTACGCAGTGCACAATTACCCCAAGGTAATGGGGAGAAAAAGGGGTAAACCTCCCTAACCCTCACCAACGCATTCCAGCACAATCAACCTACGACACAAAGGGATGGGACTACTCTGGTCTTATACTATTAGTATAACTAACGACGTGACCTGTATGTTGGTTTAAATTGCCTTCGGAGTCGATTCCTCGAACCCCAACATAATACACATATTGTAATAATATTGCAAACACACATGAATTATAGAATTTTAACAGTTCGATGTAAAAGTGATGGCGTGGAGGAAGGAGCGGACGTGGTAGAAATCAACGTCGGCGCTCGGAAAACTATGGAGGTGTTCCTCGCATCCGTTTGTATTTCTCACATCACTTTCAGCTCTGTTATTCACATGAACGATAACTCCTTGCGCATTGCGCACGGCGAGAAACACATTTTGTTTCTCTACATATTTAATTATATATTCACACGGGTCGACATTGCAGAGGTAAGAGCTTCTTTGGCAGAACATTGCTTACTCGGACACGTTCTCGGGCTTCGCCCAAGGTGCTTCTTCACTCAGGCTCTGTTTTTCACGAGTTAAATCTCTACTTGGAAATGACCTCAACGTTAAAAAGTTAATGGTGAACTGTGCATCTGTCTGCAGCCGCATTTGAAAATCAGGCAAGAAAAGAGGAAAAACACGGCTTTTCCAAGACTCGTGTGGAAGTCAATTTTCCATGAAACAGCTTGAATGTGAAAATACTTGTTTACCAACAGGTACTTACTAATAAGGTTAATAATAAGCAATGCTTACAAGGTTTTTTATCCAAACTTGAAACGTCACAATCGTCGAGCTTGCATCGTGTGATGTATCGTTTGCATCCAGATCTTGTAAACAAAACTGTTCGATACCTCTGCACGTGAACTGCTTAAATTCATCGCCTGCCGTTCAAAGTCGTAAAGGACTCGTTCATGAAGGAGCTTCAGGCGACTTGTACTTTGCTTTGCATTTTCTTCAATGGAGGACGTTTGATCTTGTGCTTTATTCATCCAATAAATTAAGAGCCACAAGTGTGAGAAACTCGACTGTGCAATATAAATTTGCATTATTTGCAAATAATGCACAGTTCCAGGAACATCACAAAAATGCATAATTTACAAAGAACAAGTTACTGCAAAATCATTAAAATGTTGTACATATTTACAAAGAACGTGGTTCCTGCATCATATCAAATATTTGTATTGCCATCCATCCTTGCCAAAAGACCCAATTCTGAAATCGATTAACGAGTGAATTTTTTGTCTTCCGGGACAAACACAATTATTTGGCAAAGATTTGCCTTTTGCTTCTTTCAGTTCAGGGAAGCGCTGAACAGGCCCAAGCGAGCTCAGGATAGATATTGGTGGGAGAAACGAGCAAGGGAGGGCGGACGGAGCTTTCCTTCCCGGAGCGGATCACATCGGGCTCGGATTTCAACCAATGGACAGGGGAGAATGGGGTTTCAACCAATGGATAGAGAGTGAGGCGGGGCTTAATTCTTCATGAATGCGAGAGATTTTCCGATCGCCAATAGTAAATGGTAGCCAATAGCAAACGTGCATATCGTTGCAGCCAATAGCAAACGTGCATATCGTTGCAGCCAATAGCAAACGTGCATATCGTTGCAGCCAATAGCAAACGTGCAAATCGTGCCAGCCAATAGCAAACGTGCATATCGTGGCAGCCAATAGCAAACGTGTAAATCGTGCCAGCCAATAGCAAACGTGCAAATCGTGGCATCCAATAGCAAACGTGCAAATCGTTGCAGCCAATAGCAAACACCGGAAGCGTCTCAGCGAAAAACAAGCTCTGGCCGCGCATTTCTCATCCTGTTTCATTCGCTGTTGTTTTGTTTTGTGTTGATCTTTGCCGGTCACGATGGCTCGTACGAAGCAAACCGCCCGTAAATCGACAGGTGGAAAAGCTCCTCGAAAGCGAAAGCAATAATTATTGTTGACAACATTGCATGTTTCGTCACGTGACTTGCCATTCATTGGTCATTGAACCTCGTGGTCCTGTTTATAAAGCTCTTTCACAAACCACTTCATGAAATACTGTATCTAAAGGTTATATCTATTATGTCTGCACGTAGGATGCACCCCAGTTGTTGTTTGCAGTGTCCCGGCCCCACCAGTGATTTTATGAACCATCGGATCAGCTCCTTTCAAGTGAACGAGGTGGGTGGCTCTGAAAAGAGCCGTTGTGGGTTTTGGGCAAATGAGACGAGGAGGAACAAGAGAAACTTCACCTCGACTCTCTCGTCTTCTCTTCCGCTCACTTCTTTTTGAGCGTCGCCTTCTTGTTCTTCAACCCCTTGGTTGCAAGCTTGGCCTTTGGTTTCGTCGTCTTGGTGTTTCCCTTGGTCTTCGGCAGAACCTTCTTCACGTTTTTCTTCACCTTGGCAGGCGACTTACTGAATCGCTTCGAAGAAGCGGCGATAGATCTTTTCGCTTTCTTGGGAGAAACCTTCCGCACCACCTTCTTCACTGCTGGCTTTTTGGTCGCTTTCTTGGCCGCTTTAGACTTGATTGTGGTCTTCACAACTTTTCTGGGACTGGTGCTCTTCTTCACTTTTGCACTCTTTTCCTTGTTCAGTTTGAAAGAGCCGGCAGCGCCCGTTCCCTTGGTCTGCACAAGATTTCCACTTGCAACGAGGCTCTTCACAGCCGAATTGATACGAACGGAATTCCGATGGAGATTGTAGCCATCTGCCCCCAGGGCCTTTTTCAAGGCGACAAGCGACGTACCATTTCGCTCCTTGCTCGATCCCACCACCTTGATGATCTTTTCCGAAAGGGTGCCGTCAGTCTTCTTCGGGGTCTTGGAAGCGCCAGGTTTATTCTTCCCTCGCTTGACAGACGGGGCCGAAGTTGAAAGTTCTGCTGAAACAGGAACAGACTCCGACATTTCGCACCAACAAGAGTATGACAAGTAACACGAAGTTCCAAAACGAAGTACAGTGTTGCACAAATAAAGCGTCACTTCGCCACGTCGCCAGTTATAGTGACGGAGCGAAGAAGCGGACGTGATAGAAATCAAGGTCAGCGTTCGGAGTCGTTCACCATTTCCGTTTGTGTTTCCTGCATCACTTTGAGCTTTGTTATTCACATGAACGATAACTCCATGCGCAATGCGAACAGTTGTTTCAGGTACGAGCACAACCTGGCAAACGGAGAGAAGCATCTTTTCAAATATCTGGACCTTTCGCCGCATTCCACGGCCCGACACGGCAGGTGAACGATCTGCTTTGACAGAACATTGCTTTCTCGAACATGTTCTGGGGCTTCGCCCAAGGGGTTTCTGTGCTCAGAATAAGATTTTCACGAGCAAAATATTTTCTTTGACCCGACATAAACCTCACAGAGTTAATGGTGAAATGTGCACCTGTCTGCAGCCACCTTTGCAAGGCAATGAAACAAACAAGAAAAAACTCCTTTTTGGAGGTTTGTGTCGAGGTCATCTTAGCATGGACCATCACAAATGTGAAGATACTTGGTTAGCACTTACCAACAGCACACAGGTGTAAGCAATGGTTGGAAAGTTTTTTTTTTTAATCCAAACGTGAATAAAATCGTCGACCCGATTCTTGTGTCGTGCTTCGTGTGATGTTCTGTTTGCATCCAGGTTTTGTAAACGAACCTGTTGTGATATCTCATTTACATTTACTTGACTGGTTCAATCAATCCCCTGTCGTCCCAGAGAGGCGCAAGGTCTTCCATGCAGCATATTCAAGTTCACGGATCTTCCACGCGTTAAAGTAAAGCTTCGTAATAATAGCGAAAGGTTTACTGGTTGAACTGTTTTCTGGTTGAACGTCACGATAATTTATTGTTTCAACCTTAATGAAATGACATTGATAATGGACGTTGGTTCATCGAGGTTAATGTCCGCCAAAAAGGGCAGTTTTACTTTTGTTGAAATCCAAACTGTCATGAAAATATCGATCTATCGAAATATCGTTGCTATCTTTATAAAAAAAAACTCTCTTCCTCACTCGCCCTGCACTGCCCTCTCTCCACCTCACCCCCAGGAATACCTTTGGCTACGGCTTCCCCTTCGCTCCCACCTTTTGTTCATATGTGTGTTGTCCCGTCCACCAAACAGTGATAACTCCATCTACATCTCGCTGTCTGATAATATGGACCAACTTCTATCTACCCATCACAACTCTCTCTTCCTCACATATGTTGATTTAAATTGTCACCATGCCAGTTGGCTGGGGGTGGGTACCTCTCTCACCAGCCATGGCTCTTCAGCAAAGGACTTCTGCGACTCACTGGGACTGACACAATCTGTCAATTTCCCGACCAGGATCTCAGTCAACGGAGCATCTTCTCTTCTGGACTTGGTTATGACTAACTTCCCTGAAAATGTCTGCTGCTCTTCTTCTGCTCCAATCGGCTCATCTGATCATGTGCTTGTTAAAGTGGACATCTCTCTGACCATTCTCAGAGAGCCTCCTCAGCGTCGACGAGTCTGACATTTCACTCAGGCCAACTGGCACGGTCTTCAAGCAGCCATCAATCATCTGGACTGGTCTCCCATCTCTACCGACTCTGACATCAACTCATCCTGGGAATTCTTCCAAAGTAAATTGCCCTCTCTCTCATGCACAGATTTATCCCATCTCGTCTTCAGTTGTCATACCCTTCCTCCCGTCCATGGTACACGGAATCTTGTGGTGAGGCTATAACCCAGAAACAACTTGCTTTCGTCTCCTGCAAAGCAAATCCAACGGAAGGAAATCTCATTTCCTTTCACAAAGCCCGAAACAAGTGTGGGTCCACCCTCAGGAGAGCCAGGAAACAATATCTCTCCGTTCTCAGGACCGAACTCTCTTATCTGTCTCCCTCTTCCAAATCCTGGTCGCGTCTGGTCAAATCTGTTTCTGGTGTTTGTTCCCCCTCCATCCCCTCTCTCACCTCAAACGGCCACACGGCTGACTCCGCACGTGAAAAAGCTGAATGCGTCAACTCTGTGTTTGCCTCAAAATCTTGTGTCCCAAACCCATCCCTCTCTGTACCCACCGTACCCAGTCGTACCCAGCTGCTCCTGGACTCTGTGTCCTTTCCTCCTGACAAGGTGGAAAAGTTTCTGTCAACCCTCGACTCTGATTCTGCAACTGGACCTGACGGCATCAGCCCATGGGTCCTAAAATCCTGCTCTGCCGCTCTTTCACTCCCTCTCTCTGTTCTCTTCACCCTCTTTTGCTCAATGTCATCTGCCATCTGCTTGGAAATCTGCCAACATCACCGCTTTGCACAAAAAAGGTGCAAAAACAGATCCCAGCAACTACAGACCAATCAGCCTTCTCCCAATTATCAGCAAAGTCATGGAATCCATCATTGCTTCAGATATGAAATCTTTCCTCTTCTCCAATGGCTTGATCTCTGATCATCAATTTGGTTTCAGACCTGGTCACTCTACTCTGGACATGCTGCTTCTGCTTTCTCAACAATGGATGGAGGTCCTCAATGCCAAACAGGAAATTAGAGCTGTCTCCCTTGACATATCACGTGCCTTCGATACGGTCTGGCACTCTGCTCTGCTCACCGAACTCTCCTCTTTTGGTATCCATTGAAATCTCCACGCATGGCTGGCGGACTTCCTCTCTCGTCGTAGTCAACGCGTGGCCCTGAATGGGTTTCTCTCATCTCCTCTTCCTGTTCAGGCTGGAGTTCCCCAAGGCAGTGTTCTGGGCCCTGTGCTTTTTCTGGTCTTCATCACTGATCTCTCTGACTCTCTTGAAAATCCTCTCTATCTCTTTGCTGATGACTCTACTCTCTGATGCTCCACTCTTCATCCCTCAGATCGGCAGTCTGCAGCCTCCTCACTCTCTACAGACCTGGACAAAATCACAGACTGGGCAAACAAGTGGAACATGTCTTTCAATCCTGACAAATCTCACACTCTTACGATGTCTCTCCGAAAAGACCGACTGGACAACCCTCCCATCCACTTTCTGAATAATCCTCTCCAAGAAGTTCTGTCACTCAAGCTTTTGGGTCTCACTATCTGCCAGGATCTTTCCTGGGAAAACCACATTTCAAATCTGGCCTCCAAAGCCAGTCGCCGACTGGGCATCCTCCGTCGTGCGAAGTCCTTCCTTGGCACACCTGAGCTCCTCACCACATACAAGGCTTTCATTCGCAGCTCAATGGAATACTGCTCTCCCCTCTGGGCTGGTGCTCCTGCCTCACACCTAGCTCGTCTTCACGCTGTTGAAACCAAAGCGTTCAGAATCATTGGAATCTCCCGTGATGAAGCTAACTCCAAGGGTCTCTCACTCACTCACCGCAGGCAGGTTGGTGGTCTTTCCATCTTCTACCGACTCCTCTCTGGCCTTGCCCCCCCCCCCCCCCAGCTCTCTCTGGGCTCTGTCCCGCAAATATTCCTACAGGTCGCACAAGATCTGCCTGCAACCCTCTTATGGTTAAACTGCCAAAATCAAGACTCTCTGCTCACCTTCACTCCTTCATTCCTCTTTTCTCCCGCCTCTGGAACAAACTCCCTCACTCTCTTCAATCCCACTCCACCATCTCTTATTTTCCCCCATCCAAAACCTTGATCTTTTCTTCCCCCGCTAATTTCACCCCAATCCACTTTTTTGAAATACCAACTTCTGTCCTGGAAGTCCTTGGTGTCCTTGTGTTTTATACTTCTCCCAACCCCCTTCCCACGCCTCCTCCCCCCAAGCCCTCTCCCTCCCATACATCTCCCTGCTCTCAAATGTTGTGTTTGTGTGCTTCCCCTTCTCTCCCCATCTTGTCTTCTGCTCCCTCTTTTTATATATTTTGTTTGTCTGTTTGATTTGTTTGTGAAGCAAATGTTCGCTCTTTCACGAGCCTCGATTCAGTATAAAAAAATTAAAAAAAAATAAAAAATCCTTCAATTACTTGAGACCTTTGAAGCGTATTTATAACTTCGGGGTCGTTTGCGTTTGTTGTTTATTTTTACAAAGTTCTGCAGTTGTGTTCAGAATGAAATCGCCGGAAATTATTGCCGAAGTTAAACCTCATTTGACAAGATTCTGTGTTTCTTTGAGCGAAAGCGAAGGGACCGCAAGAGCGAGTGCACATTGTCAAAACGAAAGGACGGCGTGCGCATGCGCAGCAAGAGAGGTGAAAAGGCAAAGGGCACACACGCGGACGTGGTAGAAATCAATTAAGCACCCTTTGTCCGAGAGAAAATTATGAAGTGTATGAGGCAAAGTGCAAAGGTCAAAGAACAAATCATAACATCGAGCTCTCCACCAATATAAAGCCTCAGCCCAACCATCATCCACACAGCCACGCGAATAATCGTGGTTTTGCTAATTTGGTTTTAGTAAGCAATCTGTGTGATCATGTCTGGACGTGGTAAAGGTGGAAAAGGTCTCGGTAAAGGAGGTGCGAAGCGTCATCGCAAGGTGCTGCGTGATAACATCCAGGGAATCACAAAGCCTGCTATTCGTCGCCTTGCTCGTCGTGGTGGGGTAAAGCGCATCTCGGGTCTCATCTACGAGGAAACCCGTGGAGTTCTCAAGGTGTTCCTGGAAAATGTGATCCGCGATGCTGTTACCTACACGGAGCACGCCAAGCGCAAGACCGTCACTGCCATGGATGTGGTGTACGCTTTGAAGCGCCAGGGCCGTACACTCTACGGTTTCGGTGGTTAAACATTTTGGTGGTGGAGTTCAACAACAACAACAAAACGGCTCTTTTCAGAGCCACCATCTCGTTCAGGAAGGAGCTTCAGGGGACTTGAACTTTGTATCATGTATTCTGTGGCACCAGCAATGCAATGGAGACAGCTCCGTTTATTACTTTGATTTTCACGAGGTGAATCGGTCAGATATTTGAAGTCTTTTTTTAGAAGCTTAACGTTGTGTCGATAACCGAGGGGCAGGTTATGTGTAATAGATGTTAATTTTCATCAATGTCCTCGACCATCCACAATTAGACATTACTTGAGCTGTACTTTGATATGAACTCCCATCCCCACTAGCCCCTCGCATGTAACATTGCAAATGAACTCGAAAAACGATCACTTGTCAGCCATGTGGTTTCATTGAACGATCCTGAACCCTTTTGCCCTGAGACACAGGCAGAAGACACCATATTGTTTCATCACGGATCCTTCCCGGGGTGTTCATTAAAAGTAAGGCAAAAGTGCTTCACAAAACGGATTTCCATTCGACAGATATACTGTGTGTACACATTGTACACAAAACCAGTGATACATTCAGTTATGGGAAATGTCGATTACACTTTCAAGAAAGGTGTTGTGGCTCTGAAAAGAGCCGTTGGGTGTTGTGGTGCGAAAGGTGTGCACAAGACCTTGGACGAGCGGGTTAAGCTCGCTCCCCGCGGATACGTCGTGCCAGCTGGATGTCCTTGGGCATGATGGTGACACGTTTGGCGTGAATCGCGCACAAATTAGTGTCCTCAAACAGCCCAACGAGGTAGGCCTCGCTCGCCTCCTGCAGCGCCATCACTGCGGAGCTCTGGAATCGCAAATCGGTCTTGAAATCCTGTGCGATTTCACGGACGAGGCGCTGAAACGGCAGCTTGCGAATGAGCAGCTCCGTGGACTTTTGGTAGCGTCGGATCTCGCGCAGCGCCACAGTTCCTGGACGGTAACGATGCGGCTTTTTCACGCCACCGGTGGCTGGAGCACTTTTCCGTGCCGCCTTAGTCGCCAACTGCTTTCGGGGAGCTTTTCCACCTGTCGATTTACGGGCGGTTTGCTTCGTTCGAGCCATCGTCACCGGCAAAGATCAACACAAAACAAAACACCAGCGAACTGCGAATGCGAATGAAACAAGATGAGAAATGCGCGGCCAGATTTTGTTTTTGCACCGCGCGACGCTTCCGCCGTTCGCTATTGGCTGGCACATTTTGCACGTTTGTTATTGGCTCAAACACTCTCCCATTCGCTGCAGAATTAAGCCCCATCTTAAGCTCTTTCCATTGGTCGAAACTTCACCCTTCCCTCTCCATTGGCTGAAATCCGAGCCCGATGTGATCCGCTCTGCGAGGGAAAGCTCCGTCCGCCCTCCTTTGCTCGTTTTTCCCATCAACATCTATCCTGAGCTCGTTTGGGCCTGTTCAACATTTCTTTGAACATGAAGAAGCAAAAGGCATATCCATGCCGAATAATTGCGAGTGTTTGTCTTGTAATATTATAAAGTTCACAATTCTACTCACCATTCGATTTCAAAATTTGGTAGTTTGTCGAGGTGCCGTCACCGGTACCAAAGTTTTATATTCAGGAACTGGTCTTTGTAAACAATGCATTTTTGTGATGTTACACGATCTTTACGGTGTTTGTAAAAATGTTTTGATTTTTGAGTTTAATAAAAAATGAACTTGTAAAAAAATACACAGCGAAGTTTTGTGTAAAACACGGATCGTGTATCGCTGATGCTGCTTTCGAAAAGGTTTGAGTGGCTCTGAAAAGAGCCGTTGTGGGAGAGCTGAAGAACTCTTGGGCCTTGTGTGAGGCGAAGCCGTTTACTTTCCTTTGCTTTTCTTGGGGAGCAGCACGGCCTGGATGTTCGGCAGTACACCACCTTGCGCGATCGTCACCCCGCCCAGCAGTTTGTTCAGCTCCTCATCGTTGCGGATGGCGAGCTGCAAATGACGCGGGATGATGCGCGATTTCTTGTTATCTCGTGCAGCGTTCCCGGCGAGCTCCAGGATCTCTGCAGACAAGTACTCGAGCACAGCCGCCAGATAGACGGGAGCGCCGGCACCGACGCGCTTGGCGTAGTTGCCTTTGCGAAGATGTCTGTGGACACGACCCACGGGAAACTGTAGTCCAGCACGGGAAGAACGAGTCTTTGCCTTAGCACGAGCCTTTCCACCGCCTTTACCACGTCCCGACATGATTTGTGGAGAAGAACCGATATCTCACTAACCCGAACGTGACTGAAGTTTGAAAGTCATGGTGCGAATTGAGTTGTTTTAAGGGTGAAGTCGGATCAGGAATCATACACGCCCATCTTTTATCCATCCAATGGCTGAACATCAGGTTGTGTACTCCGCCTCCAAACTCTCTGTGATCCACATATTTGCATACGATACCCTTTATGAGAGCGAATCCTTTGAACTTTGAACTTTGACACCATTTAAAAGACAGAAATGTTTCCCAGTTTTGTTTTTGAGTACCTTTAGCCTTTCGTCGTCAAGTTGCACACGCAAAGCAAAACAACGAGGTTGAGCTTTATTATCGACAAACAAGTTATTTAAATTTAATGTTACATTTTTGAATTTTATCGGAAGGCAAGTTTGCCGTTTTACCCGATACTGGCTCTGAAGGGCGTCCCAATCGCACATACGGAGAGAGGAGTGAGAGTAATTTTACTCTGTATGCCTGGCAATCAAACAAAAGTGAAAATCATTCCAGCTATTAAACCTACTGTTTCAAACATACGTTTTTCACCAGATTTGTTTTTATTTCGTGCGGAGCGCTTCGAGGTACCTCCAAAAATGTGAATACAAGGTGAGTAGACCCCGCACCTAAGTAGTCGCTAAAGAGAACTGTCCGATTGTTCACAAATTTCAACACGGCACAACAGCAGCAACCACAATGAGTACCTTCAAATGGTGTTCGATAAAAGTGAAAATCCAGCAGGAAATCAGCGAAATGTGCCGACTCGATCGAGCAAAATGTCAGAATTTCACTTGCAAAGCTGCAGTTCAACATGACAGAGTTGCAAACACAATGTATGAATCGACGTTTTTTACAAGTATACATTTTTAGGTATAAGTAAATAACTTAAAAAGTGATCGTTTTGGTGGTGTTTTGCGGTCTTGGAGCGATAAACAGCATGCCTAATAAATTTGATGCAATGTAATCTAACGTGAAATAAAAACCAAAGGGAAATATAAATGGGCACTAATAAATGTTAAGGGTTGTGTAATAATTGTGGGTTTTAAAAGAAGATTGTGGTGGAGTTAAGCAAGGTGGAAGTTTAGTCTTGGCGCGCGATTCAAAGTAGCTTTTGGCGCGATATGCTAATGAGCCAGCGCACGTGTTGCACATCGCACACCACGGAGCCCGTACGCAGTGCACAATTACCCCAAGGTAATGGGGAGAAAAAGGGGTAAACCTCCCTAACCCTCACCAACGCATTCCAGCACAATCAACCAACGACACAAAGGGATGGGACTACTCTGGTCTTATACTATTAATATAACTAACGACGTGACCTGTATGTTGGTTTAAATTGCCTTCGGAATCGGTTCCTCGAACCCCAACATAATACACATATTGTAATAATATTGCAAACACATGAATTATAGAATTTTAACAGTTCGATGTAAAAGTGATGGCGTGGAGGAAGGAGCGGACGTGGTAGAAATCAACGTCGGCGCTCGGAAAACTATGGAGGTGTTCCTCGCATCCGTTTGTATTTCTCACATCACTTTGAGCTCTGTTATTCACATGAACGATAACTCCTTGCATATTGCGCACGGCGAGAAACACATTTTGTTTCTCTACATATTTCACCATTAGTGTAGCAGCATAGCAAACCTGTTGTGCATTTTGTGATACAAGCACCAAATTTGGCACAAATGTACATTAATATGTTGCGAACATTTTCAGATATTGGGCCACTTGAAATTCCGTAATTTTTTTTTTCAAATTTTTTCAAATTTCGTAATTTCAAATTTTTCGGGTGACACCGTCACAATTTCGGTCTTCGAGGCCGGCCGATATAGTGGGGCGGCTTAGCCCAAATATTCAAAAGAATTGTGCATTTTGTGATACAAGCACCAAATTTGGCACAAATGTACATTAATATGTTGCGAACATTGTGTGGTCAGCTATGAAGACGAGAGTCTGAATTACATGTATGCAAAAGACCTTGTGAACCAGTGAAGCAAATACACGGGTAAGCATGAATTAAATCTAGGGCATGATATAATTTCCATGATGTTTACCTCTACACTCAATAGTGGAAGGAGGTAATGTTTTGATCCCAGCTTGTCTGTATGTCTGTTTGTCTGTTAGTCCACAAAATTCCAGACAAAGCTTGTAGTAGTGGTAGTTGTAGTGGTAGTGGTGATAACAGAAATTGTTATATAGAACTGAACTTATATTATTATTATATGCAGAAAATAACTTCATTTCTATATGCCCTGCAGTGGACAGGTTAATTGGTTTATGCACTGAAGGGGTCACCCTGGTGTGCACTACTGTGTTCTGCCTCACTGAGTTGTTCAGGTATGATGTACTCAGCACAAGCTTCCGGTCGGCCCGGAGGTGGGGGTGCGGGGCCTGTCACGGAACGTCAAAACAAACGGCCTGCCGGGGCCGCCCAAAAGTCGGGCGTGAGGGGCGCGTCCACTAATGGAACGCCTCTCGCTTCCCAGATCGAGGGCCACGTGGTCAGGAGAACCTCGTCCCTTCCGGTCACACTTTGCCTATCAGCCGGCCTCGAAGACCGAAATTGTGACGGTGTCACCCGAAAAATTTGAAATTACGAAATTTGAAAAAATTTGAAAAAAAAAATTACGGAATTTCAAGTGGCCCAATATCTGAAAATGTTCCCAACATATTAATGTACATTTGTGCCAAATTTGGTGCTTGTTTCACAAAATGCACAATTCTTTTGAATATTTGGGCTAAGCCGCCCCACTACATATTCACACGGGCCGACATTGCAGAGGGAAGAGCTGCTTTGGCAGAACATTACTTACTCGGACACGTTCTCGGGCTTCGCCCAAGGTGCTTCTTCACTCAGGCTCTGTTTTTCACGAGTAAAATCTCTACTTGGAAATGACCTCAACGTTAAAAAGTTAATGGTGAACTGTGCATCTGTCTGCAGCTGCATTTGAAAATCAGGCAAGAAAAGAAGAAAAACACGGCTTTTCCGAGACTCGTGTCGAAGTCAATTTACCATGAAACAGCTTGAGTGTGAAAATACTTGTTTACTATCAGGTACTTACTAATAAGGTTAATAATAAGCAATGCTCACAATGTTTTTTATCCAAATTTTAAACGTCACAATCGTCGAGCTTGCATCCTGTGATGTGTCGTTTGCATCCAGATCTTGTCAACAAAACTGTTGCAATATCTCTGCAAGTGAACTGCTTAAATTAATCGCCTGCTGTTCAAAGTAGGGCAAGTTTGTAGACAGAATCGAGGCTCGTGAAAGAGCTAACATTTATTTCACATACAAATCAAACAGACAAACAAAATATATATTGAAAGTTTAAAGGTGTTGCACGCGTTTAAATAAACCTATGTGATGATGATGGAAAGGTTGAGTTTCTCACTGGGCCGACGTCACGAATATTCATTGTGTTTGAACGTAAACAGGTTAAACCAAATGTTACGGATTCGTCACTTCCGTTGTGGTGGTTTGCATCCACTGTAAATATTTCTGATTCCAGGTACTATTATTGTTTTCAAAAGGTTTATTGTCCATGAACTGTTTTCAAAAGGTAAAAAAGTTAATCTTAAAAGAAACAGGAAACCAGATCGGGAACCGGATGATGAAGAGGAAGAAGCGAACGGAAGAGGGCAGAGCATGTGGAGTCGGACAAGAAGCATAGCTGCTTCTTGGTCTGGAGCGAACGCTGGCGAGCAAGAGTCACGAGTGAACTTTCGGGTTTCCGGGAAAGGGATTCCTGCGACAGAGTTGTCATCGCTGTGACCGATCAACCTGCGTGTCAGGTTTTTGGCGGTGGATTCCGAGGAGAATTATCGCCAGGCCGTTACGTCTCAAGAGCGGGTCGTCGGCCATTTTGATTCCTGCAGGACTTGTGCTTCGCTCGCGGTTTCGTCTCTTTTCGACCATTTTCACCGCATTCAGACGTCGATCTGGGGCGTGTGTGTGACGTGGCTTTTTGAAGGTTACTTCGTCCATACCCGAGGGTGTGATCTCTCAGTCGCCTGTAGGGCGCCTTTGGATTTCCCAGTCACCTTGAGGGCACCCTTGCGCAGCTTTGGCAGCAGGACTGTAACTGCCAACCCAACGGGATTCTGGTCTCGATTGGACATCGTTCTGGCGATCGCTGGAGCGAATCAACTTCGTCTTCAAGCCGAGAATAAGAGACATTGGGGAATGTTCTTGTTTCACTCACTTGGAGCACAGTGAGTTATATATTACAAAACTGATGGTAGCATCATAGGACATATTGATTGTACTTTTGAATACTATTGTTGTTGTACTGTTATTCTTGTATGATCTTAATACAATATTTGTTTGTGAGTAACAATTGGTGTGGCTTCTCCATTGATCTTTGACACACAGAATAACACATTTTTCTGCCGTGACTCCTCTCGGGGCTCGGAGGTACACCGTGACCAGGGGGTCGGGGAGGAGCACGTAACACAAAACATAAACAAATGACATTTGCCAGAGACAACATTCGAGGGTTGAACGTGGTTAAGTTCATTTGGCGGACAAAACGAGTTTTACTTTTCTTTAAATCCAAACTGGCATCAAAATATCCGACAATTACACACAAGGAAATTAGACGCAGGAGGAAGCCATTCGGTCAATGATGCCTGTGAGACATCAACAATTTACATCAAAGTTAAAATGGACAGAAATGTTTCCCAGTTTTCTTTCCAGTTTCCCAGTTTTCTTCCCAGTTTCCCAGTAACAAAACGGCTCTTTTCAGAGCCGCCAACTCGTTCATGAAAGAGCTTCAGGCGACTTGAACTTTGTATCATGTATTCTGTGGCACCAGAAATGCAATAAAGACAGCTCTGTTTATTACTTTGATTTTCACGAGGTGAATCGGTCAGATATTGAAGTCGAAAAGATTATTAGAGGCTTAAAAGCCAAAGATCCCGAGCACTTTGTTGCAGTGATGTATCGTGTAATTAGAGGCCACACTCTGAACTGAAAGTTGTTTCCGGAGAACAGTTACATGGCTATGCGAAAGAGCTGTTTCGGTCGAAGAGTAACTGAGAAATGGAATAAATAGATTTTCTGAGTTCGTGGAAACTGCCCCCATCAGTTCAGATATACTAGAATATAAGACCTGTCTCTTCGCTGACGGCAATACCAATCTCTGCTGTCATGGCTAATCTATGGGGGGGGGGGGGGGGGAGGATTCCTGGGAGATTCTGCTCTCCGTGCTCCGTGTTGGCATTTGCAGTTTTGACACGCACGTCCATGTACCCATAAAAAAAAACTTTTTTTTTTTGGAACACAAACTCACAGGAGATACGCGAATCCACCGTAGTTGGGTTTATTGAAATCTGTTAATCCGTTCTCAAGTTAAACTTGACAAACAGACAGACACGCCTCCTTTTATAATATCGATAGGAGCAGGTTGGACAAACGTTGGTCCTCATCAAATTTGATCCTGACTACGCAACAAACATACCCACCTCACAATAAATTATGTTCCAAGTCGTTATGACAAATACCAAACCGATCCATGGAATAATAGGAAGTTTTAAAAGGTGTTACGTGCTCCTCCCCGACCCCCTGGTCACAGTGTACTTCCAAGCCCTGAGAGGAGTCACGGCAGAAAGATGTGTTATTCTGTGTCAAAGATCAACGGAGAAGCCACCCCAATTGTTACTCACAAACAAATATTGTATTAAGATCACACAAGAATAACAGTACAACAACAATAGTATTCATAAGTACAATCAATATGTCTTATGATGGTACAATCAGTTCTGTAATATACAACTCACTGTGCTCCAAGTGAGTGAAACAAGAACATTCCCCAATGTCTCTTATTCCCGGCTTCAAGACGAAGTTGATTCGCTCCAGCGATCGCCAGAACGATGTCCAATCGAGACCAGAATCCCGTGCGGATGGCAAGTACCGTCACACCGCCGAAGCTGTACAAAGGCGCCCTCAAGACTACTGGGAAACCCAAAGGTGCCCTACAGGCAACTCAGAGATCACACCCTCGGGTATGGACGAAGTAACCTTCAAAAATCCACGTCACACACACGCCGCAGATCGACGTCTGAATGCGGTGAAAATGGTCGAAAAGAGACGAAACCGCGAGCGAAGCACAAGTCATGTGCGAGTCAAAATGGCCGACGACCCGCTCTTGAGACGTAACGGCCCGGCGATAATTCTCCTCGGAATCCACCGCCAAAAACCTGACACGCAAGTTGGTCGGTCACAGCGATGACAACTCTGTCACAGGGACCCCTTTCCCGGGAACCCGAAAGTTCGCCAGTGACTCTTGCTCGCCAACGTTCGCTTCAGAACCCGGAGCAACTCGGCTTTCTTGACCGACCCATTCGCTCCGCCAATTTTGTCTTTTCTTCCTCTTTGTTGTCCGGTTCCCGATCCGGTTTCCTGTTTCTTTTAACATTAACTTTTTTACCTTTTGAAAACAGTTCATGAACAATAAACCTTTTGAACACAATAATAGTACATTGAATCAGAAATATTTACAGTGGATGCAAACCACCACAACGGAAGTGACGAATCCGTAACACTTCCCCCCCTCAAGAAAGAAAGTTTGAACATAGTGAAAACTTTCTTTGTCGGCAAAACTCTCCCAACAAACAAAAGTAAAACTCACACCCAAATCATCAATTCCCATGAGCAACGATAATCAATATTTCCCAAAAAGAAAGCAACAAAACTTCAAACAACCGACAGAGATTTCCAAAGGTAGTTCACTCTGGACAAAGCATCAGCAACGGCATTGTCCCTGCCCTTTACATGCTCAATTTCCAAGTTGAACTCCTGCAAAACCAAACTCCATCTCATCAACCTCTGATTTTTATTTTTCATTTTTTTTGAATGAAGGTTAAGGGGTTGTGATCAAAAATCCAAAGTCAAGCAAATCTACAGCACTTTTTTAGGGAGGCCGAGCTGAGAGCCAGGTTTCATGGTGGTTGGGTGGGGAGGCCTGGAAGTATTCACTACATGGACGCCTTTAGGAACGTGGAGTTCACAGTTAATCTGTGTAGGAATCTTAGCTCGGCTGCTCCGCAGCATTCAGTGTTTCAAACTCTTCCTAACTTTCATAATAATCACGGTTGGAGCGCTTGTCGCTGTAGTCACGTGAATAGTGGTCTACTTCTCGGCCACTACCCTGATAATCATCCCTTCAGGAGCTGCCGTAACTCTGGGAGCCTCCATAGTAATCTCGACTGCGGCCAGCACCAAAACTACTACTTCCACCCCGGGAGCCATAGCCACCCCTGAAACTACCGCCACGTTTTCCCTCCTCTGTAGCCCCCTCGACGCCCATGGCCTGCCTTCTCTACTATTAAGGTCCGACCATCCAAATCCTTGCCATTCAAATCCATTTCTGCATCGTTGGCATCCTTTGTGTTTTCAAACGTGACAAAGCCAAACCCTCTTGACTTTTGCGTCTCCCTGTCTTTTATCAGCCGCACTTCCAAGAGTGGTCCATATTGGCCGAAGACAGAGTCCAGAACAACTTCCCTTGTTTTGAAGTTCAGTCCACCTACAAAGAGCTTGCCAACAATGCCTCCATCCATGACTTGTGTGTGCTGACACTTAGTTTTTGGGTACTTGACAAGACGTGCCTGTGCAAAGCGTGACGTCAGTACCTTCCTCTTCTCTTCAGATCGCTTCCTACCCAGAGCACGAGTCGCGGTACAGGATGGAAAGATACCCGGAATCTCCTGCTCTAACTGTACAGTGTTATTTTCCATACAAGGTGTTACGGGGTCCCCCCCTTACCTCTGGTCTCGGTGGACCTCCCAACCCTGAGAGGGTCCCCGGCAGAAAGATGTGTTATCCTTGGTTGAAATCCAGCAAATATTGAAACCCTCAATGGAACCAGCAAATGAAACAGTCATATCAATAATGCAAACACACCAGGTTATAAACAAACAATAAAATATATTTTAAATCACATACAAAGAGCCACACAACAATGGGGCAATCACCCCTACTTTCAAATCTTACGATGATATCCTTGTCAAGCCCCTTAACCCCACACTCACGGCACCTCCCCCAATGTCTCTGCACCCCTCTAAGGTGAAGTCCCAATGTCTCTGTGCGCTCCCGCAATCGGGGAGTCAAGGCCCGATGGTCAGTGGAGGCGTAGGCGAGCGAGACGACCCCGAGGTCACGTGCTCAGCACCCAGCAACGAGCGGTGGAAAGGAACCTCACAAAGACGCGCTCCGACGTACACGTTGCGGTTCAATCCGCGAGCCTCCGTATAATTCTTATGTGCGCCTTTCTGGCACAGCCGTCCCCGGCAAACCACCGGGGAATAATGCCCAGCCGACACGACAAAAACCTGTTCCCTACAGGTTGCTCGCGTGGCGAAGATGGCGGATGGCTTTCACTCCAACCTGGGCTTTGAGGCCCAGATCCTCCAGAACCTCATTGAGAATACCCGACGACACAGGCTCCATGCACTCCGGCGATATTTCTTATCGCCCGAACTTCCCTTCAAGGACGCAAAGTTCACTCGCACTGTACGTCGAACGCTCGGGCCGGAGCTTCAACAACAACGTCTGTTTCACGATCTCCTCGCCTCTCTCTTCTCCTTTGCTCCACCTCTTCCGGTCACGATCCGGATTTCCGGCCACATTTTACCAGGAGCGCTTTTAAATCTTTTAACTATAATAACCCTTTCCCTTCAACCCCAATCACCAGAATACTTAGAATCAACAACAATAATCATAACAACAACCCTTCGGGCCGAATCCGTAACACTTCCTCCCCTCAAGAAAGAAAGTTTGAACACAGCGAAAACTTTCTTTGCATGCCCTCTTTAAACAAGCCAAAGTAAATTCACAACCCAAATCAGCAATCCCCGTGGGCAACAATATTCAACCTTCCCCAAAAATAAAGCACCAAAATTTTACACCACCCCCAGAGCTTTCCAAAGTTAATTCCCTCTGGACCAAGCGTCAACAACGACATTGTCCCTGCCCCTCTGATTTTTACTTCTAGTTTCTCTTGAATGAAGGTTAAGGGGTTGTGATCAAAAACCCAAAGGCCAGCAAATCTATAGCACTTTCCCCGGGAGGCCGAGCTGAAAGCCAGGTTCCATGGTGGTTTGGTGGTGGGGCCTGGAAGTATTCACGACATGGACGCCTTTAGGAACATGGAGTTCACTGTTAGTCCGGGGAGGAAAGTTCATTACATGGACGCCTTTAGGAACGTGGAGTTCACGGTTAGTCCGTGCAGGGAAGTTCACGACCTGGACGCCTTTAGGAACGTGGCGTTCACGGTTAGTCCATGTAGGAATTTTGGCTCGGCGGCTCCGCAGCATTCAGTGCTTCAACTTTTCCGGACTCCTAATAATTACGGTGGGACCACTGGTCACAGTAGTCACCTGACTGGCGGTCTCCTTCTCGGCCACTGCTCTGATAATCCTTCCTTTGGGAGCGGTCATAACTCTGGAAGCCTCCATAATAATATCGCTTGCGTCCACCACCACTACTACTCCGTGGTCTTCCTCTGTAGCCCCCTCGACCCCTAGGAAATGCCTTCCCTGCTGTGATGGTCCGACCCTCCAACTCCTTGCTATTCAGATCCTTTTCTGCCTCTCTGGCATCCTTTGAGTTTTCAAACGTGACAAAGCCAAACCCTCTTGACTTTCGTGTCTCTCTGTCTTTTATCAGCAGCACTTCCAAAAGCGGTCCATAGTTGCTGAAGGCAGACTCCAAAACACCTTCCTTTGTTTTGAAGTTCAGTCCACCTACAAATAACTTGCTAAACTTGTCGCCATCCCTACCTGGTGTGGTGTTATTTTCCCTACTGGGCTTTTTAACAACCATCGGGTCACCATAAACTTGACCACCGGCCAAATCATTCCCAATAACAAAAGATATTCCCTCTACAGGAAGCGTGGCTTGTAAACCGACGGTGACCGGTCCTGACACCAAATCGAACTCCAAATGGATGACATGCAGTGGAACACGAACACAGCCACCAATCCCCTGTAAACGAACACTATCCCCAGTTGCCATATTCTCTGACAATGACAAATGCCCTCAAGCATCAAAGATTGATGTGCCCCTGTTTCCCTCAAAACCCTAACAGGTCTTTGGTTAGTCAAGTTTCCATCCAGTGACACAAACCCCTCTAAAATAAAAGGTTTGTAACCCTCTTGAACAAGGTCATTCTGTGATGCCGTAACTTTGGCATGGGAACCTTCACAAGGAAGGCACTGTCCTCCAAGGACGATTTCTCGCATTTGCCAATGCATTCGGAGTTGTACTAGTCTGACTCCGCTCCTGATTTTTCCTTTTCAGGGCATAACATTGGGACATCAAGTGTCCAGGTTTCTTGCAAAAAGCGCAAGTAGGCCCGAAGGAAAAACTCGTGGTCTGCCTCGAGCCCCCCAGAAGATAAGTCTGTCTTGGAACTGTAGTCTTCTGATCCCTAACAGTCGCGGTATCAGATTTGTCCTCAGTCATCTCTAGGCCGGCCCCATGAATATCGTTCTCCGCACCGGATGTACCATAACTCCCCTGGCGAACTCTAGGCGGGAAGTTAGGTGTGTGGAACCCCATCCTGTATGTCAAGGCATAGTCATCTGCTACGGTTGCTGCCTCATACAACTCTGGTACCTTCTTTTCCTCCAGATGTACTTTAATGTCCTCGTGGACACACTGTTTGAATTCCTCCACCAAGATCAATTGTCGCAATAGCTCGAAGTCTTTCCCAATCCCCTTCGAATCACACCACCGATCAAACATGGTTTCCCTCATTCTTGCAAACTCCACATGGGTCTCACTCTCCCTCTTCCTGGCATTCCGAATTTTTTGCTGGTAAGCTTCAGGGGCCAAATCATTTGCTTTGAGAATGGCTTTCTTCACTTCCTCATAATCTGTACATTTGTCAATCGGTAAAGCCGAAAATATATCTTGCGCTTTACCCACCAGAACACTTTGCACTAACATAGTCCAGGACCCCACAGGCCATTTTAGCATTTGAGCCACTTTCTCAAAATGTAAAAAAAACTTGACTCCCTCCTTTTCATTGAAGGGTGGAACCAGCCTAACATGCCTCCCAACATCCCAGGTGTTCTGACCAGTTGTCGAACCACCCGGCATGGATACGACTTCTCCCCGTTTTCCCATTAATTCCAGCTCCTTGAGTTTAACTTCTTTCTGATACTCCATGTCACGTTCCTTTAACTCCCTTTCGGCTTTCCTTTCCTCTGCTCTTTCCTTTGCTCTTCTTTCTTCTTCCGCTCTCCTTTCCTCTGTTCTTCTCTCCTCGCGTTCTCGTTCCTGTTGTACTCTTCTTTCCTCGAGTTCCCTTGTAGTTCTCCTTTCCTCTGCTCTTTCCTCTGCTTTTAACCTTTCCTGGCTCTGCAGTTGCATCTCCATTTTCCGGAGCTCCACAATTTCTTTTTCCTCAGGTAGCCAATCCAAGGCTACCTCTGTCCATGTTCCCTGTCCCACCAGAGATTCTACCACCAATGTCTGCATCTCTGCTTTCTTCATATTAACTCGGACCTCCAAGTTAAAATGTCTGGCCAATATCAAGAGTTCCGATTTTTTTAACGCTTGTAACTGTGCCTCATTAGGGGACACCGCAAACTGTTCTGCGTCAGACACCATAGTGACTATCAGTTAGCACCTGTTAACCTTCACACAAAAATTTCCAAAATTTTGGAAATATTTGGGAATGTTAGAAAAATTCCAAGTTTGGGAAATTTGGGAATGCTAGGGAATTCTATCCCGGACGAATGTTATCAGGGAATTTAATCCCGGACGAGGATCCCAATTTCGAGCCCCCGAGCCAATTGGACGAGCCCCCAATTTTTGTTACGTGCTCCTCCCCGACCCCCTGGTCACAGTGTACCTCCGAGCCCCGAGAGGAGTCACGGCAGAAAAATGTGTTATTCTGTGTGTCAAAGATCAACGGAGAAGCCACCCCAATTGTTACTCACAAACAAATACTGTATTAAGATCACACAAGAATAACAGGACAACAACAATAGTATTCAAAAGTACAATCACAATTAATTATTTAATTATTCCATTAATGCCTTTTTTTTTTTTTTAAGTTACAGATTCTGATGAAATGGTGGTGGTTTATGTGTTCTCTGACCGAATTGATTAATAATTTAATTTTTTATTATTATTATTTATTATCTTGCCAAAACGAAGTTTTTGCAAGATGTATCAGTCAGCTTGTATGTTTGTTTGTTTGTTTGTTTGTTTTTTTGTTTGTTTTTTTGTTTGTGGTTAATCTTTTTTTTTTAAATCTTGCCAAAACGAAGTTTTTGCAAGATGTATCAGTCAGCTTGTATGTTTGTTTGTTTGTTTGTTTGTTTTTTTGTTTGTTTTTTTGTTTGTGGTTAATCATTTTTTTTTCACGTTTAGATCACTCTGTAGACCACAGTTATTATTGGAAACTCCTGTAACTTCGCATATCAGAGTCCTATAGAGATACCCTTCAGCACACAAAATTTTGAAGGTCAAGGTCAAAGGTCAAGGTCACTTTGCGGTCAATCATGGAGGTCAACGAAACCCTTATTTTTTGAGTAACTTTGATCGGATCGTCTCCAAACTTCATGGGAATCTAGTATATGGTCCGGCGCTCAGCTGATTAGTTTTTGGTGGCGATCGGCCTTGACCTTCATGGTTAGCGCTGGAGGTCGAAAATTATTGACCCCAAGGTCAAATTACGAAACCCTTATTTTTTGAGTAACTTTGATCTTATGATCTCCAAACTTGGTGGGTATATAGGGTGTGGTATGGCGCTCAGTTGATTAGTTTTTGGTGTCGATCGGCCTTGACCTTCAAGGTCATTTTGAAGGTCATTCAATTTTGACCAAAAGGTAAAATTTTCAAGTTTCAGTTACCATATCGAGTAGTACCTCAAATTGAAGCCCTTGTTGAGTGCTTTCCAAACATATAACTAGTTTGACAATGTGACGTCATTTGACGGCGTTATGACGAAAAAACTGCACTTTTCATGTATATTGTATTGCTTTAGTTCGCATTGTTTAGGTCACTCTGTAGAGCACAGTTCCCTTTGGAAACTCTTGTA
The DNA here is from genome assembly GCF_964187855.1 of Myxine glutinosa. Lineage (NCBI taxonomy): Eukaryota > Metazoa > Chordata > Myxini > Myxiniformes > Myxinidae > Myxine > Myxine glutinosa. Next base: position 78,499,283 of record NC_136264.1, on the reverse strand, counting down.
AGTTCGCATATCAGAGTCTTTTAGAGATACCCTTTAGCACACAAAATTATGAAGGTCAAGGTCAAAGGTCAAGGTCACTTTGCGGCCAATCATGGAGGTCGACGAAACACTAATTGTTTGAGTAACTTTGATCGGATCGTCTCCAAACTTCATGGGAATCTAGTATATGGTCCGGCGCTCAGCTGATTAGTTTTTGGTGGCGATCGGCCTTGACCTTCATGGTTAGCGCTGGAGGTCGAAAATTATTGACCCCAAGGTCAAATTTTGAAATCGTAGGTACCATATCGAGTAATACCTCATATGAATGCCCTTGATGAGTGCTTCCCAGATCTGTAAACAGTTTGACGCTATGACGTCATTTGATGACGTCATGACGAAAAAACGGAATTTTCATGAAAAAATTATTTCCTCAGTTCTCATCAAAATCTTTCAATATTTCATGTGCGTTGGTCATGAAGACATACTATTCACCATACGAAATTATTAAGGTCAAGGTCAAATGGCAAGATACGGTTCACCCTGTGGGTGACATATGTTCTTTATTTTCATTATTAATCTTTTTTTTTTTTTTCTTCTTTTTTGGCCAATATCTCAGGCACCTTTTGAGCTCGGAAGCTAATATTTGGACTTGAGTGACCAAGTGATGTGGCTATCAAGCATATTTTTGATTTATTGATTGATAAATTAATCAATTAATCGATTAATTATTTAATTATTCAATTAATTACCAAAAAAAAACAAATCAGTTACAGATTTTGATGAAGTGGTGGTGGTTTATGTGTTCTGTGCCCGAATTGATTAATAATTTTATTTTAAATGATTTTTATTTATTTATTATCTTGCCAAAACGAAGTTTTTGCAAGATGTATCAGTCAGCTTGTATGTTTGTTTTTTTGTTTTTTTGTTTGTGGTTAATCATTTTTTTTTCATGTTTAGATCACTCTGTAGACCACAGTTATTATTGGAAACTCCTGTAACTTCGCATATCAGAGTCCTATAGAGATACCCTTCAGCACACAAAATTTTGAAGGTCAAGGTCAAAGGTCAAGGTCACTTTGCGGTCAATCATGGAGGTCAACGAAACCCTTATTTTTTGAGTAACTTTGATCGGATCGTCTCCAAACTTCATGGGAATCTAGTATATGGTCCGGCGCTCAGCTGATTAGTTTTTGGTGGCGATCGGCCTTGACCTTCATGGTTAGCGCTGGAGGTCGAAAATTATTGACCCCAAGGTCAAATTTTGAAATCGTAGGTACCATATCGAGTAATACCTCATATGAATGCCCTTGATGAGTGCTTCCCAGATCTGTAAACAGTTTGACGCTATGACGTCATTTGATGACGTCATGACGAAAAAACGGAATTTTCATGAAAAAATTATTTCCTCAGTTCTCATCAAAATCTTTCAATATTTCATGTGCGTTGGTCATGAAGACATACTATTCACCATACGAAATTATTAAGGTCAAGGTCAAAGGTCAAGGTCACTTTGCGGTCAATCATGGAGGTCAATGAAACCCTTATTTTTTGAGTAACTTTGATCTTATGATCTCCAAACTTGGTGGGTATATAGGGTGTGGTATGGCGCTCAGCTGATTAGTTTTTGGTGTCGATCGGCCTTGACCTTCAAGGTCATTTTGAAGGTCATTCAATTTTGACCAAAAGGTAAAATAGACAGATGCAGGGGCAAGATACGGTTCACCCTGTGGGTGACATATGTTCATTTTCATTATTAATCATTTATTTATTTTCTTTCTCATTTGGCCAATATCTCAGGCACCTTTTGAGCTGGGAAGCTAATATTTGGACATGACAGTGACCAAGTGATGTGGCTATCAAGGATATTTTTGATTTATTGATTAATCATTTAATCGATTAATTATTTATTGATTAATCGATTAATTATTTATTGATGAATCAATTGATTATATTTCATTTTTTATTAATGACTTATTTAATTAAATTTCTAAAAGATACATCTTCAGATGAAGCACTAGTGGTTTAGTTATGCTATTAGCCAATTGATTAAGAAAATATTTTGTGATAATCTTTTATTGATTTTAATTATACAATTAATTAATTAAAATTATACAATTAATTAATGATTAATCAATCAATTATTGTGCACCTCTCTCTCCAAATACAGTCTCTATGAGCTGCACTGCGGTATTGCCGGGCACCGGAGGCGCGCCGGCAATGCCGCGCTGCAGGATATTTAATTATTTGGCATTGGGGCGGTGTACTTTGAATGTATTTGTACTTGTTGTACACCGCACCTTTCCTATGCCATCTCCAGGCATTGCAAATCGTCATTGCTGGGCACCGAAGGGGGCTCGCCAGTGACGCATGCTGAAAGGGAGTACTCAGTTTTCACTCTGGTTGTTTTCTTGCTTTCTTTTTTTCTTGCCAAAACGAAGTTTTTGCAAGATGTATTAGTCAGCTTGTATGTTTGTTTTTTTGTTTGTTTTTTTGTTTTTTTGTTTGTGGTTAATCATTTTTTTTCCACGTTTAGATCACTCTGTAGACCACAGTTATTATTGGAAACTCCTGTAACTTCGCATATCAGAGTCCTATAGAGATACCCTTCAGCACACAAAATTTTGAAGGTCAAGGTCAAAGGTCAAGGTCACTTTGTGGTCAATCATGAAGGTCGACGAAACCCTTATTTTTTGAGTAACTTTGATCGGATCGTCTCCAAACTTCATGGGAATCTAGTATATGGTCCGGCGCTCAGCTGATTAGTTTTTGGTGGCGATCGGCCTTGACCTTCATGGTTAGCGCTGGAGGTCGAAAATTATTGACCCCAAGGTCAAATGTTGAAACCCTTATTTTTTGAGTAACTTTGATCGGATCGTCTCCAAACTTCATGGGAATCTAGTATATGGTCCGGCGCTCAGCTGATTAGTTTTTGGTGGCGATCGGCCTTGACCTTCATGGTTAGCGCTGGAGGTCGAAAATTATTGACCCCAAGGTCAAATGTTGAAATCGTAGGTACCATATCTTCGCATATCTTCGCATGTAACTTCGCATATCAGAGTCCTATAGAGATACCCTTCAGCACACAAAATTTTGAAGGTCAAGGTCAAAGGTCAAGGTCACTTTGTGGTCAATCATGGAGGTCGACGAAACCCTTATTTTTTGAGTAACTTTGATCGGATCGTCTCCAAACTTCATGGGAATCTAGTATATGGTCCGACGCTCAGCTGATTAGTTTTTGGTGGCGATCGGCCTTGACCTTCATGGTTAGCGCTGGAGGTCGAAAATTATTGACCCCAAGGTCAAATGTTGAAACCCTTATTTTTTGAGTAACTTTGATCGGATCATCTCCAAACTTCATGGGAATCTAGTATATGGTCCGGCGCTCAGCTGATTAGTTTTTGGTGGCGATCGGCCTTGACCTTCATGGTTAGCGCTGGAGGTCGAAAATTATTGACCCCAAGGTCAAATGTTGAAATCGTAGCTACCATATCGAGTAATACCTCATATGAATGCCCTTGATGAGTGCTTCCCAGATATGTAAACAGTTTGACGCTATGACGTCATTTGATGACGTCATGACGAAAAAACGGAATTTTCATGAAACAATTATTTCCTCAGTTCTCATCAAAATCTTTCAATATCTCGTGGGCAGACATTCCTCAAAGAGTCGCTTCTAGTGGATAGCAGTTCTGTTCACCTCAGTGTGACCTGAAGCAAGTCACTCATGTTCACATTTTGGCAAGATACGGTTCACCCTGTGGGTGACATATGTTTTTTTTTTTCTTGTTATCTTGCCAAAACGAAGTTTTTGCAAGATGTATCAGTCAGCTTGTATGTTTGTTTGTTTGTTTTTTTGTTTTTTTGTTTTTTTGTTTGTGGTTAATCATTTTTTTTTCACGTTTAGATCACTCTGTAGACCACAGTTATTATTGGAAACTCCTGTAACTTCGCATATCAGAGTCCTATAGAGATACCCTTCAGCACACAAAATTTTGAAGGTCAAGGTCAAAGGTCAAGGTCACTTTGCGGTCAATCATGGAGGTCAACGAAACCCTTATTTTTTGAGTAACTTTGATCGGATCGTCTCCAAACTTCATGGGAATCTAGTATATGGTCCGGCGCTCAGCTGATTAGTTTTTGGTGGCGATCGGCCTTGACCTTCATGGTTAGCGCTGGAGGTCGAAAATTATTGACCCCAAGGTCAAATTACGAAACCCTTATTTTTTGAGTAACTTTGATCTTATGATCTCCAAACTTGGTGGGTATATAGGGTGTGGTATGGCGCTCAGTTGATTAGTTTTTGGTGTCGATCGGCCTTGACCTTCAAGGTCATTTTGAAGGTCATTCAATTTTGACCAAAAGGTAAAATTTTCAAGTTTCAGTTACCATATCGAGTAGTACCTCAAATTGAAGCCCTTGTTGAGTGCTTTCCAAACATATAACTAGTTTGACAATGTGACGTCATTTGACGGCGTTATGACGAAAAAACTGCACTTTTCATGTATATTGTATTGCTTTAGTTCGCATTGTTTAGGTCACTCTGTAGAGCACAGTTCCCTTTGGAAACTCTTGTAAGTTCGCATATCAGAGTCTTTTAGAGATACCCTTTAGCACACAAAATTATGAAGGTCAAGGTCAAAGGTCAAGGTCACTTTGCGGCCAATCATGGAGGTCGACGAAACACTAATTGTTTGAGTAACTTTGATCGGATCGTCTCCAAACTTCATGGGAATCTAGTATATGGTCCGGCGCTCAGCTGATTAGTTTTTGGTGGCGATCGGCCTTGACCTTCATGGTTAGCGCTGGAGGTCGAAAATTATTGACCCCAAGGTCAAATTTTGAAATCGTAGGTACCATATCGAGTAATACCTCATATGAATGCCCTTGATGAGTGCTTCCCAGATCTGTAAACAGTTTGACGCTATGACGTCATTTGATGACGTCATGACGAAAAAACGGAATTTTCATGAAAAAATTATTTCCTCAGTTCTCATCAAAATCTTTCAATATTTCATGTGCGTTGGTCATGAAGACATACTATTCACCATACGAAATTATTAAGGTCAAGGTCAAATGGCAAGATACGGTTCACCCTGTGGGTGACATATGTTCTTTATTTTCATTATTAATCTTTTTTTTCTTTTCTTCTTTTTTGGCCAATATCTCAGGCACCTTTTGAGCTCGGAAGCTAATATTTGGACTTGAGTGACCAAGTGATGTGGCTATCAAGCATATTTTTGATTTATTGATTGATAAATTAATCAATTAATCGATTAATTATTTAATTATTCAATTAATTACCAAAAAAAAACAAATCAGTTACAGATTTTGATGAAGTGGTGGTGGTTTATGTGTTCTGTGCCCGAATTGATTAATAATTTTATTTTAAATGATTTTTATTTATTTATTATCTTGCCAAAACGAAGTTTTTGCAAGATGTATCAGTCAGCTTGTATGTTTGTTTTTTTGTTTTTTTGTTTGTGGTTAATCTTTTTTTTTTCACGTTTAGATCACTCTGTAGACCACAGTTATTATTGGAAACTCCTGTAACTTCGCATATCAGAGTCCTATAGAGATACCCTTCAGCACACAAAATTTTGAAGGTCAAGGTCAAAGGTCAAGGTCACTTTGCGGTCAATCATGGAGGTCAACGAAACCCTTATTTTTTGAGTAACTTTGATCGGATCGTCTCCAAACTTCATGGGAATCTAGTATATGGTCCGGCGCTCAGCTGATTAGTTTTTGGTGGCGATCGGCCTTGACCTCCATGGTTGGCGCTGGAGGTCGAAAATTATTGACCCCAAGGTCAAATTTTGAAATCGTAGGTACCATATCGAGTAATACCTCATATGAATGCCCTTGATGAGTGCTTCCCAGATCTGTAAACAGTTTGACGCTATGACGTCATTTGATGACGTCATGACGAAAAAACGGAATTTTCATGAAAAAATTATTTCCTCAGTTCTCATCAAAATCTTTCAATATTTCATGTGCGTTGGTCATGAAGACATACTATTCACCATACGAAATTATTAAGGTCAAGGTCAAAGGTCAAGGTCACTTTGCGGTCAATCATGGAGGTCAATGAAACCCTTATTTTTTGAGTAACTTTGATCTTATGATCTCCAAACTTGGTGGGTATATAGGGTGTGGTATGGCGCTCAGCTGATTAGTTTTTGGTGTCGATCGGCCTTGACCTTCAAGGTCATTTTGAAGGTCATTCAATTTTGACCAAAAGGTAAAATAGACAGATGCAGGGGCAAGATACGGTTCACCCTGTGGGTGACATATGTTCATTTTCATTATTAATCATTTATTTATTTTCTTTCTCATTTGGCCAATATCTCAGGCACCTTTTGAGCTGGGAAGCTAATATTTGGACATGACAGTGACCAAGTGATGTGGCTATCAAGGATATTTTTGATTTATTGATTAATCATTTAATCGATTAATTATTTATTGATTAATCGATTAATTATTTATTGATGAATCAATTGATTATATTTCATTTTTTATTAATGACTTATTTAATTAAATTTCTAAAAGATACATCTTCAGATGAAGCACTAGTGGTTTAGTTATGCTATTAGCCAATTGATTAAGAAAATATTTTGTGATAATCTTTTATTGATTTTAATTATACAATTAATTAATTAAAATTATACAATTAATTAATGATTAATCAATCAATTATTGTGCACCTCTCTCTCCAAATACAGTCTCTATGAGCTGCACTGCGGTATTGCCGGGCACCGGAGGCGCGCCGGCAATGCCGCGCTGCAGGATATTTAATTATTTGGCATTGGGGCGGTGTACTTTGAATGTATTTGTACTTGTTGTACACCGCACCTTTCCTATGCCATCTCCAGGCATTGCAAATCGTCATTGCTGGGCACCGAAGGGGGCTCGGCAGTGACGCATGCTGAAAGGGAGTACTCAGTTTTCACTCTGGTTGTTTGTTTGTTTGTTTTCTTTCTTTCTTTCTTTCTTGTTGGACACCGCACCTTTCCTATGCCATCTCCAGGCATTGCAAATCGTCATTGCTGGGCACCGAAGGGGGCTCGCCAGTGACGCATGCTGAAAGGGAGTACTCAGTTTTCACTCTGGTTGTTTTCTTGCTTTCTTTTTTTCTTGTTATCTTGCCAAAACGAAGTTTTTGCAAGATGTATCAGTCAGCTTGTATGTTTGTTTGTTTGTTTTTTTGTTTTTTATCTTGCCAAAACGAAGTTTTTGCAAGATGTATCAGTCAGCTTGTATGTTTGTTTGTTTGTTTGTTTTTTTGTTTGTGGTTAATCATTTTTTTTTCACGTTTAGATCACTCTGTAGACCACAGTTATTATTGGAAACTCCTGTAACTTCGCATATCAGAGTCCTATAGAGATACCCTTCAGCACACAAAATTTTGAAGGTCAAGGTCAAAGGTCAAGGTCACTTTGCGGTCAATCATGGAGGTCAACGAAACCCTTATTTTTTGAGTAACTTTGATCGGATCGTCTCCAAACTTCATGGGAATCTAGTATATGGTCCGGCGCTCAGCTGATTAGTTTTTGGTGGCGATCGGCCTTGACCTTCATGGTTAGCGCTGGAGGTCGAAAATTATTGACCCCAAGGTCAAATTACGAAACCCTTATTTTTTGAGTAACTTTGATCTTATGATCTCCAAACTTGGTGGGTATATAGGGTGTGGTATGGCGCTCAGTTGATTAGTTTTTGGTGTCGATCGGCCTTGACCTTCAAGGTCATTTTGAAGGTCATTCAATTTTGACCAAAAGGTAAAATTTTCAAGTTTCAGTTACCATATCGAGTAGTACCTCAAATTGAAGCCCTTGTTGAGTGCTTTCCAAACATATAACTAGTTTGACAATGTGACGTCATTTGACGGCGTTATGACGAAAAAACTGCACTTTTCATGTATATTGTATTGCTTTAGTTCGCATTGTTTAGGTCACTCTGTAGAGCACAGTTCCCTTTGGAAACTCTTGTAAGTTCGCATATCAGAGTCTTTTAGAGATACCCTTTAGCACACAAAATTATGAAGGTCAAGGTCAAAGGTCAAGGTCACTTTGCGGCCAATCATGGAGGTCGACGAAACACTAATTTTTTGAGTAACTTTGATCGGATCGTCTCCAAACTTCATGGGAATCTAGTATATGGTCCGGCGCTCAGCTGATTAGTTTTTGGTGGCGATCGGCCTTGACCTTCATGGTTAGCGCTCGAGGTCGAAAATTATTGACCCCAAGGTCAAATTTTGAAATCGTAGGTACCATATCGAGTAATACCTCATATGAATGCCCTTGATGAGTGCTTCCCAGATCTGTAAACAGTTTGACGCTATGACGTCATTTGATGACGTCATGACGAAAAAACGGAATTTTCATGAAAAAATTATTTCCTCAGTTCTCATCAAAATCTTTCAATATTTCATGTGCGTTGGTCATGAAGACATACTATTCACCATACGAAATTATTAAGGTCAAGGTCAAATGGCAAGATACGGTTCACCCTGTGGGTGACATATGTTCATTTGTTTTTTTGTTTGTGGTTAATCATTTTTTTTTCACGTTTAGATCACTCTGTAGACCACAGTTATTATTGGAAACTCCTGTAACTTCGCATATCAGAGTCCTATAGAGATACCCTTCAGCACACAAAATTTTGAAGGTCAAGGTCAAAGGTCAAGGTCACTTTGCGGTCAATCATGGAGGTCAACGAAACCCTTATTTTTTGAGTAACTTTGATCGGATCGTCTCCAAACTTCATGGGAATCTAGTATATGGTCCGGCGCTCAGCTGATTAGTTTTTGGTGGCGATCGGCCTTGACCTTCATGGTTAGCGCTGGAGGTCGAAAATTATTGACCCCAAGGTCAAATTACGAAACCCTTATTTTTTGAGTAACTTTGATCTTATGATCTCCAAACTTGGTGGGTATATAGGGTGTGGTATGGCGCTCAGTTGATTAGTTTTTGGTGTCGATCGGCCTTGACCTTCAAGGTCATTTTGAAGGTCATTCAATTTTGACCAAAAGGTAAAATTTTCAAGTTTCAGTTACCATATCGAGTAGTACCTCAAATTGAAGCCCTTGTTGAGTGCTTTCCAAACATATAACTAGTTTGACAATGTGACGTCATTTGACGGCGTTATGACGAAAAAACTGCACTTTTCATGTATATTGTATTGCTTTAGTTCGCATTGTTTAGGTCACTCTGTAGAGCACAGTTCCCTTTGGAAACTCTTGTAAGTTCGCATATCAGAGTCTTTTAGAGATACCCTTTAGCACACAAAATTATGAAGGTCAAGGTCAAAGGTCAAGGTCACTTTGCGGCCAATCATGGAGGTCGACGAAACACTAATTTTTTGAGTAACTTTGATCGGATCGTCTCCAAACTTCATGGGAATCTAGTATATGGTCCGGCGCTCAGCTGATTAGTTTTTGGTGGCGATCGGCCTTGACCTTCATGGTTAGCGCTGGAGGTCGAAAATTATTGACCCCAAGGTCAAATTTTGAAATCGTAGGTACCATATCGAGTAATACCTCATATGAATGCCCTTGATGAGTGTTTCCCAGATCTGTAAACAGTTTGACGCTATGACGTCATTTGATGACGTCATGACGAAAAAACGGAATTTTCATGAAAAAATTATTTCCTCAGTTCTCATCAAAATCTTTCAATATTTCATGTGCGTTGGTCATGAAGACATACTATTCACCATACGAAATTATTAAGGTCAAGGTCAAATGGCAAGATACGGTTCACCCTGTGGGTGACATATGTTCATTTGTTTGTTTGTTTGTCCGGGCGATATCTCAGCCATCCTTTGAGCTGGGAAGCTAAAATTTCGGCACAATAGTGAGCAAGTCCTTTTTCAAAAACCATATTTTTTGTTTTTTGATTAATCAAATAATTGAGGAGTTATTTAATTATTAGCGATTCATTAAGTACTTATTTAATTAATCAAATTTCCTTTCTCTTCTGACCATTAACTCAGGCACCTTTTGAGTTATGAAGCTGATATTTGGACATGCCAATGACCAGGTGATTTGGCTGCAAAGGCTATTTTTGATTTATTAATTAATCAATTAATCAATTAATCGATTAATTATTTAATTATTTGATTAATGACGATTTTTTTTTAAATTTATTTACAGATTCTGATGAAATGGTGGTGGTTTATGTGTTCTCTGACTGAATTGATTAATAATTTTATTTTTTTATGATTATTTAATTATTCGATGAATAACCTATTTAATTAATTTTTAAAGTTACAGATTCTGATGAAATGATGGTGGTTTATGTGTTCTGTGACCGAATTGATTAATAATTTAATTTTTAAATGATTATTATTTATTTATTTTCATTATTTATCATTGATTTATTTTCTCTCATCTGGGCAATATCTCAAGCACCTTTTGAGCTGGGGAAGCTGATATTTGGAAACGACAGTGACCAAGTGATGTGGCTCTAAAAGATATTTTTTATTTTTTGATTGATCAACTAATTAATTAATTAATTATTTATTTATCAATTAATTAATTTTTTCGATTAATGGCTTTTAAAATTAATTTTCAAAAAGTTGCAGCTTCGGATGAAGCACTGGTGGTTTAGGTATGCTATTAGCCAATTGATTAAGAAAATATTTTATGATCATTTATTTATTTTAATTTCACAATTAATCGATCAATTATTGTACTCCTCTCCCTCCCAATTCCGTCTCCATGTGGCTGCCATATTTACCGCTGCCACCGAAGGTGGATGGAGGTTGTGTTTTTGCCCATGTCTGTCTGTCTGTTTGTCTGTGAACAAGATATCTCAAAAAGTTGTGGATGGAATCGGACGAAATTTGGAGGAGAGGTAGCATATGTGACAAGGACGAAATGATTATAATTTGGTGAAGATCCGGATTTGGATCCGGCTGGTAGTTTTAGAAATCTCGCGGCCGTAGGGGATAGTTTTTCACGGCCAGAAATATCCGAAGTTGAGACGGAATTCACCGAATTAATCAAGAAGTAAATTTTATCAATTTTAATCTCATCCAGAATGTAAATGGTGTCATTTTAGGTCTGAATTTGCGAAATTTTGTGAGCTGACCAATCAGCGATCAGCTTAGGTCAGCCAATCAGCGCCATCGACACGGTTTGATTAACGACAGTCACACATTGCCGTTGAAACGGCGCTATCGTCTGATCTGTCGGCACTGATCTTACTTCAAGCTAACTTCTTCTGATGGAGGAAGCGGCAATGCCCGGAGAGAACCAGTCCTGACAGCGACTGAAGTTAGAAGACTACACACATACTGTGAAAACGTATATTAAGCCCAGTTAAAATTTCTTAAAATAGGCCCTAAGCTAGCACATCGTATAGTTACTTCCTTAAGCTTCTTCTGACATTTATTGTATGTAGGTATTGGGGAGGACTGTCTGCTCTTCTCTTTTACCAAGTCTTACCAGGTACGGTACCTACTACACCTACCTACTACCAACTACCTAACCTACTGATGCCATAGTGATGGGTAAAATAGTGGCAAGAGGCTTTGGCTTCGCCGGCTCATTGCGGCTTTGCAGTCGGGTACTAGTACATGGAATCAAAAATATTTACAGTGGATGAAAACCACAACAACGGAAGTGACGAATCCGTAACACTTATGTACACAGACCAGCAGGTGGGGTGTAACTTTAGGCCTTTGCCAAGGAAGGAGTCCATGTTGCTTGCATCGTGCAGGAGACGTTGAGAAACTTCGTCATTTCTCTGTTATAAAGCTTGCAGAAGGTTTGGGTAGCCTACGTTCGTGAGGTTGGATAGAAAACATGACGTATTCTGTTGACAGATAACGCAGGCATCATAATCTGTCAGATTAGAAAACTGCCTCTTCTGGCCAATTATCATTGGTTGTTCTTCAGTCTCCATTCTGGTGAACAGGCTCGAAAAGTAGACCTGAAAAACAAACCAATTCATTTTACCACTCATTCCCAATGTGGTACTATTCAAGCATTCACCAAAATAGTGTATAAATTGTAGGATTGAGACAAAGGATTTTAGGCTTTAGTCTTCATCATACTTGAAGGTTATAATCCTCATGGGCTTCCGTAGATTTTGAAATACTTTAACAAAAGGGATAAAGTAATGAATTTAGAAGAAACGCTTTATCTATCAAAGTTAATAGATTGTTGTCCTTGATTATGACACAACTGCAATCCTTCTAACCCAGTTTTTAGGGTATTATCAGACACCTGAGAAATGTACAGCTGTGGTTTCATGCATTGAAGTACAGTGTCATGAAAGGTCATGCAATGCCCTAATTATTATATCTTTCTGTACTATTAATTACAAACAATCTTGAAACTACTTACCTCCTAGTGTTTGATAAGTATAAACAACATACTTTGGTTTGTTTTTTTCCTGACAGATGAGGGCTTCTCGGCATGCACCAATCAACTCATTTTCCATGTGACATTTTTTGATTTTCACTTGAAACACATGTTTCCAAGGAAGGAGATTAGCATCTTCAATTACTAAAGAGCCCTTTGTTTTATGAAAGTATGGTGGCCCGTTTGGCTCATTCTTCAAAGACAGTTATGGTGCAGGAAAAGGAATTGCATTTAAATGGTAAACTAGATACTGGTGTAAAGGGGTTAAATAATGGGCTTTGGCATGGGATATTGTATAAAGTATAATAATTAACATCATTCATCCCTCACCTGAATGCATATACGACGTACGAAATACAATTTTTTTATTGCTTTATAAAGTATTTGAATTTCATGCAAAGGGAGAAAAGGGGTTAATATTGTCATACAAAGGGTTAAAAGAGGCATTTAGCACTTCTACATTAATGAAATCATTAAGATACCCTGGTTTGGTTTTCTTCCCTGCTTCAAAATCAACTTTGTAGCATTATTCGAAAAATATCTCAAAATCCCCATTTTTTACCATTTTCTCAAAATTTGAAACAGGAGGGCTTAATACCGTAACGCTAATATATTTGTAAAGTTTCTTGATAATAAAAACTTCCTATATAGTCCCTCTAAAATATGAGTCAGTTTTCTTTTTTAAATCTCTTTGCATTTTTGGATATCAACCCTTTTACGACAAGGGTACCCCCATTTTCACTTCCCCTTCAACCTCGTGACCTTTTGACCTCTGATGACGTCATCGGTGACGTCATCAAAATTTGCATACCACCATTTTGTAGCCTGGCCCAAGACCTTTCTAACAATATCCAACACAATTAGTTTTATTAAGAATAAATATTTTTTAAAAGCATTTTTAGTTCACCTACCCCTAATTTTTGGCTCTAATCAAATCGGGATGCAAGTTCAGATTCGAGCCCATACCGTGAGTTCGCAAGAAGATCGGTCGAGTTAACAAGCCATTTCATGTGAGCAATGTATATACCTACCCAAAAACATATAAGAAAAAAGTATACCATGTTTGACCACCTCCTTCAGAATTTTGGGTCGATGGCTCTCCTACCATAATAATAATAATAATTCATTTATTTTGTATAGCGCTTTTCCAGAAGCCCAAAGGCGCTTTGACAGAGTGGAAAACATAATGCATAACAATACATGAAAACAACAATTGCAAAAAGACAAGAATCAAGAAAACAAACACCATACTGTGACTGAACGTCATGGTGCGAATTGAGTTGTTTTAAGGGTGAAGTCGGATCAGGAATCATACACGCCCACATTTTATCCATCCAATGGCTGAACATCAGGTTGTGTACTCCGCCTCCAAACTCTCTGTGGTCCATATATTTGCATATGAGACAGATTCTTTTGAACTTTGAACTTTGAACTTTGATCTTTTACCTTTTGAACCTTTTGAACCTTTTGAACCTTTTGAACCTTTTGAACCTTGCCGATTTACGCCAAACGTGTCACCATCATGCCCAAAGACATCCAGCTGGCACGATGGCTACGCGGGGAGCGACCTCAAGTCGCTCGTCCAAGGTCTTGTGCACAACTTCCGCACCACACCAGAGCCACAACACCTTTCTTGAAAGTGTGATCGACCATTCACCGAACTCGCCACATGTCACGACCTTTTGTGTGTGTATTGTGTACACGGGTCAGAAAGAGACGCAGAGACGTGTTTTATGAAGCATTTTGTTTTGTTTTTAACAAAGACTGGGAAAAGATAAAGACCCAGAGAATTGATTTGATGAACTCGACAGGGGGTGCTGGGTGGATCGGGACGGGGCTTCAGGATGGTTCTGTGAAATATCGACATGTCTGAATTAGTTGGGCTCATATGTTGACGAGATGCAGGTATACGCATAGTACAGTGTACGGTTTATAAATACTGCGAGCACTCTGTGTTTGGTTTCCGAATGAGCAAACTTAGTGCAAAGGAAGGACGAAGAATCGTGCAATGTACGAGCTTTTCCAGACACGAGGCACTGGGTTTTACAGGTAAACGGGGATGGTCAACGACGTGTGTCAATGTCAAATGGGGCAAGTTTCATTTCTTGGTCGGACATTGTTCCTGTACATTGGGGCACATGGGTCAATTACGAAGTGATCTTAGAAATTAGTAATTTGTTAAATACAAAGTAATAATAGTCGTGATGACACACTTTGAGTGTTGCATATTTAACATTGCGTGTTGAGTCACGTGACTTGCCATTCTTTGGTCATTGTTTGATATAAATAAGTTATGAATGAATATGGAACCATTTTTGTTGGTCTTGTAAATAATTTGAACCTCGTGCTCTTGTTTATAAAGCTCTTTCACAAACCACTTCATCGATTAATGTATATAAAGGTTTTATCTATTATGTCTGCACGAAGTTTTTATGAACCATCGGATCAGCTCCTTTCAGGTGAACGAGGTGGGTGGCTCTGAAAAGAGCCGTTGTGGGTTTTGGGCAAGTGAGACGAGGAGGAACAAGAGGAACTTCACCTCGACTCTCTCGTCTTCCCTCCCTCTCACTTCTTTTTGAGCGTCGCCTTCTTGTTCTTCAACCCCTTGGTTGCAAGCTTGGACTTTGGTTTCGTCGTCTTGATCTTTCCCTTGGTCTTTGGCAGAACCTTCTTCACGTTTTTCTTCACCTTGGCAGGCGACTTACTGAATCGCTTCGAAGAGGTGGCGATAGATCTTTTCGGTTTCTTGGGAGATACCTTCCGCACCACCTTCTTCACTGCTGGCTTTTTGGTCGCTTTCTTTGCCGGTTTAGACTTGATTGTGGTCTTCACAACTTTTCTGGGACTGGTGCTCTTCTTCACTTTCGCACTCTTCTCCTTGTTCAGTTTGAATGAGCCGACAGCGCCCGTTCCCTTGGTCTGCACAAGATTTCCACTTGCAACGAGCCTCTTCACAGCCGAATTGATACGAACGGAATTCCGATAGAGATTGTAGCCATCTGCCCCCAGGGCCTTTTTCAAGGCGACAAGCGACATACCATTTCGCTCCTTACTCGATCCCACCACCTTGATGATCTTTTCCGAAAGGGTGCCGTCAGTCTTCTTCGGGGTTTTGGAAGCGCCAGGTTTATTCTTCCCTCGCTTGACAGACGGGGCCGAAGTTGAAAGTTCTGCCGGAACGGGAGCAGTCTCCGACATTTCGCACCAACAAGAGTATGAGAGGCAACACCAAGTTCCAAAAAGAAGTTCAGCGTTGCACAAATAAAGTGTCACTTCGCCACGTCGCCTGTTATATTGACGGCACGAAGAAGCGGACGTGGTAGAAATCAACGGCAGCGTTCGGGAAACGATTGGGTCGTTCACCGTGTCCGTTTGTGTTTCCTGCGTCACTTTGAGCTTTGTTATTCACATGAACGATAACTCCATGCGCAATGCGAACAATCGTTTCAGGTACAAGGACATCCCGGCAAACGGAGATAAGCATCTTTTCAAATATCTGGACCTTTCGCCGCATTCCACGACCCGACACGGCAGGTGAACGATCTGCTTGGACAGAACATTACTTACTCGAACACGTTCTCGGGCTTCACCCAAGGGGTTTCTGTGCTCAGAATAAGATTTTCACGACTAAAATATCTTCTTTGACCAGACATAAAGCTCACAGAGTTAATGGTGAAATGTGCACCTGTCTGCAGCCACCTTTGCAAGGCAATGAAACAAACAAGAAAAAACTCCTTTTTGGAGGTTCGTGTCAAGGTCATCTTAGCATGGACCATCACAAATGTGAAGATACTTGGTTAGCACTTACCAACAGCACACAGGTGTAAGCAATGGTTGGAAAGTTTTTTTTAAAATCCAAACGCGAATAAAATCGTCGACCCGATTCTTGTGTCGTGCTTCGTGTGATGTTCTGTTTCCATCCAGGTTTTGTAAACGAACCTGTTGTGATATCTCATTTACATTTACTTGACTGGTTCAATTAATCCCCTGTCGTCCAAGAGAGGTGCAAGGGCTTCCATGCAGCATCTTCAAATATCTTCGACGCGTTAATTTAAGCTTTACTTTAACGGTTAAAGTAAAGCTTCGTAATAATAGCGAAAGGTTCTGCTGTTTACTGGTTGAACGTCACGATAATTTATTGTGTTTCAACCTTAATGAAATGACATTGATAATGGACGGTGGTTCATCGAGGTTAATGTCCGCCAAAAAGGGCCGTTTTAGTTTTCTTTAAATCCAAACTGTCGTGAAAATATCGATCCTTCAATTACTTGAGACCTTTGAAGCGTATTTATAACTTCGGGGTCGTTTGCGTTTGTTGTAAATTTTGACAAAGTTCTGCAGTTGTGTTCAGAATGAAATCGCCATATATTATTGCCGAAGTTAAACCTCATTTGACAAGATTCTGTGTTTCTTTGAGAGAAAGCGAAGGGACCCGCAAGAGCGAGTGCAGTTGAACATTGTCAATACCTAAGGAGAACGTGCGCATGCGCAACAAGAGAGGTGAAAAGGAAAAGAGCACACGCGCGGACGTGGTAGAAATCATCAAGGAAGCACGGTTTCACTTCGAGAAAGAAATGTATGAGGCAAAGTGCAAAGGTTAAAGAACAAATAGTCACATCGAGCTCTCCACCAATATAAAGCATCAGTTCAACCACCATACAAATCGAGACGCGAACGTTCGTGGTTTTGCTCATTTGGGTTGAGAATCAAACGGTGGTGTCATGTCTGGACGTGGTAAAGGTGGAAAGGGTCTCGGCAAAGGAGGTGCGAAACGTCATCGCAAGGTACTGCGTGATAACATCCAGGGAATCACAAAGCCTGCTATTCGTCGCCTTGCTCGTCGTGGTGGGGTAAAGCGCATCTCGGGTCTCATCTACGAGGAAACCCGTGGAGTTCTCAAGGTGTTCCTGGAAAATGTGATCCGCGATGCTGTTACCTACACGGAGCACGCCAAGCGAAAGACCGTTACTGCCATGGATGTGGTGTACGCTTTGAAGCGCCAGGGCCGCACACTCTACGGTTTCGGTGGTTAAACATTTTGGGGGTGGTGTTCAACAACAAAACGGCTCTTTTCAGAGCCACCACCTCGTTCATGAAAGAGCTTCAGGCGTCACGCCAATAACTATGTATTGTTTGGTAACAAAAATGCAATGCAGAGAGTGGGGTTTATTTCGCTTTGGTTTTCATGAGATGAAGCTGAAGGGGTCAAATAATACACGTTGTGGTTAAAAATAAAATGGAAAGGTTGCGGTGGGAACTGGTTTTGTTAAGGTTGTGTCGATAACCGAGGGGCAGATTATGTGTAACAAATGTTAATTTTCATCATTGTCCTCGACCATCCACAATTACCAACATTACTTGAGCTGTACTTTAATACTCGCCGAAACCCGTGGAACATCCACGGAAGAGAGGATGTGGTGTATGGATAGAGTTTACCATTATGGATGGCATAGGGGATTTGCTTGTCCGAGTAAGAGTTAGGAAGAAAGATGAGAATGAAGAGTGCGTATATGAACAACGTATTTATTGCAATCTACTTAAATGACAACGCTACGATATACTTTTGAAAATATCACGCACCGTCTCGAAGTCAATGCCATCCTTTTATCTCTTCGTATACAACTCACTGATTTCTACCTTATCGTGAACAGGGTAAAGCCTACTTTGATAATCATGAACGGTAGCAGATGCAGGAGTTGGTGAAACGAAAGGGGGGGGGTGGGGGGGCTGATCATGACCTACCCGACGCCACATGGCCTACGCCATTTCATTTGTTGAGATCATGGCCACAACGGAAACACAACTGGATAGGTAGGGCCTAAGCCTACGCCTACGTTTCGTCACTCGGTGAAGTACACTTTGTTTTAAGCTTTCAGAAGCTGACGCCTTGTTATTTATTGCTTTATATGATACTGATGGGCTGCTGATCAGTTTCACTTCGTCGTAATCACAGTATATGGAATAAATTATGGTAAACCCACCTGATGAGGTTAGCGTACACCGCGATCGATGACACCAGCACAAATGGCGGAATGCATGCTCTGGATTGTCCACTTAGTGGACGGCTTTCTGTCGCCTTCAACTGTCCAATCAGCGGACGGCTTGCTGCGCCTTCACCCAGCAGACGCCAATACGATGGCGTCGTAAGATGGCGTCGTATCGGCCGTTAATCGGATGCTTTTGGGTCCCAATGTCGGCTAATTCAGATTTTTCGAGTATGGCTGTACGTGATAAACAAAGAGCGCGGTTCGTAGATCGTAAATCCATTAGTGCCGTGGGCATCGGGTCATTGAGTGCGGCGTAAAAGGGATAACAAAGTCGAGTCCTTACAGTATTATTATAGAGATGAACTCACATCCCCCCCCCCCTCCCTTTGCACGTTACATGACAGATGAACTCGAAAAACTATCACTTGTCAGCCATGTGGAGGTTTCATTGAACGATCCTGAACCCTTTTCATTTGAGACACAGGCAGACGACACCGTATTGTTTCATCACGGATTCTTCTCGGGGTCTTCATTAAAAATATGGCAAAAGTGCTTCACAAAACGGATTTCCATTCGACAGACACACTGTGTGTTGGAAGAATCAGAGATACAACATTGTCTCAGAGTTGAGTTTAATCGTGATCGATCTCAGACAGCATCTAAAGAGAGAACCAGCAATCATAGTATTAGTGTTACTACAGGTACATTCAGGTGTATCTAGTGAAGCGAGCATGCAGCGCGCAATGCAGAATCCTTACCATTCTCCGGAAGCCCGGAGGTGCTATCGCGTCACATGGCACAGAACTACCTTCTGCGCTGAAAGGCAGTCTCTTTTATCGGAGCCGTGTAGCGGCAATAAGTTGAATAACATCAGGGTCGTAACTTCGGTGACAATTTCACCAGTGTATACACATTGTACACAAAAACATTGATACATTGTTGAGTTATGAGAAATGTCGATTACACTTTCAAGAAAGGTGTTGTGGCTCTGAAAAGAGCCGTTGGGTGTTGTGGGGTTAAGCACAAGACCTTGGACGAGCGGGTTAAGCTCGCTCCCCGCGGATACGTCGTGCCAGCTGGATGTCCTTGGGCATGATGGTGACACGTTTGGCGTGAATCGCGCACAAATTAGTGTCCTCAAACAGCCCAACGAGGTAGGCCTCGCTCGCCTCCTGCAGCGCCATCACTGCGGAGCTCTGGAATCGCAAATCGGTCTTGAAATCCTGTGCGATTTCACGGACGAGGCGCTGAAACGGCAGCTTGCGAATGAGCAGCTCCGTGGACTTTTGGTAGCGCCGGATCTCGCGCAGCGCCACAGTTCCTGGACGGTAACGATGCGGCTTTTTCACGCCACCGGTGGCTGGAGCACTTTTCCGTGCCGCCTTTGTCACCAACTGCTTTCGGGGAGCTTTTCCACCCGTCGATTTACGGGCGGTTTGCTTCGTGCGAGCCATCGTGACCGGCAAAGATCAACACAAAACAACAGCGACTAAAACAAGAGGAGAAATGCGCGGCCAGATTTTGTTTGCGCCGAGAGACGCTTCGGCTATTTGCTATTGGCTTCCAGGATTTGCTCGTTTGCTATTGGCTGCCTCAAAACCATTCCCATTCGCTGAGGAATTAAGCCCCACCTCACGCTCCATCCATTGGTCGAAACTTCATTCTCCCCTCTCCATTGGCTCAAATCTGAGCCCGATGTGATCCGCTCCGTGAGGGAAAGCTCCGTCCGCCTTCCCTTGCTCGTTTCTCCCACCAATATCTATCCTGAGCTCCTTTGGGCCTGTTCAGCGCTTCCGTTAACGTGAAGAAGCAAAAAGCAAATCCTTGCCGAATATTTCCGTTTGTGTCCCGTAATATAAAAAATTCACTCACGAATCGATTTCAAAATTGGGTAGTTTATCTTGGTGGGACGGAACTACATTTTAATTTTATCACAGTCGTTGTACGTTATTTGTAAATAAAACATTATTGCGATATTGCAGGAACCGCACATTTGTCAATAATTCGAGAAACAGAAAATGGACGTTACAAAAGCTTGCTTGAAAGACGAACGTGCAATTGCGCAAACCCCGCAGAATGGTAATTCCATCGCCGAACACAAGCAGAAGATTAAATTATTTGGTTTCCAGAGCTCCGATCTGATGGCGTTGCCGGCGACATTTTGACCTCCCTCGTCGGTCCGTTTGAGGACACGAGGAGAGCGTCATCCACCATCTACAAAACTCGAAACCTACAAATCCCTTTTTGTGCATTTATCTGTCAGAATGGATTTGTACAGAACATGAGAGTAAAGAAGAGGGGAGATCAAACGGTAATAAGGCAAGGATCTTCCACTGAGTTGTTAATGTGTGGAATGGTCGCTCCGGAAAGGTCGTGGCAGCAGAAACTACATTCGTCTAAATTGTAATGAGATAAGTACCCGGAAATAATGTAGATCGAGACGTCTAGGGATATTTGCAGAACTTCTTGGTCGCTTGAGCAAGGATGGGTCATTGTGAACACCATTGCGCATTGTTGGCTGTGGGGGAGAGGGGGGAAGAGGGTGGGGGGCAGGGAGGGAGGGAGGAGGAGAGGAGGAAGGGGGCAGGTGGGGGAGGGAAGGTGTCTTGCTCGTCAAGAGGTGGTGTCTGGTCGATGTGTTGTTTCTCACACAAGAACCGTCTTCAGAAAGAATAATTCCTCCCCCCCCTCCCCCACCCCCGGAAAGAATAAGTCCCCTTCTCTCCCACCCCCGCAAAGAAAATCTCCCGCCTCCCCCACCCCCGGAAAGAAAATCTCCCCTCTCCCCCACCCCTGCAAAGAAAATCTCCCCCCCTCCCCCACCCCCGGAAAGAAAATCTCCCCCCTCCACCACCCCCCCGGAAAGAAACAACTGATATATAAAAAATTCTCATTTTTGATATAAATTGGTCTGGTGTTGATGAGGTGCAATAATGACGGACCGAATGGACACCTGCTGGGTCAACTAAACTCCTTCCTTGGGGGGGGAGGGGGGAGGATCCTCTTAGTCAGGTTCAGTATGTCCAGATTTAAAGTTTTGTTGGATTTTTTGGGGGATTTGGAAAACGATATATTTTTGGAAACTATATTGTATAGTCAGTCAGAAAACCAATGTTGCTATTTGCACAGACTCCTGTATGGCGGCCATCTTGGATTTTCAAAATTGCCGCCGTATAACTAATTTTTCCCAATATCTCAGCTTCTAAATAACATAGAGCTTTGATTCTAACGGCTAAACATACATTTTCAAGGGCCCCAAATCCAATGGTAACAAGTTCGATAAGCTAGACATGACCATAGAGCTCCTATGTGGCGGCCATCTTGGATTTTTCAAACTGGCCGCCGTAAAATTGATGTTTCTCAGGATCTCATCTTCTAAATAAGACGGAGCTTTGATTTTTCTAAATCCCAAAAACAATCCAACGAAATCTAAAATCTGGACATGCTGAACCTGACTGTGTTGACTGTAATGAGAAATACTATTCTACTGCGAGTGTTTTGCCCTTTGTGGGCCTTTGTGGCATACTGCCAAATAACACACAGATACTCCTAATGTTCATGAGAACTTAAAATCTGTTTACGGGTGGACAAGCTACTAAAGTAATAAGTTTGATCCCCAGGGTACAGCTGAGGAAAATAATTCGTTTACAGCGTGTGTTTTTGTATTATTTATATACTGAGCAATATACCTGATATTGTGGTGATGGTGGTAGTGTATTTGTAGCCTATTATACATCAATATGTCTGTGGTGGTGGTTGTATATATCGGTGACGGTTCCCTTTGCTTTGCTGTCTTTGCAGGTTCTACATGTCACATTATGAGTGAGATGCAACAAGATAGTGAAGGGGCGGGGCAAGCCCAGGAGTCCACGAACTGTAAGCAGTGCATTTTATGCAAGGCTGATGATGTCAAGAAAGGATCCCTGGTGTTAAACCCCAGAATAGATTCCTACCAACATTTATTGAAGACAATAGAAGAAAGGGCCAGTTTGCATGATGGCATCTACGTTCAAGTCCATAAACGACTCCAAAACAGCACAAAAGAAACACTCTCTACAGAGAAGGCAGTTTGGCATCGCACTTGTTACTCCAGTGCAACCAACAAGAGCAAGATACAACGTGCCAGAGACCGCCATGCGCATGCAGTAACAACTGGACACTATACTGCAAAAAAACGCGGACAGAAGAGAGGAAGCACAGAAATGGACGAGCCAGGCTCATCAACATCTGATGCAACATCCCCGTTCACACGCTCGTGTACAGTGCCACTGGATAAAGAGAAGTGTTTCTTCTGCCAAAAAGATGATGGCCAACTACTCCACCAAGTTAGGACTGAAAATGCTGGTCAAGAGCTTAGAGAGGCTGTAGAGAAGTCCCAAGATGCATTATTGAAAACACGATTCAACACATGTATCTCACCAGGTGATGCACACGCAATTGACCTTCGGTACCACAAATCTTGTTGGAGAAGACATGTGTTCCATGTAGTACGAGACAGACCTAGCGCAAACAGAAGCAGCGCAGACAAAGAACTATTGCTGCAACGGGCAAGTCTGATTGAGATGATCAACCTGATAGATGTCAAAACACAAAACCAAGCTTATCTCTCCATGGATGACATTGAAACCACTTATGTCAATATGATTGGCGCAGAACACTTGGAAAAGCATGTACCTACATTCAATAGAAAGTGGCTGAAAGAAAGAATCGTCACTGAGTTGCCAAGCATGACATCTGTTCTCCAAAAAGACCGAAGAAAATCGGCCATCCTCTACTGTCCAGATGCATGTGAGGAAAGCATGGTTCATTCTGCAATCACAAGTGATGGCGATGACGAGAACAACATGAAGACAATCTACAAAGCAGCACAAGTGATACGGAAGAGCATCGCAGAATTCATTAAGAAGGACCAGGAAGCAAATACCATACAGGTGTCCAGCGATATCAACGATGTTCCGGCTGAACTATACACCATGATCCGCTGGGTAATGGTAGGGCCTGTCGACAAGCTGGAAACTGAGAAGAGGACCAGTGTTGTTGACAGATCAACACTCACGGTGAGTCAGAACATCATGTATGGATTCAAATCCAACAGACAGGTGAAGTACAAACCAAGCAGCGAATCCGCAACATTCAGGCCACCCCATTCAAGAGAAAACCCCCAAGTCCTGGGATTGGCTCTGACTGTCCATCATGACACACGCAACAAAAAGCTGATGGGACTTCTCAATACACATGGCTACTGTGTTTCGATTGTCCGCGCCCTCCTCATGGAAACTGCTCTTGCCAATGCTGTCGTAGAAAACACCAGGCAGTTTGAAGGTCTGTACATGGCACCATTCCTGAAAAGGGGAGCCTTTGTGTTCTTTGCTGCAGACAACACGGACTTTGCCGAGGATACTCCTGACGGGAAAGGAACCACTCACGCAACGATTACTGCAGTGTACCAGAAGTCAGATGTCCCTGGAGAACCAGTTGCGCAACCTCTGATCATCGGTGATGCACAGAGTCTATCGGTCACTCCATACCATGTAGATGTGCTGCACTGTGACAAGCCGAAACCACAGCTTACAAAGAGAACAGCGGAGTTTGTCATCAACAAGGGGGTCTCCAGATCCTATCAACTGACACAACTGGGATGGGTTGTTGCTTCTGCTCTATCCAGGATGAAAGCGAGGGAACACTCCAGCAAGATTCCAGGTTGGGCAGGATATCGTTCTTGTCTGAACGCCAGTCCATGACTCGGGTTGGTGCCTTGCCACTACTTCCAGAGGTGGCGCATGAGTGGCCAACCCTACTGACCGTGATCATGCAAGCCAGTCAGCTAAGGATGTTGGCAGTTGGTGAAGATCCTCCCACTGTAATTTCATTTGACATGGCCCTCTACAAGAAGGTGGTGCAACTGCTGGATGCAAGACCTGACTTGAAACGCACAGTCGTCCCCAGACTGGGTGAGCTGCATGTTGTCATGGCGGCTCTCCGAGCCCTCGGAGCCTCCATGGAGAACTCAGGCATTGATGATGCTTGGGTAGAAGCTGATGTCTATGGTCCAGCCACGACGTGGCAAATCCTGAAATGTACACACTACAAGCGGTCTCTCCGTGCCCATATATATTCATATGTAGCACTTTATGAAATGGTTCTGGAGGAGTTCTTGAAGGACAACCCACAAGTAAAGGATGTGTGTTTCGAGGCAACAGAGGGAGTAGAAGCTGCCTGTGCTGAGACGAACAAGTGCACGAAAGCTGAATCTGTAAAACAAGCAAACACCAAACTCCTTCAAGTCTTGACATCTGATGGGGTGGTGACGGCACTCGAGGAGTGGGAAGCACAGAGATCCAAGAATGCAATGTTCAAGTCAATGATGTACTATCTACATCGGGTGGAGACAATCCTGTTATTCGTGGCAGCATCACGGAGTGCTGACCTGGTGCTTCACCTCCAAGCTGGAGAAGAACTGAGGAAGTTATTCTTTGCCATGGTCCGGATCAAATACAAGCGGCTCTGGCCCCGATACATCGCAGACATGTATGACCTAAGAACCAATCACCCTAGGACCTGGGAAGAACGAGGAGCTGGCAATCTATCAATAACCAAGAATGACATCCCGTTTGTATCCATTGGACCAGATCATGCATGTGAACATCTGAACAAGCTGATGAAGATTCACTCTGGACTGATTGGAATCTCTAACAATGCCAATGCTAGACAGAGATTCTTCATGGTTACACCAGAATTATCATGCCTGTCAAAAGACTTCAAGAGTCAGTTTGGCCTGGAAGGTGACAAGATCACAGAACATCATGACCTTGGTCCAAGTGCAGTCAAGAGGGAGCATGAAGCAATCAACAAGATCAAGGCTGCGATACTGAGTCACTGGAATCCATTTGACACTGAAGGTGACAAGCTGCACAATGTGATAACGAATGCTTACATCCCAGACGAGTATGTACCACAGATCTTGAACATTGATGTTACTGGTCAGAAGTTGTATGAAGACTACGTGTCGGAGCGTATCAATGGAGATGTTAGCCTCTGGGCACCAGTCAAGAAGGAGAACAACAAGATGTTCACGTCTGGGAAAAAGAGAACCACAGTGAAACTCAGATACAGGACTGTGGATCTGAAGGAGACTAAGGAACTGTACGGAAGGCTCATGGTCCTTGCCAAGTCAAACAGAGACGTCAACCAGAAATATGCCATCGGAAATTACGAGTTCACTGTGACACCAAGAGCACTGTTCGCTCCAGATGGGACAATTCTTCCATGCACTGACAAGTCGAAGTTAATTCATCTCCTCGACAAGTTAGCAAGAGCAGAAATTCACCCCGAAGATCAGCAGCAGACACCAGCTGCAAGTGTTCTACAAGAAGATCCAATGGACACAAGAACTATGGCATCCACATCTAGTAAACCTACAAGTCGGAAGATTGCACTGGTGGATGGGATGGTACTTGTGCATAAGCTGACAAAGAAACCAGCCACTGTAGTGAAAGTCAACGATCTGGGTGAGTGCTTAAATGACAGACTCATGCCTCTAACAAAAGATTGTGATGAGATCATACTGGTCTTTGACACGTACAAAAACGATTCTCTGAAGAGTGCTACCAGGGCTAAAAGAAGGCAAGGAAAGGATGCAGTACAGTATCAAGTCAGAGATGACACCAACATCAAACACATCCCAATGAGCAGATTCCTTACTCATGACAAAACAAAGGCTGATCTGACTGACTATCTGGCAGCGAAAACTCTAGAATACAACAGTCACTCATCCAAGTTGATCATCACGTCTGCTTCAGGGCGTACTAGGAGCAACAGTGACCTGCTCTTTGAGGACAACAACCATGAAGAAGCTGACACCCTGTTGATCCACCAGGCCGTGCTGGCATCCCAGCGAAACCCACATGATGAGCAGTTGGTGTTCTTCTCTCCCGACACAGATGTCCTGGTACTAGTCATAGCAAACTATGACCTACTGCTGAGGAATACATCCATTTCCATGGCCTCTGGAATACTTCAAATAGAGCCACTGTGGACAGCTCTAGGGGTCGAAAGAGCAAAGGCGTTGCCAGCCTTTCATGCTTTCACAGGGGCAGACAACACTGGGAGGTTCTCTCGAATAGGCAAAGCAACCTGGCTGCATGTCTACCTCAAAGCAAGTGAAGATGTCATAGACACCGTGCGAATGCTTTCAGATGCAACTGAAGTGACGGAGGACATGTTGTCCACACTAGCTAACTTTGTATGCGCTGCTTGCTCTCCAAATGGCATCCACATCGACAGCATCCCCGAACTACGATGGTATCTCTTTGGCAAACACATGGCAGAAAGTGACAGGCTTCCTCCTACTCTTGGAGCTCTCAAGCAGCACATCCTTAGAGTCCATATCCAAGCCAGAGTGTGGGGTCAGGTAAGCATTGCTCAACAGGATCCTCAGCTGAATCCCCTGCAAAACGGCTTTTACAAAGACACGGATGGACAAGTGAAACCAACCACAACTGAGGAGCCTCCAGCCCCCAAGGCCATCATTCAAATGGTTAGATGTCAGTGCAAAACAGACTGTTCTTCATCTAGATGTTCCTGCAGAACAAACAACTTGGCTTGTACAGACCTTTGTCAGTGTGACACCCAGTGCCAAAATGATGAGGACTCTCAAGATGTGATGAACGAAAGCGATGATGAGGATGATGATGACTTTACTCAATAATGAATCAAAGCTCTGTGCTCTTTAGAAGGTGAGTTCCATCAGTTTTACGGCGGCCAGTTTGAAAAATCCAAGATGGCCGCCACATAGGAGCTCTATGGTCATGTCTAGCTTATCGAACTTGTTACCATTGGATTCGGGGCCCTTGAAAATGTATGTTTAGCCGTTAGAATCAAAGCTTTATGTTGTTTAGAAGCTGAGATATTGAGAAACATCAAGTTTACGGCAGCCAGTTTGAAAAATCCAAGATGGCCGCCACATAGGTGCTCTATGGTCATGTCTAGCTTATCGAACTTGTTACCATTGGATTCGGGGCCCTTGAAAATGTATGTTTAGCCGTTAGAATCAAAGCTCTATGTTATTTAGAAGCTGAGATATTGAGAAAAATTAGTTCTACGGCGGCAATTTTGAAAATCCAAGATGGCCGCCATACAGGAGTCTGTGCAAATAGCAACATTGGTTTTCTGACTGACTATACAATATAGTTCCCAAAAATATATCGTTTTCCAAATCCCCCAAAAATTCCAACGAAATTACATCGTGAACCTGACTATCTAGGAATCAAGGATACGACGAGCATTCCTATTTTTATGGTGATGATGGAGGTTTTCTATTGGTGGGAACTCGACATTACAATTTGCCCTTTGACCCTTCCACGATTCCTCCTTTAGTTATTTTCTCTGCGGTTTCCTTGGTGATTTCTACCACGTCCGCGTGTGCACTCCGCACCTTTTGCCCTTTCACCTCTCTTGACGCGCATGCGCACGTCGTCCTTTCGCTTTTGCAATCTGCATCGCACTGGCTTTTACGCTCCCTTCGCTTTCGCTCAAGTGAACCCGGAATACTGTCAAATAATGTTTAAGTTTTGCAGTAATTGACGACAATTTAATTCTGAACACAACTTGAACTGCAGAACTTTGGCAAATAACAACGCGCGCTCACATCACCTCAGTTAGAAATAAGCTTCCAAAGCATCAAGTCATCTTCCGATATTTTGATGCCAGTTTGGATATATATATATATATATATATATATATATATATATATATATATATATATATATATATATATATATATATATATATATATATATATATATATTTGTATACAAGATCGAGGCTCGTGAAAGAGCTAACATTAATCACACAAAAAGTCAAACCAACACAAACCGACACATTAAACACAAAATAAGGGGAGCGATGGACAAGATGGGGAGAGAGGAGGAAGGACACAAACACAACATTTGAGAGCAGGGACATCGAGAGAACTGTGGGAGGGAGAGGGCTTGGGGGGAGGTGGGAGAGGTATAAAACATATGGACACTGCAAGGACTTCCAGGAAAGAAGTTGGAATTTCAAAAAAGTGTATCTGAGGTGAATTAGCGGGGGTAGAAAAGATCGAGGTTTTGGATGGGGGAAGATAAGAGATGGTGGTGAACAGCTGTTTTAAAGACCTGGAGGGAGGAGTGGGATTGAAGGGAGTGGGGGAGTTTGATCCAGAGGCGGGAGAAATGGGGAATGAAGGAGTGAAGGTAAGCAGAGAGTCTTGAATTTGGCAGTTTAACCATAAGAGGGTTGGGGCAGATTTTGTGCGACCTCCAGGAATATTAGGGAAACAGAGCACAGAGAGAGCTGGGGGAGCAAGGCCGGAGAGGAGTCGGTAGAAGACAAACACCACCAACCTGCCTGCGGTGAGTGAGTGAAAGGCCCTTGGAGTTAGCTTCATCGCAGGAGATTCCAATGATTCTGAAAGCTTTGGTTTCAACAGCGTGAAGCCGAGCTTGGTGTGAGGCAGGACAGGAGCACCGGCCCAGAGGGGGGAACAGTATTCCATTGAGCTGCGGATGAAAGCCTTGTATGTGGTGAAGAGCTCAGGTGTGCCAAGGAAGGAAATGGCTAGGAAATGTGGTTTTCCCAAGGAAGATCGTGGCAGATAGTGAGACCCAAAAGCTTGAGCGACAGAACTTCTTGAAGACGATTGTTGAGAAAGTAGATGGGAGGATTTTCCAGTCCGTCTTTTCGGAGAGACATCGTAAGAGTGTGAGATTTGTCAGGATTGAAAGACATGTTCCACTTGTT
Organism: Myxine glutinosa; assembly: GCF_964187855.1. Classification (NCBI taxonomy): domain Eukaryota; kingdom Metazoa; phylum Chordata; class Myxini; order Myxiniformes; family Myxinidae; genus Myxine; species Myxine glutinosa. The sequence continues at coordinate 78,470,171 of NC_136264.1, read as the reverse complement.
TGACCAGTCTGTGATTTTGTCCAGGTATGCAGATAGTGAGGAGGCTGCAGACTGCCGATCTGAGGGATGAGGAATGGAGCGGCAGAGAGTGGAGTCATCAGCAAAGAGATAGAGAGGATTTTCCAGGGAGTCAGAGAGATCATTGATGAAGACCAGAAAAAGCACAGGGCCCAGAACACTACCTTTGGGAACTCCAGCCAGAACAGGAAGGGGTGATGAGAGAAATCCATTCAGGGCCACACGTTGACTACGACCAGAGAGGAAGTCCGCAAGCCAAGCATGTAGATTTCCATGGATACCACAGGAGGAGAGTTTGGTGAGCAGAGCTGGGTGCCAGACCGTATCGAAGGCACGTGATATGTCAAGGGAGACAGCTTTGATTTCCTGTTTGGCATTGAGGACCTCCATCCATTGTTGAGACAGCAGAAGCAACATGTCCAGAGTAGAATGACCTGGTCTGAATCCAAATTGATGATTGGAGATCAAGCCATTGGAGAAGAGGAAGGATTTGATATCCGAAGCAATGATGGATTCCATGATTTTGCTGATAATTGGGAGCAGGCTGATTGGACTGTAGTTGTAAGGATCTGTTTTTGCACATTTTTTGTGTAAAGCGGTAATGTTTGCTGATTTCCAACATGCTGGCAGATGACCTTGAGCAAAAGAGAGAGTGAAAAGAACAGAGAGAGGGTGAGATAGAGCGGCAGTGCAGGATTTTAGGACCCGTGGGCTGATGCCAACTGGTCCAGTTGCAGAATCAGAGTCGAGGTTCTGCAAAAACTTCTCCACCATGTCAGGAGAGAAGGACACAGAGTCCAGGAGCAGTTGGGTTCGACTGGGTAAGGTGGGAACAGAGAGAGATGGGTTTGGGACACAAGATTTTGAGGCAAACACAGAGTTGAGGCATTCGGCTTTGTCACGTGCGGTGTCAAATGTGTAGCCATTTGAGGTGAGGGAGGGGATGGAGGGGGAACAAACACCAGAAACGGATTTGACCAGATGCCACCAGGATTTTTGAGGAAGGAGACAGGTTTGAGAGTTCATTCTTGAGTGTGGAGAGATAGATCTTCCTGGCACTCCTGAGAGTAGACACACACTTGTTCTGAGCTTTGTAGAAGGAACTGAGATTGCCTTCAGTTGGATTTGCCTTCCAAGAGGCAGAGGCAAGTTGTTTCAGGGCAACTGCCTCCCCACAAGATTCAGTGTACCATGGACGGGAGGAAGGGTAAGACAACTGAAGACGAGATGGGATAAATCTGTGCATGAGAGAGAGCAGTTTGCTTTGGAAGAATTCCCAGGAAGAATTGATGTCAGAGGCAGTAGAGATGGGAGACCAGTCCAGATGATTGATGGCTGCTTGCAGCCCGTGCCAGTCGGCCTGAGTGAAATGCCAGACTCGTCGACGCTGAGGAGGCTCTCTGAGAATGGCCAGAGAGATGTCCACTTTAACAAGCACATGATCAGAAGAACCGATAGGAGTTGAAAAAGAGCAGCAGACATTTGCAGGGAAGTTTGTCACAACCAAGTCTAGAAGAGAAGATACACCATTGACTGAGATCCGGGTCGGGAAATTGACAGATTGTGTCAGTCCCAATGAGTCGCAGAAGTCCTTTGCTGAGGTGCCATGGCTGGTGAGAGATGAACCCACACCCAGCCAGCTGGCATGATGACAGTTCAAGTCGCCACATATGAGGAAGAGAGAGTTGGGATGAGTTGATAGAAGTTGGTCCATGTTGTCAGACAGCGACATTTAAATGGAGTCATCACTGTTTGGAGGACGGTAAAAAACACATATGAACAAAAAGTGGGAGCAGAGAGGAAGCCGTCGCCAGAGGTACTCCTGGGGGTGGGGTAGAGAGAGGGCAGTGCAAGGAGAGTGATGAAGAGAGTTTTTGATAAAGATAGCAACCCCACCACCAGGACGAGGCTCAGGTCTATCATACCGGAGGATGGAGTAACCAGGAAGAGATATTAAGGAATCAGAGACATCTTGAAGGAGGAAAGTTTCTGTTAAGCAGATCAAGTCTGGATTGTCAGAAGCAACCTGAATGGAGAGATCAATCAGGTTTGAGCAAAGGCCCCGGATGTTTGAGGTCCATATCGTTAATGAGGAGAGAGGAGGAGCATCGGGTGCAGGAGAGGGGAGGGGAGGGGTAGGGTCAGATGAAGGATGAGAGGGGGATGTAGGGAGAGCAGTTGATAGTGTGTCAGAGATCACAGAAAAGTTACAAGATAGGGAAGGATGAGGAGGACGAAAGGTTTGATGGTGATGGGATGAGGCACAGTGAGGGGTTCTTTGAGGAGGGGCAGAGGAAAGTCGAAGGTTGGGGGAGGTGGAGGTATGAGATAGAGGGGAGATGAAGTGGGGAGGAGGCAGCTTTGAGAAGGATGTGGGAGGGGGGAGAATTGGAGAGGGATGGTAGGGGGGGGAGATTTGAAGGGGAGGGGTTGGGGGGAGTTTTGAAGGGGAGGGGTTGTGTGGGTGTTTAGGAGGGGAGGGGCAAGGGGGGAGTTTAGGAGGGGAGGGTGTTACGCGTTCCTCCCCGACCTCCTAGTCTCGGTAGACCTCCGAACCCTGGGAGGAATCACGGCAGAAAAATATATATTTCCGTGTCAAAATCAATAAGGAAACAACACCAATTTTTACGAACAAACCAATAATATATTGTTGCAGATCGCGGTTTAGATGTTATGATGACCGAGCGGTGGTGTATTACCGCGACCTAACAGGATCCCCGACTCACCCGATTCCACCCAAACGTTGGCCGGATCGCACCGCAGCTAGTCAATAGGGAAAAGACAAAGGTGACACGGATGTGAAGAAGAAGAAGAAGACAAAAAGGTTGGAAATACTACTAAATTTATTTACTATTTACACACATAAGCAAAAAGAAAGCAGTCACGTTTATTTACAAGCACATAAGACGCAGGTGACAGTGAAAATACTAGCTTACCTACAGTCTTAATTAACCCAGGACAGAACAAACAAAAGACAGACTCACGCGGGGAATGACAGGAATGGCAGGAGGTGGATGGCTGGAGGTGAACGCTTGGTGGAGCCAACGCGGAGCTTGGTGGAGCTTTGGTGGAGGTGAACGCTTGGTGGAGCCAACGCGGAGCTTGGTGGAGCCTTGGTGGAGGTGAATGCTTGGTGGAGCCAACGCGGAGCTTGGTGGAGGTGAACGCTTGGTGGAGCCAACGCGGAGCTTGGGGGGTTGGTGTGATGGGTTCTCTCTCCTTCCCTCACAAGCTTCAGGACTCTTTCTCTCTCTTTCTTAGTCCCACCCAGTCCAACAACTTCCTCTCTTGCTTAGTCCAACTCAAGGCCTTCCTGTCTTCTGATCTCCTCCCTCCTCGACTCCTCACCGCAACCAACGCAACCACTGACCGCCACCACTGACTCCTCACCGCAACCAACTGACCACCGACTCCACTGACTGACTCTTCACGACTCTCTCTTGACGACCAACTCTTTGTGACCAACTCTTTGTGACCAACTCCTCTGGCAACCGACTCCCTTGCTTCCTGCGTGCACGCCTTTATAACGCCTCCGGCGATTAAGCCGCCGGCCTTCAGGACACGCCCATCGGGGTGCTCACCTCGGCCCTGGTTGGTCATGCGACCCTCTGGCTCCGCCCTTGATGACGACGGGTGGGCACGCCTTTCTTCTCCGACCCTGCCTCGTGGTCAATGGCGGTTATTGGAGGGGAGGTAATATGGGCAATCGAGGCTCGGCAATGACGAGAGGGGATGTAATATGGGCAATCGAGGCTCGGCAATGACGAGAGGGGATGTGAAGGAAATGGGGATTTTGGGGATGGGAATGAAAGGGGATCTATTCTCTTTCACTGGTGCAATGGAGTACTTCAATTAATGGGAGACACAGCCTTACTCTAAAACACAGAATAAGAGATAACTATCAACAGGGGTATTCTATTACTTGGCTGACGTGTATGCTTGTGGACTAATTATGGGATGCCCTTTTCACCTTTACACAGCTCCGGAGGTAGGGGGGCACAGAATAAACAATAATAATAATAGTACAGCACACAATCAAAAAATATACAGTCCTCATCTCCGCAACACTGCACCCTCCTCCTCTTAGGCACGTCCCGGGCCTACAACTTTTATTTTTAGTGTGACACGTAGGTGTAGTTCCCTCTACTTTTAACCTGACCCTGAGTGCGACAGTTTTTTTTAAAACATAAATAAATGTGTCCCGCTGCTCCATTGCACCCTGCCTAACAGACTTATGCCCACAGTTAACCGAATTGCGGAATGGTCTTCAAACTATACACTGACGGTGGGGAGCATTATTTACACTTGACGCTACTTTTATTTACAAGACTAACCCAGGACCTGTGATTGTTCTTTCTGGGGGGGAGACAGTCTGCTCTGCATCGACGCACCATGAAAGCACCCAAAAACACACCAATACATTCTCAAGCACCAATCAGTGCAGTCACCACTGTTCATCAATAAAATAAAACCAACAAACCCAAACCCTGCAGGTGTCTCTTGCTCTTCGGCTCCCTCTGCTGGTGATTATTATTTGTTCTTCCAGATGTTGTCATTCTTTTGCTTTGCTTACTGGCGGCCCATTTGTATTAAAACTTGCACCCAATGTGTCCTTTTTATTCATTTTATTTATGGCCCACAGGGCCGACTAGTGTGGTTCACCTGTGGGGCATCGGTGCCCTGTGGCCAAGGTCCGCCAGCAAGATTTCGGGCCCTCATGGCCGGTGCCAGCAGAGGGGCCATGCCCCAACCCATGGGGTCCATAGGTGGTGCTCGGCCACAGACATGTGGTCCATAATGTGGTGCATCGATGCAGACAGCTGGTTCTGGGAATTTCGGGCGCACAATGGCCGACCCACGCACGCTCCCCTCGGCACCCAGTGGCGCACAGGTCATGTGGGAGACAAAAGGGGAAAGACAATTGAGCGAGGGGTAAGGTCACAAGGGTACACATCAATAAGGCAATGCAAGGCGAAATGCATACGGAGGGCGAAGTGAGAAAGCTCGTCCCTACCGTACGTCACCCCCCTGTCACCTACCCTACCCTTGCCCTTACCCCATATGTACAAAAATCTACACATTTACAAATTCGTCACTACTGTCACGTCTTCCCCATATTTCCTCTATACCAAATTCGTCGCCACAATCCCTCTACTTCAAAATTTGCCATCACCCAATTCGTCATCAATCCTCATAAGGAGGGAGAGATGGAATTACGCACAATTTCACACCCACGTCATGATGCGTCTCACAATCCAAACATTTGCACAGTAAAAATAATTAAACATGGCATGGTGCGGAGTACCTGTCACCTCAGGTGAGTGGATGCAGATGGTGCGAGGAGACTTCATCCTAACTACTTTCTAAATGACATTAACACACTTTACACTACCCGGGGTCTCTCCCTGCCAATCCATTGGCCAACTTACACTATGGGTTCTAAAAACCAATTCCCCTTGACCAAACTGTGGTGCTTCTCAATTTGGGATCTCACTCCCCCGATTCCTCTCCCGGTGCCTCGCACAATTTCTGGGCTGCGACGTGTAGCTCTCCCAGCAGGTCTACCCACCTGCACACCTCCACCACTGCAGTTGCCACCCGAGCTTACCTAGCTCCTCACCCTAACCTAACTAACTGGGGAAGGCCCTCTCCTGGCTCTGTCACCCCCTGGTGCCCTCTGGCACTGGGCTACCCGGGTCCGTCCTCCAGATCCTCAGGCCCCATCCACAACTACCGGCTCCCAGAGCCCACCTGCGGCCTCACCTGGCCGACATCCTCACAGTGGTGGAGTGCCCAAACCAACTACACACACTAACAGGCTACACGCCCAGCCATTTCCACAACACTAATGCACCCATCCAAAGACCATTCTTTCACCCGCACGACAGATGCCAATATCCAACCACAATTTACCTGTACCCTCTACCTAACACTTACACTACCCGCCCCGGGTATCCGTGATGGGGGTCCACTCTTCCCCCATTCACACCTTCGCACCATCCACTCCACTCCACAATTTCCACCATTCTCACTCCACGACCATCCATTCCAATACTCCATTTATTCCACACTACCATTCTCCATACCTGCTGTTGCACACCTGTGCCCTCACACCTGGTGCCACCTGCACCCTCCTTTCTTCCTGGACCATTTGGTCAGCACAACACGCAATCACCACTACTCCCTCATACACTGCTCCATTCACCTGTTCAGTTGCACACCTGTGCAATCACACCTGTTCAATTCTCACCTGTTCAATCTTCACACACACGGCATCATCTCAGCTAACTACTCCCTTCTGAAACTTGCGCTTCCCAGTCGTCCCTTTAAACTATTGCGCTCCCACGTCATTATCAACCACACTAAGCTACCTGCGTCCCCACTACAGGTATCAGTCACTATCTAAACCTTAACGTTACCTAATGTCATCTTCGCTAGATCCCTATCAATATAACCAAGCCCTCCCTGGCTCGGTTGTCATAGCCACCCCATAAACTATTGCGCATTTGCCCCCACTCTTCTGTGAGGGATGACAGCGTTGCCATCCCACCACAGCGGGGCATCTCTCACTACCATCCCCCCAGTCCTCTGACGCTACGAGCCCCCGTCGTAAGAGGTACTGGGTCCTGCCTCGGCATCTAGAGCTGAGGCGATCCATGAGGGCGCCTGCTCGCCGGCATAAGGTCTTATCCGGTCGGCATGGACGATCCAAGGGGGGGTCCGTGGCCCCATTTTGATCTAAATGACCACGTCACAGATTTGCGACAGGACGACTCCTGGGCCTTGCCAGGGGGAGGTGAGTTTTGGGCACCTTCCCTTCCGCCTCCGGGGATTAAAGAACCAAATCTTCATCCCCGGAGCGTATTGACTCCCCTGGCTCCGGTCGTCGTACCTGCGCTTCATCTTGGCCCCCGCCAGATGGAGCTGGCGGCGGGCGAAGGCATGGACCCGCTCCATGCCTTCCTCCAGGTGACGTGCGTAACCCTCCCTCGGCGGTGTGTCCGTGGTGTCTGGCACGGGACCGCATAGCAAGTCGGCGGGAGCCCGTAACTCCCGCCCATACATAAGCAACGCTGGACTGCATGCGGTGGCCCCGTGCTGGCTAGTTCGGTAGGCCATCAACAGGTACGGGAGATGTTCGTCCCAGTCATCCTGACGGGTGGTGGTGAACAATGCCAGTTGTTGGATCAATGTTCGATTGAACCTTTCCACCATCCCGTCAGATTGTGGCCGCAAGGGCGTGGTCCTGGTTTTCCGAATTGACAGGAGTCTGCACACATCTTTTAGCAATTGACTTTCAAAATTTCGACCCTGATCGGTGTGCAGCTCCTGTGGAATCCCGTGCCGACATACAAATCCTTCTACGAAGGCCTGTGCTACCACCCCTGCTTCTTGGTTGGGGAGGGCATAGGCCTCCGGCCACTTGGTGAAATAGTCCATTACAACGAGGATATACTTATTACCTTGGCGGGTGCGGGGCAGCGGTCCTAGAATATCCATAGCCACCCGCTCAAGGGGGGCCCCCACCTGATGTAATTGAAGGGGGGCCCTCATCCTCCGTGCTGGTCCCTTTTTGGCAGAACAGGCGTCGCATCTCCGACACCAGTCCTGTATGTCGCGCCCCATATTCACCCAATAGAACCTCCGGCGGACCCGAGATATTGTCTTTGTCCTGCCCAAATGGCCGCCGGAGCGGGTACCATGCACCTGTTGCAATATGACGTTCTTGAATTTGTCAGGGACTATCACCAGCCAGGAAGTTCTATCAGAGGGAACCTCCACCCACTTGCGATACAAGATGTTGCCTTTCAATTCCAGGGTCTGCCACTGAGCCCAATACGCCTTTGTTTGCGCCCCGAGGGGGGTGACCTCTTCCCCCTTTGGTCTTTGCCCCAATTTGACCCAATTGAACACTGGCCCCAGGACAGGATCCTCCTGCTGGGCCGTGCTCCATGCCAAAGCTCCAAATTCCTCGTCCGCGGTTAGTGGCAAAATTAGCCCTCTCACCCGGGTTGCCCGGACGACGAGAATCGGGGCAGAATCGCCCAATTGCTCCCTCTCCTCGTGTCTCGCACAAAATTTACAGTTTTCCCCCAGACAAGGACGCCGAGAGAGTGCGTCCGCATTACCATGGGCCTTCCCGGCCCTATGGGCCACATCAAAATCGTACTGCTGCAACTTTTCCAACCACCTTGCAATTTGGCCCTCCGGTTCCTTGAACCGAAGGAGCCATTGCAAGGAGGAATGGTCAGTTCTAACCAAAAATTTCCGCCCGTACAGGTACGGGTGGAAATGGTTCATGGCAGCCAGCATAGCCAATAACTCTTTGCGAGTGACGCAATAATTTCGCTCGGGCCTACTTAAGGCCCGACTATAGTAACCAATCACTCTCTCCACGCCCTCCTGTGTCTGAGACAAAACTGCGCCCAATCCTTCCTGGCTCGCATCCGTGTCCAGGGTAAATGCCCCGTTACTAGTGGGGTAAGCTAGAAGGGGTGCGGATGTTAGACACCCCTTCAATTTTTGGAAGGCCTCGTGGCACTCCCGTGACCAATTAAATCGCGTCCCCTTCTCCGTAAGCCGGTGGAGGGGACGGGCCAACTCCGCAAATTTCGCCACAAAGCGCCGGTAGTAGGAGCAGAGCAGATTAAACAATATCTCTCCGTTCTCAAGACCGAACTCTCTTATCTGTCTCCCTCTTCCAAATCCTGGTGGCGTCTGGTCAAATCCGTTTCTGGTGTTTGTTCCCCCTCCATCCCCTCCCTTACCTCAAACGGCTACACAGCTGACTCCGCACGTGAAAAAGCTGAATGCCTCAACTCTGTGTTTGCCTCTAAATCTTGTGTCCCAAACCCATCCCTCTCTGTACCCACCATACCCAGTCGTACCCTGCTGCTCCTGGACTCCGTGTCCTTTCCTCCTGACAAGGTGGAAAAGTTTCTGTCAACCCTCGACTCTGATTCTGCAACTGGACCCGACGGCATCAGCCCACGGGTCCTAAAATCCTGCTCTGCTGCTCTATCTCACCCTCTCTCTGTTCTCTTCACCCTCTCTTTTGCTCAAGGTCAACTGCCATCTGCTTGGAAATCAGCCAACATCACCGCTTTGCACAAAAAAGGTGCAAAAACAGATCCTAGCAACTACAGACCAATCAGCCTTCTCCCAATTATCAGCAAAGTCATGGAATCCATCATTGCTTCGGATATGAAATCTTTCCTCTTCTCCAATGGCTTGATCTCTGATCATCAATTTGGTTTCAGACCAGGTCACTCTACTCTGGACATGCTGCTTCTGCTGTCTCAACAATGGATGGAGGTCCTCAATGCCAAACAGGAAATTAGAGCTGTCTCCCTCGACATATCACGTGCCTTCGACACGGTCTGGCACCCCGCTCTGCTCACCAAACTCTCCTCCTTTGGTATCCATGGAAATCTCCACGCATGGCTGGCGGACTTCCTCTCTAGTCGTCGTCAACGTGTGGCCCTGAATGGGTTTCTCTCATCTCCTCTTCCTGTTCAGGCTGGAGTTCCCCAAGGCAGTGTTCTGGGCCCCGTGCTTTTTCTGGTCTTCATCAATGATCTCTCTGACTCTCTCGAAAATCCTCTCTATCTCTTTGCTGATGACTCCACTCTCTGCCGCTCCATTCCTCTTCCCTCAGATCGGCAGTCTGCTGCCTCCTCACTCTCCGAAGACCTGGACAAAATCACAGACTGGTCAAACAAGTGGAACATGTCTTTCAATCCTGACAAATCTCACACTCTTACTATGTCTCTCCGAAAAGATCGACTGGACAACCCTCCCATCTACTTTCTCAACAATCCTCTCCAAGAAGTTCTGTCGCTCAAGATTTTGGGTCTCACTATCTGCCATGATCTTTCTTGGGAAAACCACATTTCCAAGCTGGCCTCCAAAGCCAGTCGCCGACTGGGCATCCTCCGTCGTGCGAAGTCCTTCCTCGGCACACCTGAGCTCCTCACCACATACAAGGCTTTCATCCGCAGCTCAATGGAATACTGTTCTCCCCTATGGGCCGGTGCTCCTGCCTCACACCTAGCTCGGCTTCACACTGTTGAAACCAAAGCTTTCAGAATTATTGGAATCTCCCGCGATGAAGCTATCTCTGAGGGCCTTTCACTCACTCACCGCAGGCAGGTAGGTGGTCTTTCTGTCTTCTACCGACTCCTCTCCGGCCTTGCACCCCCAGCTCTCTCTGTGCTCTGTCCCCCAAATATTCCTACAGGTCGCACAAGATCTGCCAGCAACCCTCTGATGGTTAAACTGCCGAAATCTCGGCTCTCTGCTCACCTTCACTCTTTCATTCCTCTTTTCTCCCGCCTCTGGAACAAACTCCCTCACTCCCTTCAATCCCACTCCTCCCTCCAGGTCTTTAAAACAGCTGTTCACCACCATCTCTTATCTTCCCCCATCCAAAACCTTGATCTTTTCTACCCCCGCTAATTCACCCCAGATCCACGTTGTTTGAAATTCCAACTTCTTTCCTGGAAGTCCTGGCAGTGTCCATATGTTTTATACCTCTCCCACCGCCCCCTTCCCACGCCCCCCCCCCCCAAGCCCTCGCCCTCTCTCAGATCTCTCGATGTCTCCATGTCTCTCGGTCCCTGCTCTCAAATGTTGTGTTTGTGTCCTTCCCCCTCTCTCCCCATCTTGTCTACCGCTCCCTATGTTATATGTTTTATGTGTCGGTTTGTCTTTCTGTGTGATTAATGTTCACTCTTTCACGAGCCTCGATCTTGTATACAAAAAAAAAAAAAAAAAAAAAAAAAAAAAAAGTCCCAAAAATCCCCGCACCTCCTTGATGGTACGTGGTGCGGGCCACTCCTCTACCGCTTTAATTTTGTCTGGGTCCGTTTTTACCCCCTCGCGGCCGATCACGTGACCTAGATAGGCCACCTCTCTTGCAAACAAAGTGCACTTACTCGGGTTCAGCTTCGACCCTGCCTGTCTGAGGCACCCGAACACCTGGTCCAAATTAGCTACTGCCTGGGGGAACGTTTTGGCATGTACTAGGACGTCATCCAGGTACACCAGGCATGATTGCCATGGCATGCCGCCTAGTATATGTTCCATCAATCTTTCAAAGGTGGCGGGGGCGTTACACAAACCAAACGGCATCACAGTAAACTGATACAGTCCCTTACCTGTGGAAAATGCCGTTTTCTCCTTCCCTGCCCTATCCATCTCCACCTGCCAATACCCACTCTTGAGGTCCAAAGTTGAGAACCAATTTGAGCCCGCAACGGCATCGAGGGTGTTGTTACGTGGTCCCCTCGGTGAATACCTGGTCTCGGTGACCCCCGGACCGTGAGAGGAACTTCGCCAGAAAGTTATATTATATATGCGCTTTCGCCACGCAATCCATATGAATTCCACCCAAGAGACAACTGAAGTTCAAGGATATATTTCAATGGTAATGATACCATACAATTTCAATGAGACAACCACGGAGATTTTCCCCGAGCAATCAACAATAAACAACCATCAACAATTCCCCATCCACAATCAATTCCCTATGATTAAGATGGCCATCTTATATGGGTGTGTCCCCGTGAGTACTCACGACCCCCTTTTGGTCTCGGTCCCGCACAATGTCTCTGGGCCCCTCCTGACCAAGATGATGGTCGGCGTCGCCGCACTCGGGCGGTTGAACGAACCCCGGGTGGACGTGTTTCCACCGGGCAGGTATCGTACCCGACACCCCGGCTGCAGCCCCTCGTGGCCACGCGAAGCGGGTACGGGAAAGCCAGCCAAAAGCCCCACGCCGCTTGCAAGGCGTGTTAGGCCCCAACGGGCGACCCGTACGCGTCTTTTTAGATGGTGTCGCGAACGGTCCCAGACGCGGGGTCGATGCACGGCCCCACGTCAACTTGACGTCTCCACCGGGCAGGTACACGTCCCGGTAATTCCTCTCGCCAGACGGGCTTCGGAACGCCGCTTTTCCACGCAGCGCAAGGTCGATCCCACCTTTTGTCGGAGCGGGGCGAGGAAGAATACTACTCGTCGCTTTCTTCCTCGTGTGTTTTTCTCTTCCGTTTCCGGTCACTTCCGTTTCCGGACACTTGTCAGAAGGGCTCCTGACCCTCCAACCACAACAACCCTTAATCTATTACACATGGCTAAGCAAAGACCTGAATGGTAATTCACATACATTCACATAAATATGTAACAGTGTCATCAATCCTTGGCAGGGGATATGAGTCCTTGAGTGTCACGTTGTTTAGCTGGCGATAGTCCACGCAGAACCGCGTGGTCCCATCCTTCTTTTTGACCAGCACAACAGGTGACATCCAAGGACTTCCCGAGGGCTCGATCACACCTGCGTCGAGCATTTTTTCAACCTGCTCGTCAGCTTCCGCCCTCTTGCTCCAAGGGAGCCGTCGGGCGGCCTGACGAATAGGCCGGGCCTCACCGGTGTGGATCTGATGTTTCACCAGGCCCGTACGTCCAATATCCTCGGTGGACAAGGAGAAGAGGTCCAAATGGGACCCAACCAGTTTGTGTAAGGCCTCCCTCTGGGTACCTCCCAACTCTACACTACTACGATTTACCATCTCGCAAATGGGATCGGGCCAATTCCTAGAACTTATTGAAGGCTCCCCCTGGGGCCGGCTCGGCTGGACGTTCTCGCCCCTCACTGACGCGACTTCTCTAACTGGGGTGCAGCCAGCTACCTTCGTGCCCCTCACTATAGTGCGTGGTTCTGTGCTAATATTAATTACTCGGACGGCCACCACCGGCCCGTCCGTTTTTACAAGGGTACGGCCCACGATTAAACCAGGTATGGATAGCGCTGCCACCGGTTCGACCAGGCTGCAGGACTCCTGCCATGTCGGGCGAGCTGACCATCAGGCCGGCACGATGGCCTCGGCCCCCGGAGGGATGGTCACGGCCTCAGGAGCCTCCAGCTCCACCCTCTCGGCCATGCTCACCCCCTTCAATGGTAGCTCTTCCACTCCCCATCGCAGGATCCCCCGACTCAAGTCGATTTTTCAACCGCTGACAGTCAACAAATCCAACCCTATTAAGCACGGGTCGCACACCTCCGCCACCCAAACCTCTATCTCTTGCTTTACCGATCCCAACTTGAGGGTCACAAAACCACGCCCTATGATCGGAGCCGTTGCCCCGGTAGCCAACTGCAAACTATGATTTTCCAGACGCTGGATTTTACCCCAGCCGTCTGCACTCGAATTAAGGACCACGGGGCTGATGATCGTGGCGCTGGCTCCCGTGTCCACCACGGCGTCTACCCCCACGCCGGCAATTTTGCACCGAATTGTCAAACTACCCGTCCCAATTCGGCCACAATGAATGACCTGTCGCGTCAACGAGGGCTTCTCCCCATCCCCTACTGCCGAACACCGCCCTGCATGCCCGGCACGTTCTAGTTTCCCGGGCCCTGGCGGGGGGGGGGTGTCTGAGGTCGGCTAGGCCGATCTATACGGGGCGGAGTTGAGGGCATTGGTTGGCGGGAAACGTCCCGGCGCGGAGCTCGGCACTCCCATGCACGGTGACCCATCCGAGCACAATTATAGCACCTCACCTGGTAAGGTGCTTGCCTCCGGTATTCCAAATCCCCCCCCCCCTGTATGTCCGAATTGGGGTACTCTGTCGGGGACTACCGGGTGCCACCGCTGGGGCCGCCTGCCATGGTCCAGGTCCCGCCAGGCGCCGATCCACTAACCTCCGGACCATGCTCTCCAGGTCAGGGCCCCCGTCGGGGGCGGGCCCACTTGGGGGGCCGCCCCCCATCACGGGCCCCATCTGACGCACCGCCACTGCGTGGCGCTCGCCTCCCCGGGCCAGGGGCCTCGCTGCTTCCCAACGGGCTGCAGCGTCGGCCGCCTGACTCATGGTTTGCGGGCGCCACATGGCGAGCTGTTGCCGGAGCTCCAGATCCGGAAGGGCCTGAATAAAGTGATCCAGCGCCAGGCTTTCCTCGCTGGCATGTCCGCGTGTGCAATCCCGACCGCGCGGCGAATATCGTGAGCAAGTTCCCCGATGGTCTCCTGGGGCTTGCGTTTTCGCTGCGCAAGTTGGGCTTTAACAAGCTCGCTTTGCTGTTCAATGCCGAACCGATTAATTAATGCCGCACGGAGAGCTGGCAGGGTGAGAGCACCCGGTGGTAAAGCCGTCAGCACCTCCGCCGCCGCACCGCGCAATGCCCCCACCAGGTGTACTCCACCTTCGTCCGGATTCCAACCGTTGCCTTTACACACGTACTCAAACTGCGCCAGGTACGCCCTCAAATCACTCTTGCCGTCATACGGCGCGAGTGGGACCTTGTGGGCGCCCGAAGGTCGGACCCCGCGCGTCACTCCTTGCGGGATCAACGCGGGACCAACCCGTTCGGGCTCCCACAGTACGTTATTCCCGGGGGGCTCCCGCGCGTCCCCCGTCCCTCCAAACACTACCCCTCCTGGTGTCGATGCCTGGGTCGCCCCTCCGCAACCCGCTACCCACGCCATACCTCCACATCCTTGCTCACCAGCAACCCCTCACTCCCCATAGCCACCCCTCCTTGCACACCTCCCCTGTCCATCCACTCCGGACCAGTCATACATCTTACCATTGGTCCCTCACGAACACCCGGGTCTACACCACCCCCCAAGCCGACTGACTCTCCCCTCACATCATATACATTGCCACTCACCTCCGTACCTCGTCGTCGCACCTCCTCTGCCACCTGCAAACTTTTTATTTGGTTAGTGAGAACCTCATCATGATTTGAACACAGACTTTGTACATATTCCATGACTTCCTCCTTTATCTCCCTCTTAGTTTCCCTCCGTCTCTTCTTAATTTCACTCACCCCCTCTTCCACCTCCTCTAATTTTTCCTTTACCTCCTTCATCTCCCTGTGCGCCCCCTCTATCTCTTCCTCTAACGCCACTTTAACCGTTTCTATGTGCGTCCTCACCTCTCGGTCCTTCGTCTCTATTACTTCTGTCACCTCTTCCAACTTCTTCGTCAATCCCTCATGTACCATCTGACATTCCTTCTGTTTCGCTATTAATTCATTTTTTATGTCCTTTTGTGTCGCTTTTAATCCCCCGATTATTGCAGTGTTCTTTTCCACTTGGTCCGCTTGTTCCCTTTGTCCGACTGTCAGCTGTTCTACTCCCTTCGTCAGATCCTCTATGCCCCCCTGTAACCTAGCCGTATTATTCCTCACTTCTTTCTCCATACGCTTCTCACCTCGCTTTACCTCCTCGCGTAGCCCCGAAACCTCCTCACCCACACCTCGTCGTATCTCCTCCTTCATCTCCTCCCTTTCTTTTGTAGATGCCGCCCTCATCTGTCCCAATTCATCCCTCTGAGCATCCAGTTTGGTTTCTACCCCGATTTTTACCTCCTCTATCTGCTCTCCCATTTGTTTAATTTCTCTGGCGGATTGCTCCCCTATCTCCCGCAATTTGTCTTCCATCCTATTTTCTAGCCCCATTAACCCATTCTTTACCTCTTTTATCCCGTTGTCTAACCCCTCAAAATTATTGTCTAACTTCCCAAATTTCTTGTCTAACTCCTCAAAATTATTGTCGAACTTCCCAAATTTCTTGTCTAACTCCTCACCGGTACCCCTCGCTTCGTCCCTCATTACCCCCATTTGGCCCTCCAATCGCTCACCCAATCGCTCACCATCAGCCCTCATTACCCCCATTTGGCCCTCCAATCGCTCACTCTGAGCCTCTATACTGTTTTTCAAACCTCCAATTTGGTCTCCCATTTGTCCCATAAGGGCCCTCATTTGCAGGAAAAAAAGGTTCGAATCCACCAGTGGCGCTGCTACGGTCGCGGGCATCGTGGCCATGTGCGAGGCGCCATTTTGCGCGCCCGTAACCTCGTGCGCGAGGGCGCCATTATGTGCGCCTGATACCCCCTCAACCGCCTCCTCATTGCTCCCCTCCATTTGATCCTGGGTTACTCCTAACCCCTCTTCTAGCTCACCCACCGGCATTCGATCGCCTTGACCAGCCATGGCGCGATTTCAAAATTCGGGTTTTATAAAACAAAACAAATTTCGGCCGCTCCAAATTTTGACCAAATTTTTTCTAGATGTTTTAAAAATTTGGTTCGGGCCCCGAATCTCACTCCCAGACACCAATTGTTGCAGATCGCGGTTTAGATGTTATGATGACCGAGCGGTGGTGTATTACCGCGACCTAACAGGATCCCCGACTCACCCGATTCCACCCAAACGTTGGCCGGATCGCACCGCAGCTAGTCAATAGGGAAAAGACAAAGGCGACACGGATGTGAAGAAGAAGAAGAAGACAAAAAGGTTGGAAATACGACTAAATTTATTTACTATTTACACACATAAGCAAAAAGAAAGCAGTCACGTTTATTTACAAGCACATAAGACGCAGGTGACACAGTGAAAATACTAGCTTACCTACAGTCTTAATTAACCCAGGACAGAACAAACAAAAGACAGACTCACGCGGGGAATGACAGGAATGGCAGGAGGTGGATGGCTGGAGGTGAACGCTTGGTGGAGCCAACGCGGAGCTTGGTGGAGCTTTGGTGGAGGTGAACGCTTGGTGGAGCCAACGCAGAGCTTGGTGGAGCCTTGGTGGAGGTGAACGCTTGGTGGAGCCAATGCGGAGCTTGGTGGAGGTGAACGCTTGGTGGAGCCAACGCGGAGCTTGGGGGGTTGGTGTGATGGGTTCTCTCTCCTTCCCTCACAAGCTTCAGGACTCTTTCTCTCTCTCTTTCTTAGTCCCACCCAGTCCAACAACTTCCTCTCTTGCTTAGTCCAACTCAAGGCCTTCCTGTCTTCTGATCTCCTCCCTCCTCGACTCCTCACCGCAACCAACGCAACCACTGACCGCCACCACCGACTCCTCACCGCAACCAACTGACCACCGACTCCACTGACTGACTCTTCACGACTCTCTCTTGACGACCAACTCTTTGTGACCAACTCTTTGTGACCAACTCCTCTGGCAACCGACTCCCTTGCTTCCTGCGTGCACGCCTTTATAACGCCTCCGGCGATTAAGCCGCCGGCCTTCAGGACACGCCCATCGGGGTGCTCACCTCGGCCCTGGTTGGTCATGCGACCCTCTGGCTCCGCCCTTGATGACGACGGGCGGGCACGCCTTTCTTCTCCGACCCTGCCTCGTGGTCAATGGCGGTTATTGGAGGGGAGGTAATATGGGCAATCGAGGCTCGGCAATGACGAGAGGGGATGTAATATGGGCAATCGAGGCTCGGCAATGACGAGAGGGGATGTGAAGTAAATGGGGATTTTGGGGATGGGAATGAAAGGGGATCTATTCTCTTTCACTGGTGCAATGGAGTACTTCAATTAATGGGAGACACAGCCTTACTCTAAAACACAGAATAAGAGATAACTATCAACAGGGGTATTCTATTACTTGGCTGACGTGTATGCTTGTGGACTAATTATGGGATGCCCTTTTCACCTTTACACAGCTCCGGAGGTAGGGAGCGCAGAATAAACAATAATAATAATAGTACAGCACACAATCAAAAAATATACAGTCCTCATCACCGCAACAATATTATAAATCACACAGGAATAACATTACCACCAATGACAATTAAGAGTGCACTCTCTATTCCATCAGCTAGCATGCATAAAGTAACTCACAGTGTTCCAAGTGAGTGGAAAGAACCTTCCCCAATGTCTCTGTATTCCCGTCTTCGAGCTCAGAGTTGGTCCCCTCCGGTGATCAACGGAACGATGTCGACTCTAAACCAGAATCTCGTTCCGAGGGCAGGCACAGACACGGCCCAAAACAGCACCAAGGCGCACGCGAGCCAAAGCGGAGAAAATGGTCACGTGGTTAAAGTGGCACAAAGGCGCACTCACGGCGACTGGGAAATCCAAAGGCCCCCTCCAGGTACGAACTTTCACTGTTCACGTTCGGCGAGCCGCAAAGAAATCGTCAGAAGCCTCGGTGCACACACACACCACAGATACGTCTGAACGCGGTGGAAATGGTTGACGAAGCAAGGAAAGTTTGCTCGACGCGCGTAAGCGCATGAGTCAAAATGGCGGACGGCTCGTACTTGAGATGTAATCACACGACGATGGTTCCTCCGAATCCAACGACAACCTGACACGCAGGTTTGATCCATCACAGCGATAACAACTCTATCGCGGAATCCCTTTCCAGGAAACCCAAAGTTCACTCTTGTCTCTTGCTCAACAACGTTCGATCCAGAACGCAAAGCAACCAGCTTCTTCCCCGACGTGTCTCACCGCCTCCTCTTCCTCGCTCGTCGTTTTCCGGTGCACGATTTCCTGTATCATTTTAAGTTAACCTTTTTAACTTTAGATAGCTGTTCCTGAATAATAAACCTTTTGAGAATAATAATAACACCTAATATCAGAAACATGTCAAGTGGGTGAAAACCCCACTAACGGAAGTTACGAATCCGTAACACTTCCCTCCCTCAAGAAAGAAAGTTTGAACACAGCGAAAACTTTCTTTGCCTGCAAACTCTTTTAAAAAAATAAAAAAAATAACCACCTTTAGAGGCCATTTTTCCCCGCAAGCGGGGGTTGGCCTTTTTCGGGGACCGTGGTTGTTGTTGTTTTTTGGTCCCCTTTTTGAAGCAATGTTTTATGGCGGGATGCCCTTCCTGCCGCCAACCCTTTTTGTCGCCTTTTTACGACAAACCGGGAATTACCAGTGAACTGGTACTCAATTTGCCGACCTCGGAAGGATGACAGGCTGAGTCAACCCCCCTGGCGTTAATTCAGCGATCGACCGGGATTCGAACCCAGGATCCTAGGATCCTAAGCTGGCACCCTAGCCGCTAGCCCAACACCAGGCTAGGAAACTAGGAACCCCCAAGAAACTCTTTAAACAAACAAAAATAAACTCACAACCCAAATCACCAATTCCCGTGAGCAACAATTATAATCAACATCTCAAAAATAAAGCAACAAAACTTCACACAACCCACAGAGATTTCTAAAGTTAATTCACTCTGGATAAAGCATCAGGAACGACATTGTCCCTGCCCTTTACACGTTCAATTTCGAAGGTGAACTCCTGCAAAGCCAACTCCATCTCATCAACCTCTGATTTTTCACTTTTAGTTTCATTTGTATGAAGGTTAAGGGGTGTTGATCAAAAATCCAAAGGCCAGCAAATCTATAGCACTTTTCCCGGGAGGCCGAGCTGAAGGCCAGGTTCCATGGTGGTTGGGTGGTGAGGCCTGGAAGTATTCCCTACATGGACACCTTTAGGAACGTGGAGTTCACGTTTAGTCCGTGCAGGAACGTTTACTACATGGACGCCTTTAGGAACGGTTAATCTGTGGAGGAATTTTTGCTCGGCTGCTCCGCAGCATTCAGTGCTTCCGCTCTTTCTAACTTTCCTAATAATCCCGGTTGGACCGCTTGTCCCTGTGGTCACGGGAATAGCGGTCTCCTTCTCGGCCGCTGCCCTGATAATCATTCTTTCGGGAGATGCCGTAACTCTGGGAGCCTCCATAGTAATATCGGCTGCGGCCACCACCAAAACGACCGCCAAGTTGTCCTCTTCTGTAGACCCCTCGACGCCTACGAAATGCCTTCCCGACTGTTATGGTCCGACCCTCCAACTTCTTGCTATTCAGATCCTTTTCTGCATCTCTGGCGTCCTTTGAGTTTTCAAATGTGACAAAGCCAAACCATCTTGACTTTTGTCTCTCCTTGTCTTTTATCAGCAGCACTTCCAAAAGCGGTCCATATTTGCTGAAGGCAGACTCCAGAACATCTTCCTTTGTTTTGAAGTTCAGTCCACCTACAAAAAGCTTGCCAAATTTGCCACCATCCCTGACTGGTGTGGTGTTATTTTCCCTACTGGGCTTTTTAACAACCATCGGGTTACCAGAAACTTGACCACCGGCCAAATCATTACCGATAACAAAAGATACTCCCTCTACAGGAAGAGTGGCTTGTAAACCTATGGTGACCGGTCCTGATACCAAATCAGACTCCAAATGGATGACATGAAGGGGAGCTCTAACACAGCTACCAATCCCCTGTAAACGAACACTATCACCAGTTGCCGTCTCCTCTGACAATGGCAAAATGCCTTCAAGTATTAAAGATTGCTGTGCTCCGGTGTCCCTCAATACCCTAACCGGTTTCTGGTTAGTCGAGTCTCCCTCCAGAGACACAAACCCCTTTGAAATAAATGGTTGGTAACCCTTTTGAGGGCGATTTCTCACACTTGCCATTGCATTCGGAGTTGTACTAATCGAACTCCGCTCCTGATTTTCCTTTCCCAGGGCATAACAGTGGGACATCAAGTGTCCAGGTTTATCGCAAAAAGTGCAAGTAGGCCCGGAGGAGAACCTTGTGGTCTGCCTCGAGCCCCCCGGAGGATTAGTCCGTCTTGGCACTGTAGACCTCTGATCCCTAGGAGTCGCGGTATCAGATCTATCCTCATATTCATCTCGAGGCCGCCCCAATGAATTTTCGTTCTCCACCCCTGAGGTACCATAGCTCCCCTGGCTAGGTCTAGGCGAGAAGTTCGGCTTGTGGAACCCCCTCCTGTGGGTTAAGGCATAGTCATCTGCCATGGTTGCTGCCTCATACATCTTTGGGACTTTCCTTTCCTCTAGATGTACTTTAATGTCCTCGTGGACACACTGCTGGAATTCCTCCACCAGGATCAATTGTCGCAATAATCCGAAGTCTTTCCCAACCCCTTTTGAATCACACCACCTATCAAACATGGTTTCTTTCATTCTGGCAAACTCCACATGGGTTTCACTCTCCCTCTTCCTGGCATTCCGGAATTTTTGCCGGTAAGCTTCCGGGACCAAATCATAGGCCTTGAGAATGTTTTTCTTCAAAATCTCATAATCTGAACATTGGTCAATCGGTAAAGCCGAATAAATATCTTGAGCTTTACCCACCAGAACACTTTGCACTAATATGGTCCAGGACTCCTCAGGCCAGTTTAGCAATTGAGCCACCTTCTCAAAGTGTGAAAAAAAATTGGCTACCTCCTTTTCATTGAAGGGTGGATCCAGCCGCACATGTCTGCCAACATCCCAGGTGTTCTGGCGAGGTGTCGAACCAGTCAGCATGGATGGTATCTCTCCCCGTTCTCTCATTAACTCCAGTTCCTTCACTTTAATTTCCTGCTGACACGCCAATTCACGGTCCTTTAACTCCCTGTCGGCTTTTCTCTCCTCTGCTTCGAGTTCCCTTGCAGCTCTCCTTTCCTCTGCTTTTTTCCCTTCTAACCTTTCCTGGAGTTCTCGTTCCTGTGCTGCTTTTTTTTCCTGGAGTTCTCTTTCCACTCTCCTTTCTTCTGCTTGTTTCTCTTCTAACCTTTCCTGGAGTTCTCGTTCCTGTGCTGCTCGTTTTTCCATGGAGTTCTCTTTCCACTCTCCTTTCTTCTGCTTGTTTCTCTTCTAACCTTTCCTGGAGTTCTCTTTCCTGTTCTGCTCTTTCCTTTTCTGCTTTCCTTTCCTCTGCTTTTAACCATTCCTGGAGTTCTCTTTCCTGTGTTGCTCTTCTTTGCTCGCTCTGCAATTGCATCTCCATTTTGTGGAGCTCCACATTTTCTTGTTCCTCGGGTAACCAATCCCAGGCACCTCTTCCCATGCTCCTAATCCCACCATAGATTGTATCACCACTGTCTGCATCTCTACCTTCTTCATATTAGTTCGGACCTCCAAGCTAAAATGTTTGGCCAATTTCAAGAGGTCCGATTTTACTAACGCTCTGAACTGTGCTTCACTAGGGGTCACTGCAAACTTCTCTGCATCAAACTCCATGGTGACTATTGTTAACACCTGTTAACCTTCACACAAGAAATTTTAAAAAAACATTTTTTTGGGTTTTTGTCTTTAGAAAAATTTGGGAATGTTGGAACAATTCCAAATTTGGGAATTCTGGGAATGTTAGGGAATTCTTTCCCGGACTAAATTTAGGGAATCTTAGATCCCGGACGAGCCCCCAATTTCTGTTACGTGTTCCTCCCCGACCTCCTGGTCTCGGTATACCTCCGAACCCCGGGAGGAGTCACGGCAGAAAAATATATATTTCTGTGTCGAAATCAAGAAGTAAACAACACCAATGATTACGAACAAACCAATAATATATTATAAATCACACAGGAATAACATTACCACAAATGACAGTTAAGAGTGCACTCTCTATTCCATCAGCTAGCATGCATAAAGTCACTCACAGTGTTCCAAGTGAATGGAAAGAACCTTCCCCAATGTCTCTATATTCCCGTCTTCGAGCTCCGAGTTGGTCCTCTCCAGTGATCAACAGAACGACGTCGACTCTAACCCAGAATCTCGTTCCGAGGGCCGGCACAGACACGCCGCCCAAAACGGCACCAAGGCGCACGCGACCCAAAGCGGAGAAAAGGGTCACGTGGTTAAAGTGGCACAAAGGCGCACTCACGGCGACTGGGAAATCCAAAGGCCCCCTCCAGGTACGAACTTTCACTGTTCACGGTCGGCGAGCCGCAAAGTAATCGTCAGAAGCCTCGGTGCACACACACACACCACAGATACATTTGAACGTGGTGGAAACGGTTGACAAAGCAAGGAAAGTTTGCTCGACACCCAAAGCGCACGAGTCAAAATGGCGGACGGCTCGTACTTGAGACATAATCACACGACGATGGTTCCTCCGAATCCAACGCCAACCTGACACGCAGGTTTGATCTGTCACAGCGATAACAACTCTATCGCGGAATCCCTTTCCAGGAAACCCAAAGTTCACTCATGTCTCTTGCTCAACAACGTTCGATCCAGAACGCAAAGCAACCAGCTTCTTCCCCGACGTTTCTCACCGCCTCCTCTTCCTCGCTCGTCGTTTTCCGGTGCACGATTTCCTGTATCATTTTAAGTTAACCTTTTTAACTTTAGATAGCTGTTCCTGAATAATAAACCTTTTGAGAATAATAATAATACATAATATCAGAAACATGTCAAGTGGGTGAAAACCCCAATAACGGAAGTTAGGAATCCGTAACAGGAAACAACACTAATGATTACGAACAAACCAATAATATATTATAAATCACACAGGAATAACATTACCACAAATGACAATTAAGAGTGCACTCTCTATTCCATCAGCTAGCATGCATAAAGTAACTCACAGTGTTCCAAGTGAGTGGAAAGAACCTTCCCCAATGTCTCTATATTCCTGTCTTTGAGCTCAGAGTTGGTCCCCTCCAGTGATCAATGGAACGATGTCGACTCTAAACCAGAATCTCGTTTCGAGGACAGGCACAGACACGCCGCCCAAAACGGCACCAAGGCGCACGCAACCCAAAGCGGAGAAAAGGATCACATGGTTAAAGTGACACAAAGGCGCACTCTCGGTGACTGGGAAATCCAAAGGCCCCTTCCAGGTACGAACTCTCACTGTTCACGGTCGGCGAGCTGCAAAGTAATCGTCAGAAGCCTCGGTGCACACACACACCACAGATACGTCTGAACGTGGTGGAAACGGTTGACGAAGCAAGGAAAGTTTGCTCGACGCGCGAAGCGCACGAGTCAAAATGGCGGACGGCTCGTACTTGAGACGTAATCACACGACGATGGTTCCTCCAAATCCAACGCCAACCTGACACGCAGGTTTGATCAGTCACAGTGATAACAACTCTATCGCGGAATCGCGGACAACGGTCAATCCAGAACGCAAAGCAACCAGCTTCTTCTCCGACTTTTCTCACCGCCTCCTCCTCCTCCTCCTCATTTTCTTCCGGTTCAGGTTCCTGTATCATTTTAAGTTAACCTTTTTAACTTTTAATAACTGTTCATAAACAATAAACCTTTGGAAGACAATAATAGTACATAGAATCAGAAATCTTTCAAGTGGAGGAAAACCACAACAGCGGAAGTGACGAATCCGTAACACCATCCAAAACCTTGATCTTTTCTACCCCCCGCTAATTCACCCGAGATATTTTTATCTTTATTTTTTTTATTCCAACTTCTTTCCTGGAAGTCCTTGCAGTGTTTATATGTCCCCCCCCCCACCTTCCCCAAAGCCCTCCCCCTCCCACATTTCTCCCGTTGTCCCTGCTCTCAAATGTTGTGTTTGTGTCCTTCCCCCTCTCTCCCCATCTTGTCTGCCGCTCCCCTTATTTTTTGTGTTTTGTGTATCGGTTTGACTTTTTGTGTGATTAATGTTAGCTCTTTCACGAGCCTCGATCTTGTATACAAAAAAAAAACAAAAAAACTGAACTGCTTAAATTCATCGCCTGCCGTTCAAAGTCGTGAAGGACTCCTTCAGGAAGGAGCTTCAGTCAGGGACTCAGGCGACTTGAACTTTGCTTTGCATTTTCTTCAATGGAGGACGTTTGATCTTGTGCTTTATTCATCCAATAAATTAAGAGCCCCAAGTGTGAGAAACTCGACTGTGCAATATAAATTTGCATTATTTGCAAATAATGCACAGTTCCAGGAACATCACAAAAATGCATAATTTACAAAGAACAAGTTACTGCAATATCATAAAAATGTTGTACATATTTACAAAGAACGTGGTTCCTGCATCATATCAAATATTTGTATTGCCATCCATCCTTGCCAAAAGACCCAATTCTGAAATCGATTAACGAGTGAATTTTTTGTCTTCCGGGACAAACACAATTATTTGGCAAAGATTTGCCTTTTGCTTCTTTCAGTTCAGGGAAGCGCTGAACAGGCCCAAGCGAGCTCAGGATAGATATTGGTGGGAGAAACGAGCAAGGGAGGGCGGACGGAGCTTTCCTTCCCGGAGCGGATCACATCGGGCTCGGATTTCAACCAATGGACAGGGGAGAATGGGGTTTCAACCAATGGATAGAGAGTGAGGCGGGGCTTAATTCTTCATGAATGCGAGAGATTTTGAGATCGCCAATAGTAAATGGTAGCCAATAGCAAACGTGCAAATCGTGGCAGCCAATAGCAAACGTGCATATCGTGGCAGCCAATAGCAAACGTGCATATCGTTGCAGCCAATAGCAAACGTGCAAATCGTTGCAGCCAATAGCAAACGTGCATATCGTTGCAGCCAATAGCAAACGTGCAAATCGTTGCAGCCAATAGCAAACGTGCATATCGTTGCAGCCAATAGCAAACGTGCAAATCGTGGTAGCCAATAGCAAACGTGCAAATCGTGGCAGCCAACAGCAAACGTGCAAATCGTGGTAGCCAAAAGCAAACGTGCAAATCGTGGCAGCCAAAAGCAAACGTGCATATCGTTGCAGCCAATAGCAAACGTGCAAATCGTTGCAGCCAATAGCAAACGTGCATATCGTTGCAGCCAATAGCAAACGTGCAAATCGTGGTAGCCAATAGCAAACGTGCAAATCGTGGCAGCCAACAGCAAACGTGCAAATCGTGGTAGCCAATAGCAAACGTGCAAATCGTGTCAGCCAACAGCAAACGTGCAAATCGTGGTAGCCAATAGCAAACGTGCAAATCGTGGTAGCCAACAGCAAACGTGCAAATCGTGGTAGCCAATAGCAAACGTGCAAATCGTGGTAGCCAATAGCAAACGTGCAAATCGTGGTAGCCAATAGCAAACGTGCAAATCGTTGCAGCCAATAGCAAACGTGCATATCGTTGCAGCCAATAGCAAACGTGCAAATCGTGGTAGCCAATAGCAAACGTGCAAATCGTGGCAGCCAATAGCAAACGTGCAAATCGTGGTAGCCAACAGCAAACGTGCAAATCGTGGTAGCCAATAGCAAACGTGCAAATCGTGGTAGCCAATAGCAAACGTGCATATCGTGGTAGCCAACAGCAAACGTGCAAATCGTGTCAGCCAATAGCAAACGTGCATATCGTGGTAGCCAAAAGCAAACGTGCATATCGTGGTAGCCAATAGCAAACGTGCATATCGTGGTAGCCAATAGCAAACATGCAAATCGTGGTAGCCAACAGCAAACGTGCATATCGTGGAAGCCAAAAGCAAACGTGCATATCGTGGTAGCCAACAGCAAACGTGCAAATCGTGGTAGCCAATAGCAAACGTGCAAATCGTGGCAGCCAACAGCAAACGTGCATATCGTGGTAGCCAACAGCAAACGTGCAAATCGTGGTAGCCAATAGCAAACGTGCATATCGTGGTAGCCAACAGCAAACGTGCATATCGTGGCAGCCAACAGCAAACGTGCATATCGTGGTAGCCAATAGCAAACGTGCAAATCGTGGCAGCCAACAGCAAACGTGCATATCGTGGTAGCCAACAGCAAACGTGCAAATCGTGGTAGCCAATAGCAAACGTGCATATCGTGGTAGCCAACAGCAAACGTGCATATCGTGGAAGCCAAAAGCAAACGTGCATATCGTGGTAGCCAACAGCAAACGTGCATATCGTGGTAGCCAATAGCAAACGTGCAAATCGTGGCAGCCAACAGCAAACGTGCATATCGTGGTAGCCAATAGCAAACGTGCAAATCGTGGTAGCCAACAGCAAACGTGCAAATCGTGGTAGCCAACAGCAAACGTGCAAATCGTGGTAGCCAAAAGCAAACGTGCATATCGTGGTAGCCAACAGCAAACGTGCATATCGTGGTAGCCAATAGCAAACGTGCAAATCGTGTCAGCCAATAGCAAACGTGCAAATCGTGGTAGCCAACAGCAAACGTGCAAATCGTGGTAGCCAACAGCAAACGTGCATATCGTGGTAGCCAATAGCAAATGTGCAAATCGTGTCAGCCAATAGCAAACGTGCATATCGTGGTAGCCAATAGCAAACGTGCATATCGTGGTAGCCAATAGCAAACGTGCAAATCGTGGTAGCCAAAAGCAAATGTGCAAATCGTGTCAGCCAATAGCAAACGTGCAAATCGTGTCAGCCAATAGCAAACGTGCAAATCGTGTCAGCCAATAGCAAACGTGCAAATCGTGTCAGCCAAAAGCAAATGTGCAAATCGTGTCAGCCAATAGCAAATGTGCAAATCGTGTCAGCCAATAGCAAACGTGCAAATCGTGTCAGCCAATAGCAAACGTGCATATCGTGTCAGCCAAAAGCAAATGTGCAAATCGTGTCAGCCAATAGCAAACGTGCATATCGTGGCAGCCAATAGCAAACGTGCATATCGTGTCAGCCAAAAGCAAATGTGCAAATCGTGTCAGCCAACAGCAAATGTGCAAATCGTGGCAGCCAATAGCAAATGTGCAAATCGTGTCAGCCAATAGCAAACGTGCATATCGTGTCAGCCAAAAGCAAATGTGCAAATCGTGTCAGCCAAAAGCAAATGTGCAAATCGTGGCAGCCAAAAGCAAATGTGCAAATCGTGGTAGCCAAAAGCAAATGTGCAAATCGTGTCAGCCAAAAGCAAATGTGCAAATCGTGTCAGCCAAAAGCAAATGTGCAAATCGTGGTAGCCAAAAGCAAATGTGCAAATCGTGTCAGCCAAAAGCAAATGTGCAAATCGTGTCAGCCAAAAGCAAACGTGCAAATCGTGTCAGCCAAAAGCAAATGTGCAAATCGTGGTAGCCAAAAGCAAATGTGCAAATCGTGTCAGCCAATAGCAAATGTGCAAATCGTGGTAGCCAAAAGCAAATGTGCAAATCGTGGTAGCCAAAAGCAAATGTGCAAATCGTGTCAGCCAAAAGCAAATGTGCAAATCGTGGTAGCCAATAGCAAATGTGCAAATCGTGTCAGCCAATAGCAAATGTGCAAATCGTGGTAGCCAAAAGCAAATGTGCAAATCGTGTCAGCCAAAAGCAAATGTGCAAATCGTGTCAGCCAAAAGCAAACGTGCAAATCGTGTCAGCCAAAAGCAAACGTGCAAATCGTGGTAGCCAAAAGCAAATGTGCAAATCGTGTCAGCCAAAAGCAAACGTGCAAATCGTGTCAGCCAAAAGCAAATGTGCAAATCGTGTCAGCCAAAAGCAAACGTGCAAATCGTGGTAGCCAAAAGCAAATGTGCAAATCGTGTCAGCCAAAAGCAAACGTGCAAATCGTGTCAGCCAAAAGCAAACGTGCAAATCGTGGTAGCCAAAAGCAAATGTGCAAATCGTGTCAGCCAAAAGCAAACGTGCAAATCGTGGTAGCCAAAAGCAAATGTGCAAATCGTGTCAGCCAAAAGCAAATGTGCAAATCGTGTCAGCCAAAAGCAAACGTGCAAATCGTGTCAGCCAAAAGCAAACGTGCAAATCGTGGTAGCCAAAAGCAAATGTGCAAATCGTGTCAGCCAAAAGCAAACGTGCAAATCGTGTCAGCCAAAAGCAAATGTGCAAATCGTGTCAGCCAAAAGCAAACGTGCAAATCGTGGTAGCCAAAAGCAAATGTGCAAATCGTGTCAGCCAAAAGCAAACGTGCAAATCGTGTCAGCCAAAAGCAAACGTGCAAATCGTGGTAGCCAAAAGCAAACGTGCAAATCGTGGTAGCCAAAAGCAAATGTGCAAATCGTGTCAGCCAAAAGCAAACGTGCAAATCGTGTCAGCCAAAAGCAAATGTGCAAATCGTGTCAGCCAAAAGCAAACGTGCAAATCGTGGTAGCCAAAAGCAAATGTGCAAATCGTGTCAGCCAAAAGCAAACGTGCAAATCGTGTCAGCCAAAAGCAAACGTGCAAATCGTGGTAGCCAAAAGCAAATGTGCAAATCGTGTCAGCCAAAAGCAAACGTGCAAATCGTGGTAGCCAAAAGCAAATGTGCAAATCGTGTCAGCCAATAGCAAACGTGCAAATCGTGGTAGCCAAAAGCAAATGTGCAAATCGTGTCAGCCAATAGCAAACGTGCAAATCGTGGTAGCCAAAAGCAAACGTGCAAATCGTGTCAGCCAATAGCAAACGTGCAAATCGTGGTAGCCAAAAGCAAACGTGCAAATCGTGTCAGCCAATAGCAAACGTGCAAATCGTGGTAGCCAAAAGCAAACGTGCAAATCGTGGTAGCCAAAAGCAAACGTGCAAATCGTGGTAGCCAAAAGCAAACGTGCAAATCGTGTCAGCCAATAGCAAACGTGCAAATCGTGGTAGCCAAAAGCAAACGTGCAAATCGTGTCAGCCAATAGCAAACGTGCAAATCGTGGTAGCCAAAAGCAAACGTGCAAATCGTGTCAGCCAATAGCAAACGTGCAAATCGTGGTAGCCAAAAGCAAACGTGCAAATCGTGGCAGCCAATAGCAAACGTGCAAATCGTGGTAGCCAATAGCAAATGTGCAAATCGTGGCAGCCAATAGCAAATGTGCAAATCGTGTCAGCCAATAGCAAACGTGCATATCGTGTCAGCCAAAAGCAAATGTGCAAATCGTGTCAGCCAATAGCAAACGTGCAAATCGTGTCAGCCAATAGCAAACGTGCAAATCGTGTCAGCCAATAGCAAACGTGCAAATCGTGGTAGCCAACAGCAAACGTGCATATCGTGGTAGCCAAAAGCAAATGTGCAAATCGTGGCAGCCAACAGCAAACGTGCAAATCGTGTCAGCCAATAGCAAACGTGCAAATCGTGTCAGCCAACAGCAAACGTGCATATCGTGGTAGCCAATAGCAAACGTGCAAATCGTGTCAGCCAACAGCAAACGTGCAAATCGTGTCAGCCAACAGCAAACGTGCATATCGTGGTAGCCAATAGCAAACGTGCAAATCGTGGCAGCCAACACCAAACGTGCAAATCGTGGCAGCCAACACCAAACGTGCAAATCGTGGTAGCCAAAAGCAAATGTGCAAATCGTGGTAGCCAACAGCAAACGTGCAAATCGTGTCAGCCAATAGCAAACGTGCAAATCGTGTCAGCCAACAGCAAACGTGCATATCGTGGTAGCCAATAGCAAACGTGCAAATCGTGTCAGCCAATAGCAAACGTGCATATCGTGTCAGCCAAAAGCAAACGTGCAAATCGTGTCAGCCAAAAGCAAATGTGCAAATCGTGGTAGCCAAAAGCAAATGTGCAAATCGTGGTAGCCAAAAGCAAACGTGCAAATCGTGGTAGCCAATAGCAAACGTGCAAATCGTGTCAGCCAATAGCAAACGTGCATATCGTGTCAGCCAAAAGCAAACGTGCAAATCGTGTCAGCCAAAAGCAAATGTGCAAATCGTGTCAGCCAATAGCAAACGTGCATATCGTGTCAGCCAAAAGCAAATGTGCAAATCGTGTCAGCCAATAGCAAACGTGCAAATCGTGTCAGCCAATAGCAAACGTGCAAATCGTGTCAGCCAAAAGCAAATGTGCAAATCGTGGTAGCCAAAAGCAAATGTGCAAATCGTGGTAGCCAAAAGCAAATGTGCAAATCGTGTCAGCCAATAGCAAACGTGCAAATCGTGGTAGCCAAAAGCAAATGTGCAAATCGTGGCAGCCAATAGCAAACGTGCAAATCGTGGCAGCCAAAAGCAAACGTGCAAATCGTGTCAGCCAAAAGCAAATGTGCAAATCGTGGTAGCCAAAAGCAAATGTGCAAATCGTGTCAGCCAAAAGCAAACGTGCAAATCGTGGTAGCCAAAAGCAAATGTGCAAATCGTGTCAGCCAAAAGCAAATGTGCAAATCGTGTCAGCCAAAAGCAAACGTGCAAATCGTGTCAGCCAATAGCAAATGTGCAAATCGTGGTAGCCAAAAGCAAATGTGCAAATCGTGGTAGCCAAAAGCAAACGTGCAAATCGTGGTAGCCAATAGCAAATGTGCAAATCGTGGTAGCCAAAAGCAAACGTGCAAATCGTGTCAGCCAATAGCAAATGTGCAAATCGTGGTAGCCAAAAGCAAATGTGCAAATCGTGTCAGCCAAAAGCAAACGTGCAAATCGTGGTAGCCAAAAGCAAATGTGCAAATCGTGTCAGCCAAAAGCAAATGTGCAAATCGTGTCAGCCAAAAGCAAACGTGCAAATCGTGTCAGCCAATAGCAAATGTGCAAATCGTGGTAGCCAAAAGCAAATGTGCAAATCGTGTCAGCCAAAAGCAAATGTGCAAATCGTGTCAGCCAAAAGCAAATGTGCAAATCGTGGTAGCCAAAAGCAAATGTGCAAATCGTGTCAGCCAAAAGCAAATGTGCAAATCGTGTCAGCCAAAAGCAAACGTGCAAATCGTGGTAGCCAAAAGCAAATGTGCAAATCGTGTCAGCCAATAGCAAACGTGCAAATCGTGGCAGCCAAAAGCAAACGTGCAAATCGTGTCAGCCAAAAGCAAATGTGCAAATCGTGGTAGCCAAAAGCAAATGTGCAAATCGTGTCAGCCAAAAGCAAACGTGCAAATCGTGGTAGCCAAAAGCAAATGTGCAAATCGTGTCAGCCAAAAGCAAACGTGCAAATCGTGGTAGCCAAAAGCAAATGTGCAAATCGTGTCAGCCAATAGCAAACGTGCAAATCGTGGTAGCCAAAAGCAAATGTGCAAATCGTGGTAGCCAAAAGCAAACGTGCAAATCGTGTCAGCCAATAGCAAACGTGCATATCGTGTCAGCCAACAGCAAACGTGCATATCGTGGTAGCCAATAGCAAACGTGCATATCGTGGTAGCCAATAGCAAATGTGCAAATCGTGGTAGCCAAAAGCAAATGTGCAAATCGTGTCAGCCAAAAGCAAATGTGCAAATCGTGTCAGCCAAAAGCAAATGTGCAAATCGTGGTAGCCAAAAGCAAATGTGCAAATCGTGTCAGCCAAAAGCAAATGTGCAAATCGTGTCAGCCAAAAGCAAACGTGCAAATCGTGGTAGCCAAAAGCAAATGTGCAAATCGTGTCAGCCAATAGCAAACGTGCAAATCGTGGCAGCCAAAAGCAAACGTGCAAATCGTGTCAGCCAAAAGCAAATGTGCAAATCGTGGTAGCCAAAAGCAAATGTGCAAATCGTGTCAGCCAAAAGCAAACGTGCAAATCGTGGTAGCCAAAAGCAAATGTGCAAATCGTGTCAGCCAAAAGCAAACGTGCAAATCGTGGTAGCCAAAAGCAAATGTGCAAATCGTGTCAGCCAATAGCAAACGTGCAAATCGTGGTAGCCAAAAGCAAATGTGCAAATCGTGGTAGCCAAAAGCAAACGTGCAAATCGTGTCAGCCAATAGCAAACGTGCATATCGTGTCAGCCAACAGCAAACGTGCATATCGTGGTAGCCAATAGCAAACGTGCATATCGTGGTAGCCAAAAGCAAATGTGCAAATCGTGGCAGCCAACAGCAAACGTGCAAATCGTGTCAGCCAATAGCAAACGTGCAAATCGTGTCAGCCAACAGCAAACGTGCATATCGTGGTAGCCAATAGCAAACGTGCAAATCGTGTCAGCCAATAGCAAACGTGCATATCGTGTCAGCCAAAAGCAAACGTGCAAATCGTGTCAGCCAAAAGCAAACGTGCAAATCGTGGTAGCCAAAAGCAAATGTGCAAATCGTGGTAGCCAAAAGCAAACGTGCAAATCGTGGTAGCCAAAAGCAAATGTGCAAATCGTGTCAGCCAAAAGCAAACGTGCAAATCGTGTCAGCCAAAAGGAAATGTGCAAATCGTGGTCGCCAAAAGCAAATGTGCAAATCGTGTCAGCCAATAGCAAATGTGCATATCGTGGTAGCCAACAGCAAACGTGCATATCGTGGTAGCCAAAAGCAAACGTGCAAATCGTGTCAGCCAAAAGCAAATGTGCAAATCGTGTCAGCCAATAGCAAATGTGCAAATCGTGGTAGCCAAAAGCAAATGTGCAAATCGTGTCAGCCAATAGCAAATGTGCAAATCGTGGTAGCCAATAGCAAACGTGCAAATCGTGGTAGCCAAAAGCAAATGTGCAAATCGTGTCAGCCAACAGCAAACGTGCATATCGTGGCAGCCAACAGCAAATGTGCAAATCGTGGCAGCCAACAGCAAACGTGCAAATCGTGGTAGCCAATAGCAAATGTGCAAATCGTGGCAGCCAATAGCAAATGTGCAAATCGTGGTAGCCAAAAGCAAATGTGCAAATCGTGGTAGCCAAAAGCAAACGTGCAAATCGTGTCAGCCAATAGCAAACGTGCAAATCGTGGTAGCCAAAAGCAAACGTGCAAATCGTGTCAGCCAAAAGCAAATGTGCAAATCGTGGTAGCCAACAGCAAACGTGCATATCGTGGTAGCCAATAGCAAACGTGCATATCGTGGTAGCCAATAGCAAACGTGCATATCGTGGTAGCCAATAGCAAATGTGCAAATCGTGGTAGCCAAAAGCAAATGTGCAAATCGTGTCAGCCAAAAGCAAATGTGCAAATCGTGTCAGCCAAAAGCAAATGTGCAAATCGTGTCAGCCAAAAGCAAACGTGCAAATCGTGTCAGCCAAAAGCAAATGTGCAAATCGTGTCAGCCAAAAGCAAATGTGCAAATCGTGGTAGCCAACAGCAAACGTGCATATCGTGGTAGCCAATAGCAAACGTGCATATCGTGGTAGCCAATAGCAAACGTGCATATCGTGGTAGCCAATAGCAAACGTGCATATCGTGGTAGCCAAAAGCAAATGTGCAAATCGTGGTAGCCAAAAGCAAATGTGCAAATCGTGTCAGCCAATAGCAAATGTGCATATCGTGGTAGCCAACAGCAAATGTGCATATCGTGGTAGCCAATAGCAAATGTGCAAATCGTGGTAGCCAATAGCAAACGTGCAAATCGTGGCAGCCAAAAGCAAATGTGCAAATCGTGTCAGCCAAAAGCAAACGTGCAAATCGTGTCAGCCAAAAGCAAATGTGCAAATCGTGGTAGCCAAAAGCAAATGTGCAAATCGTGTCAGCCAAAAGCAAACGTGCAAATCGTGGCAGCCAATAGCAAACGTGCAAATCGTGTCAGCCAAAAGCAAATGTGCAAATCGTGTCAGCCAATAGCAAATGTGCAAATCGTGTCAGCCAAAAGCAAATGTGCAAATCGTGTCAGCCAAAAGCAAACGTGCAAATCGTGGTAGCCAAAAGCAAATGTGCAAATCGTGGTAGCCAATAGCAAACGTGCAAATCGTGTCAGCCAAAAGCAAACGTGCAAATCGTGGCAGCCAATAGCAAACGTGCAAATCGTGTCAGCCAATAGCAAACGTGCAAATCGTGGTAGCCAACAGCAAATGTGCAAATCGTGGCAGCCAACAGCAAATGTGCAAATCGTGGTAGCCAACAGCAAATGTGCAAATCGTGGCAGCCAACAGCAAACGTGCATATCGTGGCAGCCAACAGCAAATGTGCAAATCGTGGCAGCCAACAGCAAACGTGCAAATCGTGGCAGCCAACAGCAAACGTGCAAATCGTGGCAGCCAACAGCAAACGTGCAAATCGTGGTAGCCAACAGCAAATGTGCAAATCGTGGCAGCCAACAGCAAACGTGCAAATCGTGGCAGCCAACAGCAAATGTGCAAATCGTGGCAGCCAACAGCAAATGTGCAAATCGTGGCAGCCAACAGCAAACGTGCAAATCGTGGTAGCCAACAGCAAATGTGCAAATCGTGGCAGCCAACAGCAAACGTGCAAATCGTGGCAGCCAACAGCAAACGTGCATATCGTGGTAGCCAACAGCAAACGTGCAAATCGTGGTAGCCAACAGCAAACGTGCATATCGTGGCAGCCAACAGCAAACGTGCATATCGTGGTAGCCAATAGCAAACGTGCATATCGTGGCAGCCAACAGCAAACGTGCATATCGTGGCAGCCAACAGCAAACGTGCATATCGTGGTAGCCAAAAGCAAACGTGCAAATCGTGTCAGCCAAAAGCAAATGTGCAAATCGTGGTAGCCAAAAGCAAATGTGCAAATCGTGTCAGCCAAAAGCAAATGTGCAAATCGTGGTAGCCAAAAGCAAACGTGCAAATCGTGTCAGCCAATAGCAAATGTGCAAATCGTGGTAGCCAAAAGCAAATGTGCAAATCGTGTCAGCCAAAAGCAAACGTGCAAATCGTGGCAGCCAAAAGCAAATGTGCAAATCGTGTCAGCCAAAAGCAAACGTGCAAATCGTGGCAGCCAAAAGCAAATGTGCAAATCGTGTCAGCCAAAAGCAAACGTGCAAATCGTGGCAGCCAAAAGCAAACGTGCAAATCGTGGCAGCCAATAGCAAACGTGCAAATCGTGTCAGCCAAAAGCAAACGTGCAAATCGTGTCAGCCAAAAGCAAATGTGCAAATCGTGGTAGCCAAAAGCAAACGTGCAAATCGTGGCAGCCAATAGCAAACGTGCAAATCGTGTCAGCCAAAAGCAAACGTGCAAATCGTGGCAGCCAACAGCAAACGTGCAAATCGTGGTAGCCAACAGCAAATGTGCAAATCGTGGCAGCCAAAAGCAAATGTGCAAATCGTGTCAGCCAATAGCAAACGTGCATATCGTGGTAGCCAAAAGCAAATGTGCAAATCGTGTCAGCCAATAGCAAACGTGCATATCGTGGTAGCCAAAAGCAAATGTGCAAATCGTGGTAGCCAATAGCAAACGTGCATATCGTGGTAGCCAATAGCAAACGTGCAAATCGTGTCAGCCAATAGCAAACGTGCAAATCGTGTCAGCCAAAAGCAAATGTGCAAATCGTGTCAGCCAATAGCAAACGTGCAAATCGTGGCAGCCAAAAGCAAATGTGCAAATCGTGTCAGCCAATAGCAAACGTGCAAATCGTGGCAGCCAAAAGCAAATGTGCAAATCGTGTCAGCCAATAGCAAACGTGCATATCGTGGTAGCCAAAAGCAAATGTGCAAATCGTGGCAGCCAAAAGCAAACGTGCAAATCGTGTCAGCCAATAGCAAACGTGCATATCGTGTCAGCCAAAAGCAAATGTGCAAATCGTGTCAGCCAATAGCAAACGTGCAAATCGTGGTAGCCAAAAGCAAATGTGCAAATCGTGGCAGCCAAAAGCAAATGTGCAAATCGTGTCAGCCAATAGCAAACGTGCATATCGTGGTAGCCAATAGCAAACGTGCATATCGTGGTAGCCAATAGCAAATGTGCATATCGTGGTAGCCAATAGCAAACGTGCATATCGTGGTAGCCAACAGCAAACGTGCATATCGTGGTAGCCAATAGCAAACGTGCATATCGTGGTAGCCAATAGCAAACGTGCATATCGTGGTAGCCAATAGCAAACGTGCAAATCGTGTCAGCCAATAGCAAACGTGCAAATCGTGTCAGCCAAAAGCAAATGTGCAAATCGTGTCAGCCAATAGCAAATGTGCAAATCGTGTCAGCCAATAGCAAACGTGCATATCGTGGTAGCCAACAGCAAACGTGCATATCGTGGTAGCCAATAGCAAACGTGCATATCGTGGTAGCCAATAGCAAACGTGCAAATCGTGTCAGCCAATAGCAAACGTGCAAATCGTGTCAGCCAAAAGCAAACGTGCATATCGTGGTAGCCAATAGCAAACGTGCAAATCGTGTCAGCCAATAGCAAACGTGCAAATCGTGTCAGCCAATAGCAAACGTGCAAATCGTGTCAGCCAATAGCAAACGTGCAAATCGTGTCAGCCAATAGCAAATGTGCAAATCGTGGTAGCCAAAAGCAAATGTGCAAATCGTGGTAGCCAAAAGCAAACGTGCAAATCGTGGTAGCCAATAGCAAATGTGCATATCGTGGTAGCCAATAGCAAACGTGCATATCGTGGTAGCCAATAGCAAATGTGCATATCGTGGTAGCCAATAGCAAACGTGCAAATCGTGGTAGCCAATAGCAAATGTGCAAATCGTGGTAGCCAATAGCAAATGTGCATATCGTGGTAGCCAATAGCAAACGTGCATATCGTGGTAGCCAATAGCAAATGTGCATATCGTGGTAGCCAATAGCAAACGTGCATATCGTGGTAGCCAACAGCAAACGTGCATATCGTGGTAGCCAATAGCAAACGTGCATATCGTGGTAGCCAATAGCAAACGTGCATATCGTGGTAGCCAATAGCAAACGTGCAAATCGTGGTAGCCAATAGCAAACGTGCATATCGTGGTAGCCAATAGCAAACGTGCATATCGTGGTAGCCAACAGCAAACGTGCATATCGTGGTAGCCAATAGCAAACGTGCATATCGTGGTAGCCAATAGCAAACGTGCATATCGTGGTAGCCAATAGCAAACGTGCATATCGTGGTAGCCAATAGCAAACGTGCATATCGTGGTAGCCAATAGCAAACGTGCAAATCGTGTCAGCCAATAGCAAACGTGCAAATCGTGTCAGCCAAAAGCAAATGTGCAAATCGTGTCAGCCAATAGCAAACGTGCATATCGTGGTAGCCAATAGCAAACGTGCATATCGTGGTAGCCAATAGCAAACGTGCAAATCGTGTCAGCCAATAGCAAACGTGCAAATCGTGTCAGCCAAAAGCAAATGTGCAAATCGTGTCAGCCAAAAGCAAACGTGCAAATCGTGGTAGCCAAAAGCAAATGTGCAAATCGTGTCAGCCAATAGCAAACGTGCAAATCGTGGTAGCCAAAAGCAAACGTGCAAATCGTGGTAGCCAATAGCAAATGTGCAAATCGTGGTAGCCAAAAGCAAACGTGCAAATCGTGGTAGCCAATAGCAAATGTGCAAATCGTGGTAGCCAAAAGCAAACGTGCAAATCGTGTCAGCCAATAGCAAACGTGCAAATCGTGGTAGCCAATAGCAAATGTGCAAATCGTGGTAGCCAAAAGCAAACGTGCAAATCGTGGTAGCCAAAAGCAAATGTGCAAATCGTGGTAGCCAAAAGCAAATGTGCAAATCGTGGGAGCCAAAAGCAAACGTGCAAATCGTGGTAGCCAAAAGCAAATGTGCAAATCGTGTCAGCCAATAGCAAACGTGCAAATCGTGGTAGCCAATAGCAAATGTGCAAATCGTGGTAGCCAAAAGCAAACGTGCAAATCGTGTCAGCCAATAGCAAACGTGCAAATCGTGGTAGCCAATAGCAAATGTGCAAATCGTGGTAGCCAAAAGCAAACGTGCAAATCGTGGTAGCCAAAAGCAAACGTGCAAATCGTGGTAGCCAAAAGCAAACGTGCAAATCGTGGTAGCCAATAGCAAATGTGCAAATCGTGGTAGCCAAAAGCAAACGTGCAAATCGTGTCAGCCAATAGCAAACGTGCAAATCGTGGTAGCCAATAGCAAATGTGCAAATCGTGGTAGCCAAAAGCAAACGTGCAAATCGTGGTAGCCAAAAGCAAATGTGCAAATCGTGGTAGCCAAAAGCAAACGTGCAAATCGTGGTAGCCAAAAGCAAACGTGCAAATCGTGGTAGCCAATAGCAAATGTGCAAATCGTGGTAGCCAAAAGCAAACGTGCAAATCGTGGTAGCCAATAGCAAATGTGCAAATCGTGGTAGCCAAAAGCAAACGTGCAAATCGTGGTAGCCAAAAGCAAATGTGCAAATCGTGGTAGCCAAAAGCAAACGTGCAAATCGTGGTAGCCAAAAGCAAACGTGCAAATCGTGGTAGCCAATAGCAAATGTGCAAATCGTGGTAGCCAAAAGCAAATGTGCAAATCGTGTCAGCCAAAAGCAAACGTGCAAATCGTGTCAGCCAATAGCAAATGTGCATATCGTGGTAGCCAACAGCAAACGTGCATATCGTGGTAGCCAATAGCAAACGTGCATATCGTGGTAGCCAAAAGCAAACGTGCAAATCGTGTCAGCCAATAGCAAACGTGCAAATCGTGGTAGCCAAAAGCAAATGTGCAAATCGTGTCAGCCAAAAGCAAATGTGCAAATCGTGTCAGCCAATAGCAAATGTGCAAATCGTGGTAGCCAACAGCAAACGTGCATATCGTGGTAGCCAATAGCAAACGTGCATATCGTGGTAGCCAAAAGCAAACGTGCAAATCGTGTCAGCCAAAAGCAAATGTGCAAATCGTGTCAGCCAAAAGCAAATGTGCAAATCGTGGTAGCCAACAGCAAACGTGCATATCGTGGTAGCCAATAGCAAACGTGCATATCGTGGTAGCCAATAGCAAATGTGCAAATCGTGTCAGCCAAAAGCAAATGTGCAAATCGTGTCAGCCAATAGCAAATGTGCATATCGTGGTAGCCAATAGCAAACGTGCATATCGTGGTAGCCAATAGCAAACGTGCATATCGTGGTAGCCAAAAGCAAATGTGCAAATCGTGTCAGCCAATAGCAAATGTGCAAATCGTGGTAGCCAACAGCAAATGTGCATATCGTGGTAGCCAAAAGCAAATGTGCATATCGTGGTAGCCAACAGCAAACGTGCATATCGTGGTAGCCAAAAGCAAATGTGCAAATCGTGTCAGCCAATAGCAAATGTGCATATCGTGGTAGCCAACAGCAAATGTGCATATCGTGGTAGCCAATAGCAAACGTGCATATCGTGGTAGCCAAAAGCAAATGTGCAAATCGTGTCAGCCAAAAGCAAATGTGCAAATCGTGTCAGCCAATAGCAAACGTGCAAATCGTGGTAGCCAAAAGCAAACGTGCAAATCGTGGCAGCCAATAGCAAACGTGCAAATCGTGTCAGCCAAAAGCAAACGTGCAAATCGTGGTAGCCAAAAGCAAATGTGCAAATCGTGGTAGCCAAAAGCAAACGTGCAAATCGTGGTAGCCAAAAGCAAACGTGCAAATCGTGGCAGCCAATAGCAAACGTGCAAATCGTGTCAGCCAAAAGCAAACGTGCAAATCGTGGTAGCCAAAAGCAAATGTGCAAATCGTGTCAGCCAAAAGCAAACGTGCAAATCGTGGCAGCCAATAGCAAACGTGCAAATCGTGGTAGCCAACAGCAAACGTGCAAATCGTGGCAGCCAATAGCAAACGTGCAAATCGTGGCAGCCAATAGCAAACGTGCAAATCGTGGTAGCCAACAGCAAACGTGCAAATCGTGGTAGCCAAAAGCAAATGTGCAAATCGTGGCAGCCAATAGCAAACGTGCAAATCGTGGTAGCCAACAGCAAATGTGCAAATCGTGGCAGCCAAAAGCAAATGTGCAAATCGTGGCAGCCAATAGCAAATGTGCATATCGTGGTAGCCAACAGCAAACGTGCAAATCGTGGCAGCCAAAAGCAAATGTGCAAATCGTGGCAGCCAATAGCAAATGTGCATATCGTGGCAGCCAACAGCAAATGTGCAAATCGTGGCAGCCAAAAGCAAATGTGCAAATCGTGGTAGCCAATAGCAAACGTGCATATCGTGGTAGCCAACAGCAAATGTGCAAATCGTGGCAGCCAATAGCAAACGTGCAAATCGTGGTAGCCAACAGCAAATGTGCAAATCGTGGCAGCCAATAGCAAACGTGCAAATCGTGGTAGCCAACAGCAAATGTGCAAATCGTGGCAGCCAATAGCAAACGTGCATATCGTGGTAGCCAACAGCAAATGTGCAAATCGTGGCAGCCAATAGCAAACGTGCAAATCGTGGTAGCCAACAGCAAATGTGCAAATCGTGGCAGCCAATAGCAAATGTGCAAATCGTGGCAGCCAATAGCAAACGTGCAAATCGTGGTAGCCAACAGCAAATGTGCAAATCGTGGCAGCCAATAGCAAACGTGCATATCGTGGTAGCCAACAGCAAATGTGCAAATCGTGGTAGCCAACAGCAAACGTGCAAATCGTGGTAGCCAAAAGCAAATGTGCAAATCGTGGCAGCCAATAGCAAACGTGCAAATCGTGGTAGCCAACAGCAAATGTGCAAATCGTGGCAGCCAAAAGCAAATGTGCAAATCGTGTCAGCCAAAAGCAAACGTGCAAATCGTGGCAGCCAAAAGCAAATGTGCAAATCGTGTCAGCCAAAAGCAAATGTGCAAATCGTGGTAGCCAAAAGCAAACGTGCAAATCGTGTCAGCCAATAGCAAATGTGCAAATCGTGGTAGCCAAAAGCAAATGTGCAAATCGTGTCAGCCAATAGCAAACGTGCAAATCGTGTCAGCCAAAAGCAAATGTGCAAATCGTGTCAGCCAATAGCAAACGTGCAAATCGTGGTAGCCAAAAGCAAACGTGCAAATCGTGTCAGCCAATAGCAAATGTGCAAATCGTGTCAGCCAATAGCAAACGTGCAAATCGTGTCAGCCAATAGCAAACGTGCAAATCGTGTCAGCCAATAGCAAATGTGCAAATCGTGTCAGCCAATAGCAAACGTGCAAATCGTGTCAGCCAAAAGCAAATGTGCAAATCGTGTCAGCCAAAAGCAAATGTGCAAATCGTGTCAGCCAATAGCAAATGTGCAAATCGTGTCAGCCAAAAGCAAATGTGCAAATCGTGTCAGCCAAAAGCAAATGTGCAAATCGTGTCAGCCAATAGCAAATGTGCAAATCGTGTCAGCCAATAGCAAATGTGCAAATCGTGGTAGCCAATAGCAAATGTGCAAATCGTGGTAGCCAATAGCAAACGTGCAAATCGTGGTAGCC
This sequence comes from Myxine glutinosa, assembly GCF_964187855.1. Classification (NCBI taxonomy): domain Eukaryota; kingdom Metazoa; phylum Chordata; class Myxini; order Myxiniformes; family Myxinidae; genus Myxine; species Myxine glutinosa. The sequence goes on along the minus strand of NC_136264.1, from coordinate 78,428,993 downwards.
AACAGCAAATGTGCATATCGTGTCAGCCAATAGCAAATGTGCAAATCGTGGTAGCCAACAGCAAATGTGCATATCGTGTCAGCCAATAGCAAACGTGCAAATCGTGGTAGCCAACAGCAAACGTGCAAATCGTGGTAGCCAACAGCAAATGTGCATATCGTGGTAGCCAATAGCAAACGTGCAAATCGTGTCAGCCAATAGCAAACGTGCAAATCGTGTCAGCCAATAGCAAACGTGCAAATCGTGTCAGCCAATAGCAAACGTGCAAATCGTGTCAGCCAATAGCAAATGTGCAAATCGTGGTAGCCAAAAGCAAAGGTGCAAATCGTGGTAGCCAACAGCAAACGTGCAAATCGTGGTAGCCAACAGCAAACGTGCAAATCGTGTCAGCCAATAGCAAACGTGCAAATCGTGTCAGCCAATAGCAAACGTGCAAATCGTGTCAGCCAATAGCAAACGTGCAAATCGTGTCAGCCAATAGCAAACGTGCAAATCGTGTCAGCCAATAGCAAACGTGCAAATCGTGTCAGCCAATAGCAAACGTGCAAATCGTGTCAGCCAATAGCAAACGTGCAAATCGTGTCAGCCAATAGCAAATGTGCAAATCGTGGTAGCCAAAAGCAAAGGTGCAAATCGTGGTAGCCAACAGCAAACGTGCAAATCGTGGTAGCCAACAGCAAACGTGCATATCGTGGTAGCCAATAGCAAATGTGCAAATCGTGTCAGCCAATAGCAAACGTGCAAATCGTGTCAGCCAATAGCAAACGTGCAAATCGTGGTAGCCAACAGCAAACGTGCATATCGTGGTAGCCAACAGCAAACGTGCATATCGTGGTAGCCAATAGCAAATGTGCAAATCGTGGTAGCCAAAAGCAAAGGTGCAAATCGTGTCAGCCAACAGCAAACGTGCAAATCGTGGTAGCCAATAGCAAACGTGCAAATCGTGTCAGCCAATAGCAAACGTGCAAATCGTGTCAGCCAATAGCAAATGTGCAAATCGTGGTAGCCAAAAGCAAACGTGCAAATCGTGGTAGCCAATAGCAAATGTGCAAATCGTGGTAGCCAATAGCAAATGTGCAAATCGTGTCAGCCAACAGCAAACGTGCATATCGTGGTAGCCAATAGCAAACGTGCAAATCGTGGTAGCCAACAGCAAATGTGCAAATCGTGGTAGCCAATAGCAAACGTGCATATCGTGGTAGCCAATAGCAAATGTGCAAATCGTGGTAGCCAATAGCAAATGTGCAAATCGTGTCAGCCAACAGCAAACGTGCATATCGTGGTAGCCAATAGCAAACGTGCAAATCGTGGTAGCCAACAGCAAATGTGCAAATCGTGTCAGCCAACAGCAAACGTGCATATCGTGGTAGCCAATAGCAAACGTGCAAATCGTGGTAGCCAACAGCAAATGTGCAAATCGTGGTAGCCAATAGCAAACGTGCATATCGTGGTAGCCAATAGCAAATGTGCAAATCGTGGTAGCCAATAGCAAATGTGCAAATCGTGTCAGCCAACAGCAAACGTGCATATCGTGGTAGCCAATAGCAAACGTGCAAATCGTGGTAGCCAACAGCAAATGTGCAAATCGTGGTAGCCAATAGCAAACGTGCATATCGTGGTAGCCAATAGCAAATGTGCAAATCGTGGTAGCCAATAGCAAACGTGCATATCGTGGTAGCCAATAGCAAATGTGCAAATCGTGTCAGCCAACAGCAAACGTGCATATCGTGGTAGCCAATAGCAAACGTGCATATCGTGGCAGCCAATAGCAAATGTGCAAATCGTGTCAGCCAATAGCAAATGTGCAAATCGTGTCAGCCAACAGCAAACGTGCATATCGTGGTAGCCAATAGCAAACGTGCAAATCGTGGTAGCCAACAGCAAATGTGCAAATCGTGTCAGCCAACAGCAAACGTGCATATCGTGGTAGCCAATAGCAAATGTGCAAATCGTGGTAGCCAATAGCAAATGTGCAAATCGTGTCAGCCAACAGCAAACGTGCATATCGTGGTAGCCAATAGCAAACGTGCATATCGTGGTAGCCAATAGCAAATGTGCAAATCGTGGCAGCCAATAGCAAATGTGCAAATCGTGTCAGCCAACAGCAAACGTGCATATCGTGGTAGCCAAAAGCAAATGTGCATATCGTGGCAGCCAATAGCAAACGTGCAAATCGTGGTAGCCAAAAGCAAACGTGCAAATCGTGGTAGCCAACAGCAAATGTGCATATCGTGTCAGCCAATAGCAAATGTGCAAATCGTGGTAGCCAACAGCAAATGTGCAAATCGTGGTAGCCAACAGCAAATGTGCATATCGTGTCAGCCAATAGCAAATGTGCAAATCGTGTCAGCCAATAGCAAATGTGCAAATCGTGTCAGCCAACAGCAAATGTGCAAATCGTGGTAGCCAATAGCAAACGTGCAAATCGTGGTAGCCAACAGCAAATGTGCATATCGTGTCAGCCAATAGCAAACGTGCATATCGTGGTAGCCAAAAGCAAACGTGCATATCGTGTCAGCCAATAGCAAATGTGCAAATCGTGTCAGCCAACAGCAAATGTGCAAATCGTGGTAGCCAATAGCAAACGTGCAAATCGTGGTAGCCAACAGCAAATGTGCAAATCGTGGTAGCCAACAGCAAATGTGCATATCGTGTCAGCCAATAGCAAATGTGCATATCGTGTCAGCCAATAGCAAATGTGCAAATCGTGTCAGCCAACAGCAAATGTGCAAATCGTGGTAGCCAATAGCAAACGTGCAAATCGTGGTAGCCAACAGCAAATGTGCATATCGTGTCAGCCAATAGCAAACGTGCATATCGTGGTAGCCAAAAGCAAACGTGCATATCGTGGTAGCCAACAGCAAATGTGCAAATCGTGGTAGCCAAAAGCAAATGTGCAAATCGTGGTAGCCAACAGCAAATGTGCATATCGTGTCAGCCAATAGCAAATGTGCAAATCGTGGTAGCCAATAGCAAATGTGCAAATCGTGGTAGCCAATAGCAAATGTGCAAATCGTGTCAGCCAATAGCAAATGTGCAAATCGTGGTAGCCAACAGCAAATGTGCAAATCGTGGTAGCCAACAGCAAATGTGCAAATCGTGTCAGCCAATAGCAAATGTGCAAATCGTGGTAGCCAATAGCAAATGTGCAAATCGTGGTAGCCAACAGCAAATGTGCAAATCGTGGTAGCCAATAGCAAATGTGCAAATCGTGGTAGCCAATAGCAAATGTGCAAATCGTGGTAGCCAACAGCAAATGTGCAAATCGTGGTAGCCAATAGCAAATGTGCAAATCGTGGTAGCCAACAGCAAATGTGCAAATCGTGGTAGCCAATAGCAAATGTGCAAATCGTGGTAGCCAACAGCAAATGTGCAAATCGTGTCAGCCAATAGCAAATGTGCAAATCGTGGTAGCCAATAGCAAATGTGCAAATCGTGGTAGCCAATAGCAAATGTGCAAATCGTGGCAGCCAATAGCAAATGTGCAAATCGTGTCAGCCAATAGCAAATGTGCAAATCGTGGTAGCCAACAGCAAATGTGCAAATCGTGGTAGCCAATAGCAAATGTGCAAATCGTGGTAGCCAACAGCAAATGTGCAAATCGTGTCAGCCAATAGCAAATGTGCAAATCGTGTCAGCCAAAAGCAAATGTGCAAATCGTGGTAGCCAATAGCAAATGTGCAAATCGTGGTAGCCAACAGCAAATGTGCAAATCGTGGTAGCCAACAGCAAATGTGCAAATCGTGGTAGCCAACAGCAAATGTGCATATCGTGTCAGCCAATAGCAAACGTGCAAATCGTGGTAGCCAACAGCAAATGTGCAAATCGTGGTAGCCAAAAGCAAAGGTGCATATCGTGTCAGCCAATAGCAAACGTGCAAATCGTGTCAGCCAACAGCAAACGTGCATATCGTGGTAGCCAATAGCAAATGTGCAAATCGTGTCAGCCAATAGCAAATGTGCAAATCGTGTCAGCCAATAGCAAATGTGCAAATCGTGGTAGCCAACAGCAAATGTGCAAATCGTGGTAGCCAACAGCAAATGTGCATATCGTGTCAGCCAATAGCAAATGTGCAAATCGTGGTAGCCAACAGCAAATGTGCAAATCGTGGTAGCCAATAGCAAACGTGCAAATCGTGGTAGCCAACAGCAAATGTGCAAATCGTGTCAGCCAACAGCAAATGTGCAAATCGTGTCAGCCAATAGCAAATGTGCAAATCGTGGCAGCCAATAGCAAATGTGCAAATCGTGTCAGCCAACAGCAAACGTGCATATCGTGGTAGCCAAAAGCAAATGTGCATATCGTGGCAGCCAATAGCAAACGTGCAAATCGTGGTAGCCAAAAGCAAACGTGCAAATCGTGGTAGCCAACAGCAAATGTGCATATCGTGTCAGCCAATAGCAAATGTGCAAATCGTGGTAGCCAATAGCAAACGTGCATATCGTGGTAGCCAAAAGCAAACGTGCATATCGTGGTAGCCAACAGCAAATGTGCAAATCGTGGTAGCCAAAAGCAAATGTGCAAATCGTGGTAGCCAACAGCAAATGTGCATATCGTGTCAGCCAATAGCAAATGTGCAAATCGTGGTAGCCAATAGCAAATGTGCAAATCGTGGTAGCCAATAGCAAATGTGCAAATCGTGTCAGCCAATAGCAAATGTGCAAATCGTGGTAGCCAACAGCAAATGTGCAAATCGTGGTAGCCAACAGCAAATGTGCAAATCGTGTCAGCCAATAGCAAATGTGCAAATCGTGGTAGCCAATAGCAAATGTGCAAATCGTGGTAGCCAACAGCAAATGTGCAAATCGTGGTAGCCAATAGCAAATGTGCAAATCGTGGTAGCCAATAGCAAATGTGCAAATCGTGGTAGCCAACAGCAAATGTGCAAATCGTGGTAGCCAATAGCAAATGTGCAAATCGTGGTAGCCAACAGCAAATGTGCAAATCGTGGTAGCCAATAGCAAATGTGCAAATCGTGGTAGCCAACAGCAAATGTGCAAATCGTGTCAGCCAATAGCAAATGTGCAAATCGTGGTAGCCAATAGCAAATGTGCAAATCGTGGTAGCCAATAGCAAATGTGCAAATCGTGGCAGCCAATAGCAAATGTGCAAATCGTGTCAGCCAATAGCAAATGTGCAAATCGTGGTAGCCAACAGCAAATGTGCAAATCGTGGTAGCCAATAGCAAATGTGCAAATCGTGGTAGCCAACAGCAAATGTGCAAATCGTGTCAGCCAATAGCAAATGTGCAAATCGTGTCAGCCAAAAGCAAATGTGCAAATCGTGGTAGCCAATAGCAAATGTGCAAATCGTGGTAGCCAACAGCAAATGTGCAAATCGTGGTAGCCAACAGCAAATGTGCAAATCGTGGTAGCCAACAGCAAATGTGCATATCGTGTCAGCCAATAGCAAACGTGCAAATCGTGGTAGCCAACAGCAAATGTGCAAATCGTGGTAGCCAAAAGCAAAGGTGCATATCGTGTCAGCCAATAGCAAACGTGCAAATCGTGTCAGCCAACAGCAAACGTGCATATCGTGGTAGCCAATAGCAAATGTGCAAATCGTGTCAGCCAATAGCAAACGTGCAAACCGTGTCAGCCAATAGCAAATGTGCAAATCGTGGTAGCCAACAGCAAACGTGCAAATCGTGGTAGCCAACAGCAAATGTGCAAATCGTGGTAGCCAACAGCAAATGTGCAAATCGTGTCAGCCAACAGCAAATGTGCAAATCGTGTCAGCCAAAAGCAAATGTGCAAATCGTGTCAGCCAATAGCAAACGTGCAAACCGTGTCAGCCAATAGCAAATGTGCAAATCGTGTCAGCCAATAGCAAATGTGCAAATCGTGTCAGCCAAAAGCAAATGTGCAAATCGTGGTAGCCAATAGCAAATGTGCAAATCGTGGTAGCCAACAGCAAATGTGCAAATCGTGTCAGCCAATAGCAAATGTGCAAATCGTGTCAGCCAATAGCAAATGTGCAAATCGTGTCAGCCAATAGCAAACGTGCAAACCGTGTCAGCCAATAGCAAATGTGCAAATCGTGTCAGCCAACAGCAAATGTGCAAATCGTGTCAGCCAATAGCAAATGTGCAAATCGTGTCAGCCAAAAGCAAATGTGCAAATCGTGGTAGCCAATAGCAAATGTGCAAATCGTGGTAGCCAATAGCAAATGTGCAAATCGTGTCAGCCAATAGCAAATGTGCAAATCGTGTCAGCCAATAGCAAATGTGCAAATCGTGTCAGCCAATAGCAAACGTGCAAACCGTGTCAGCCAATAGCAAATGTGCAAATCGTGTCAGCCAACAGCAAATGTGCAAATCGTGTCAGCCAATAGCAAATGTGCAAATCGTGTCAGCCAATAGCAAATGTGCAAATCGTGTCAGCCAATAGCAAACGTGCAAACCGTGTCAGCCAATAGCAAATGTGCAAATCGTGTCAGCCAACAGCAAATGTGCAAATCGTGTCAGCCAATAGCAAATGTGCAAATCGTGTCAGCCAAAAGCAAATGTGCAAATCGTGGTAGCCAATAGCAAATGTGCAAATCGTGTCAGCCAATAGCAAATGTGCAAATCGTGTCAGCCAATAGCAAATGTGCAAATCGTGGTAGCCAACAGCAAATGTGCAAATCGTGGTAGCCAACAGCAAATGTGCATATCGTGTCAGCCAATAGCAAACGTGCAAATCGTGGTAGCCAACAGCAAATGTGCAAATCGTGGTAGCCAAAAGCAAAGGTGCAAATCGTGTCAGCCAAAAGCAAATGTGCAAATCGTGTCAGCCAATAGCAAACGTGCAAACCGTGTCAGCCAATAGCAAACGTGCATATCGTGGTAGCCAATAGCAAATGTGCAAATCGTGGTAGCCAATAGCAAACGTGCAAATCGTGGTAGCCAACAGCAAATGTGCATATCGTGTCAGCCAATAGCAAATGTGCAAATCGTGGTAGCCAACAGCAAATGTGCATATCGTGTCAGCCAATAGCAAACGTGCAAATCGTGGTAGCCAACAGCAAACGTGCAAATCGTGGTAGCCAACAGCAAACGTGCAAATCGTGGTAGCCAACAGCAAATGTGCATATCGTGTCAGCCAATAGCAAACGTGCAAATCGTGGTAGCCAACAGCAAATGTGCATATCGTGTCAGCCAATAGCAAACGTGCATGTCGTGGTAGCCAATAGCAAATGTGCATGTCGTGGTAGCCAACAGCAAACGTGCAAATCGTGGTAGCCAATAGCAAACGTGCATATCGTGTCAGCCAATAGCAAACGTGCATATCGTGTCAGCCAATAGCAAACGTGCAAATCGTGGTAGCCAATAGCAAACGTGCATATCGTGTCAGCCAATAGCAAACGTGCAAATCGTGTCAGCCAACAGCAAATGTGCAAATCGTGGTAGCCAATAGCAAATGTGCAAATCGTGTCAGCCAACAGCAAATGTGCATATCGTGTCAGCCAACAGCAAATGTGCATATCGTGGTAGCCAATAGCAAATGTGCAAATCGTGTCAGCCAACAGCAAATGTGCAAATCGTGTCAGCCAACAGCAAATGTGCATATCGTGTCAGCCAACAGCAAATGTGCATATCGTGTCAGCCAACAGCAAATGTGCATATCGTGGTAGCCAACAGCAAATGTGCAAATCGTGTCAGCCAACAGCAAATGTGCATATCGTGGTAGCCAACAGCAAATGTGCAAATCGTGTCAGCCAACAGCAAATGTGCAAATCGTGGTAGCCAATAGCAAATGTGCAAATCGTGTCAGCCAACAGCAAATGTGCAAATCGTGTCAGCCAACAGCAAATGTGCATATCGTGTCAGCCAACAGCAAATGTGCATATCGTGGTAGCCAATAGCAAATGTGCATATCGTGTCAGCCAACAGCAAATGTGCATATCGTGGTAGCCAATAGCAAATGTGCAAATCGTGTCAGCCAACAGCAAATGTGCAAATCGTGTCAGCCAACAGCAAATGTGCATATCGTGTCAGCCAACAGCAAATGTGCATATCGTGTCAGCCAACAGCAAATGTGCATATCGTGGTAGCCAACAGCAAATGTGCAAATCGTGTCAGCCAACAGCAAATGTGCATATCGTGGTAGCCAACAGCAAATGTGCAAATCGTGTCAGCCAACAGCAAATGTGCAAATCGTGTCAGCCAACAGCAAATGTGCATATCGTGTCAGCCAACAGCAAATGTGCATATCGTGGTAGCCAATAGCAAACGTGCATATCGTGTCAGCCAACAGCAAATGTGCATATCGTGGTAGCCAACAGCAAATGTGCAAATCGTGTCAGCCAACAGCAAATGTGCAAATCGTGTCAGCCAATAGCAAATGTGCAAATCGTGTCAGCCAACAGCAAATGTGCAAATCGTGTCAGCCAACAGCAAATGTGCATATCGTGTCAGCCAACAGCAAATGTGCATATCGTGGTAGCCAATAGCAAATGTGCATATCGTGTCAGCCAACAGCAAATGTGCATATCGTGGTAGCCAATAGCAAATGTGCAAATCGTGTCAGCCAACAGCAAATGTGCATATCGTGGTAGCCAATAGCAAATGTGCATATCGTGTCAGCCAACAGCAAATGTGCAAATCGTGTCAGCCAACAGCAAATGTGCATATCGTGGTAGCCAATAGCAAATGTGCAAATCGTGGTAGCCAACAGCAAATGTGCATATCGTGGTAGCCAACAGCAAATGTGCATATCGTGGTAGCCAATAGCAAATGTGCATATCGTGTCAGCCAACAGCAAATGTGCATATCGTGGTAGCCAATAGCAAATGTGCAAATCGTGGTAGCCAATAGCAAACGTGCAAATCGTGGTAGCCAATAGCAAACGTGCATATCGTGGTAGCCAATAGCAAATGTGCAAATCGTGTCAGCCAACAGCAAATGTGCAAATCGTGGTAGCCAATAGCAAATGTGCAAATCGTGGTAGCCAATAGCAAACGTGCATATCGTGGTAGCCAATAGCAAATGTGCAAATCGTGTCAGCCAACAGCAAATGTGCATATCGTGGTAGCCAATAGCAAATGTGCAAATCGTGGTAGCCAATAGCAAACGTGCAAATCGTGGTAGCCAATAGCAAACGTGCATATCGTGGTAGCCAATAGCAAATGTGCATATCGTGTCAGCCAACAGCAAATGTGCAAATCGTGGTAGCCAATAGCAAATGTGCAAATCGTGGTAGCCAATAGCAAACGTGCAAATCGTGGTAGCCAATAGCAAACGTGCATATCGTGTCAGCCAATAGCAAACGTGCAAATCGTGTCAGCCAACAGCAAACGTGCAAATCGTGGTAGCCAATAGCAAACGTGCATATCGTGTCAGCCAATAGCAAATGTGCAAATCGTGGTAGCCAATAGCAAATGTGCAAATCGTGTCAGCCAATAGCAAACGTGCAAATCGTGGTAGCCAATAGCAAACGTGCATATCGTGTCAGCCAATAGCAAACGTGCAAATCGTGTCAGCCAATAGCAAACGTGCAAATCGTGGTAGCCAATAGCAAACGTGCATATCGTGTCAGCCAATAGCAAACGTGCAAATCGTGTCAGCCAACAGCAAATGTGCAAATCGTGGTAGCCAATAGCAAATGTGCAAATCGTGGTAGCCAATAGCAAACGTGCATATCGTGTCAGCCAATAGCAAATGTGCAAATCGTGTCAGCCAATAGCAAACGTGCAAATCGTGGCAGCCAACAGCAAATGTGCATATCGTGTCAGCCAATAGCAAACGTGCAAATCGTGGTAGCCAACAGCAAATGTGCAAATCGTGGTAGCCAACAGCAAATGTGCAAATCGTGGTAGCCAACAGCAAATGTGCATATCGTGTCAGCCAATAGCAAATGTGCAAATCGTGGTAGCCAACAGCAAATGTGCAAATCGTGGTAGCCAACAGCAAATGTGCAAATCGTGGTAGCCAACAGCAAATGTGCAAATCGTGGTAGCCAATAGCAAATGTGCAAATCGTGGTAGCCAACAGCAAACGTGCAAATCGTGGCAGCCAACAGCAAATGTGCATATCGTGTCAGCCAATAGCAAACGTGCAAATCGTGGTAGCCAATAGCAAATGTGCAAATCGTGGTAGCCAATAGCAAATGTGCAAATCGTGTCAGCCAACAGCAAATGTGCATATCGTGTCAGCCAACAGCAAATGTGCAAATCGTGGTAGCCAATAGCAAACGTGCAAATCGTGGTAGCCAACAGCAAATGTGCAAATCGTGGTAGCCAATAGCAAACGTGCAAATCGTGGTAGCCAACAGCAAATGTGCATATCGTGTCAGCCAATAGCAAACGTGCAAATCGTGTCAGCCAACAGCAAATGTGCATATCGTGGTAGCCAACAGCAAATGTGCAAATCGTGGTAGCCAACAGCAAATGTGCAAATCGTGGTAGCCAACAGCAAATGTGCAAATCGTGGTAGCCAACAGCAAATGTGCATATCGTGGTAGCCAACAGCAAATGTGCATATCGTGGTAGCCAATAGCAAATGTGCAAATCGTGTCAGCCAATAGCAAACGTGCAAATCGTGTCAGCCAACAGCAAATGTGCAAATCGTGGTAGCCAATAGCAAATGTGCAAATCGTGGTAGCCAATAGCAAATGTGCAAATCGTGGTAGCCAATAGCAAACGTGCATATCGTGTCAGCCAATAGCAAACGTGCAAATCGTGGTAGCCAACAGCAAATGTGCATATCGTGTCAGCCAATAGCAAATGTGCAAATCGTGGTAGCCAATAGCAAATGTGCATATCGTGTCAGCCAATAGCAAACGTGCAAATCGTGGTAGCCAACAGCAAATGTGCATATCGTGTCAGCCAATAGCAAACGTGCAAATCGTGGTAGCCAACAGCAAAGTGCAAATCGTGGTAGCCAATAGCAAATGTGCAAATCGTGTCAGCCAATAGCAAACGTGCAAATCGTGTCAGCCAACAGCAAATGTGCAAATCGTGGTAGCCAATAGCAAATGTGCAAATCGTGGTAGCCAATAGCAAATGTGCAAATCGTGGTAGCCAACAGCAAATGTGCATATCGTGTCAGCCAATAGCAAACGTGCAAATCGTGTCAGCCAACAGCAAATGTGCAAATCGTGTCAGCCAACAGCAAATGTGCATATCGTGTCAGCCAATAGCAAACGTGCAAATCGTGGTAGCCAACAGCAAATGTGCAAATCGTGGTAGCCAATAGCAAATGTGCATATCGTGGTAGCCAATAGCAAATGTGCAAATCGTGTCAGCCAATAGCAAATGTGCAAATCGTGGCAGCCAACAGCAAATGTGCAAATCGTGTCAGCCAATAGCAAATGTGCAAATCGTGGCAGCCAACAGCAAATGTGCATATCGTGTCAGCCAATAGCAAACGTGCAAATCGTGGTAGCCAACAGCAAATGTGCAAATCGTGGTAGCCAATAGCAAATGTGCATATCGTGGTAGCCAATAGCAAATGTGCAAATCGTGTCAGCCAATAGCAAATGTGCAAATCGTGGCAGCCAACAGCAAATGTGCATATCGTGTCAGCCAATAGCAAACGTGCAAATCGTGGTAGCCAACAGCAAATGTGCAAATCGTGGTAGCCAATAGCAAATGTGCAAATCGTGGTAGCCAATAGCAAATGTGCATATCGTGGTAGCCAATAGCAAACGTGCAAATCGTGGCAGCCAACAGCAAATGTGCATATCGTGTCAGCCAATAGCAAACGTGCAAATCGTGGTAGCCAATAGCAAATGTGCATATCGTGGTAGCCAATAGCAAATGTGCATATCGTGGTAGCCAATAGCAAATGTGCATATCGTGGTAGCCAATAGCAAACGTGCAAATCGTGTCAGCCAACAGCAAATGTGCATATCGTGTCAGCCAATAGCAAATGTGCATATCGTGGTAGCCAATAGCAAATGTGCATATCGTGTCAGCCAATAGCAAACGTGCAAATCGTGGTAGCCAACAGCAAATGTGCATATCGTGTCAGCCAATAGCAAACGTGCAAATCGTGGTAGCCAATAGCAAATGTGCATATCGTGGTAGCCAATAGCAAATGTGCAAATCGTGGTAGCCAATAGCAAATGTGCAAATCGTGGCAGCCAATAGCAAATGTGCATATCGTGGTAGCCAATAGCAAATGTGCATATCGTGGTAGCCAATAGCAAATGTGCAAATCGTGTCAGCCAATAGCAAATGTGCAAATCGTGTCAGCCAATAGCAAATGTGCAAATCGTGTCAGCCAATAGCAAATGTGCAAATCGTGTCAGCCAACAGCAAATGTGCAAATCGTGTCAGCCAACAGCAAATGTGCAAATCGTGGCAGCCAACAGCAAATGTGCAAATCGTGTCAGCCAATAGCAAATGTGCAAATCGTGTCAGCCAATAGCAAACGTGCAAATCGTGGTAGCCAATAGCAAATGTGCAAATCGTGTCAGCCAACAGCAAATGTGCATATCGTGTCAGCCAATAGCAAATGTGCAAATCGTGGTAGCCAATAGCAAATGTGCATATCGTGTCAGCCAACAGCAAATGTGCAAATCGTGGCAGCCAACAGCAAATGTGCAAATCGTGGTAGCCAACAGCAAATGTGCATATCGTGTCAGCCAATAGCAAATGTGCAAATCGTGGTAGCCAATAGCAAATGTGCAAATCGTGGTAGCCAATAGCAAATGTGCAAATCGTGGCAGCCAATAGCAAACGTGCAAATCGTGGTAGCCAACAGCAAATGTGCATATCGTGTCAGCCAATAGCAAACGTGCAAATCGTGGTAGCCAACAGCAAATGTGCATATCGTGGTAGCCAATAGCAAATGTGCAAATCGTGGTAGCCAACAGCAAATGTGCAAATCGTGGTAGCCAATAGCAAATGTGCAAATCGTGGTAGCCAACAGCAAACGTGCAAATCGTGGCAGCCAACAGCAAATGTGCAAATCGTGGTAGCCAACAGCAAATGTGCATATCGTGTCAGCCAATAGCAAATGTGCAAATCGTGGTAGCCAATAGCAAATGTGCAAATCGTGGTAGCCAACAGCAAACGTGCAAATCGTGGCAGCCAACAGCAAATGTGCAAATCGTGGTAGCCAATAGCAAATGTGCATATCGTGTCAGCCAACAGCAAATGTGCATATCGTGGTAGCCAATAGCAAATGTGCAAATCGTGGTAGCCAACAGCAAACGTGCAAATCGTGGCAGCCAACAGCAAATGTGCAAATCGTGGTAGCCAACAGCAAATGTGCATATCGTGTCAGCCAATAGCAAATGTGCAAATCGTGGTAGCCAATAGCAAATGTGCAAATCGTGGTAGCCAATAGCAAATGTGCAAATCGTGGCAGCCAATAGCAAACGTGCAAATCGTGGTAGCCAACAGCAAATGTGCATATCGTGTCAGCCAATAGCAAACGTGCAAATCGTGGTAGCCAATAGCAAATGTGCATATCGTGGTAGCCAATAGCAAATGTGCATATCGTGGTAGCCAATAGCAAATGTGCATATCGTGGTAGCCAATAGCAAACGTGCAAATCGTGGCAGCCAACAGCAAATGTGCATATCGTGTCAGCCAATAGCAAACGTGCAAATCGTGGTAGCCAATAGCAAATGTGCATATCGTGGTAGCCAATAGCAAATGTGCATATCGTGGTAGCCAATAGCAAATGTGCATATCGTGGTAGCCAATAGCAAACGTGCAAATCGTGTCAGCCAACAGCAAATGTGCATATCGTGTCAGCCAATAGCAAATGTGCATATCGTGGTAGCCAATAGCAAATGTGCATATCGTGTCAGCCAATAGCAAACGTGCAAATCGTGGTAGCCAACAGCAAATGTGCATATCGTGTCAGCCAATAGCAAACGTGCAAATCGTGGTAGCCAATAGCAAATGTGCATATCGTGGTAGCCAATAGCAAATGTGCAAATCGTGGTAGCCAATAGCAAATGTGCAAATCGTGGCAGCCAATAGCAAATGTGCATATCGTGGTAGCCAATAGCAAATGTGCATATCGTGGTAGCCAACAGCAAATGTGCAAATCGTGTCAGCCAATAGCAAATGTGCAAATCGTGTCAGCCAATAGCAAACGTGCAAATCGTGGTAGCCAATAGCAAATGTGCAAATCGTGTCAGCCAACAGCAAATGTGCATATCGTGTCAGCCAATAGCAAATGTGCAAATCGTGTCAGCCAACAGGAAATGTGCAAATCGTGGCAGCCAATAGCAAATGTGCAAATCGTGTCAACCAACAGCAAATGTGCAAATCGTGTCAGCCAATAGCAAATGTGCATATCGTGTCAGCCAACAGCAAATGTGCATATCGTGTCAGCCAACAGCAAATGTGCAAATCGTGGTAGCCAATAGCAAATGTGCATATCGTGTCAGCCAATAGCAAATGTGCAAATCGTGGCAGCCAACAGCAAATGTGCAAATCGTGGTAGCCAATAGCAAATGTGCAAATCGTGGTAGCCAATAGCAAATGTGCAAATCGTGGTAGCCAACAGCAAATGTGCAAATCGTGGCAGCCAACAGCAAATGTGCAAATCGTGGTAGCCAATAGCAAATGTGCAAATCGTGGCAGCCAACAGCAAATGTGCAAATCGTGGCAGCCAACAGCAAATGTGCAAATCGTGGCAGCCAACAGCAAATGTGCAAATCGTGGTAGCCAATAGCAAATGTGCAAATCGTGGCAGCCAACAGCAAATGTGCAAATCGTGGTAGCCAATAGCAAATGTGCAAATCGTGGTAGCCAATAGCAAATGTGCAAATCGTGGTAGCCAACAGCAAATGTGCAAATCGTGGCAGCCAACAGCAAATGTGCAAATCGTGGTAGCCAAGAGCAAATGTGCAAATCGTGGCAGCCAACAGCAAATGTGCAAATCGTGGTAGCCAATAGCAAATGTGCAAATCGTGGTAGCCAATAGCAAATGTGCAAATCGTGGTAGCCAATAGCAAATGTGCAAATCGTGTCAGCCAATAGCAAATGTGCAAATCGTGGTAGCCAATAGCAAATGTGCAAATCGTGGTAGCCAATAGCAAATGTGCAAATCGTGTCAGCCAATAGCAAATGTGCAAATCGTGGTAGCCAATAGCAAATGTGCAAATCGTGGTAGCCAATAGCAAATGTGCAAATCGTGGTAGCCAATAGCAAATGTGCAAATCGTGGTAGCCAATAGCAAATGTGCAAATCGTGGCAGCCAACAGCAAATGTGCAAATCGTGGTAGCCAATAGCAAATGTGCAAATCGTGGTAGCCAATAGCAAATGTGCATATCGTGTCAGCCAACAGCAAATGTGCAAATCGTGGCAGCCAACAGCAAATGTGCAAATCGTGGTAGCCAATAGCAAATGTGCAAATCGTGGCAGCCAACAGCAAATGTGCAAATCGTGGTAGCCAATAGCAAATGTGCAAATCGTGGTAGCCAATAGCAAATGTGCAAATCGTGGTAGCCAATAGCAAATGTGCAAATCGTGTCAGCCAACAGCAAATGTGCAAATCGTGTCAGCCAACAGCAAATGTGCAAATCGTGGTAGCCAATAGCAAATGTGCATATCGTGTCAGCCAACAGCAAATGTGCAAATCGTGGCAGCCAACAGCAAATGTGCAAATCGTGGCAGCCAACAGCAAATGTGCAAATCGTGGTAGCCAATAGCAAACGTGCAAATCGTGGTAGCCAATAGCAAATGTGCAAATCGTGTCAGCCAACAGCAAATGTGCATATCGTGTCAGCCAATAGCAAATGTGCAAATCGTGTCAGCCAACAGCAAATGTGCAAATCGTGGCAGCCAATAGCAAATGTGCAAATCGTGTCAACCAACAGCAAATGTGCAAATCGTGTCAGCCAACAGCAAATGTGCAAATCGTGGTAGCCAATAGCAAATGTGCATATCGTGTCAGCCAACAGCAAATGTGCAAATCGTGGTAGCCAATAGCAAATGTGCAAATCGTGGTAGCCAATAGCAAATGTGCATATCGTGTCAGCCAACAGCAAATGTGCAAATCGTGGTAGCCAATAGCAAATGTGCATATCGTGTCAGCCAACAGCAAATGTGCAAATCGTGTCAGCCAACAGCAAATGTGCAAATCGTGGTAGCCAATAGCAAATGTGCATATCGTGTCAGCCAACAGCAAATGTGCATATCGTGTCAGCCAACAGCAAATGTGCAAATCGTGGCAGCCAACAGCAAATGTGCAAATCGTGGTAGCCAACAGCAAATGTGCATATCGTGTCAGCCAACAGCAAATGTGCAAATCGTGGCAGCCAACAGCAAATGTGCAAATCGTGGTAGCCAACAGCAAATGTGCATATCGTGTCAGCCAACAGCAAATGTGCAAATCGTGGCAGCCAACAGCAAATGTGCAAATCGTGGCAGCCAACAGCAAATGTGCAAATCGTGGTAGCCAACAGCAAATGTGCAAATCGTGTCAGCCAACAGCAAATGTGCAAATCGTGGCAGCCAACAGCAAATGTGCAAATCGTGTCAGCCAACAGCAAATGTGCAAATCGTGGCAGCCAACAGCAAATGTGCAAATCGTGGTAGCCAATAGCAAATGTGCAAATCGTGGCAGCCAACAGCAAATGTGCAAATCGTGGCAGCCAATAGCAAATGTGCAAATCGTGGTAGCCAACAGCAAATGTGCAAATCGTGGTAGCCAATAGCAAATGTGCAAATCGTGGCAGCCAACAGCAAATGTGCAAATCGTGGCAGCCAATAGCAAATGTGCAAATCGTGGCAGCCAACAGCAAATGTGCAAATCGTGGTAGCCAATAGCAAATGTGCAAATCGTGGCAGCCAACAGCAAATGTGCAAATCGTGGCAGCCAATAGCAAATGTGCAAATCGTGGTAGCCAACAGCAAATGTGCAAATCGTGGCAGCCAATAGCAAATGTGCAAATCGTGGCAGCCAACAGCAAATGTGCAAATCGTGTCAGCCAACAGCAAATGTGCAAATCGTGGCAGCCAATAGCAAATGTGCAAATCGTGGTAGCCAATAGCAAATGTGCATATCGTGTCAGCCAACAGCAAATGTGCAAATCGTGGCAGCCAATAGCAAATGTGCAAATCGTGGCAGCCAACAGCAAATGTGCAAATCGTGGTAGCCAACAGCAAATGTGCAAATCGTGTCAGCCAACAGCAAATGTGCAAATCGTGGCAGCCAACAGCAAATGTGCAAATCGTGTCAGCCAACAGCAAATGTGCAAATCGTGGCAGCCAACAGCAAATGTGCAAATCGTGGTAGCCAACAGCAAATGTGCATATCGTGTCAGCCAACAGCAAATGTGCAAATCGTGGCAGCCAACAGCAAATGTGCAAATCGTGTCAGCCAACAGCAAACGTGCAAATCGTGGCAGCCAACAGCAAATGTGCAAATCGTGGCAGCCAACAGCAAATGTGCAAATCGTGGCAGCCAACAGCAAACGTGCAAATCGTGGCAGCCAACAGCAAATGTGCAAATCGTGGCAGCCAACAGCAAATGTGCAAATCGTGGCAGCCAACAGCAAATGTGCATATCGTGTCAGCCAACAGCAAATGTGCAAATCGTGTCAGCCAACAGCAAATGTGCAAATCGTGGTAGCCAATAGCAAATGTGCATATCGTGTCAGCCAACAGCAAATGTGCATATCGTGTCAGCCAACAGCAAATGTGCAAATCGTGGTAGCCAATAGCAAATGTGCAAATCGTGTCAGCCAACAGCAAATGTGCAAATCGTGGTAGCCAATAGCAAATGTGCATATCGTGTCAGCCAACAGCAAATGTGCATATCGTGTCAGCCAACAGCAAATGTGCAAATCGTGTCAGCCAACAGCAAATGTGCAAATCGTGTCAGCCAATAGCAAATGTGCATATCGTGTCAGCCAACAGCAAATGTGCAAATCGTGGTAGCCAATAGCAAACGTGCAAATCGTGGTAGCCAATAGCAAATGTGCAAATCGTGTCAGCCAATAGCAAACGTGCAAATCGTGGTAGCCAATAGCAAATGTGCAAATCGTGGTAGCCAATAGCAAATGTGCAAATCGTGTCAGCCAACAGCAAATGTGCATATCGTGGTAGCCAATAGCAAATGTGCAAATCGTGTCAGCCAACAGCAAATGTGCAAATCGTGGTAGCCAATAGCAAATGTGCAAATCGTGGTAGCCAATAGCAAATGTGCAAATCGTGTCAGCCAACAGCAAATGTGCAAATCGTGGTAGCCAATAGCAAATGTGCAAATCGTGTCAGCCAACAGCAAATGTGCATATCGTGGTAGCCAATAGCAAATGTGCAAATCGTGGTAGCCAACAGCAAATGTGCATATCGTGTCAGCCAACAGCAAATGTGCAAATCGTGGCAGCCAATAGCAAACGTGCAAATCGTGGCAGCCAACAGCAAATGTGCATATCGTGTCAGCCAACAGCAAATGTGCATATCGTGGCAGCCAATAGCAAATGTGCAAATCGTGTCAGCCAACAGCAAATGTGCATATCGTGGCAGCCAACAGCAAATGTGCATATCGTGTCAGCCAATAGCAAATGTGCATATCGTGTCAGCCAACAGCAAATGTGCAAATCGTGGCAGCCAACAGCAAATGTGCATATCGTGTCAGCCAACAGCAAATGTGCATATCGTGGCAGCCAACAGCAAATGTGCATATCGTGGCAGCCAATAGCAAATGTGCAAATCGTGTCAGCCAACAGCAAACGTGCAAATCGTGGCAGCCAACAGCAAATGTGCATATCGTGTCAGCCAACAGCAAATGTGCAAATCGTGTCAGCCAATAGCAAATGTGCATATCGTGGCAGCCAATAGCAAATGTGCAAATCGTGTCAGCCAACAGCAAACGTGCAAATCGTGTCAGCCAACAGCAAATGTGCATATCGTGGCAGCCAATAGCAAATGTGCAAATCGTGTCAGCCAACAGCAAACGTGCAAATCGTGGCAGCCAACAGCAAATGTGCAAATCGTGTCAGCCAACAGCAAATGTGCATATCGTGTCAGCCAACAGCAAATGTGCAAATCGTGTCAGCCAACAGCAAATGTGCATATCGTGGCAGCCAATAGCAAATGTGCAAATCGTGTCAGCCAACAGCAAACGTGCAAATCGTGGCAGCCAACAGCAAATGTGCATATCGTGTCAGCCAACAGCAAATGTGCAAATCGTGTCAGCCAATAGCAAATGTGCAAATCGTGGTAGCCAATAGCAAATGTGCAAATCGTGTCAGCCAACAGCAAATGTGCAAATCGTGGTAGCCAATAGCAAATGTGCAAATCGTGTCAGCCAACAGCAAATGTGCATATCGTGTCAGCCAATAGCAAATGTGCATATCGTGTCAGCCAACAGCAAATGTGCAAATCGTGTCAGCCAACAGCAAATGTGCATATCGTGTCAGCCAACAGCAAATGTGCATATCGTGTCAGCCAACAGCAAATGTGCATATCGTGTCAGCCAACAGCAAATGTGCATATCGTGGCAGCCAATAGCAAATGTGCAAATCGTGTCAGCCAACAGCAAACGTGCAAATCGTGGCAGCCAACAGCAAATGTGCATATCGTGTCAGCCAACAGCAAATGTGCATATCGTGGCAGCCAATAGCAAATGTGCAAATCGTGGCAGCCAACAGCAAATGTGCATATCGTGGCAGCCAATAGCAAATGTGCAAATCGTGGCAGCCAACAGCAAATGTGCATATCGTGTCAGCCAACAGCAAATGTGCAAATCGTGGCAGCCAACAGCAAACGTGCAAATCGTGGCAGCCAACAGCAAACGTGCAAATCGTGGTAGCCAACAGCAAACGTGCAAATCGTGGTAGCCAACAGCAAACGTGCAAATCGTGGCAGCCAACAGCAAACGTGCATATCGTGGCAGCCAATAGCAAACGTGCAAATCGTGGTAGCCAACAGCAAACGTGCAAATCGTGGCAGCCAATAGCAAACGTGCAAATCGTGTCAGCCAACAGCAAACGTGCAAATCGTGGTAGCCAACAGCAAATGTGCAAATCGTGGTAGCCAACAGCAAATGTGCAAATCGTGGCAGCCAACAGCAAACGTGCAAATCGTGGTAGCCAACAGCAAATGTGCAAATCGTGGTAGCCAACAGCAAACGTGCAAATCGTGGCAGCCAACAGCAAACGTGCAAATCGTGGCAGCCAATAGCAAACGTGCAAATCGTGGTAGCCAACAGCAAACGTGCAAATCGTGGCAGCCAACAGCAAACGTGCAAATCGTGGTAGCCAACAGCAAACGTGCAAATCGTGGTAGCCAACAGCAAACGTGCAAATCGTGGCAGCCAATAGCAAACGTGCAAATCGTGTCAGCCAACAGCAAATGTGCAAATCGTGGCAGCCAACAGCAAATGTGCAAATCGTGGTAGCCAACAGCAAATGTGCAAATCGTGGTAGCCAACAGCAAATGTGCAAATCGTGGCAGCCAACAGCAAACGTGCAAATCGTGGCAGCCAACAGCAAACGTGCAAATCGTGGCAGCCAATAGCAAACGTGCAAATCGTGGTAGCCAACAGCAAACGTGCAAATCGTGGCAGCCAATAGCAAACGTGCAAATCGTGTCAGCCAACAGCAAATGTGCAAATCGTGGCAGCCAACAGCAAATGTGCAAATCGTGGTAGCCAATAGCAAACGTGCAAATCGTGGCAGCCAACAGCAAATGTGCAAATCGTGGCAGCCAACAGCAAATGTGCAAATCGTGGCAGCCAACAGCAAACGTGCAAATCGTGGTAGCCAACAGCAAATGTGCAAATCGTGGCAGCCAACAGCAAACGTGCAAATCGTGGCAGCCAACAGCAAATGTGCAAATCGTGGCAGCCAACAGCAAATGTGCAAATCGTGGTAGCCAATAGCAAACGTGCAAATCGTGGCAGCCAACAGCAAACGTGCAAATCGTGGTAGCCAACAGCAAATGTGCAAATCGTGGCAGCCAACAGCAAATGTGCAAATCGTGGTAGCCAATAGCAAATGTGCAAATCGTGGCAGCCAACAGCAAACGTGCAAATCGTGGTAGCCAACAGCAAACGTGCAAATCGTGGCAGCCAATAGCAAACGTGCAAATCGTGGTAGCCAACAGCAAACGTGCAAATCGTGTCAGCCAACAGCAAACGTGCAAATCGTGGTAGCCAATAGCAAACGTGCATATCGTGGCAGCCAATAGCAAACGTGCAAATCGTGGCAGCCAACAGCAAATGTGCATATCGTGTCAGCCAACAGCAAACGTGCAAATCGTGTCAGCCAACAGCAAATGTGCATATCGTGGTAGCCAACAGCAAACGTGCAAATCGTGGTAGCCAATAGCAAACGTGCATATCGTGGCAGCCAATAGCAAACGTGCATATCGTGTCAGCCAACAGCAAATGTGCATATCGTGTCAGCCAATAGCAAATGTGCAAATCGTGTCAGCCAACAGCAAATGTGCAAATCGTGGCAGCCAACAGCAAATGTGCATATCGTGGTAGCCAATAGCAAATGTGCAAATCGTGTCAGCCAACAGCAAATGTGCATATCGTGTCAGCCAATAGCAAACGTGCATATCGTGTCAGCCAACAGCAAATGTGCATATCGTGGTAGCCAATAGCAAACGTGCATATCGTGTCAGCCAACAGCAAATGTGCATATCGTGGTAGCCAATAGCAAACGTGCAAATCGTGTCAGCCAACAGCAAATGTGCATATCGTGTCAGCCAACAGCAAATGTGCATATCGTGTCAGCCAACAGCAAATGTGCATATCGTGTCAGCCAACAGCAAATGTGCATATCGTGGTAGCCAATAGCAAACGTGCATATCGTGTCAGCCAACAGCAAATGTGCATATCGTGGTAGCCAATAGCAAACGTGCAAATCGTGTCAGCCAACAGCAAATGTGCATATCGTGTCAGCCAACAGCAAATGTGCATATCGTGTCAGCCAATAGCAAACGTGCAAATCGTGTCAGCCAACAGCAAATGTGCATATCGTGGTAGCCAATAGCAAACGTGCATATCGTGTCAGCCAACAGCAAATGTGCATATCGTGGTAGCCAATAGCAAACGTGCAAATCGTGTCAGCCAACAGCAAATGTGCATATCGTGTCAGCCAACAGCAAATGTGCATATCGTGGTAGCCAACAGCAAATGTGCAAATCGTGGCAGCCAATAGCAAACGTGCAAATCGTGGTAGCCAATAGCAAATGTGCATATCGTGGTAGCCAATAGCAAACGTGCATATCGTGTCAGCCAACAGCAAATGTGCATATCGTGGTAGCCAATAGCAAATGTGCATATCGTGGTAGCCAATAGCAAATGTGCATATCGTGGTAGCCAATAGCAAATGTGCATATCGTGGTAGCCAATAGCAAATGTGCATATCGTGGCAGCCAACAGCAAATGTGCATATCGTGGTAGCCAATAGCAAATGTGCATATCGTGGTAGCCAACAGCAAATGTGCATATCGTGGTAGCCAATAGCAAATGTGCATATCGTGGCAGCCAACAGCAAATGTGCATATCGTGGTAGCCAACAGCAAATGTGCATATCGTGGTAGCCAATAGCAAACGTGCATATCGTGTCAGCCAACAGCAAATGTGCATATCGTGGTAGCCAATAGCAAACGTGCATATCGTGGCAGCCAATAGCAAACGTGCATATCGTGGTAGCCAATAGCAAACGTGCAAATCGTGGCAGCCAATAGCAAACGTGCATATCGTGGCAGCCAATAGCAAACGTGCATATCGTGGTAGCCAATAGCAAACGTGCAAATCGTGGCAGCCAACAGCAAATGTGCAAATCGTGTCAGCCAATAGCAAATGTGCAAATCGTGGTAGCCAACAGCAAACGTGCATATCGTGGCAGCCAACAGCAAACGTGCAAATCGTGTCAGCCAATAGCAAACGTGCAAATCGTGGTAGCCAATAGCAAACGTGCATATCGTGGCAGCCAACAGCAAATGTGCAAATCGTGTCAGCCAACAGCAAATGTGCAAATCGTGGTAGCCAATAGCAAACGTGCATATCGTGGCAGCCAACAGCAAACGTGCAAATCGTGGCAGCCAACAGCAAATGTGCAAATCGTGTCAGCCAACAGCAAATGTGCAAATCGTGGTAGCCAATAGCAAACGTGCATATCGTGGTAGCCAATAGCAAACGTGCAAATCGTGGCAGCCAATAGCAAACGTGCATATCGTGGCAGCCAATAGCAAACGTGCATATCGTGGTAGCCAATAGCAAACGTGCAAATCGTGGCAGCCAACAGCAAATGTGCAAATCGTGGTAGCCAATAGCAAACGTGCAAATCGTGGCAGCCAACAGCAAATGTGCAAATCGTGGCAGCCAACAGCAAATGTGCAAATCGTGTCAGCCAACAGCAAATGTGCATATCGTGTCAGCCAATAGCAAATGTGCATATCGTGGTAGCCAATAGCAAACGTGCATATCGTGGCAGCCAATAGCAAACGTGCATATCGTGGTAGCCAATAGCAAACGTGCAAATCGTGGCAGCCAACAGCAAACGTGCATATCGTGGTAGCCAATAGCAAATGTGCAAATCGTGGTAGCCAATAGCAAATGTGCAAATCGTGGTAGCCAATAGCAAATGTGCAAATCGTGTCAGCCAATAGCAAACGTGCATATCGTGGTAGCCAACAGCAAATGTGCAAATCGTGTCAGCCAATAGCAAACGTGCATATCGTGGCAGCCAATAGCAAACGTGCAAATCGTGGTAGCCAATAGCAAACGTGCAAATCGTGGTAGCCAATAGCAAATGTGCAAATCGTGTCAGCCAACAGCAAACGTGCATATCGTGGCAGCCAAAAGCAAACGTGCAAGTCGTGGTAGCTAATAGCAAACGTGCAAATCGTGGTAGCCAACAGCAAATGTGCAAATCGTGGCAGCCAATAGCAAACGTGCAAATCGTGGTAGCCAACAGCAAATGTGCAAATCGTGTCAGCCAATAGCAAACGTGCATATCGTGGTAGCCAACAGCAAATGTGCAAATCGTGGCAGCCAATAGCAAACGTGCAAATCGTGGTAGCCAACAGCAAATGTGCAAATCGTGGTAGCCAATAGCAAACGTGCAAATCGTGGTAGCCAACAGCAAATGTGCAAATCGTGGCAGCCAATAGCAAACGTGCAAATCGTGGTAGCCAACAGCAAATGTGCAAATCGTGTCAGCCAATAGCAAACGTGCATATCGTGGCAGCCAATAGCAAACGTGCAAATCGTGGTAGCCAATAGCAAATGTGCAAATCGTGGTAGCCAATAGCAAATGTGCAAATCGTGTCAGCCAACAGCAAACGTGCATATCGTGGCAGCCAATAGCAAACGTGCAAATCGTGGTAGCCAATAGCAAACGTGCAAATCGTGGTAGCCAACAGCAAATGTGCAAATCGTGGCAGCCAATAGCAAACGTGCAAATCGTGGTAGCCAACAGCAAATGTGCAAATCGTGGTAGCCAACAGCAAATGTGCAAATCGTGGCAGCCAACAGCAAACGTGCAAATCGTGGCAGCCAACAGCAAACGTGCAAATCGTGGTAGCCAACAGCAAACGTGCAAATCGTGGTAGCCAACAGCAAATGTGCAAATCGTGGCAGCCAACAGCAAATGTGCAAATCGTGGCAGCCAACAGCAAACGTGCAAATCGTGGTAGCCAACAGCAAATGTGCAAATCGTGGCAGCCAACAGCAAATGTGCAAATCGTGGCAGCCAACAGCAAACGTGCAAATCGTGGCAGCCAACAGCAAACGTGCAAATCGTGGTAGCCAACAGCAAATGTGCAAATCGTGGCAGCCAACAGCAAATGTGCAAATCGTGGCAGCCAATAGCAAATGTGCAAATCGTGGCAGCCAACAGCAAATGTGCAAATCGTGGCAGCCAACAGCAAATGTGCAAATCGTGGCAGCCAACAGCAAACGTGCAAATCGTGGTAGCCAACAGCAAATGTGCAAATCGTGGCAGCCAACAGCAAATGTGCAAATCGTGGCAGCCAACAGCAAACGTGCAAATCGTGGTAGCCAACAGCAAATGTGCAAATCGTGGCAGCCAACAGCAAACGTGCAAATCGTGGTAGCCAACAGCAAAGGTGCAAATCGTGGTAGCCAACAGCAAACGTGCAAATCGTGGTAGCCAACAGCAAATGTGCAAATCGTGGTAGCCAACAGCAAATGTGCAAATCGTGGCAGCCAACAGCAAACGTGCAAATCGTGGTAGCCAACAGCAAAGGTGCAAATCGTGGTAGCCAACAGCAAATGTGCAAATCGTGGTAGCCAATAGCAAATGTGCAAATCGTGTCAGCCAACAGCAAACGTGCATATCGTGGCAGCCAATAGCAAACGTGCAAATCGTGGTAGCCAACAGCAAATGTGCAAATCGTGTCAGCCAATAGCAAACGTGCAAATCGTGGTAGCCAACAGCAAATGTGCAAATCGTGGTAGCCAACAGCAAATGTGCAAATCGTGACAGCCAACAGCAAACGTGCAAATCGTGGTAGCCAATAGCAAATGTGCAAATCGTGGTAGCCAATAGCAAATGTGCAAATCGTGTCAGCCAACAGCAAACGTGCAAATCGTGGTAGCCAATAGCAAACGTGCATATCGTGGTAGCCAACAGCAAACGTGCAAATCGTGGCAGCTAATAGCAAACGTGCAAATCGTGTCAGCCAATAGCAAACGTGCAAATCGTGGCAGCCAACAGCAAACGTGCAAATCGTGGTAGCCAACAGCAAACGTGCAAATCGTGGTAGCCAACAGCAAACGTGCAAATCGTGGTAGCCAACAGCAAACGTGCAAATCGTGGTAGCCAATAGCAAATGTGCAAATCGTGGTAGCCAACAGCAAACGTGCAAATCGTGGTAGCCAATAGCAAATGTGCAAATCGTGGTAGCCAATAGCAAACGTGCAAATCGTGGTAGCCAATAGCAAATGTGCAAATCGTGGTAGCCAACAGCAAACGTGCAAATCGTGGTAGCCAATAGCAAATGTGCAAATCGTGGTAGCCAACAGCAAACGTGCAAATCGTGGTAGCCAACAGCAAACGTGCAAATCGTGGTAGCCAATAGCAAATGTGCAAATCGTGGTAGCCAACAGCAAACGTGCAAATCGTGGTAGCCAATAGCAAATGTGCAAATCGTGGTAGCCAACAGCAAACGTACATATCGTGGTAGCCAATAGCAAATGTGCAAATCGTGGTAGCCAACAGCAAACGTGCAAATCGTGGTAGCCAATAGCAAATGTGCAAATCGTGGTAGCCAACAGCAAACGTGCAAATCGTGGCAGCCAACAGCAAACGTGCAAATCGTGGTAGCCAACAGCAAACGTGCAAATCGTAGTAGCCAACAGCAAACGTGCAAATCGTGGCAGCCAACAGCAAACGTGCAAATCGTGGTAGCCAACAGTAAACGTGCAAATCGTAGTAGCCAACAGCAAACGTGCAAATCGTGGCAGCCAACAGCAAACGTGCAAATCGTGGCAGCCAACACCAAACGTGCAAATCGTGGCAGCCAACAGCAAACGTGCAAATCGTGGCAGCCAACAGCAAACGTGCAAATCGTGGTAGCCAACAGTAAACGTGCAAATCGTGGCAGCCAACAGCAAACGTGCAAATCGTGGCAGCCAACAGCAAACGTGCAAATCGTGGCAGCCAACAGCAAACGTGCAAATCGTGGCAGCCAACAGCAAACGTGCAAATCGTGGCAGCCAACACCAAACGTGCAAATCGTGGCAGCCAACACCAAACGTGCAAATCGTGGCAGCCAACAGCAAACGTGCAAATCGTGGTAGCCAACAGTAAACGTGCAAATCGTGGCAGCCAACAGCAAACGTGCAAATCGTGGCAGCCAACAGCAAACGTGCAAATCGTAGTAGCCAACAGCAAACGTGCAAATCGTGGCAGCCAACAGCAAACGTGCAAATCGTGGTAGCCAACAGTAAACGTGCAAATCGTGGTAGCCAACAGCAAACGTGCAAATCGTGGTAGCCAATAGCAAATGTGCAAATCGTGGTAGCCAACAGCAAACGTGCAAATCGTGGTAGCCAATAGCAAATGTGCAAATCGTGGTAGCCAACAGCAAACGTACATATCGTGGTAGCCAATAGCAAATGTGCAAATCGTGGTAGCCAACAGCAAACGTGCAAATCGTGGTAGCCAATAGCAAATGTGCAAATCGTGGTAGCCAACACCAAACGTGCAAATCGTGGCAGCCAACAGCAAACGTGCAAATCGTGGTAGCCAACAGCAAACGTGCAAATCGTGGTAGCCAACAGCAAACGTGCAAATCGTGGCAGCCAACAGCAAACGTGCAAATCGTGGCAGCCAACAGCAAACGTGCAAATCGTGTCAGCCAACAGCAAACGTGCAAATCGTGGTAGCCAATAGCAAATGTGCAAATCGTGTCAGCCAATAGCAAATGTGCAAATCGTGGCAGCCAACAGCAAACGTGCAAATCGTGGTAGCCAATAGCAAATGTGCAAATCGTGGTAGCCAACAGCAAACGTGCAAATCGTGGCAGCCAACAGCAAACGTGCAAATCGTGGCAGCCAACAGCAAACGTGCAAATCGTGTCAGCCAACAGCAAACGTGCAAATCGTGGTAGCCAATAGCAAATGTGCAAATCGTGTCAGCCAACAGCAAACGTGCAAATCGTGGTAGCCAATAGCAAATGTGCAAATCGTGGTAGCCAATAGCAAATGTGCAAATCGTGTCAGCCAACAGCAAACGTGCAAATCGTGGTAGCCAATAGCAAATGTGCAAATCGTGGTAGCCAATAGCAAATGTGCAAATCGTGTCAGCCAACAGCAAACGTGCAAATCGTGGCAGCCAATAGCAAACGTGCAAATCGTGTCAGCCAACAGCAAACGTGCAAATCGTGGCAGCCAATAGCAAACGTGCAAATCGTGGTAGCCAACAGCAAACGTGCAAATCGTGGTAGCCAACAGCAAACGTGCAAATCGTGGTAGCCAATAGCAAATGTGCAAATCGTGGTAGCCAATAGCAAATGTGCAAATCGTGGTAGCCAACAGCAAACGTGCAAATCGTGGTAGCCAACAGCAAACGTGCAAATCGTGGTAGCCAACAGCAAACGTGCAAATCGTGGTAGCCAATAGCAAATGTGCAAATCGTGGTAGCCAATAGCAAACGTGCATATCGTGGTAGCCAACAGCAAACGTGCAAATCGTGGCAGCCAATAGCAAATGTGCAAATCGTGGTAGCCAACAGCAAACGTGCATATCGTGGTAGCCAATAGCAAACGTGCATATCGTGGTAGCCAATAGCAAACGTGCATATCGTGGTAGCCAACAGCAAACGTGCAAATCGTGGCAGCCAACAGCAAACGTGCATATCGTGGTAGCCAATAGCAAACGTGCATATCGTGGTAGCCAATAGCAAACGTGCAAATCGTGGTAGCCAATAGCAAACGTGCAAATCGTGGTAGCCAATAGCAAATGTGCAAATCGTGGTAGCCAACAGCAAACGTGCAAATCGTGGTAGCCAACAGCAAACGTGCAAATCGTGGTAGCCAATAGCAAATGTGCAAATCGTGGTAGCCAATAGCAAACGTGCATATCGTGGTAGCCAATAGCAAACGTGCAAATCGTGGCAGCCAACAGCAAACGTGCATATCGTGGTAGCCAATAGCAAACGTGCATATCGTGGTAGCCAATAGCAAACGTGCAAATCGTGGTAGCCAATAGCAAACGTGCAAATCGTGGTAGCCAATAGCAAATGTGCAAATCGTGGTAGCCAATAGCAAACGTGCAAATCGTGGTAGCCAATAGCAAATGTGCAAATCGTGGTAGCCAATAGCAAATGTGCAAATCGTGGTAGCCAATAGCAAACGTGCAAATCGTGGTAGCCAATAGCAAATGTGCAAATCGTGGTAGCCAATAGCAAACGTGCAAATCGTGGTAGCCAATAGCAAACGTGCAAATCGTGGTAGCCAATAGCAAATGTGCAAATCGTGGTAGCCAATAGCAAACGTGCATATCGTGGTAGCCAATAGCAAACGTGCAAATCGTGGTAGCCAATAGCAAACGTGCAAATCGTGGTAGCCAATAGCAAATGTGCAAATCGTGGTAGCCAACAGCAAACGTGCAAATCGTGGTAGCCAATAGCAAATGTGCAAATCGTGGTAGCCAACAGCAAACGTGCAAATCGTGGCAGCCAACAGCAAACGTGCATATCGTGGTAGCCAATAGCAAACGTGCATATCGTGGTAGCCAATAGCAAACGTGCAAATCGTGGTAGCCAATAGCAAACGTGCAAATCGTGGTAGCCAATAGCAAATGTGCAAATCGTGGTAGCCAACAGCAAACGTGCATATCGTGGTAGCCAATAGCAAACGTGCAAATCGTGGTAGCCAATAGCAAACGTGCAAATCGTGGTAGCCAATAGCAAATGTGCAAATCGTGGTAGCCAACAGCAAACGTGCAAATCGTGGTAGCCAATAGCAAACGTGCAAATCGTGGTAGCCAATAGCAAACGTGCAAATCGTGGTAGCCAATAGCAAATGTGCAAATCGTGGTAGCCAACAGCAAACGTGCATATCGTGGTAGCCAACAGCAAATGTGCAAATCGTGGTAGCCAACAGCAAACGTGCAAATCGTGGTAGCCAACAGCAAACGTGCAAATCGTGGTAGCCAATAGCAAACGTGCATATCGTGGTAGCCAATAGCAAACGTGCATATCGTGGTAGCCAACAGCAAATGTGCAAATCGTGGTAGCCAACAGCAAACGTGCAAATCGTGGTAGCCAATAGCAAACGTGCAAATCGTGGTAGCCAATAGCAAACGTGCAAATCGTGGTAGCCAACAGCAAACGTGCATATCGTGGTAGCCAACAGCAAACGTGCATATCGTGGTAGCCAACAGCAAATGTGCAAATCGTGGTAGCCAACAGCAAACGTGCAAATCGTGGTAGCCAACAGCAAACGTGCAAATCGTGGTAGCCAATAGCAAACGTGCATATCGTGGTAGCCAATAGCAAACGTGCATATCGTGGTAGCCAACAGCAAATGTGCAAATCGTGGTAGCCAACAGCAAACGTGCAAATCGTGGTAGCCAATAGCAAACGTGCAAATCGTGGTAGCCAATAGCAAACGTGCAAATCGTGGTAGCCAACAGCAAACGTGCAAATCGTGGTAGCCAATAGCAAACGTGCATATCGTGGTAGCCAACAGCAAACGTGCAAATCGTGGTAGCCAATAGCAAACGTGCAAATCGTGGTAGCCAATAGCAAACGTGCAAATCGTGGTAGCCAATAGCAAATGTGCAAATCGTGGTAGCCAACAGCAAACGTGCAAATCGTGGTAGCCAATAGCAAACGTGCAAATCGTGGTAGCCAATAGCAAACGTGCATATCGTGGTAGCCAATAGCAAACGTGCAAATCGTGGCAGCCAACAGCAAACGTGCATATCGTGGTAGCCAATAGCAAACGTGCATATCGTGGTAGCCAATAGCAAACGTGCAAATCGTGGTAGCCAATAGCAAACGTGCAAATCGTGGTAGCCAATAGCAAATGTGCAAATCGTGGTAGCCAATAGCAAACGTGCAAATCGTGGTAGCCAATAGCAAATGTGCAAATCGTGGTAGCCAATAGCAAATGTGCAAATCGTGGTAGCCAATAGCAAACGTGCAAATCGTGGTAGCCAATAGCAAATGTGCAAATCGTGGTAGCCAATAGCAAACGTGCAAATCGTGGTAGCCAATAGCAAACGTGCAAATCGTGGTAGCCAATAGCAAATGTGCAAATCGTGGTAGCCAATAGCAAACGTGCATATCGTGGTAGCCAATAGCAAACGTGCAAATCGTGGTAGCCAATAGCAAACGTGCAAATCGTGGTAGCCAATAGCAAATGTGCAAATCGTGGTAGCCAACAGCAAACGTGCAAATCGTGGTAGCCAATAGCAAATGTGCAAATCGTGGTAGCCAACAGCAAACGTGCAAATCGTGGCAGCCAACAGCAAACGTGCATATCGTGGTAGCCAATAGCAAACGTGCATATCGTGGTAGCCAATAGCAAACGTGCAAATCGTGGTAGCCAATAGCAAACGTGCAAATCGTGGTAGCCAATAGCAAATGTGCAAATCGTGGTAGCCAACAGCAAACGTGCATATCGTGGTAGCCAATAGCAAACGTGCAAATCGTGGTAGCCAATAGCAAACGTGCAAATCGTGGTAGCCAATAGCAAATGTGCAAATCGTGGTAGCCAACAGCAAACGTGCAAATCGTGGTAGCCAATAGCAAACGTGCAAATCGTGGTAGCCAATAGCAAACGTGCAAATCGTGGCAGCCAATAGCAAATGTGCAAATCGTGGTAGCCAACAGCAAACGTGCATATCGTGGTAGCCAACAGCAAATGTGCAAATCGTGGTAGCCAACAGCAAACGTGCAAATCGTGGTAGCCAACAGCAAACGTGCAAATCGTGGTAGCCAATAGCAAACGTGCATATCGTGGTAGCCAATAGCAAACGTGCATATCGTGGTAGCCAACAGCAAATGTGCAAATCGTGGTAGCCAACAGCAAACGTGCAAATCGTGGTAGCCAATAGCAAACGTGCAAATCGTGGTAGCCAATAGCAAACGTGCAAATCGTGGTAGCCAATAGCAAACGTGCAAATCGTGGTAGCCAACAGCAAACGTGCAAATCGTGGTAGCCAATAGCAAACGTGCATATCGTGGTAGCCAATAGCAAACGTGCAAATCGTGGTAGCCAATAGCAAACGTGCAAATCGTGGTAGCCAATAGCAAATGTGCAAATCGTGGTAGCCAACAGCAAACGTGCATATCGTGGTAGCCAACAGCAAATGTGCAAATCGTGGTAGCCAACAGCAAACGTGCAAATCGTGGTAGCCAACAGCAAACGTGCAAATCGTGGTAGCCAATAGCAAACGTGCATATCGTGGTAGCCAATAGCAAACGTGCATATCGTGGTAGCCAACAGCAAATGTGCAAATCGTGGTAGCCAACAGCAAACGTGCAAATCGTGGTAGCCAATAGCAAACGTGCAAATCGTTGTAGCCAATAGCAAACGTGCAAATCGTGGTAGCCAATAGCAAATGTGCAAATCGTGGTAGCCAATAGCAAACGTGCATATCGTGGTAGCCAACAGCAAATGTGCATATCGTGGTAGCCAATAGCAAACGTGCATATCGTGGTAGCCAATAGCAAACGTGCAAATCGTGGTAGCCAACAGCAAATGTGCATATCGTGGTAGCCAACAGCAAATGTGCATATCGTGGTAGCCAATAGCAAACGTGCATATCGTGGTAGCCAACAGCAAACGTGCAAATCGTGGTAGCCAATAGCAAACGTGCATATCGTGGTAGCCAATAGCAAACGTGCATATCGTGGTAGCCAATAGCAAATGTGCAAATCGTGTCAGCCAACAGCAAACGTGCAAATCGTGGTAGCCAATAGCAAACGTGCATATCGTGGTAGCCAATAGCAAACGTGCAAATCGTGGTAGCCAACAGCAAACGTGCAAATCGTGGTAGCCAATAGCAAACGTGCATATCGTGGTAGCCAATAGCAAATGTGCAAATCGTGTCAGCCAACAGCAAACGTGCAAATCGTGGTAGCCAATAGCAAACGTGCATATCGTGGTAGCCAACAGCAAACGTGCAAATCGTGGTAGCCAACAGCAAACGTGCAAATCGTGGTAGCCAACAGCAAACGTGCAAATCGTGGTAGCCAACAGCAAACGTGCATATCGTGGTAGCCAACAGCAAACGTGCAAATCGTGGTAGCCAACAGCAAACGTGCAAATCGTGGTTGCCAATAGCAAATGTGCAAATCGTGTCAGCCAACAGCAAACGTGCAAATCGTGGTAGCCAATAGCAAACGTGCAAATCGTGGTAGCCAATAGCAAATGTGCATATCGTGGTAGCCAATAGCAAACGTGCAAATCGTGGTAGCCAATAGCAAACGTGCATATCGTGGTAGCCAATAGCAAACGTGCAAATCGTGGTAGCCAATAGCAAATGTGCATATCGTGGTAGCCAATAGCAAACGTGCAAATCGTGGTAGCCAATAGCAAATGTGCATATCGTGGTAGCCAATAGCAAACGTGCAAATCGTGTCAGCCAATAGCAAATGTGCAAATCGTGGTAGCCAATAGCAAATGTGCAAATCGTGGTAGCCAATAGCAAATGTGCATATCGTGGTAGCCAATAGCAAACGTGCAAATCGTGGTAGCCAATAGCAAATGTGCAAATCGTGTCAGCCAACAGCAAACGTGCAAATCGTGGTAGCCAATAGCAAATGTGCATATCGTGTCAGCCAATAGCAAATGTGCAAATCGTGGTAGCCAATAGCAAATGTGCAAATCGTGGTAGCCAATAGCAAACGTGCAAATCGTGGTAGCCAACAGCAAACGTGCATATCGTGGTAGCCAACAGCAAACGTGCAAATCGTGGCAGCCAACAGCAAACGTGCATATCGTGGCAGCCAATAGCAAACGTGCAAATCGTGGTAGCCAATAGCAAACGTGCAAATCGTGGCAGCCAATAGCAAACGTGCAAATCGTGGTAGCCAATAGCAAACGTGCAAATCGTGGTAGCCAACAGCAAACGTGCATATCGTGTCAGCCAATAGCAAACGTGCAAATCGTGGCAGCCAACAGCAAACGTGCATATCGTGGCAGCCAATAGCAAACGTGCAAATCGTGGTAGCCAATAGCAAACGTGCAAATCGTGGTAGCCAATAGCAAATGTGCAAATCGTGGTAGCCAACAGCAAACGTGCAAATCGTGGTAGCCAATAGCAAACGTGCAAATCGTGGCAGCCAACAGCAAACGTGCATATCGTGGCAGCCAATAGCAAACGTGCAAATCGTGTCAGCCAACAGCAAACGTGCATATCGTGGCAGCCAACAGCAAACGTGCAAATCGTGGTAGCCAACAGCAAACGTGCAAATCGTGTCAGCCAACAGCAAATGTGCAAATCGTGGCAGCCAACAGCAAACGTGCAAATCGTGGTAGCCAACAGCAAATGTGCAAATCGTGGTAGCCAACAGCAAATGTGCAAATCGTGGCAGCCAACAGCAAACGTGCAAATCGTGGTAGCCAACAGCAAACGTGCAAATCGTGGCAGCCAACAGCAAACGTGCAAATCGTGGTAGCCAACAGCAAACGTGCAAATCGTGTCAGCCAACAGCAAATGTGCAAATCGTGGTAGCCAACAGCAAACGTGCAAATCGTGTCAGCCAACAGCAAACGTGCAAATCGTGGTAGCCAACAGCAAACGTGCAAATCGTGTCAGCCAACAGCAAATGTGCAAATCGTGGTAGCCAACAGCAAACGTGCAAATCGTGTCAGCCAACAGCAAATGTGCAAATCGTGGCAGCCAACAGCAAACGTGCAAATCGTGGTAGCCAACAGCAAACGTGCAAATCGTGGCAGCCAATAGCAAATGTGCAAATCGTGTCAGCCAACAGCAAACGTGCATATCGTGGCAGCCAATAGCAAATGTGCAAATCGTGGTAGCCAATAGCAAATGTGCAAATCGTGTCAGCCAACAGCAAACGTGCATATCGTGGCAGCCAATAGCAAACGTGCAAATCGTGGTAGCCAACAGCAAATGTGCAAATCGTGGCAGCCAACAGCAAACGTGCAAATCGTGGTAGCCAACAGCAAACGTGCAAATCGTGGTTGCCAATAGCAAACGTGCAAATCGTGGCAGCCAACAGCAAATGTGCATATCGTGGTAGCCAACAGCAAATGTGCAAATCGTGGTAGCCAATAGCAAACGTGCAAATCGTGGCAGCCAACAGCAAATGTGCAAATCGTGGTAGCCAATAGCAAACGTGCAAATCGTGGTAGCCAACAGCAAATGTGCAAATCGTGGCAGCCAACAGCAAATGTGCAAATCGTGGCAGCCAACAGCAAACGTGCAAATCGTGGTAGCCAACAGCAAATGTGCAAATCGTGGCAGCCAACAGCAAATGTGCAAATCGTGGCAGCCAACAGCAAATGTGCAAATCGTGGCAGCCAACAGCAAATGGGCAAATCGTGGCAGCCAACAGCAAATGTGCAAATCGTGGCAGCCAACAGCAAATGTGCAAATCGTGGCAGCCAACAGCAAATGTGCAAATCGTGGCAGCCAACAGCAAATGTGCAAATCGTGGCAGCCAACAGCAAATGTGCAAATCGTGGCAGCCAACAGCAAATGTGCAAATCGTGGCAGCCAACAGCAAATGTGCAAATCGTGGCAGCCAACAGCAAACGTGCAAATCGTGGTAGCCAACAGCAAATGTGCAAATCGTGGCAGCCAATAGCAAATGTGCAAATCGTGGCAGCCAACAGCAAATGTGCAAATCGTGGCAGCCAACAGCAAACGTGCAAATCGTGGTAGCCAACAGCAAATGTGCAAATCGTGGCAGCCAACAGCAAACGTGCAAATCGTGGCAGCCAATAGCAAACGTGCAAATCGTGGCAGCCAACAGCAAATGTGCAAATCGTGGCAGCCAACAGCAAACGTGCAAATCGTGGCAGCCAACAGCAAACGTGCAAATCGTGGCAGCCAATAGCAAACGTGCAAATCGTGGCAGCCAACAGCAAACGTGCAAATCGTGGTAGCCAACAGCAAATGTGCAAATCGTGGCAGCCAACAGCAAATGTGCAAATCGTGGCAGCCAATAGCAAACGTGCAAATCGTGGTAGCCAACAGCAAATGTGCAAATCGTGGTAGCCAACAGCAAATGTGCAAATCGTGGCAGCCAACAGCAAACGTGCAAATCGTGGCAGCCAACAGCAAACGTGCAAATCGTGGTAGCCAACAGCAAATGTGCAAATCGTGGCAGCCAACAGCAAATGTGCAAATCGTGGCAGCCAACAGCAAACGTGCAAATCGTGGTAGCCAACAGCAAATGTGCAAATCGTGGCAGCCAACAGCAAATGTGCAAATCGTGGCAGCCAATAGCAAACGTGCAAATCGTGGTAGCCAACAGCAAATGTGCAAATCGTGGTAGCCAACAGCAAATGTGCAAATCGTGGCAGCCAACAGCAAACGTGCAAATCGTGGCAGCCAACAGCAAACGTGCAAATCGTGGTAGCCAACAGCAAATGTGCAAATCGTGGCAGCCAACAGCAAATGTGCAAATCGTGGTAGCCAACAGCAAATGTGCAAATCGTGGCAGCCAACAGCAAACGTGCAAATCGTGGCAGCCAACAGCAAATGTGCAAATCGTGGCAGCCAACAGCAAACGTGCAAATCGTGGTAGCCAACAGCAAATGTGCAAATCGTGGCAGCCAACAGCAAACGTGCAAATCGTGGTAGCCAACAGCAAATGTGCAAATCGTGGCAGCCAACAGCAAACGTGCAAATCGTGGTAGCCAACAGCAAATGTGCAAATCGTGGCAGCCAACAGCAAATGTGCAAATCGTGGCAGCCAACAGCAAACGTGCAAATCGTGGTAGCCAACAGCAAATGTGCAAATCGTGGCAGCCAACAGCAAACGTGCAAATCGTGGTAGCCAACAGCAAACGTGCAAATCGTGGTAGCCAACAGCAAATGTGCAAATCGTGGTAGCCAATAGCAAATGTGCAAATCGTGTCAGCCAACAGCAAACGTGCATATCGTGGCAGCCAATAGCAAACGTGCAAATCGTGGTAGCCAACAGCAAATGTGCAAATCGTGTCAGCCAATAGCAAACGTGCAAATCGTGGTAGCCAACAGCAAATGTGCAAATCGTGGTAGCCAACAGCAAATGTGCAAATCGTGGCAGCCAACAGCAAACGTGCAAATCGTGGCAGCCAACAGCAAACGTGCAAATCGTGGTAGCCAATAGCAAATGTGCAAATCGTGGTAGCCAATAGCAAATGTGCAAATCGTGGTAGCCAACAGCAAACGTGCAAATCGTGGTAGCCAACAGCAAACGTGCAAATCGTGGCAGCCAATAGCAAACGTGCAAATCGTGTCAGCCAATAGCAAACGTGCAAATCGTGGTAGCCAACAGCAAACGTGCAAATCGTGGCAGCCAACAGCAAACGTGCAAATCGTGGTAGCCAACAGCAAACGTGCAAATCGTGGTAGCCAACAGCAAACGTGCAAATCGTGTCAGCCAACAGCAAATGTGCAAATCGTGCCAGCCAATAGCAAATGTGCAAATCGTGGCAGCCAACAGCAAATGTGCAAATCGTGTCAGCCAATAGCAAATGTGCAAATCGTGTCAGCCAATAGCAAACGTGCAAATCGTGGCAGCCAACAGCAAATGTGCAAATCGTGTCAGCCAATAGCAAACGTGCAAATCGTGGTAGCCAATAGCAAATGTGCAAATCGTGGCAGCCAACAGCAAATGTGCAAATCGTGGCAGCCAACAGCAAATGTGCAAATCGTGGCAGCCAACAGCAAATGTGCAAATCGTGGCAGCCAACAGTAAATGTGCAAATCGTGGTAGCCAACAGCAAACGTGCAAATCGTGGTAGCCAACAGCAAACGTGCAAATCGTGGTAGTCAACAGCAAATGTGCAAATCGTGGCAGCCAACAGCAAATGTGCAAATCGTGGTAGCCAATAGCAAATGTGCAAATCGTGGCAGCCAACAGCAAATGTGCAAATCGTGGTAGCCAACAGCAAATGTGCAAATCGTGGCAGCCAACAGCAAACGTGCAAATCGTGGCAGCCAACAGCAAACGTGCAAATCGTGGCAGCCAATAGCAAACGTGCAAATCGTGGTAGCCAACAGCAAACGTGCAAATCGTGGCAGCCAATAGCAAACGTGCAAATCGTGTCAGCCAACAGCAAACGTGCAAATCGTGGTAGCCAACAGCAAATGTGCAAATCGTGGTAGCCAACAGCAAATGTGCAAATCGTGGCAGCCAACAGCAAACGTGCAAATCGTGGCAGCCAACAGCAAACGTGCATATCGTGGTAGCCAACAGCAAATGTGCAAATCGTGGCAGCCAACAGCAAACGTGCATATCGTGGCAGCCAATAGCAAACGTGCAAATCGTGGTAGCCAACAGCAAACGTGCATATCGTGGTAGCCAACAGCAAACGTGCAAATCGTGGCAGCCAACAGCAAACGTGCATATCGTGGCAGCCAATAGCAAACGTGCAAATCGTGGTAGCCAACAGCAAACGTGCAAATCGTGGCAGCCAATAGCAAACGTGCAAATCGTGTCAGCCAACAGCAAACGTGCAAATCGTGGTAGCCAACAGCAAATGTGCAAATCGTGGTAGCCAACAGCAAATGTGCAAATCGTGGCAGCCAACAGCAAACGTGCAAATCGTGGCAGCCAACAGCAAACGTGCAAATCGTGGCAGCCAATAGCAAACGTGCAAATCGTGGTAGCCAACAGCAAACGTGCAAATCGTGGCAGCCAATAGCAAACGTGCAAATCGTGTCAGCCAACAGCAAATGTGCAAATCGTGGCAGCCAACAGCAAATGTGCAAATCGTGGTAGCCAACAGCAAATGTGCAAATCGTGGTAGCCAACAGCAAATGTGCAAATCGTGGCAGCCAACAGCAAACGTGCAAATCGTGGCAGCCAACAGCAAACGTGCAAATCGTGGCAGCCAACAGCAAACGTGCAAATCGTGGTAGCCAATAGCAAACGTGCAAATCGTGGTAGCCAACAGCAAACGTGCAAATCGTGGCAGCCAATAGCAAACGTGCAAATCGTGTCAGCCAACAGCAAATGTGCAAATCGTGGTAGCCAATAGCAAACGTGCAAATCGTGGCAGCCAACAGCAAACGTGCAAATCGTGGTAGCCAACAGCAAATGTGCAAATCGTGGCAGCCAACAGCAAATGTGCAAATCGTGGTAGCCAATAGCAAATGTGCAAATCGTGGTAGCCAACAGCAAATGTGCAAATCGTGGCAGCCAACAGCAAATGTGCAAATCGTGGCAGCCAACAGCAAACCTGCAAATCGTGGTAGCCAACAGCAAATGTGCAAATCGTGGCAGCCAATAGCAAATGTGCAAATCGTGGTAGCCAATAGCAAACGTGCAAATCGTGGCAGCCAATAGCAAATGTGCAAATCGTGGCAGCCAATAGCAAACGTGCAAATCGTGTCAGCCAACAGCAAATGTGCAAATCGTGGTAGCCAATAGCAAACGTGCAAATCGTGGCAGCCAACAGCAAACGTGCAAATCGTGGTAGCCAACAGCAAATGTGCAAATCGTGGCAGCCAACAGCAAATGTGCAAATCGTGGTAGCCAATAGCAAATGTGCAAATCGTGGTAGCCAACAGCAAACGTGCAAATCGTGGTAGCCAACAGCAAACGTGCAAATCGTGGCAGCCAACAGCAAACGTGCAAATCGTGGCACCCAACAGCAAACGTGCAAATCGTGGTAGCCAACAGCAAACGTGCAAATCGTGGCAGCCAATAGCAAACGTGCAAATCGTGGTAGCCAACAGCAAACGTGCAAATCGTGGCAGCCAACAGCAAACGTGCAAATCGTGGTAGCCAATAGCAAACGTGCATATCGTGGCAGCCAATAGCAAACGTGCAAATCGTGTCAGCCAACAGCAAACGTGCAAATCGTGGTAGCCAATAGCAAACGTGCATATCGTGGCAGCCAATAGCAAACGTGCATATCGTGGCAGCCAACAGCAAACGTGCAAATCGTGGCAGCCAACAGCAAACGTGCAAATCGTGGCAGCCAATAGCAAACGTGCAAATCGTGGTAGCCAACAGCAAACGTGCAATTCGTGGCAGCCAATAGCAAACGTGCATATCGTGGCAGCCAATAGCAAACGTGCATATCGTGGTAGCCAATAGCAAACGTGCAAATCGTGGCAGCCAATAGCAAACGTGCATATCGTGGTAGCCAATAGCAAATGTGCAAATCGTGGTAGCCAATAGCAAATGTGCAAATCGTGGCAGCCAATAGCAAACGTGCATATCGTGGTAGCCAATAGCAAACGTGCATATCGTGGTAGCCAATAGCAAATGTGCAAATCGTGGTAGCCAATAGCAAATGTGCAAATCGTGGTAGCCAATAGCAAATGTGCAAATCGTGGTAGCCAATAGCAAATGTGCAAATCGTGTCAGCCAATAGCAAACGTGCATATCGTGGTAGCCAATAGCAAATGTGCAAATCGTGTCAGCCAACAGCAAACGTGCAAATCGTGGTAGCCAATAGCAAATGTGCAAATCGTGGTAGCCAATAGCAAATGTGCAAATCGTGTCAGCCAACAGCAAACGTGCAAATCGTGGTAGCCAATAGCAAACGTGCATATCGTGGCAGCCAATAGCAAATGTGCAAATCGTGGTAGCCAATAGCAAATGTGCAAATCGTGGTAGCCAATAGCAAATGTGCAAATCGTGTCAGCCAATAGCAAACGTGCATATCGTGGTAGCCAATAGCAAATGTGCAAATCGTGTCAGCCAACAGCAAACGTGCAAATCGTGGTAGCCAATAGCAAACGTGCAAATCGTGGTAGCCAACAGCAAACGTGCATATCGTGGTAGCCAATAGCAAACGTGCAAATCGTGGTAGCCAACAGCAAACGTGCAAATCGTGGTAGCCAATAGCAAATGTGCAAATCGTGGTAGCCAATAGCAAATGTGCAAATCGTGGTAGCCAATAGCAAATGTGCAAATCGTGTCAGCCAACAGCAAATGTGCAAATCGTGGTAGCCAACAGCAAACGTGCAAATCGTGTCAGCCAACAGCAAACGTGCAAATCGTGGTAGCCAATAGCAAACGTGCAAATCGTGGTAGCCAACAGCAAACGTGCATATCGTGGTAGCCAATAGCAAACGTGCAAATCGTGGTAGCCAACAGCAAACGTGCAAATCGTGGTAGCCAATAGCAAATGTGCAAATCGTGGTAGCCAATAGCAAATGTGCAAATCGTGGTAGCCAATAGCAAATGTGCAAATCGTGGTAGCCAATAGCAAATGTGCAAATCGTGTCAGCCAATAGCAAACGTGCATATCGTGGTAGCCAATAGCAAATGTGCAAATCGTGTCAGCCAACAGCAAACGTGCAAATCGTGGTAGCCAATAGCAAACGTGCATATCGTGGTAGCCAATAGCAAATGTGCAAATCGTGTCAGCCAACAGCAAACGTGCAAATCGTGGTAGCCAATAGCAAACGTGCAAATCGTGGTAGCCAACAGCAAACGTGCATATCGTGGTAGCCAATAGCAAACGTGCAAATCGTGGTAGCCAACAGCAAACGTGCAAATCGTGGTAGCCAATAGCAAATGTGCAAATCGTGGTAGCCAATAGCAAATGTGCAAATCGTGGTAGCCAATAGCAAATGTGCAAATCGTGGTAGCCAATAGCAAATGTGCAAATCGTGTCAGCCAATAGCAAACGTGCATATCGTGGTAGCCAATAGCAAATGTGCAAATCGTGTCAGCCAACAGCAAACGTGCAAATCGTGGTAGCCAATAGCAAACGTGCATATCGTGGTAGCCAATAGCAAATGTGCAAATCGTGGTAGCCAATAGCAAATGTGCAAATCGTGTCAGCCAACAGCAAACGTGCAAATCGTGGTAGCCAACAGCAAATGTGCAAATCGTGTCAGCCAACAGCAAACGTGCAAATCGTGGTAGCCAATAGCAAACGTGCATATCGTGGTAGCCAATAGCAAATGTGCAAATCGTGGTAGCCAATAGCAAATGTGCAAATCGTGGTAGCCAATAGCAAACGTGCATATCGTGGTAGCCAATAGCAAATGTGCAAATCGTGTCAGCCAACAGCAAACGTGCAAATCGTGGTAGCCAATAGCAAACGTGCATATCGTGGTAGCCAATAGCAAATGTGCAAATCGTGGTAGCCAATAGCAAATGTGCAAATCGTGTCAGCCAACAGCAAATGTGCAAATCGTGGTAGCCAACAGCAAATGTGCAAATCGTGTCAGCCAACAGCAAACGTGCAAATCGTGGTAGCCAATAGCAAATGTGCAAATCGTGGCAGCCAACAGCAAATGTGCAAATCGTGGCAGCCAACAGCAAACGTGCAAATCGTGGTAGCCAACAGCAAATGTGCAAATCGTGGCAGCCAACAGCAAATGTGCAAATCGTGGCAGCCAACAGCAAACGTGCAAATCGTGGCAGCCAACAGCAAATGTGCAAATCGTGGTAGCCAATAGCAAATGTGCAAATCGTGTCAGCCAACAGCAAACGTGCAAATCGTGGTAGCCAATAGCAAATGTGCAAATCGTGGCAGCCAACAGCAAATGTGCAAATCGTGGCAGCCAACAGCAAACGTGCAAATCGTGGTAGCCAACAGCAAATGTGCAAATCGTGGCAGCCAACAGCAAATGTGCAAATCGTGGCAGCCAACAGCAAACGTGCAAATCGTGGCAGCCAACAGCAAACGTGCAAATCGTGGCAGCCAATAGCAAACGTGCAAATCGTGGTAGCCAACAGCAAATGTGCAAATCGTGGTAGCCAACAGCAAATGTGCAAATCGTGGCAGCCAACAGCAAACGTGCAAATCGTGGCAGCCAACAGCAAACGTGCAAATCGTGGTAGCCAACAGCAAATGTGCAAATCGTGGCAGCCAATAGCAAACGTGCAAATCGTGGTAGCCAACAGCAAATGTGCAAATCGTGGCAGCCAACAGCAAATGTGCAAATCGTGGCAGCCAACAGCAAACGTGCAAATCGTGGTAGCCAACAGCAAATGTGCAAATCGTGGCAGCCAACAGCAAACGTGCAAATCGTGGTAGCCAACAGCAAAGGTGCAAATCGTGGTAGCCAATAGCAAATGTGCAAATCGTGGTAGCCAACAGCAAATGTGCAAATCGTGGTAGCCAATAGCAAATGTGCAAATCGTGTCAGCCAACAGCAAACGTGCATATCGTGGCAGCCAATAGCAAACGTGCAAATCGTGGTAGCCAACAGCAAATGTGCAAATCGTGTCAGCCAATAGCAAACGTGCAAATCGTGGTAGCCAATAGCAAACGTGCAAATCGTGGTAGCCAACAGCAAATGTGCATATCGTGGTAGCCAACAGCAAATGTGCAAATCGTGGCAGCCAACAGCAAACGTGCAAATCGTGGCAGCCAATAGCAAACGTGCATATCGTGGCAGCCAATAGCAAACGTGCAAATCGTGGTAGCCAACAGCAAATGTGCAAATCGTGTCAGCCAATAGCAAACGTGCAAATCGTGGTAGCCAATAGCAAACGTGCATATCGTGGCAGCCAATAGCAAACGTGCAAATCGTGGCAGCCAACAGCAAACGTGCATATCGTGGCAGCCAATAGCAAACGTGCAAATCGTGGTAGCCAACAGCAAATGTGCAAATCGTGTCAGCCAATAGCAAACGTGCAAATCGTGGTAGCCAATAGCAAACGTGCAAATCGTGGTAGCCAACAGCAAATGTGCAAATCGTGGTAGCCAACAGCAAATGTGCAAATCGTGGCAGCCAACAGCAAACGTGCAAATCGTGGCAGCCAACAGCAAACGTGCAAATCGTGGTAGCCAATAGCAAATGTGCAAATCGTGGTAGCCAATAGCAAATGTGCAAATCGTGTCAGCCAACAGCAAACGTGCAAATCGTGGTAGCCAATAGCAAACGTGCATATCGTGGTAGCCAACAGCAAACGTGCAAATCGTGGCAGCCAATAGCAAACGTGCAAATCGTGTCAGCCAATAGCAAACGTGCAAATCGTGGCAGCCAACAGCAAACGTGCAAATCGTGGTAGCCAACAGCAAACGTGCAAATCGTGGTAGCCAACAGCAAACGTGCAAATCGTGGTTGCCAATAGCAAATGTGCAAATCGTGGTAGCCAATAGCAAATGTGCAAATCGTGTCAGCCAACAGCAAACGTGCAAATCGTGGTAGCCAATAGCAAATGTGCAAATCGTGGTAGCCAATAGCAAATGTGCAAATCGTGTCAGCCAACAGCAAACGTGCAAATCGTGGTAGCCAATAGCAAACGTGCATATCGTGGTAGCCAACAGCAAACGTGCAAATCGTGGTAGCCAATAGCAAACGTGCAAATCGTGTCAGCCAATAGCAAACGTGCAAATCGTGGCAGCCAACAGCAAACGTGCAAATCGTGGTAGCCAACAGCAAACGTGCAAATCGTG
Organism: Myxine glutinosa; assembly: GCF_964187855.1. Classification (NCBI taxonomy): domain Eukaryota; kingdom Metazoa; phylum Chordata; class Myxini; order Myxiniformes; family Myxinidae; genus Myxine; species Myxine glutinosa. The sequence goes on along the minus strand of NC_136264.1, from coordinate 78,385,096 downwards.
GTAGCCAACAGCAAACGTGCAAATCGTGGTAGCCAACAGCAAATGTGCAAATCGTGGCAACCAACAGCAAACGTGCAAATCGTGGCAGCCAACAGCAAACGTGCAAATCGTGGTAGCCAACAGCAAACGTGCAAATCGTGGTAGCCAACAGCAAACGTGCAAATCGTGGTAGCCAACAGCAAACGTGCAAATCGTGGTAGCCAATAGCAAATGTGCAAATCGTGGTAGCCAACAGCAAACGTGCAAATCGTGGTAGCCAATAGCAAATGTGCAAATCGTGGTTGCCAATAGCAAACGTGCAAATCGTGGTAGCCAATAGCAAATGTGCAAATCGTGGTAGCCAACAGCAAACGTGCAAATCGTGGTAGCCAATAGCAAATGTGCAAATCGTGGTAGCCAACAGCAAACGTGCAAATCGTGGTAGCCAACAGCAAACGTGCAAATCGTGGTAGCCAATAGCAAATGTGCAAATCGTGGTAGCCAACAGCAAACGTGCAAATCGTGGTAGCCAATAGCAAATGTGCAAATCGTGGTAGCCAACAGCAAACGTACATATCGTGGTAGCCAATAGCAAATGTGCAAATCGTGGTAGCCAACAGCAAACGTGCAAATCGTGGTAGCCAACAGCAAACGTGCAAATCGTGGTAGCCAACAGCAAACGTGCAAATCGTGGCAGCCAACAGCAAACGTGCAAATCGTGGTAGCCAACAGCAAACGTGCAAATCGTGGTAGCCAACAGCAAACGTGCAAATCGTGGTAGCCAATAGCAAATGTGCAAATCGTGTCAGCCAACAGCAAACGTGCAAATCGTGGCAGCCAACAGCAAACGTGCAAATCGTGGCAGCCAATAGCAAACGTGCATATCGTGGTAGCCAATAGCAAATGTGCAAATCGTGGTAGCCAATAGCAAATGTGCAAATCGTGGCAGCCAATAGCAAACGTGCATATCGTGGTAGCCAATAGCAAACGTGCATATCGTGGTAGCCAATAGCAAATGTGCAAATCGTGGTAGCCAATAGCAAATGTGCAAATCGTGGTAGCCAATAGCAAATGTGCAAATCGTGGTAGCCAATAGCAAATGTGCAAATCGTGTCAGCCAATAGCAAACGTGCATATCGTGGTAGCCAATAGCAAATGTGCAAATCGTGTCAGCCAACAGCAAACGTGCAAATCGTGGTAGCCAATAGCAAACGTGCAAATCGTGGCAGCCAACAGCAAACGTGCAAATCGTGGTAGCCAATAGCAAATGTGCAAATCGTGGTAGCCAATAGCAAATGTGCAAATCGTGGCAGCCAATAGCAAACGTGCAAATCGTGGTAGCCAATAGCAAATGTGCAAATCGTGGTAGCCAATAGCAAATGTGCAAATCGTGGTAGCCAATAGCAAATGTGCAAATCGTGGTAGCCAATAGCAAACGTGCAAATCGTGGTAGCCAATAGCAAATGTGCAAATCGTGGCAGCCAATAGCAAATGTGCAAATCGTGGTAGCCAATAGCAAATGTGCAAATCGTGGTAGCCAATAGCAAATGTGCAAATCGTGGTAGCCAATAGCAAATGTGCAAATCGTGGCAGCCAATAGCAAACGTGCAAATCGTGGTAGCCAATAGCAAATGTGCAAATCGTGGCAGCCAATAGCAAACGTGCAAATCGTGGTAGCCAATAGCAAATGTGCAAATCGTGGTAGCCAACAGCAAACGTGCAAATCGTGTCAGCCAACAGCAAACGTGCAAATCGTGGTAGCCAATAGCAAACGTGCATATCGTGGTAGCCAATAGCAAATGTGCAAATCGTGGTAGCCAATAGCAAATGTGCAAATCGTGTCAGCCAACAGCAAACGTGCAAATCGTGGTAGCCAATAGCAAATGTGCAAATCGTGTCAGCCAACAGCAAATGTGCAAATCGTGGTAGCCAATAGCAAATGTGCAAATCGTGGCAGCCAACAGCAAATGTGCAAATCGTGGTAGCCAACAGCAAATGTGCAAATCGTGGCAGCCAATAGCAAACGTGCAAATCGTGGTAGCCAACAGCAAATGTGCAAATCGTGGTAGCCAATAGCAAATGTGCAAATCGTGGCAGCCAATAGCAAACGTGCAAATCGTGGTAGCCAACAGCAAATGTGCAAATCGTGGTAGCCAACAGCAAATGTGCAAATCGTGGCAGCCAACAGCAAACGTGCAAATCGTGGCAGCCAACAGCAAACGTGCAAATCGTGGTAGCCAACAGCAAATGTGCAAATCGTGGCAGCCAACAGCAAATGTGCAAATCGTGGCAGCCAACAGCAAACGTGCAAATCGTGGTAGCCAACAGCAAATGTGCAAATCGTGGCAGCCAACAGCAAACGTGCAAATCGTGGTAGCCAACAGCAAATGTGCAAATCGTGGCAGCCAACAGCAAACGTGCAAATCGTGGTAGCCAACAGCAAAGGTGCAAATCGTGGTCGCCAACAGCAAAGGTGCAAATCGTGGTAGCCAACAGCAAATGTGCAAATCGTGGTAGCCAATAGCAAATGTGCAAATCGTGTCAGCCAACAGCAAACGTGCATATCGTGGCAGCCAATAGCAAACGTGCAAATCGTGGTAGCCAACAGCAAATGTGCAAATCGTGTCAGCCAATAGCAAACGTGCAAATCGTGGTAGCCAACAGCAAATGTGCAAATCGTGGTAGCCAACAGCAAATGTGCAAATCGTGGCAGCCAACAGCAAACGTGCAAATCGTGGCAGCCAACAGCAAACGTGCAAATCGTGGTAGCCAATAGCAAATGTGCAAATCGTGGTAGCCAATAGCAAATGTGCAAATCGTGTCAGCCAACAGCAAACGTGCAAATCGTGGTAGCCAATAGCAAACGTGCATATCGTGGTAGCCAACAGCAAACGTGCAAATCGTGGCAGCCAATAGCAAACGTGCAAATCGTGTCAGCCAATAGCAAACGTGCAAATCGTGGCAGCCAACAGCAAACGTGCAAATCGTGGTAGCCAACAGCAAACGTGCAAATCGTGGTAGCCAACAGCAAACGTGCAAATCGTGGTTGCCAATAGCAAATGTGCAAATCGTGGTAGCCAATAGCAAATGTGCAAATCGTGTCAGCCAACAGCAAACGTGCAAATCGTGGTAGCCAATAGCAAATGTGCAAATCGTGGTAGCCAATAGCAAATGTGCAAATCGTGTCAGCCAACAGCAAACGTGCAAATCGTGGTAGCCAATAGCAAACGTGCATATCGTGGTAGCCAACAGCAAACGTGCAAATCGTGGTAGCCAATAGCAAACGTGCAAATCGTGTCAGCCAATAGCAAACGTGCAAATCGTGGCAGCCAACAGCAAACGTGCAAATCGTGGTAGCCAACAGCAAACGTGCAAATCGTGGTAGCCAACAGCAAACGTGCAAATCGTGGTAGCCAACAGCAAACGTGCAAATCGTGGTAGCCAATAGCAAATGTGCAAATCGTGGTAGCCAACAGCAAACGTGCAAATCGTGGTAGCCAATAGCAAATGTGCAAATCGTGGTTGCCAATAGCAAACGTGCAAATCGTGGTAGCCAATAGCAAATGTGCAAATCGTGGTAGCCAACAGCAAACGTGCAAATCGTGGTAGCCAACAGCAAACGTGCAAATCGTGGTAGCCAACAGCAAACGTGCAAATCGTGGTAGCCAACAGCAAACGTGCAAATCGTGGTAGCCAATAGCAAATGTGCAAATCGTGGTAGCCAATAGCAAATGTGCAAATCGTGGTAGCCAACAGCAAACGTGCAAATCGTGGTAGCCAACAGCAAATGTGCAAATCGTGGTAGCCAACAGCAAACGTGCAAATCGTGGTAGCCAACAGCAAACGTGCAAATCGTGGTAGCCAATAGCAAATGTGCAAATCGTGGTAGCCAACAGCAAACGTGCAAATCGTGGTAGCCAATAGCAAATGTGCAAATCGTGGTAGCCAACAGCAAACGTACATATCGTGGTAGCCAATAGCAAATGTGCAAATCGTGGTAGCCAACAGCAAACGTGCAAATCGTGGTAGCCAATAGCAAATGTGCAAATCGTGGTAGCCAACAGCAAACGTGCAAATCGTGGCAGCCAACAGCAAACGTGCAAATCGTGGTAGCCAACAGCAAACGTGCAAATCGTGGTAGCCAACAGCAAACGTGCAAATCGTGGCAGCCAACAGCAAACGTGCAAATCGTGGTAGCCAACAGCAAACGTGCAAATCGTGGTAGCCAACAGCAAACGTGCAAATCGTGGTAGCCAATAGCAAATGTGCAAATCGTGTCAGCCAACAGCAAACGTGCAAATCGTGGTAGCCAATAGCAAATGTGCAAATCGTGGTAGCCAATAGCAAATGTGCAAATCGTGTCAGCCAACAGCAAACGTGCAAATCGTGGTAGCCAATAGCAAATGTGCAAATCGTGGTAGCCAATAGCAAATGTGCAAATCGTGTCAGCCAACAGCAAACGTGCAAATCGTGGTAGCCAATAGCAAATGTGCAAATCGTGGTAGCCAATAGCAAATGTGCAAATCGTGGCAGCCAACAGCAAACGTGCAAATCGTGGCAGCCAACAGCAAACGTGCAAATCGTGGCAGCCAACAGCAAACGTGCAAATCGTGGCAGCCAACAGCAAACGTGCAAATCGTGGCAGCCAACAGCAAACGTGCAAATCGTGGCAGCCAACAGCAAACGTGCAAATCGTGGCAGCCAACAGCAAACGTGCAAATCGTGGCAGCCAACAGCAAACGTGCAAATCGTGGTAGCCAATAGCAAACGTGCAAATCGTGGCAGCCAACAGCAAACGTGCAAATCGTGGCAGCCAACAGCAAACGTGCAAATCGTGGCAGCCAACAGCAAACGTGCAAATCGTGGTAGCCAATAGCAAATGTGCAAATCGTGGTAGCCAACAGCAAACGTGCAAATCGTGGTAACCAATAGCAAATGTGCAAATCGTGGTAGCCAACAGCAAACGTGCAAATCGTGGTAGCCAATAGCAAATGTGCAAATCGTGGTAGCCAACAGCAAACGTACATATCGTGGTAGCCAATAGCAAATGTGCAAATCGTGGTAGCCAACAGCAAACGTGCAAATCGTGGCAGCCAACAGCAAACGTGCAAATCGTGGTAGCCAACAGCAAACGTGCAAATCGTGGTAGCCAATAGCAAATGTGCAAATCGTGTCAGCCAACAGCAAACGTGCAAATCGTGGCAGCCAATAGCAAACGTGCAAATCGTGGTAGCCAACAGCAAACGTGCATATCGTGGTAGCCAATAGCAAAGTGCAAATCGTGGTAGCCAATAGCAAATGTGCAAATCGTGGCAGCCAATAGCAAACGTGCATATCGTGGTAGCCAATAGCAAACGTGCATATCGTGGTAGCCAATAGCAAATGTGCAAATCGTGGTAGCCAATAGCAAATGTGCAAATCGTGGTAGCCAATAGCAAATGTGCAAATCGTGGTAGCCAATAGCAAATGGGCAAATCGTGTCAGCCAATAGCAAACGTGCATATCGTGGTAGCCAATAGCAAATGTGCAAATCGTGTCAGCCAACAGCAAACGTGCAAATCGTGGTAGCCAATAGCAAACGTGCAAATCGTGGCAGCCAATAGCAAACGTGCATATCGTGGTAGCCAATAGCAAATGTGCAAATCGTGGTAGCCAATAGCAAACGTGCAAATCGTGGCAGCCAATAGCAAACGTGCAAATCGTGGTAGCCAATAGCAAATGTGCAAATCGTGGTAGCCAATAGCAAATGTGCATATCGTGGTAGCCAATAGCAAACGTGCAAATCGTGTCAGCCAATAGCAAACGTGCATATCGTGGTAGCCAATAGCAAATGTGCAAATCGTGGTAGCCAATAGCAAATGTGCAAATCGTGGTAGCCAATAGCAAATGTGCAAATCGTGGTAGCCAATAGCAAATGTGCAAATCGTGGTAGCCAATAGCAAATGTGCAAATCGTGGTAGCCAATAGCAAATGTGCAAATCGTGTCAGCCAATAGCAAACGTGCATATCGTGGTAGCCAATAGCAAATGTGCAAATCGTGTCAGCCAACAACAAACGTGCAAATCGTGGTAGCCAATAGCAAACGTGCATATCGTGGTAGCCAATAGCAAATGTGCAAATCGTGTCAGCCAACAGCAAACGTGCAAATCGTGGTAGCCAATAGCAAACGTGCAAATCGTGGTAGCCAACAGCAAACGTGCATATCGTGGTAGCCAATAGCAAACGTGCAAATCGTGGTAGCCAACAGCAAACGTGCAAATCGTGGTAGCCAATAGCAAATGTGCAAATCGTGGCAGCCAACAGCAAATGTGCAAATCGTGGTAGCCAATAGCAAACGTGCATATCGTGGTAGCCAATAGCAAATGTGCAAATCGTGGTAGCCAATAGCAAATGTGCAAATCGTGGTAGCCAATAGCAAATGTGCAAATCGTGGTAGCCAATAGCAAATGTGCAAATCGTGGCAGCCAACAGCAAACGTGCAAATCGTGGCAGCCAATAGCAAACGTGCATATCGTGGTAGCCAATAGCAAATGTGCAAATCGTGGTAGCCAATAGCAAATGTGCAAATCGTGTCAGCCAACAGCAAACGTGCAAATCGTGGTAGCCAATAGCAAATGTGCAAATCGTGTCAGCCAACAGCAAATGTGCAAATCGTGGTAGCCAATAGCAAATGTGCAAATCGTGGCAGCCAACAGCAAATGTGCAAATCGTGTCAGCCAACAGCAAACGTGCAAATCGTGGTAGCCAATAGCAAATGTGCAAATCGTGGCAGCCAACAGCAAATGTGCAAATCGTGGTAGCCAATAGCAAATGTGCAAATCGTGGCAGCCAACAGCAAATGTGCAAATCGTGGCAGCCAACAGCAAATGTGCAAATCGTGGTAGCCAACAGCAAATGTGCAAATCGTGGCAGCCAACAGCAAATGTGCAAATCGTGGTAGCCAACAGCAAATGTGCAAATCGTGGCAGCCAACAGCAAACGTGCAAATCGTGGCAGCCAACAGCAAATGTGCAAATCGTGGTAGCCAACAGCAAACGTGCAAATCGTGGTAGCCAATAGCAAATGTGCAAATCGTGGTAGCCAATAGCAAATGTGCAAATCGTGGTAGCCAATAGCAAATGTGCAAATCGTGGTAGCCAATAGCAAACGTGCATATCGTGGTAGCCAATAGCAAATGTGCAAATCGTGGTAGCCAATAGCAAATGTGCAAATCGTGGTAGCCAATAGCAAATGTGCAAATCGTGGTAGCCAATAGCAAACGTGCATATCGTGGTAGCCAATAGCAAATGTGCAAATCGTGGTAGCCAATAGCAAATGTGCAAATCGTGGTAGCCAATAGCAAATGTGCAAATCGTGGTAGCCAATAGCAAATGTGCAAATCGTGGCAGCCAACAGCAAACGTGCAAATCGTGGCAGCCAATAGCAAACGTGCATATCGTGGTAGCCAATAGCAAATGTGCAAATCGTGGTAGCCAATAGCAAATGTGCAAATCGTGTCAGCCAACAGCAAACGTGCAAATCGTGGTAGCCAATAGCAAATGTGCAAATCGTGTCAGCCAACAGCAAATGTGCAAATCGTGGTAGCCAACAGCAAACGTGCATATCGTGGTAGCCAATAGCAAATGTGCAAATCGTGGTAGCCAATAGCAAATGTGCAAATCGTGTCAGCCAACAGCAAACGTGCAAATCGTGGTAGCCAATAGCAAATGTGCAAATCGTGGTAGCCAATAGCAAATGTGCAAATCGTGTCAGCCAACAGCAAACGTGCAAATCGTGGTAGCCAATAGCAAATGTGCAAATCGTGGTAGCCAACAGCAAATGTGCAAATCGTGTCAGCCAACAGCAAACGTGCATATCGTGGTAGCCAATAGCAAATGTGCAAATCGTGGTAGCCAATAGCAAATGTGCAAATCGTGTCAGCCAATAGCAAATGTGCAAATCGTGGCAGCCAACAGCAAACGTGCAAATCGTGGTAGCCAACAGCAAATGTGCAAATCGTGGTAGCCAATAGCAAATGTGCAAATCGTGGCAGCCAACAGCAAACGTGCAAATCGTGGTAGCCAACAGCAAACGTGCAAATCGTGTCAGCCAATAGCAAATGTGCAAATCGTGGCAGCCAACAGCAAACGTGCAAATCGTGGTAGCCAATAGCAAATGTGCAAATCGTGTCAGCCAACAGCAAACGTGCAAATCGTGGTAGCCAATAGCAAATGTGCAAATCGTGGCAGCCAACAGCAAATGTGCAAATCGTGTCAGCCAACAGCAAACGTGCAAATCGTGGTAGCCAATAGCAAATGTGCAAATCGTGGCAGCCAACAGCAAATGTGCAAATCGTGGCAGCCAACAGCAAACGTGCAAATCGTGGTAGCCAACAGCAAATGTGCAAATCGTGGCAGCCAACAGCAAATGTGCAAATCGTGGCAGCCAACAGCAAACGTGCAAATCGTGGCAGCCAACAGCAAATGTGCAAATCGTGGTAGCCAACAGCAAACGTGCAAATCGTGGTAGCCAATAGCAAATGTGCAAATCGTGGTAGCCAATAGCAAATGTGCAAATCGTGTCAGCCAACAGCAAACGTGCAAATCGTGGTAGCCAATAGCAAATGTGCAAATCGTGGCAGCCAACAGCAAATGTGCAAATCGTGGCAGCCAACAGCAAACGTGCAAATCGTGGTAGCCAACAGCAAATGTGCAAATCGTGGCAGCCAACAGCAAATGTGCAAATCGTGGCAGCCAACAGCAAACGTGCAAATCGTGGCAGCCAACAGCAAACGTGCAAATCGTGGCAGCCAATAGCAAACGTGCAAATCGTGGTAGCCAACAGCAAATGTGCAAATCGTGGCAGCCAACAGCAAACGTGCAAATCGTGGCAGCCAACAGCAAACGTGCAAATCGTGGTAGCCAACAGCAAATGTGCAAATCGTGGCAGCCAATAGCAAACGTGCAAATCGTGGTAGCCAACAGCAAATGTGCAAATCGTGGCAGCCAACAGCAAATGTGCAAATCGTGGCAGCCAACAGCAAACGTGCAAATCGTGGTAGCCAACAGCAAATGTGCAAATCGTGGCAGCCAACAGCAAACGTGCAAATCGTGGTAGCCAACAGCAAAGGTGCAAATCGTGGTAGCCAACAGCAAATGTGCAAATCGTGGTAGCCAACAGCAAATGTGCAAATCGTGGTAGCCAATAGCAAATGTGCAAATCGTGTCAGCCAACAGCAAACGTGCATATCGTGGCAGCCAATAGCAAACGTGCAAATCGTGGTAGCCAACAGCAAATGTGCAAATCGTGTCAGCCAATAGCAAACGTGCAAATCGTGGTAGCCAACAGCAAATGTGCAAATCGTGGTAGCCAACAGCAAATGTGCAAATCGTGGCAGCCAACAGCAAACGTGCAAATCGTGGCAGCCAACAGCAAACGTGCAAATCGTGGTAGCCAATAGCAAATGTGCAAATCGTGGTAGCCAATAGCAAATGTGCAAATCGTGTCAGCCAACAGCAAACGTGCAAATCGTGGTAGCCAATAGCAAACGTGCATATCGTGGTAGCCAACAGCAAACGTGCAAATCGTGGCAGCCAATAGCAAACGTGCAAATCGTGTCAGCCAATAGCAAACGTGCAAATCGTGGCAGCCAACAGCAAACGTGCAAATCGTGGTAGCCAACAGCAAACGTGCAAATCGTGGTAGCCAACAGCAAACGTGCAAATCGTGGTTGCCAATAGCAAATGTGCAAATCGTGGTAGCCAACAGCAAACGTGCAAATCGTGGTAGCCAATAGCAAATGTGCAAATCGTGTCAGCCAACAGCAAACGTGCAAATCGTGGTAGCCAATAGCAAATGTGCAAATCGTGGTAGCCAATAGCAAATGTGCAAATCGTGTCAGCCAACAGCAAACGTGCAAATCGTGTCAGCCAACAGCAAACGTGCAAATCGTGGTAGCCAACAGCAAACGTGCAAATCGTGGTAGCCAACAGCAAACGTGCAAATCGTGGCAGCCAACAGCAAACGTGCAAATCGTGGTAGCCAACAGCAAACGTGCAAATCGTGGTAGCCAACAGCAAACGTGCAAATCGTGGTAGCCAACAGCAAACGTGCAAATCGTGGTAGCCAATAGCAAATGTGCAAATCGTGGTAGCCAACAGCAAACGTGCAAATCGTGGTAGCCAATAGCAAATGTGCAAATCGTGGTAGCCAATAGCAAATGTGCAAATCGTGGTAGCCAATAGCAAATGTGCAAATCGTGGTAGCCAATAGCAAATGTGCAAATCGTGGTAGCCAATAGCAAATGTGCATATCGTGGTAGCCAATAGCAAATGTGCAAATCGTGGTAGCCAATAGCAAATGTGCAAATCGTGGCAGCCAATAGCAAACGTGCATATCGTGGTAGCCAATAGCAAATGTGCAAATCGTGGTAGCCAATAGCAAATGTGCAAATCGTGGTAGCCAATAGCAAATGTGCAAATCGTGTCAGCCAATAGCAAACGTGCATATCGTGGTAGCCAATAGCAAATGTGCAAATCGTGGTAGCCAACAGCAAACGTGCAAATCGTGGTAGCCAATAGCAAATGTGCAAATCGTGTCAGCCAACAGCAAACGTGCAAATCGTGGTAGCCAATAGCAAATGTGCAAATCGTGGTAGCCAATAGCAAATGTGCAAATCGTGGTAGCCAATAGCAAATGTGCAAATCGTGTCAGCCAACAGCAAACGTGCAAATCGTGGTAGCCAATAGCAAATGTGCAAATCGTGTCAGCCAATAGCAAATGTGCAAATCGTGGTAGCCAATAGCAAATGTGCAAATCGTGGTAGCCAATAGCAAATGTGCAAATCGTGGTAGCCAATAGCAAATGTGCAAATCGTGGTAGCCAATAGCAAATGTGCAAATCGTGTCAGCCAACAGCAAACGTGCAAATCGTGGTAGCCAATAGCAAATGTGCAAATCGTGTCAGCCAATAGCAAACGTGCATATCGTGGTAGCCAATAGCAAATGTGCAAATCGTGTCAGCCAACAGCAAACGTGCAAATCGTGGTAGCCAATAGCAAATGTGCAAATCGTGGTAGCCAATAGCAAATGTGCAAATCGTGGTAGCCAACAGCAAACGTGGAAATCGTGGTAGCCAATAGCAAACGTGCATATCGTGGCAGCCAACAGCAAATGTGCAAATCGTGGTAGCCAATAGCAAACGTGCATATCGTGGTAGCCAATAGCAAATGTGCAAATCGTGTCAGCCAATAGCAAACGTGCAAATCGTGGTAGCCAATAGCAAACGTGCATATCGTGGTAGCCAATAGCAAATGTGCAAATCGTGGTAGCCAATAGCAAACGTGCATATCGTGGTAGCCAATAGCAAATGTGCAAATCGTGGTAGCCAATAGCAAACGTGCATATCGTGGTAGCCAATAGCAAATGTGCAAATCGTGGTAGCCAATAGCAAACGTGCATATCGTGGTAGCCAATAGCAAATGTGCAAATCGTGTCAGCCAATAGCAAACGTGCATATCGTGGTAGCCAATAGCAAATGTGCAAATCGTGGTAGCCAACAGCAAACGTGCAAATCGTGGTAGCCAACAGCAAATGTGCAAATCGTGGTAGCCAACAGCAAACGTGCAAATCGTGGTAGCCAACAGCAAACGTGCAAATCGTGGTAGCCAATAGCAAATGTGCAAATCGTGGTAGCCAATAGCAAATGTGCAAATCGTGGTAGCCAACAGCAAACGTGCAAATCGTGGTAGCCAACAGCAAACGTGCAAATCGTGGTAGCCAATAGCAAATGTGCAAATCGTGTCAGCCAATAGCAAACGTGCATATCGTGGCAGCCAACAGCAAATGTGCAAATCGTGGTAGCCAATAGCAAACGTGCAAATCGTGGTAGCCAATAGCAAACGTGCATATCGTGGTAGCCAATAGCAAATGTGCAAATCGTGTCAGCCAACAGCAAACGTGCAAATCGTGGTAGCCAATAGCAAATGTGCAAATCGTGGTAGCCAATAGCAAATGTGCAAATCGTGGTAGCCAATAGCAAACGTGCAAATCGTGGTAGCCAACAGCAAACGTGCATATCGTGGTAGCCAATAGCAAATGTGCAAATCGTGGTAGCCAATAGCAAATGTGCAAATCGTGTCAGCCAACAGCAAACGTGCAAATCGTGGTAGCCAATAGCAAATGTGCAAATCGTGGTAGCCAATAGCAAATGTGCAAATCGTGGTAGCCAATAGCAAATGTGCAAATCGTGTAAGCCAATAGCAAACGTGCATATCGTGGTAGCCAATAGCAAATGTGCAAATCGTGTCAGCCAACAGCAAATGTGCAAATCGTGGTAGCCAACAGCAAATGTGCAAATCGTGTCAGCCAACAGCAAATGTGCAAATCGTGGTAGCCAATAGCAAATGTGCAAATCGTGGTAGCCAACAGCAAATGTGCAAATCGTGTCAGCCAACAGCAAATGTGCAAATCGTGGTAGCCAACAGCAAATGTGCAAATCGTGGTAGCCAACAGCAAATGTGCAAATCGTGGCAGCCAATAGCAAACGTGCAAATCGTGTCAGCCAACAGCAAACGTGCAAATCGTGTCAGCCAACAGCAAACGTGCAAATCGTGGTAGCCAATAGCAAACGTGCATATCGTGGTAGCCAATAGCAAATGTGCAAATCGTGGTAGCCAACAGCAAACGTGCAAATCGTGGTAGCCAATAGCAAATGTGCAAATCGTGTCAGCCAACAGCAAATGTGCAAATCGTGGTAGCCAACAGCAAATGTGCAAATCGTGTCAGCCAACAGCAAATGTGCAAATCGTGTCAGCCAACAGCAAATGTGCAAATCGTGGTAGCCAATAGCAAATGTGCAAATCGTGGCAGCCAACAGCAAATGTGCAAATCGTGGTAGCCAACAGCAAATGTGCAAATCGTGGCAGCCAATAGCAAACGTGCAAATCGTGGTAGCCAACAGCAAATGTGCAAATCGTGGTAGCCAATAGCAAATGTGCAAATCGTGGCAGCCAATAGCAAACGTGCAAATCGTGGTAGCCAACAGCAAATGTGCAAATCGTGGTAGCCAACAGCAAATGTGCAAATCGTGGCAGCCAACAGCAAATGTGCAAATCGTGGTAGCCAACAGCAAATGTGCAAATCGTGGTAGCCAATAGCAAACGTGCAAATCGTGGTAGCCAACAGCAAATGTGCAAATCGTGGTAGCCAACAGCAAACGTGCAAATCGTGGCAGCCAACAGCAAACGTGCAAATCGTGGTAGCCAACAGCAAATGTGCAAATCGTGGCAGCCAACAGCAAATGTGCAAATCGTGGCAGCCAACAGCAAACGTGCAAATCGTGGTAGCCAACAGCAAATGTGCAAATCGTGGCAGCCAACAGCAAACGTGCAAATCGTGGTAGCCAACAGCAAATGTGCAAATCGTGGCAGCCAACAGCAAACGTGCAAATCGTGGTAGCCAACAGCAAAGGTGCAAATCGTGGTAGCCAACAGCAAAGGTGCAAATCGTGGTAGCCAACAGCAAATGTGCAAATCGTGGTAGCCAATAGCAAATGTGCAAATCGTGTCAGCCAACAGCAAACGTGCATATCGTGGCAGCCAATAGCAAACGTGCAAATCGTGGTAGCCAACAGCAAATGTGCAAATCGTGTCAGCCAACAGCAAACGTGCATATCGTGGCAGCCAATAGCAAACGTGCAAATCGTGGTAGCCAACAGCAAATGTGCAAATCGTGTCAGCCAATAGCAAACGTGCAAATCGTGGTAGCCAACAGCAAATGTGCAAATCGTGGTAGCCAACAGCAAATGTGCAAATCGTGGCAGCCAACAGCAAACGTGCAAATCGTGGCAGCCAACAGCAAACGTGCAAATCGTGGTAGCCAATAGCAAATGTGCAAATCGTGGTAGCCAATAGCAAATGTGCAAATCGTGTCAGCCAACAGCAAACGTGCAAATCGTGGTAGCCAATAGCAAACGTGCATATCGTGGTAGCCAACAGCAAACGTGCAAATCGTGGCAGCCAATAGCAAACGTGCAAATCGTGTCAGCCAATAGCAAACGTGCAAATCGTGGCAGCCAACAGCAAACGTGCAAATCGTGGTAGCCAACAGCAAACGTGCAAATCGTGGTAGCCAACAGCAAACGTGCAAATCGTGGTTGCCAATAGCAAATGTGCAAATCGTGGTAGCCAATAGCAAATGTGCAAATCGTGTCAGCCAACAGCAAACGTGCAAATCGTGGTAGCCAATAGCAAATGTGCAAATCGTGGTAGCCAATAGCAAACGTGCAAATCGTGGTAGCCAATAGCAAACGTGCAAATCGTGTCAGCCAATAGCAAACGTGCAAATCGTGGCAGCCAACAGCAAACGTGCAAATCGTGGTAGCCAACAGCAAACGTGCAAATCGTGGTAGCCAACAGCAAACGTGCAAATCGTGGTAGCCAACAGCAAACGTGCAAATCGTGGTAGCCAATAGCAAATGTGCAAATCGTGGTAGCCAACAGCAAACGTGCAAATCGTGGTAGCCAATAGCAAATGTGCAAATCGTGGTTGCCAATAGCAAACGTGCAAATCGTGGTAGCCAATAGCAAATGTGCAAATCGTGGTAGCCAACAGCAAACGTGCAAATCGTGGTAGCCAACAGCAAACGTGCAAATCGTGGTAGCCAACAGCAAACGTGCAAATCGTGGTAGCCAACAGCAAACGTGCAAATCGTGGTAGCCAATAGCAAATGTGCAAATCGTGGTAGCCAATAGCAAACGTGCAAATCGTGGTAGCCAACAGCAAACGTGCAAATCGTGGTAGCCAACAGCAAATGTGCAAATCGTGGTAGCCAACAGCAAACGTGCAAATCGTGGTAGCCAACAGCAAACGTGCAAATCGTGGTAGCCAATAGCAAATGTGCAAATCGTGGTAGCCAACAGCAAACGTGCAAATCGTGGTAGCCAATAGCAAATGTGCAAATCGTGGTAGCCAACAGCAAACGTACATATCGTGGTAGCCAATAGCAAATGTGCAAATCGTGGTAGCCAACAGCAAACGTGCAAATCGTGGTAGCCAATAGCAAATGTGCAAATCGTGGTAGCCAACAGCAAACGTGCAAATCGTGGCAGCCAACAGCAAACGTGCAAATCGTGGTAGCCAACAGCAAACGTGCAAATCGTGGTAGCCAACAGCAAACGTGCAAATCGTGGCAGCCAACAGCAAACGTGCAAATCGTGGTAGCCAACAGCAAACGTGCAAATCGTGGTAGCCAACAGCAAACGTGCAAATCGTGGTAGCCAATAGCAAATGTGCAAATCGTGTCAGCCAACAGCAAACGTGCAAATCGTGGTAGCCAATAGCAAATGTGCAAATCGTGGTAGCCAATAGCAAATGTGCAAATCGTGTCAGCCAACAGCAAACGTGCAAATCGTGGTAGCCAATAGCAAATGTGCAAATCGTGGTAGCCAATAGCAAATGTGCAAATCGTGTCAGCCAACAGCAAACGTGCAAATCGTGGTAGCCAACAGCAAACGTGCAAATCGTGGCAGCCAATAGCAAACGTGCAAATCCTGTCAGCCAACAGCAAACGTGCAAATCGTGGCAGCCAACAGCAAACGTGCAAATCGTGGTAGCCAACAGCAAACGTGCAAATCGTGGTAGCCAACAGCAAACGTGCAAATCGTGGTAGCCAACAGCAAACGTGCAAATCGTGGTAGCCAACAGCAAACGTGCAAATCGTGGTAGCCAACAGCAAACGTGCAAATCGTGGTAGCCAACAGCAAACGTGCAAATCGTGGTAGCCAACAGCAAACGTGCAAATCGTGGTAGCCAATAGCAAATGTGCAAATCGTGGTAGCCAATAGCAAATGTGCAAATCGTGGTAGCCAACAGCAAACGTGCAAATCGTGGTAGCCAACAGCAAACGTGCAAATCGTGGTAGCCAACAGCAAACGTGCAAATCGTGGTAGCCAATAGCAAATGTGCAAATCGTGGTAGCCAATAGCAAACGTGCATATCGTGGTAGCCAACAGCAAACGTGCAAATCGTGGTAGCCAACAGCAAATGTGCAAATCGTGGCAGCCAACAGCAAATGTGCAAATCGTGGCAGCCAACAGCAAACGTGCAAATCGTGGTAGCCAACAGCAAATGTGCAAATCGTGGCAGCCAACAGCAAACGTGCAAATCGTGGTAGCCAACAGCAAATGTGCAAATCGTGGCAGCCAACAGCAAACGTGCAAATCGTGGTAGCCAACAGCAAAGGTGCAAATCGTGGTAGCCAACAGCAAAGGTGCAAATCGTGGTAGCCAACAGCAAATGTGCAAATCGTGGTAGCCAATAGCAAATGTGCAAATCGTGTCAGCCAACAGCAAACGTGCATATCGTGGCAGCCAATAGCAAACGTGCAAATCGTGGTAGCCAACAGCAAATGTGCAAATCGTGTCAGCCAACAGCAAACGTGCATATCGTGGCAGCCAATAGCAAACGTGCAAATCGTGGTAGCCAACAGCAAATGTGCAAATCGTGTCAGCCAATAGCAAACGTGCAAATCGTGGTAGCCAACAGCAAATGTGCAAATCGTGGTAGCCAA
Source organism: Myxine glutinosa (assembly GCF_964187855.1). NCBI lineage: Eukaryota > Metazoa > Chordata > Myxini > Myxiniformes > Myxinidae > Myxine > Myxine glutinosa. The sequence continues at coordinate 78,368,569 of NC_136264.1, read as the reverse complement.
CAGCAAATGTGCAAATCGTGGCAGCCAACAGCAAACGTGCAAATCGTGGCAGCCAACAGCAAACGTGCAAATCGTGGTAGCCAATAGCAAATGTGCAAATCGTGGTAGCCAATAGCAAATGTGCAAATCGTGTCAGCCAACAGCAAACGTGCAAATCGTGGTAGCCAATAGCAAACGTGCATATCGTGGTAGCCAACAGCAAACGTGCAAATCGTGGCAGCCAATAGCAAACGTGCAAATCGTGTCAGCCAATAGCAAACGTGCAAATCGTGGCAGCCAACAGCAAACGTGCAAATCGTGGTAGCCAACAGCAAACGTGCAAATCGTGGTAGCCAACAGCAAACGTGCAAATCGTGGTTGCCAATAGCAAATGTGCAAATCGTGGTAGCCAATAGCAAATGTGCAAATCGTGTCAGCCAACAGCAAACGTGCAAATCGTGGTAGCCAATAGCAAATGTGCAAATCGTGGTAGCCAATAGCAAACGTGCAAATCGTGGTAGCCAATAGCAAACGTGCAAATCGTGTCAGCCAATAGCAAACGTGCAAATCGTGGCAGCCAACAGCAAACGTGCAAATCGTGGTAGCCAACAGCAAACGTGCAAATCGTGGTAGCCAACAGCAAACGTGCAAATCGTGGTAGCCAACAGCAAACGTGCAAATCGTGGTAGCCAATAGCAAATGTGCAAATCGTGGTAGCCAACAGCAAACGTGCAAATCGTGGTAGCCAATAGCAAATGTGCAAATCGTGGTTGCCAATAGCAAACGTGCAAATCGTGGTAGCCAATAGCAAATGTGCAAATCGTGGTAGCCAACAGCAAACGTGCAAATCGTGGTAGCCAACAGCAAACGTGCAAATCGTGGTAGCCAACAGCAAACGTGCAAATCGTGGTAGCCAACAGCAAACGTGCAAATCGTGGTAGCCAATAGCAAATGTGCAAATCGTGGTAGCCAATAGCAAACGTGCAAATCGTGGTAGCCAACAGCAAACGTGCAAATCGTGGTAGCCAACAGCAAATGTGCAAATCGTGGTAGCCAACAGCAAACGTGCAAATCGTGGTAGCCAACAGCAAACGTGCAAATCGTGGTAGCCAATAGCAAATGTGCAAATCGTGGTAGCCAACAGCAAACGTGCAAATCGTGGTAGCCAATAGCAAATGTGCAAATCGTGGTAGCCAACAGCAAACGTACATATCGTGGTAGCCAATAGCAAATGTGCAAATCGTGGTAGCCAACAGCAAACGTGCAAATCGTGGTAGCCAATAGCAAATGTGCAAATCGTGTCAGCCAACAGCAAACGTGCAAATCGTGGTAGCCAATAGCAAATGTGCAAATCGTGGTAGCCAATAGCAAATGTGCAAATCGTGTCAGCCAACAGCAAACGTGCAAATCGTGGTAGCCAATAGCAAATGTGCAAATCGTGGTAGCCAATAGCAAATGTGCAAATCGTGTCAGCCAACAGCAAACGTGCAAATCGTGGTAGCCAACAGCAAACGTGCAAATCGTGGCAGCCAATAGCAAACGTGCAAATCCTGTCAGCCAACAGCAAACGTGCAAATCGTGGCAGCCAACAGCAAACGTGCAAATCGTGGTAGCCAACAGCAAACGTGCAAATCGTGGTAGCCAACAGCAAACGTGCAAATCGTGGTAGCCAACAGCAAACGTGCAAATCGTGGTAGCCAACAGCAAACGTGCAAATCGTGGTAGCCAACAGCAAACGTGCAAATCGTGGTAGCCAACAGCAAACGTGCAAATCGTGGTAGCCAACAGCAAACGTGCAAATCGTGGTAGCCAATAGCAAATGTGCAAATCGTGGTAGCCAATAGCAAATGTGCAAATCGTGGTAGCCAACAGCAAACGTGCAAATCGTGGTAGCCAACAGCAAACGTGCAAATCGTGGTAGCCAACAGCAAACGTGCAAATCGTGGTAGCCAATAGCAAATGTGCAAATCGTGGTAGCCAATAGCAAACGTGCATATCGTGGTAGCCAACAGCAAACGTGCAAATCGTGGCAGCCAATAGCAAACGTGCAAATCGTGGCAGCCAACAGCAAACGTGCATATCGTGGTAGCCAATAGCAAACGTGCATATCGTGGTAGCCAATAGCAAACGTGCAAATCGTGGTAGCCAATAGCAAACGTGCAAATCGTGGTAGCCAATAGCAAATGTGCAAATCGTGGTCGCCAACAGCAAACGTGCAAATCGTGGTAGCCAACAGCAAACGTGCAAATCGTGGTAGCCAACAGCAAACGTGCAAATCGTGGTAGCCAATAGCAAATGTGCAAATCGTGGTAGCCAATAGCAAACGTGCATATCGTGGTAGCCAATAGCAAACGTGCAAATCGTGGCAGCCAACAGCAAACGTGCATATCGTGGTAGCCAATAGCAAACGTGCATATCGTGGTAGCCAATAGCAAACGTGCAAATCGTGGTAGCCAATAGCAAACGTGCAAATCGTGGTAGCCAATAGCAAATGTGCAAATCGTGGTAGCCAACAGCAAACGTGCATATCGTGGTAGCCAACAGCAAACGTGCAAATCGTGGTAGCCAATAGCAAATGTGCAAATCGTGGTAGCCAACAGCAAACGTGCATATCGTGGTAGCCAACAGCAAACGTGCATATCGTGGTAGCCAACAGCAAACGTGCAAATCGTGGCAGCCAATAGCAAATGTGCAAATCGTGTCAGCCAACAGCAAACGTGCATATCGTGGTAGCCAATAGCAAATGTGCAAATCGTGGTAGCCAACAGCAAACGTGCATATCGTGGTAGCCAACAGCAAACGTGCATATCGTGGTAGCCAATAGCAAATGTGCAAATCGTGGTAGCCAACAGCAAACGTGCATATCGTGGTAGCCAACAGCAAACGTGCATATCGTGGTAGCCAATAGCAAATGTGCAAATCGTGTCAGCCAACAGCAAACGTGCATATCGTGGTAGCCAATAGCAAATGTGCAAATCGTGGTAGCCAACAGCAAACGTGCATATCGTGGTAGCCAACAGCAAACGTGCATATCGTGGTAGCCAACAGCAAACGTGCATATCGTGGTAGCCAACAGCAAACGTGCAAATCGTGGTAGCCAACAGCAAACGTGCATATCGTGGTAGCCAACAGCAAACGTGCAAATCGTGGTAGCCAATAGCAAATGTGCAAATCGTGGTGGCCAACAGCAAACGTGCATATCGTGGTAGCCAACAGCAAACGTGCAAATCGTGGTAGCCAATAGCAAATGTGCAAATCGTGTCAGCCAACAGCAAACGTGCATATCGTGGCAGCCAATAGCAAATGTGCAAATCGTGTCAGCCAACAGCAAACGTGCAAATCGTGGTAGCCAATAGCAAATGTGCAAATCGTGGTAGCCAATAGCAAATGTGCAAATCGTGTCAGCCAACAGCAAACGTGCATATCGTGGCAGCCAATAGCAAACGTGCAAATCGTGGTAGCCAACAGCAAATGTGCAAATCGTGTCAGCCAATAGCAAACGTGCAAATCGTGGTAGCCAATAGCAAACGTGCAAATCGTGGTAGCCAATAGCAAATGTGCAAATCGTGGTAGCCAACAGCAAATGTGCAAATCGTGGTAGCCAACAGCAAATGTGCAAATCGTGGCAGCCAACAGCAAACGTGCAAATCGTGGCAGCCAACAGCAAACGTGCAAATCGTGGTAGCCAACAGCAAACGTGCAAATCGTGGTAGCCAACAGCAAATGTGCAAATCGTGGCAGCCAACAGCAAATGTGCAAATCGTGGCAGCCAACAGCAAACGTGCAAATCGTGGTAGCCAACAGCAAATGTGCAAATCGTGGCAGCCAACAGCAAATGTGCAAATCGTGGCAGCCAACAGCAAACGTGCAAATCGTGGCAGCCAACAGCAAATGTGCAAATCGTGGCAGCCAACAGCAAACGTGCAAATCGTGGCAGCCAATAGCAAACGTGCAAATCGTGGTAGCCAACAGCAAATGTGCAAATCGTGGTAGCCAACAGCAAATGTGCAAATCGTGGCAGCCAACAGCAAACGTGCAAATCGTGGCAGCCAACAGCAAACGTGCAAATCGTGGCAGCCAACAGCAAATGTGCAAATCGTGGCAGCCAACAGCAAATGTGCAAATCGTGGCAGCCAACAGCAAACGTGCAAATCGTGGTAGCCAACAGCAAAGGTGCAAATCGTGGTAGCCAACAGCAAATGTGCAAATCGTGGTAGCCAATAGCAAATGTGCAAATCGTGTCAGCCAACAGCAAACGTGCATATCGTGGCAGCCAATAGCAAACGTGCAAATCGTGGTAGCCAACAGCAAACGTGCAAATCGTGTCAGCCAATAGCAAACGTGCAAATCGTGGTCGCCTACAGCAAATGTGCAAATCGTGGCAGCCAACAGCAAACGTGCAAATCGTGGCAGCCAACAGCAAACGTGCAAATCGTGGTAGCCAACAGCAAATGTGCAAATCGTGGTAGCCAACAGCAAATGTGCAAATCGTGGCAGCCAACAGCAAACGTGCAAATCGTGGTAGCCAACAGCAAATGTGCAAATCGTGGCAGCCAACAGCAAACGTGCAAATCGTGGTAGCCAACAGCAAAGGTGCAAATCGTGGTAGCCAACAGCAAATGTGCAAATCGTGGTAGCCAATAGCAAATGTGCAAATCGTGTCAGCCAACAGCAAACGTGCATATCGTGGCAGCCAATAGCAAACGTGCAAATCGTGGTAGCCAACAGCAAATGTGCAAATCGTGTCAGCCAATAGCAAACGTGCAAATCGTGGTAGCCAACAGCAAATGTGCAAATCGTGGCAGCCAACAGCAAACGTGCAAATCGTGGCAGCCAACAGCAAACGTGCAAATCGTGGTAGCCAATAGCAAATGTGCAAATCGTGGTAGCCAATAGCAAATGTGCAAATCGTGTCAGCCAACAGCAAACGTGCAAATCGTGGTAGCCAATAGCAAACGTGCATATCGTGGTAGCCAACAGCAAACGTGCAAATCGTGGCAGCCAATAGCAAACGTGCAAATCGTGTCAGCCAATAGCAAACGTGCAAATCGTGGCAGCCAACAGCAAACGTGCAAATCGTGGTAGCCAACAGCAAACGTGCAAATCGTGGTAGCCAACAGCAAACGTGCAAATCGTGGTTGCCAATAGCAAATGTGCAAATCGTGGTAGCCAATAGCAAATGTGCAAATCGTGTCAGCCAACAGCAAACGTGCAAATCGTGGTAGCCAATAGCAAATGTGCAAATCGTGGTAGCCAATAGCAAATGTGCAAATCGTGTCAGCCAACAGCAAACGTGCAAATCGTGGTAGCCAATAGCAAACGTGCATATCGTGGTAGCCAACAGCAAACGTGCAAATCGTGGTAGCCAATAGCAAACGTGCAAATCGTGTCAGCCAATAGCAAACGTGCAAATCGTGGCAGCCAACAGCAAACGTGCAAATCGTGGTAGCCAACAGCAAACGTGCAAATCGTGGTAGCCAACAGCAAACGTGCAAATCGTGGTAGCCAACAGCAAACGTGCAAATCGTGGTAGCCAATAGCAAATGTGCAAATCGTGGTAGCCAACAGCAAACGTGCAAATCGTGGTAGCCAATAGCAAATGTGCAAATCGTGGTTGCCAATAGCAAACGTGCAAATCGTGGTAGCCAATAGCAAATGTGCAAATCGTGGTAGCCAACAGCAAACGTGCAAATCGTGGTAGCCAATAGCAAATGTGCAAATCGTGGTAGCCAACAGCAAACGTGCAAATCGTGGTAGCCAACAGCAAATGTGCAAATCGTGGTAGCCAACAGCAAACGTGCAAATCGTGGTAGCCAACAGCACACGTGCAAATCGTGGTAGCCAATAGCAAATGTGCAAATCGTGGTAGCCAACAGCAAACGTGCAAATCGTGGTAGCCAATAGCAAATGTGCAAATCGTGGTAGCCAACAGCAAACGTACATATCGTGGTAGCCAATAGCAAATGTGCAAATCGTGGTAGCCAACAGCAAACGTGCAAATCGTGGTAGCCAATAGCAAACGTGCAAATCGTGGTAGCCAATAGCAAATGTGCAAATCGTGGTAGCCAATAGCAAATGTGCAAATCGTGGTAGCCAATAGCAAATGTGCAAATCGTGTCAGCCAACAGCAAACGTGCATATCGTGGTAGCCAATAGCAAATGTGCAAATCGTGGTAGCCAACAGCAAACGTGCAAATCGTGGTAGCCAATAGCAAACGTGCAAATCGTGGTAGCCAATAGCAAATGTGCAAATCGTGGTAGCCAATAGCAAATGTGCAAATCGTGGTAGCCAATAGCAAATGTGCAAATCGTGGTAGCCAATAGCAAATGTGCAAATCGTGGTAGCCAATAGCAAATGTGCAAATCGTGTCAGCCAACAGCAAACGTACATATCGTGGTAGCCAATAGCAAATGTGCAAATCGTGGTAGCCAACAGCAAACGTACATATCGTGGTAGCCAATAGCAAATGTGCAAATCGTGGTAGCCAATAGCAAATGTGCAAATCGTGGTAGCCAACAGCAAACGTGCAAATCGTGGTAGCCAATAGCAAATGTGCAAATCGTGGTAGCCAACAGCAAACGTACATATCGTGGTAGCCAATAGCAAATGTGCAAATCGTGGTAGCCAACAGCAAACGTGCAAATCGTGGTAGCCAATAGCAAATGTGCAAATCGTGGTAGCCAACAGCAAACGTGCAAATCGTGGCAGCCAACAGCAAACGTGCAAATCGTGGTAGCCAACAGCAAACGTGCAAATCGTGGCAGCCAACAGCAAACGTGCAAATCGTGGTAGCCAACAGCAAACGTGCAAATCGTGGTAGCCAACAGCAAACGTGCAAATCGTGGTAGCCAATAGCAAATGTGCAAATCGTGTCAGCCAACAGCAAACGTGCAAATCGTGGTAGCCAATAGCAAATGTGCAAATCGTGGTAGCCAATAGCAAATGTGCAAATCGTGTCAGCCAACAGCAAACGTGCAAATCGTGGTAGCCAATAGCAAATGTGCAAATCGTGGTAGCCAATAGCAAATGTGCAAATCGTGTCAGCCAACAGCAAACGTGCAAATCGTGGTAGCCAACAGCAAACGTGCAAATCGTGGCAGCCAATAGCAAACGTGCAAATCGTGTCAGCCAACAGCAAACGTGCAAATCGTGGCAGCCAATAGCAAACGTGCAAATCGTGGCAGCCAATAGCAAACGTGCAAATCGTGTCAGCCAACAGCAAACGTGCAAATCGTGGTAGCCAACAGCAAACGTGCAAATCGTGGTAGCCAACAGCAAACGTGCAAATCGTGGTAGCCAACAGCAAACGTGCAAATCGTGGTAGCCAACAGCAAACGTGCAAATCGTGGTAGCCAATAGCAAATGTGCAAATCGTGGTAGCCAATAGCAAATGTGCAAATCGTGGTAGCCAACAGCAAACGTGCAAATCGTGGTAGCCAACAGCAAACGTGCAAATCGTGGTAGCCAACAGCAAACGTGCAAATCGTGGTAGCCAATAGCAAATGTGCAAATCGTGGTAGCCAATAGCAAACGTGCATATCGTGGTAGCCAACAGCAAACGTGCAAATCGTGGCAGCCAATAGCAAACGTGCAAATCGTGGTAGCCAACAGCAAACGTGCAAATCGTGGCAGCCAACAGCAAACGTGCAAATCGTGGTAGCCAACAGCAAACGTGCAAATCGTGGCAGCCAATAGCAAACGTGCAAATCGTGTCAGCCAACAGCAAACGTGCAAATCGTGGTAGCCAACAGCAAACGTGCAAATCGTGGTAGCCAACAGCAAACGTGCAAATCGTGGTAGCCAACAGCAAACGTGCAAATCGTGGTAGCCAACAGCAAACGTGCAAATCGTGGTAGCCAATAGCAAATGTGCAAATCGTGGTAGCCAATAGCAAATGTGCAAATCGTGGTAGCCAACAGCAAACGTGCAAATCGTGGTAGCCAACAGCAAACGTGCAAATCGTGGTAGCCAACAGCAAACGTGCAAATCGTGGTAGCCAATAGCAAATGTGCAAATCGTGGTAGCCAATAGCAAACGTGCATATCGTGGTAGCCAACAGCAAACGTGCAAATCGTGGCAGCCAATAGCAAACGTGCAAATCGTGGCAGCCAACAGCAAACGTGCATATCGTGGTAGCCAATAGCAAACGTGCATATCGTGGTAGCCAATAGCAAACGTGCAAATCGTGGTAGCCAATAGCAAACGTGCAAATCGTGGTAGCCAATAGCAAATGTGCAAATCGTGGTCGCCAACAGCAAACGTGCAAATCGTGGTAGCCAACAGCAAACGTGCAAATCGTGGTAGCCAACAGCAAACGTGCAAATCGTGGTAGCCAATAGCAAATGTGCAAATCGTGGTAGCCAATAGCAAACGTGCATATCGTGGTAGCCAATAGCAAACGTGCAAATCGTGGCAGCCAACAGCAAACGTGCATATCGTGGTAGCCAATAGCAAACGTGCATATCGTGGTAGCCAATAGCAAACGTGCAAATCGTGGTAGCCAATAGCAAACGTGCAAATCGTGGTAGCCAATAGCAAATGTGCAAATCGTGGTAGCCAACAGCAAACGTGCATATCGTGGTAGCCAACAGCAAACGTGCAAATCGTGGTAGCCAACAGCAAACGTGCAAATCGTGGTAGCCAACAGCAAACGTGCAAATCGTGGTAGCCAATAGCAAATGTGCAAATCGTGGTAGCCAATAGCAAACGTGCAAATCGTGGTAGCCAACAGCAAACGTGCAAATCGTGGTAGCCAACAGCAAACGTGCAAATCGTGGTAGCCAACAGCAAACGTGCAAATCGTGGTAGCCAACAGCAAACGTGCAAATCGTGGTAGCCAACAGCAAACGTGCAAATCGTGGTCGCCAACAGCAAACGTGCAAATCGTGGTAGCCAACAGCAAACGTGCAAATCGTGGTAGCCAACAGCAAACGTGCAAATCGTGGTAGCCAACAGCAAACGTGCAAATCGTGGTAGCCAACAGCAAACGTGCAAATCGTGGCAGCCAACAGCAAACGTGCAAATCGTGGTAGCCAACAGCAAACGTGCAAATCGTGGTAGCCAACAGCAAACGTGCAAATCGTGGTAGCCAACAGCTAACGTGCAAATCGTGGTAGCCAACAGCAAACGTGCAAATCGTGGTAGCCAACAGCAAACGTGCAAATCGTGGCAGCCAATAGCAAACGTGCATATCGTGGTAGCCAACAGCAAACGTGCAAATCGTGGTAGCCAACAGCAAACGTGCAAATCGTGGTAGCCAACAGCAAACGTGCAAATCGTGGCAGCCAACATCAAACGTGCAAATCGTGGTAATCGGTTAGTCCGTGCATGAAAGTTCACTACATGGGCGCCTTGAGGAACGTGGAGTTCACGGTTAGTCCGTGCATGAAAGTTCACTACATGGACGCCTTTAGGAACGGCGTTCACGGTTAATCCGTGTAGGAATCTTGGCTCGGCGGCTCCGCCGCATTCAGTGCTTCAACTTCTCAGAACTTCCCTAATAATTAGGGTGGGACCCCTTGTCCCTGTAGTCCCATGAATAGCGGTCTCCTTCTCGGCCACTACTTTGACAATCCTTCCTTCGGGAGCGGCCGTAACTCAGGGAGCCTCCATAATAATATTGATTGCGGCCACCACCAAAACTACCGCCCAGTTGTCCTCTCCTGTAGACCTCTCGACGCCTACGAAATGCCTTCCCTACTGTTATGGTCCAACCCTCCAAATCCTTGCCATTCCAATTCTTCTCTGCCTCTCTGGCGTCTTTTGTGCTGGCAAACGTGACAAAGCCGAACCCTCTGGACTGTTGCGTTTCCCAGTCTCTTACCAACCGCACTTCCACCAGCGGCCCATATCTGTTGAAGACAGAGGTCAGAACTTCTTCCTCTGTTTTGAAGTTCAGTCCCCCTACAAATAACTTGGCACTTTTGTCGCCATCCCGAGCTGGTGTGGTGTTATTTTCCCTGCTGGGCTCTTTATCAACCCTCAGGTTACCATAAACTTGACCCCCGGCCAAATCATTCCCGATAACCACAGATACACCCTCTACAGGAAGCGTGGCTTGTAAACCGACGGTGACCGGTCCTGACACCAAATCGGACTCCAAATGGATGACATGAAGGGGAGCACTAACACCGCCCCCGATCCCCTGTAAACGAACACTATCCCCCGTTGCCGTCTCCTCGCACCATGGCAAAATGCCTTCAAGCATTAAAGATTGATGTGCCCCTGTGTCCCTCAATATCCTAACCGGTTTCCGGTTAGTCGAGGCTCCATCCCGTGACACAAACCCCTCTGAAATAAATGGTTGGTAACCCTTTTGATGGCGATTTCTCACAATGGCCATTGCATTTGGAGTCGTAATAGTCGGACTCCGCTCTGGGTCTTCCCTGTTCATGCGGTAACAACTGGACATCAAGTGTCCAGGTTTCTTGCAAAAAGCGCAAGTAGGCCCGGAGGAAAAACTCGTGGTCTGCCTCGGGCCCCCCGAACTATAAGTTTGTCTTGGGCCCGCATCCCTCTGATTTCGAACAGGTGGGGTATCATAGTTGTCCCCATAATCATCTCGAGGCCGCCGCCATGTAAGGTCGTTCTCCGCCCCGGGTGTTCCATAACTCCCCTGCTGAAGTCTAGGCGAGGAGTTAGGTTTGTGGACCCCTATTCGGTGGGTTAAGGCGTAATCATCTGCCATGGTGGCTGCGTCCCACAACTTTGGTACTTTCTTTTCCTGCAGGTACACTTTGATGTCCTCGTGGACACACTGCTGGAATTCCTCCACCAGGATCAAGTCACGCAATGTTTCAAAGTCTTTCCCGACTCCTTTTGACTCACACCACCGATCAAACATGTTTTCTTTCACTCTGGCAAACTCCACATGGGTCTCACTCTCCCTCTTCCTGGCATTCCTGAATTTTTGCCTGTAAGCTTCCGGAACCAACTCATAGGCTTTGAGGATGTGCTTCTTCAGTACCTCATAATCTGCACATTGGTCCATTGGTAGCGCCGAATAAATTTCCTGAGCTTTCCCCACCAGCACACTTTGCACGAGTATGGTCCAGGCCTCCTCCGGCCAGTTTAATTGTCGAGCCACTTTCTCAAAGTGTGGAAAAAATTTCGCGACTTCCTTTTCACTGAACGGTGGAACCAGCCTCACATGTCTGCCCACATCCCAGGTTTTCGGGATAGGTGTCGACCCCGTCAGCAAGGGTGGTACCTCTCCCCGTTCTCTCATTAACTCCAGCTCCTTGAATTTAATTTCCTGCTGAAGCTCCATGTCACGTTCCTTTAATTCCCTTTCCGCTTTTCTCTCCTCTGCTTCGAGGTCCCTTGCAGCTCTCCTCTCCTCTGCTTTTCTCCCTTCTAACCTTTCCTGGAGTTCTCGTTCCACTCGCCTTTCCTCTGCTTGTTTCTCTTCTCTCCTCTCTTCTGCTTTCCTTTCTTCTTCTGCTCTTTCCTTTTCTGCTTTCCTTTCTTCTTCTGCTAACCTTTCCTGGAGTTCTCGTTCCACTCTCCTTTCCTCTGCTTGTTTCTCTTCTCTCCTCTCTTCTGCTTTCCTTTCTTCTTCTGCTCTTTCCTTTTCTGCTTTCCTTTCTTCTTCTGCTCTTTCCTTTTCTGCTTTCCTTTCTTCTTCTGCTCTTTCCTTTTCTGCTTTCCTTTCTTCTTCTTTAATCCGTTCCTGGCTCCGTAATTGCAACTCCAGTTTCCGGAGCTCAACATCTTCTGGTTCTTCGGGTAGCCACTGCCAGGCTAACTCGTCCCATGTTCCTAATCCCACCATAGACTGTATCACCGTGGTCTGCAACTCTGCCTTCCTCAAATTAGTTCGGACCTCCAAGTTAAAATGTTTGGCCAATTTCAAGAGGTCCGACTTTAGTAACGCTCGGAACTGTGCCTCACTCGGTGTTACCGCAAAGTTCTGTGCCACAAACGCCATGGTGACTATCGTTAACACCTGTTAACCTTCACCCAAGACTTTACCCCAATTTCCCCCAAAATTTTTCCAATTAATACTTAATTAATAAATTTTAATTAATAAAAATATTATTTTATTATTTTATTCAATTTTAGATCCCGGACGTAGACCCAATTGCGAAGCCGCAAATCGTAATTTGGACGAGCCCCCAATTCTGTTACGTGGTCCCCTCGGTGACTACCTGGTCTCGGTGACCCCCGGACCATGAGAGGACCTTCGCCAGAAAGTAGTATTATATATATGCGCTTTCGCAACGCAATCCCTAGGAATTCCACCCAAGAGAAACTGATGTGCAATGATATATTTCCAGGGTAAGGATATCATACGATTTCAATGATACAATCACGGATATTCCCCGAGCAATCGACAACAAACAACCATCAACAATTCCCAATCCACAATCAATTCCCTATATGATTAAGATGGCCATCTTATATATGTGTGTCCACTTCTGTACTCACGACCCCCTTTTGGTCTCTGCCCCTCACAATGTCTCTGGGCCCCTCCTGACCGAGATGCTGGTCGGCGTCGCCGCACTCGGGCGGTTGAACGAACCCCGGGTGGACGTGTTTCCACCGGGCAGGTATCGTACCAGGCACCGCGGCTGCAGCCCCTCGTGGCCACGCGAAGCGGGTACGGTAAATCAAGCCAAAAGCCCCACGCCGCTTGCAAGGCGTGGTAGGCCCCAACGTGCGACCCGCACGCGTCTGTTTAGACGGTGCCGCGAACGGTGCCAGACGCGGGTTCGATGCACGGCCCCACGTCAACTTGACGTCTCCACCGGGCAGGTACACGTCCCGGTAACTCCTCTCGCCAGACGGGCTTCGGAATATCGCTTTTCCACGCAGCGCAAGGTCGATCCCACCTTTCGTCGGAGCGGGGCGAGGAAGAAGAAGAATACTCGTCGCTTTTCTTCCTCGTGTCTTTTCTCTTCCGTTTCCGGTCACTTCCGTTTCCGGACACTTTTTCAGAAGGGCTCCTGACCCTCCAACCACAACAACCCTTAATCTACTCCACATGGATAAGCAAAGACCTGAATGGTAATTCACATACATTCACATAAATATGTAACAGTACACAAAAAGAGAAATCCAAATAACTTTACTGAATTTCATACGAAGATGACGAATTTAGTTCTTTTGAAGGGAAATTCGGATGAAGAATGATACACGCCCACTTTTCATCTAACCAATGACTGAGCATCAGTTTGTGTTCTCCACCTCAAAACGCTTTGTGATCCAGATATTTGCATATGAACCTTTATAAGAGGGAATCGTTCACACTCGTCTTCTTATTCTTTCTCTGAAGGTTCATATTTAACTGGTTCAATATCGACTCGTCATGCCTACGGATCAGCCCAAGCAAGTGGCAGCAAAGAAGGGTTCGAAGAAAGCCGTTTCCAAAGCGACTCGGAAGGGTCCCGGGAAACGGCGTCATCGCAGAAAGGAAAGCTACGCCATTTACATCTACAAGGTGCTGAAACAAGTTCACCCCGATACGGGTGTTTCTTCCAAAGCGATGAGCATCATGAATTCCTTCGTTAACGACATCTTTGAGCGCATCGCATCCGAAGCATCTCGTCTGGCGCATTACAACAAGCGCTCCACTATCACATCGCGGGAGATCCAGACGGCAGTGCGTCTGCTCCTTCCCGGGGAGTTGGCCAAGCACGCCGTGTCCGAAGGTACAAAGGCCGTGACCAAGTACACCAGCTCCAAGTGAGCTCGGACTCGTTTCTCGAGTTCATCCCCAAACGGCTCTTTTCAGAGCCACTCAATGTTTCTTTAATGGAGTGCGACTTTTCCTCTTCGTGTCCTTCCTTGGTGAAAGAACCACGTGATGTCATCTGTAACTAGAAATGTGGTTCATATTAATGTGCAGGTCAGGTTATCATCAACATTGTACTGAAGTAAAAAGTAGTCCTGTTAAAACTTCCTGTTATTCCATGGATCGGTTTAGTTTGTCATGAGTTGGAACATAATTTATTGTGAGGTGGGTATGTTTGTTCGGCAGTCATGATTAAATTTGATGAGGACCATGTTTGTCCAATCTGCTCCAATCTATATTATAAAAGGACCCGTGTCTGTCTGTTTGTCGTGACATAACGTGAGACGGATTAACAGATTTCAATAAATCCAACTATGGTGAATTCGCGAAACTCTTGGGTGTTTGTGATCCCAAAAAAGAAATACCTTTTATTATGGGTACATGGACACGCGTGTCAAAACTGCAAATGCCAACACGTGAGGTTGGTTATCCTTGCACGGAGAACAGAATCTCCCAGGAATCCTCTTCTTTATTTATTACTCCCGCCAGGGAGTAATGCATCCATCCGATGGTGTCCGTCCGTATGCGCATGTGTTCGTGTGTGTGAGCAAGATATCTGGAAAAGTTCTCAACGGATTTGGATGAAAGTTGGTGAGATGATTGCGCTTGGGATAAGGAAGAATTGATTAATTTTTGGTGAAGCTCAGGATATTATTCCATATCCAGGAATTTTATTTGGGAATTTTTTTGTTTTACTGCATTAAAGCTTTTATTCTTATTCTTAAATGATGTTTTCTCTCCTCTAATTCCGAGATATATCAAAATAAATTCTGACAGTTAGGGCTTACTTTCTTTTTTATTTATTGTTTTGGGGAGAGGGGATGTTAAACAAAACGTATCATTCCAACTTGACCCACAGCGGGAGTATGCGCTCGAATGAGTGGCGTTCTTGTTTCCCCAAAGATTAGCCATTGCAGCAGAGATTGGTATTGCCATCAGCGAAGAGACAGGTCTTATATTTTAGTATATCGGAACTGATGGGGCAGTTACCACGAACTCAGAAAATCTATTAATTCCATTTCTCAGTTACTCTTCGCCCGAAACAGCTCTTTCGTCGAGCCATGTAACTGTTCTCCTAAAACAACTTTCAGTTCAGAGCGTGGCCTCTAATTGCACGAAACATCACTGCAACAAAGTGCTCGGGCTCCTTGGCTTTTGAGCCTCTAATTAATCTTTCAGACTTCAATATCTCACCTTTTCACCTCGTCGAAATCAAAGTAATAAACGGAGCTGTCTCCATTGCATTTCTGGTGCCACAGAATAAATCATAAAGTTCGAGACGCCTGAAGCTCTTTCATGAATGAGGTGGTGGCTCTGAAAAGAGCCGTTTTGTTGTCGCTGTTGATGAACACCACCCCCAGAATGTTTAACCACCGAACCCGTAGAGCGTACGGCCCTGGCGCTTCAAAGCGTACACCACATCCATGGCAGTAACGGTCTTTCACTTGGCGTGCTCCGTGTAGGTAACACTAACAGCATCGCGGATCACATTTTCCAGGAACACCTTGAGAACTCCACGGGTTTCCTCGTAGATGACCCGAGATGCGCTTTACCCCACCACGACGAGCGAGGCGACGAATAGCAGGCTTTGTGATTCACTGGATGTTATCACGCAGTACCTTACGATGACGTTTTGCACCTCCTTTACCGAGACCCTTTCCACCTTTTCCACGTCCAGACATGACCACACGGTTTGCTTCTAAACCCAAATTAGCAAAACCACGAACGTTTGCGTCTGTGTGGATGATAGTTGTACTGAGGCTTTATATTGGTGGAGAGCTCGATGTGACAATTTGTTCTTTAACCTTTGCACTTTGCCTCATACGGTTCATTACTTTCTCGATGTGAAGCGGTGCTTCCTTTATGATTTCTACCACGTCCGCGCGTGTGTTCTTTGCCTTTTCACCTCTCTAGCCGCGCATGCGCACGTTGTCCTTAAGCTTTAACAATGTGCAACTGCACTCGCTCTTGCGGTCCCTTCGCTTTCGCTCAAAGAAAACAGAATCTTGTCAAATGAGGTTTAACTTCGGCAATAATTAACGGCGATTTCATTCTGAACACAACTGCAGAACTTTGCCAAAATAAACAACAAACGCAAACGACCCGAGGTTGCAAATACGCTTCGAAGATCTCAAGTAATTGAAGGATCGATATTTTCATGACAGTTTGGATTTCAAGAAAAGTAAAAGTGCCCTTTTTGGCGGACATTAACCTCGATGAACCACCGTCCATTATCAATGTCATTTCATTGCGGTTGAAACACAATAAATTATCGTGACGTTCAACCAGTGAACAGCAGAACCTTTCGTTATTATTACGAAGCTTTACTTTAACGCGTCGAAGATCTTTGAAGATGCTGCATGGAAGACCTTGCACCTTTCTTGGACGACAGGGGATTAATTGAACCAGTCAGGTAAATGTGAATGAGATATCACAACAGGTTCGTTTACAAAACCTGGATGCAAACAGAACATCACACGAAGCACGACACAAGATTCGGGTCGACGATTTTATTCGCGCTTGGATAATAAATAAAAAAAACTTTTCAACCATTGCTTACACCCTTGTGCTGTTGGTAAGTGGTAACCAAGTACTTTCACATTTGTGATGGTCCATGCTGAGATGACCTCGACACGAACCTCCAAAAAGGAGTTTTTTCATGTTTGTTTCATTGCCTTGCAAAGGTGGCTGCAGACAGGTGCACATTTCACCATTAAATCTGTGAGGTTTATGTCGGGTCAAAGAAGATATTTTGCTCGTGAAAATCTTATTCTGAGCATAGAAACCCCTTGGGTGAAGCCCGAGAACGTGTTCGAGTTAGCAATGTTCTGTCAAAGCAGATCGTCCATCTGCCGTATCGGGCGGTGGAATGCGGCGAAAGGGCCAGATATTTGAAAAGATGCTTCTCTCCGTTTGCTGGGATGTTCTTGTACCTGAAACGATTGTGCGCATTGCGCATGGAGTTATCGTTCATGTGAATAACAAAGCTCAAAGTGATGCAGGAAACACAAACGGAAACGGTGAACGACTCCGAACGCTGACGTTGATTTCTACCACGTCCGCTCCTTCGCTCCGTCACTATAACAGGCGACGTGGTGAAGGGACGCTTTATTTGTGCAACACTGAACCTCTTTTTGGATTTTTGTGTTACTTCTCATACTCTTGTTGGTGCGAAATGTCGGAGACTGTTCCTGTTTCAGCAGAACTTTCAACTTCGGCCCCGTCTGTCAAGCGAGGGAAGAATAAACCTGGCGCTTCCAAGACCCCGAAGAAGACTGACGGCACCCTTTCGGAAAAGATCATCAAGGTGGTGGGATCGAGCAAGGAGCGAAATGGGATGTCGCTTGTCGCCTTGAAAAAGGCCCTGGGGGCAGATGGCTACAATCTCCATCGGAATTCCGTTCGTATCAATTCGGCTGTGAAGAGGCTCGTTGCAAGTGGAAATGTTGTGCAGACCAAGGGAACGGGCGCTGTCGGCTCATTCAAACTGAACAAGGAGAAGAGTGCAAAAGTGAAGAAGAGCACCAGTCCCAGAAAAGTTGTGAAGAGCACAATCAAGTCTAAAGCGGCCAAGAAAGCGACCAAAAAGCCAGCAGTGAAGAAGGTGGTGCGGAAGATATCTCCCAAGAAACCGAAAAGATCTATCGCCGCCTCTTCGAAGCGATCCAGTAAGTCGCCTGCAAAGGTGAAGAAAAACGTGAAGAAGGTTCTGCCGAAGACCAAGGGAAAGATCAAGACGATGAAACCAAAGTCCAAGCTTGCAACCAAGGGGTTGAAGAACAAGAAGGCGACGCTCAAAAAGAAGTGAGAGGAAGGGAAGACGAGAGAGTCGAGGTGAAGTTTCTCTTGTACCTCCTCATCTCACTTGCCCAAAACCCACAACGGCTCTTTTCAGAGCCACCCACCTCGTTCACTTGAAAGGAGCTGATTCGATGGTTCATAAAATCACTGGTGGGGCTGGTACACTGCAAACAACAAATTGGGTGCATCCTACGTGCAGACATAATAGATATAACCTTTGTATGCAGTATTTGATGAAGTGGTTTGTGAAAGAGCTTTATAAACAAGAGCACGAGGTTCAAATTATTTGCAAGACCCACAAAAGTTGTTCCATATTCATTCATAACTTATTTATATCAAACAATGACCAAAGAATGGCAAGTCACGTGACGAAACATGCAATGTTGTTAAATATGCAACATTCAAAGTGTGCCATCACGACTACGATTACTTGGTATTTAATAA
This sequence comes from Myxine glutinosa, assembly GCF_964187855.1. Taxonomy (NCBI): domain Eukaryota; kingdom Metazoa; phylum Chordata; class Myxini; order Myxiniformes; family Myxinidae; genus Myxine; species Myxine glutinosa. The sequence goes on along the minus strand of NC_136264.1, from coordinate 78,350,549 downwards.
ATCACTAATTTCTAAGATCACTTTGTAATTGCCCCACGTGCCCCAATGTGCAGGAACAATGTCCCACCAAGAAATTAAGCTTGCCCCATTTGACATTGACACAGGTCGTTGACCATCCCCGTTTACCTGTAAACACAGTGCCTCGTGTCAGGAAAGGCTCGTACTTCACACGATTCTTCGTCCTTCCTCTGCACTAAGTTTCCTCATTCGGAATCCAAATACAGAGTTCTTGCAATATTTATGAACCGCACACTGTACGATGCATATGTGGAGATTATGCTTTTGTGCATGTTCTGCTTCAATATTTAATTCATGAAAACATTCAATATTTAATTAAGTAATAATATAACAAACATTTAATTCAATATTAAATGTAATTCATCTATACTATAATAGGCTACGGTGATTCTGTCCGTCTGTCTGTCTGTCCGGGGGTGTGTCTTACTCCGTTTCGACAGTAGCTCCACCCATTCTCGGAGAGGCTTCATATAAACAAATATCCACCATTATGGAAGCCCAGTGTAGAGAAAGAGGCAAGGCCATCCACTTACAACTCTACGCTGGTTCTCTGGCCGTTGTTGGAGCAATGACATAAAGTCACAGCGTCCAGTAGAAGTTGCAAGTAACATGTCATCCAACAATTGCTGATGTGTTAGATGTTCCAGGCACTGAACTGGAGCAAGTGATCGCCTTTCGCCCACTTATTACAATGTGATCCACGCAAATGGTCACAAAAATTTTCTTGGTGAAGGTGAACATCCTTTTCCAAACTTACAGAGGAAGATGCCTTTGCCATTCTTCAAAGGGAGGGTGGATGCCACACATAATCTCATCTCTTGCCAATTTTTTTCTGTTCGCACTCTTTCCAAAGCAGTTATCGCTTTATTTATTTCTGTTCTTCATTCAGCCATATCTGAATCTGCTCTCAACACACTCTAGTCCTAGATCAGGTCAGGTACACCTTGGCATGATGTTGCCATGTTCTATCTTAGTTGTTCTTGACCTTTTTGGCCCAACGACCCAATCAGACATTCTTGGCCAGTGTTACGAATTCATGTGAATTACTATTCAGGTCTTTGCGTATCAATGTGTAGTCGATTAAAGGTTGTTGTGATTAAAGGGTCAGGAGCCCTTCTGGGAAAAAGGAGACCAGAAACGGAAGGAAAAAGACACGAGGTCCTGGAGAAGCGACGATCTTGTTCTTCTTCCTCGCCGAGCTCCGAGGCGAGGGTATCGATATTGAGCAGCGGGGAGGACGCTACGTTTGCTACGTTTGAAAGCCCGTCTGACAAAAGGAGTTACCTGCGCAGGGTACTTACCCCTTGACACGTCAAGTTGCCGTGGGTCCGTGCACGGAACCCAGCGTCCGGCACAGTTCGCCTCACCGTCTACAAGGACGCGTACGGGTCGCACCTTGGGCCTCGCGCGCGTGGCAAGCCACGCTTGGTTTTGCCCCGTTGCGTGGCAAGGAGGTGTGCGCTGCAGCAGCTGTCCCCGGTACGAGACGTGCACGTTTGGGAGCACGTCAGCCAGGGGTTCGTTCAACCGCCCGTGTGCGGAGAAGCCGACCTTCATCTTGGTCAGGAGGGGCCCAGAGACATTGTGATGGACAGAGACAAAAGGGGTCGTGAGTACCCAAGGGGTCGGGAGTGGGGGAAAGGGGACACACACATATAAGATGGCCATCTTAAGAATCTTAGTGATTGATTGTTGATTGTTGATGGTTATTGATGGTGGTTGATTGTTGATTGCTCGGGGAAAATATTATTGGTTATTCCGGATCCTTGGTGTGGGGTTTCTTATTGACTGGAATTCATATTGATTGCGTTACGAAAGCGTATAAATCATTGATCTTTCTGGCGGAGTTCCTCTCACGGTCCGGGGGTCACCGAGACCAGGTAGTTACCGGGAGGACCACGTAACAGAATTGGGGGCTCGTCCAAATTATGATTTGCGGATTCGCAATTGGGTCTACGTCCGGGATCTAAAATTGTATAAAATAATAAAATGATATTTTTATTAATTAAAATTTATTAATTAAGTATTAATTGGTAAATTTTTGGGGAAATTGGGGGTAAAGTCTTGGGTGAAGGTTAACAGGTGTTAACGATAGGCACCATGGCGTTTGTGGCACAGAACTTTGCGGTAACCCCGAGTGAGGCACAGTTCCGAGCGTTACTAAAGTCGGACCTCTTGAAATTGGCCAAACATTTTAACTTGGAGGTCCGAACTAATTTGAGGAAGGCAGAGTTGCAGACCACGGTGATACAGTCTATGGTGGGATTAGGAACATGGGACGAGTTAGCCTGGCAGTGGCTACCCGAAGAACCAGAAGACATTGAGCTCCGGAAACTGGAGTTGCAATTACGGAGCCAGGAACGGATCAAAGAAGAAGAAAGGAAAGCAGAAAAGGAAAAAGCAGAAGAGGAAAGGAAAGCAGAAGAGAGGAGAGAAGAGAAACAAGCAGAGGAAAGGAGGGTGGAACGAGAACTCCAGGAAAGGTTAAAAGAAGAAGAAAGGAAAGCAGAAAAGGAAAGAGCAGAAGAAGAAAGGAAAGCAGAAAAGGAAAGAGCAGAAGAAGAAAGGAAAGCAGAAAAGGAAAGAGCAGAAGAGGAAAGGAAAGCAGAAGAGAGGAGAGAAGAGAAACAAGCAGAGGAAAGGAGAGTGGAACGAGAACTCCAGGAAAGGTTAGCAGAAGAAGAAAGGAAAGCAGAAGAGAGGAGAGAAGAGAAACAAGCAGAGGAAAGGAGAGTGGAACGAGAACTCCAGGAAAGGTTAGAAGGGAGAAAAGCAGAGGAGAGGAGAGCTGCCAGGGAACTCGAAGCAGAGGAGAGAAAAGCCGAAAGGGAGTTGAAGGAACGTGATCTGGCGCTTCAGCAAGAGATTAAATTCAAGGAGCTGGATTTAATGAGAGAACGGGGAGAGGTACCACCCTTGCTGACGGGGTCGACACCTAGCCAGAACACCTGGGATGTGGGCAGACATGTGAGGCTGGTTCCACCCTTCAGTGAAAAGGAAGTCGCAAAAATTTTTCCACACTTTGAGTAAGTGGCTCGACAGTTAAACTGGCCGGAGGAGGCCTGGACCATACTAGTGCAAAGTGTGCTGGTGGGAAAAGCTCAAGAGATTTATTCGGCGCTACCAATGGACCAATGTGCAGATTATGAGGTATTGAAGAAGCACATCCTCAAAGCCTATGAGTTGGTTCCGGAAGCTTACCGGCAAAAATTCAGGAATGCCAGGAAGAGGGAGAGTGAGACCCATGTGGGTTTGCCAGACTGAATGAAAACATGTTTGATCGGTGGTGTGAGTCAAAAGGAGTCGGGAAAGACTTCGAAACATTGCGTGACTTGATCCTGGTGGAGGAATTTCAACAGTGTGTCCACGAGGACATCAAAGTGTACCTGCAGGAAAAGAAAGTACCAAAGTTGTGGGACGCAGCCACCATGGCAGATGATTATGCCTTAACACACCGGATAGGGGTCCACAAACCTAACTCCTCGCCTAGATCTCCGCAGGGGAGGTGTGGAACAGCAGGTGCGGAGAACGACAATACATGGCGGCGGCCTCGAGATGATTATGGGGACAACGCTGATACCCGAACGGTTCGAAATCAGGGGGTTACGGGCCCAAGACAAACTTATTTTTCGGGGGGCCCGAGGCAGACCACGAGTTTTTCCTCCGGGCCTACTTGCGCTTTTTGCAAGAAACCTGGACACTTGATGTCCAGTTGTTACCTCATGAAAAGGGACAACCCAGAGCGGAGTCTGACTATTACAACTCCGAATGCGATGGCTAGCGTAAGAAATCGCCCACAGAAGAGTTACCACCCATTTATCTATGAGGGGTTTGTCTCCCTCGAGGGAGACTTGACTAACCCAAGACCGGTTAGGGTTTTGAGGGACACAGGAGCCCATCAATCCTTAATGCTCGAAGGCATTTTGCCATTGTCAAAGAGTACCGCAACTGGTGATAGTGTTCGGTTACAAGGGATCGGTGGCTGTGTTAGTGCCCCACTTCATGTCATCCATTTGGAATCCGATTTGGTGTCAGGACCGGTCACCGTCGGTTTACAAGCCACGCTTCCTGTAGAGGGAGTATCTGTGATTATCGGGAATGATTTGGCCGGGGGGCAAATTTATGGTAACCCGAGGGGGGATAAAGAGCCCCGCAGGGGAAATAACACCACCCCAGCTCGGAATGGCGACACAAGTTCCAAGTTATTTGTAGGGGGACTGAACTTCAACACAGAGGAAGAAGTTCTGACCTCTGTCTTCAACAGATATGGGCCGCTGGTGGAAGTGCGGGTTGTAAAAGACAGGGAAACGCAACGGTCAAGAGGGTTCGGCTTTGTCACGTTTGCCAGCACAAGAGACGCCAGGGAGGCAGAGAAGAATTGGAATGGTAAGGATTTGGAGGGTCGGACCATAACAGTAGGGAAGGCATTTCGTAGACGTCGAGAGGTCTACAGAAGAGGACAACTTGGCGGTAGTTTTGGGGTTGGCAGCAGCCGATATTACTATGGAGGCTCCCAGAGTTACGGCACCTCCCGAAAGAATGAATGTCAGAGCACTGGCCGAGAAGGAGACCGCCAGTCAAGTAACGGCTGGGACAAGGGGTCCCACCGTAACTGTTAGGAGTCTGGAGAAGTTGAAGCACTAGATACGGGGGAGCCGCCGAGCCGGGGCTCCTACACGGACTAACCGTGAACGCCACGTTCTTAAAGGCGTCCAGGTAGTGAACTTTCCTGCACGGACTAACCGTGAACTCCACATTCCTTAAGGCGTCCATGTAGGGAATACTCAGCTGGGCCTCCCGAAAAAGTGCTATCGAGAGGTTTAACTTTGGGGCTTTGGTCACCACCTCTTAACCGTCATTCAAGAGAAACTAGAAGTGGTTGACGCTTGGTCCAGAGTGAATTAATCTAGGGGTTTTGGTGAAATTTTGTTGCTTTATTTTTAAGTGATAATGGTGCCCGGGGGGAACTGATGATTTGGGGGGGTGTGTTATCTGGTTTGTTTATCCAAGTTGGCCGACAAAGAAAGTTTTCGCTGGGTTCAAACTTTCTTTGTTGAAGGGGGGGAGTGTTACGAATTCATGTGAATTACTATTCAGGTCTTTGCGTATCAATGTGTAGTCGATTAAAGGTTGTTGTGATTAAAGGGTCAGGAGCCCTTCTGGGAAAAAGGAGACCGGAAACGGAAGGAAAAAGACACGAGGTCCTGGAGAAGCGACGATCTTCTTCTTCTTCCTCGCCGAGCTCCGAGGCGAGGGTATCGATATTGAGCAGCGGGGAGGACGCTACGTTTGCTACGTTTGAAAGCCCGTCTGACAAAAGGAGTTACCTGCGCAGGGTACTTACCCCTTGACACGTCAAGTTGCCGTGGGTCTGTGCACGGAACCCAGCGTCCGGCACAGTTCGCCTCACCGTCTACAAGGACGCGTACGGGTCGCACCTTGGGCCTCGCGCGCATGGCAAGCCACGCTTGGTTTTGCCCCGTTGCGTGGCAAGGAGGTGTGGGCTGCAGCAGCTGTCCCCGGTGCGAGACGTGCACGTTTGGGAGCACGTCAGCTAGGGGTTCGTTCAACCGCCCGTGTGCGGAGAAGCCGACCTTCATCTTGGTCAGGAGGGGCCCAGAGACATTGTGAGGGACAGAGACAAAAGGGGTCGTGAGTACCCAAGGGGTCGGGAGTGGGGGAAAGGGGACACACACATATAAGATGGCCATCTTAAGAATCTTAGTGATTGATTGTTGATTGTTGATGGTTATTGATGGTGGTTGATTGTTGATTGCTCGGGGAAAATATTATTGGTTATTCCGGATCCTTGGTGTGGGGTTTCTTATTGACTGGAATTCATATTGATTGCGTTACGAAAGCGTATAAATCATTGATCTTTCTGGCGGAGTTCCTCTCACGGTCCGGGGGTCACCGAGACCAGGTAGTTACCGGGAGGACCACGTAACAGTCAGTACCGTGACCCCCGAAACAAAAATTTATAACATTTATTAAAACATGTCTTGAAACATGTGTCAATGGTTCATAGCAAGCCCGATTTATTAAAACATGTCTGCCAATACTCAGTCAATGGGATGGCTGAAATTGCTTTGCAGCCTTCAGGTGATCAAAACGAGGACGAATGCTCGACAGGCAGCACCTCATGTCAGCGTCGATCATAAGCCTATTGTGTGCCTTCGTTTTCAGAGTTACCATGTTTGAGAATCCAGCCTCACAGCGATAGGTTGAGGGGGACTGGACCAATAGGGTCAGGGCCCTTTTCAAAAGAACAGGACAGTCCTTCACTTTCAGCCAAAATGTGGCGAGCTCTTGTTCCATAAAGTCACGTTTGAGCTGCGCATCTTCACGAATTCGGTAAAATTCAACCTTCGCAGCCACATCAGTATCACTGATGGCACCATCTTCAACGAAAAAGGGTCGGACGATCCACTCATCATGAGAGCGGTCGTCCAGTCTGGGGAAGTAACGTTCGATACAACACAACAACAACATGCATTTTAAAGGCCATTTTCCCTGCTAGAGCGGGGGTTAGCCATTAGCCATCGGTGAGGGCTTGATGATTGCAGAAAAAGCGATTTTTAAAAGAAAATTAACCTGAAATTGCAGACAGAATTATTTATTTTATCTGAGAAGCCAAAGGAGGTTTCTTCTTCTTTAGTTTCCCACAACTTTGTGTGAAATGCGATCGAGTTTAAAAAAAAGTCAGAATTTGACCAAATCAGTTTCATTTGTTTGTTAATATACCTCTTCCATTGACAAATCTTCAATTATAATTTTATTTGAGGTTCAAATGACCGCGGGAGATCGTGTGATAGTGATGACGTCCTGGAAGGACAAAATGGTGCGTTTCTTCTTCTTTCAACAATAAAGACTTATAGCTTCGAGACCATACATCCAATCATGTTGAAATTTTGCACACTTGTTCCACTTGATGAGGGATACGTTCGATGGCTTCACTAATTGCCAGAAGGTGGGTTGAGATCTCCTCGTGGAAGTGGCATTCAGCATCTGGCATAGCATCCAGGAGAGTCGTCATCTCAGTGAAGATAGTCGTGTCACCGTCCTGGACTCTTCTCTGGTAAAGGTGAATCTTTCTCCTGAACGCTGCCACTTTGTCACGAGCCGTGTGTAGCATTGAGAGGTCTCCTTGAAGTGACAGGTTCAAGGAATTCACCTCGGCGAAGAAGTCAGCCAAGTAAACAACCTTCATCACGAACAGTTCATCCTGCATCTTTTCATGAAGCTGATTCTCCTTCTCGGTGCACCCTCTCTCCAAGAACAGCGCTATTTCCTCTCGAAGTTGAATGACATGATTGAGAACTTTACCACGCGAAAGCCAGCGCACCTCTGTGTGGAATATCAGAACAGTGAAATCGGCGCCCATTTCTTCACACATTGCTTTGAAGATTCTTGAGTTTGTTGCGCTCCCTTGGATGTGGTTCACAATCTTCACCACATCTGAAAGCACTTCTTGAAGACCAGGAGGGAGAGTCTTCATCGGTAAAGCATGGCGATGCATCCTGCAGTGGGTGAAGGAGGCATGGGGAGCGACATCCATCACGAAGGCTTTGAAGCCGGATTTGCATCCGACCATGGAAGGTGCCCCATCTGTACACACCCCGACAAGTCGTTCCCAGCCAAGCTCATGTTTGATGAGGAAGGCTTCCAGCATTCTGAACACATCTTCTACCCGAGTGGTAGTGGTCAATGGCTCCGAGAACAAGTGCTCCTCCTTCATGGCTTCTCCGTCGAGGTAACGAACGTAGACTAGCAGTTGGGAACATGAGGCAACATCTGTTGACTTGTCCAGTTGCAGTGAATACACTGGACTGCTCTTCACAGCACTCACTACTTGCAGCAGAATATCATTACTCATATCCCAGATTCGACTTTTGACTGTCATTCGAAAGGGAAATCTGCCTGAACTTGTTTGACTGCTGTTCCCCCAGCACCAACTTGGCTGCTTCGAGAAGGCATGGCTTGATAAACTCTTCACCGATGGTGTGAGGTTTCTTAGTTTGTGCGATTCGATAAGCAATCCGGTATGAAGCCTCCAGCGCTGCTTCATTTTGACGAGCGCAGTGACCCATCGAATCGATGCGGGAACCCTTGAGTGCGGCTTCTTTTCGTTTGAAATAGTCCACGCCCTTCCGCCAGGTCGCTGTGACAAGACTCCAAATGGATCTTCATTTTGCTGAGCTTTATGCTCTCGTGGCTCAAAACCTTGGCACAGATAACACATTGCGGCTTGACCACGGATTTTTGAACAATGCTTGTGAAACCGAACTTGAGAAATGCTTCACTATACGTGCGCTTCTTGGCAGACATGGTTCACAACCTGTGAAGCAAAATAAGACATGAGAAAGGTGATGAGAATGTGACGGAATGCACGAACAAAAGGCAAAATCACAGTGAAATTATAGTGAAAATGGGTATATGTAAGGCCTACTCTACTCACAGTTTGGCCATGCACGAACGCTAACACATGGCAGTTGACAAGCATGAGCCTCGATCACACATGATCCAGGCCACACACAGTTCGTGTGCGTATACGTACGCGCATACGCAAACAAAATACTGTGTGTGGTATGTATCTTTGTTAGGTTCCTAAAAATGGGCTCAACAAATTGATATGTTATTTATGACCCCTTCATGACCCCCAGAAAAACCCCAAACGACCCCCATGGGCATCACGACACCCAGGTTAAGAACCGCTGTGCTAACTGATCATGTATATCTTATAACAGCTTCACATGCAAAAGTTTGCTGTTTTCCTTTAACCATTCATAAGGTTATATTTATTCATATACTTCACAAAGGTTAACATAAAGTTTATAAAAATAAAAAGTTAAAGTTAAGTTATAAAAAGTTGCTTTCAGGTTAACATAGTTCGAAAAATTAAATCATGTAGTCTTTGTAATGCCAATCAAAGAGGAATAAGTTCTTTAATAATAGGTAAATATAACTAAAATCACAAACAGGAATACCTAATCCCACACAAACTATGCATAATGTTTTCATTAACATAGATTCCTCACTTTTTATTTTATTTTGATTTTTTTCCTTGAGGAATTATTTTAATAGTTTCTACTCGTCGTATTTGATCTTAAAAAATGGTGCTTTATGCCACATCAATTTTCATGGTTTCAAACTTCTGGTGATATCAGATCACAGGCCTTTTAAGACTAGCACAATTCATAACATTCTATTTATGGTATTATTCCGACTCTATCTCGTCCATTTGTATCAGTATGTGATTCAGTCTTTTTATTTCTGTTTCCAAGTTACCATAAAGTTCTTCCTCATTTGAGTTCACATTTGGTTCCTCTCTCAGCACCATTTCATGGTTAGTTATATTATTCAGACACACTGTCACCAAAGCTTTTAAGCAAGCCACCACTAAAACTATTGTCAATATAATTACCAATCCAACAAATAGGTATTGGAGTATTTTAGCTGCTACTCCTCCAAATATATTCATCTCAACCTTGTAAACATTTATGCAATCATAGAATTTTGCTCCCTTATCCCTCAACTCTTAGACATTTTATTTACAATCGTACTAATACAGATCTTACAATCGTACTAATTACAATCGTACTAATAAAGGAGGGTTTACCGTGGGAGTTGTTGTATGCAGATGATCTGGTGTTGATTGCAGAAAGTATGAATGGACTGAAGGAAAAGATGAACAAGTGGAAGGAATGTATGGAGACAAAAGGTCTGAAGGTGAATATCGGAAAGACAAAGGTGATGGCAAGTGGTAAAGCATGTGGTGAGGTGGAAAGAACTGGGAAGTGGCCCTGTGCTGTGTGCAGGAAGGGTGTCGGAGTGAACTCCATTCAATGTACAATGTGCGCTGAGTGGGTTCATCAAAAATGTAGTGGTCTGAGAGGGTGATTAACCAGTGTGGCAGCTATATTCAAATGTAAGGTGTGCACAGAGGGAGCTGCAGATGGAGGAAATGTTGAGTTGGGTCTTGGAGACGGCGTGAAGCTGGAAGGTGTGAAAACATTTTGCTACCTCGGAGACATGCTGAATGGAGAAGGTGGATCAGACTCGGCAACGGTTGCTTGAGTGAGATGTGCATGGAAGAAGTTTCGGGAACTGAGTGGCGTGCTGATGAGGAGGGGAGTGTCGTTGAAGCTGAAGGGAAAGGTGTATGCTGCATGTGTGAGAAGTGTTATGATTTATGGGAGCGAGACATGGGTAATGAACGTAGAGCAGCAACGAAGGTTGGAAAGGGTGGAAATGCGAATGGTTCGATGGATGTGCAGAGTATCGTTGAGAGAGAGGAAGACAAATGATGAATTGCGAAAGATTATGGGAATAGAGCCTGTGATTGATGCTGTGAAGAGGCACAGGTTGAGATGGTTTGGTCATGTGTTGATGAAGGATGAAAGTGACTGGTTGAGAAGAGTGATGGAAATGAATGTAGAAGGAAGTAGAGGACGGGGAAGACCGAGAAAGACTTGGCTAAAGATGGTGGAAGAAGAAATGCGGGCAAGGGGGTTAACAAGGAGAGATGCAGAAAATAGGGCAAAATGGAGAAGATTGTCATGGGGACCGCAAGGCTAACTCCCGCTCTCGCAGGGAAAATGGCCTTAAAATGCATGTTGTGTTGTTGTACTAATACAGATCTTATTCATCCAATGGGGTTTTTTCCTTGACAATTGTCACACTGTAACATTTTAATAGACCTTTGGAAATATTTTCCAAATAAAGTTTGTTTACCAAAATTGGTTTACCAATATGCTCATCTGCAAATTACGTATGTAATTACAGTTTTTCCCAATTTGTTTGGCCTTTATGGTTGTAGAAGTTGCTGTTTACATGCAGTATCTTTTTATCTACCAAGCAATTATACTTCCATATGAGACCTCCACCAGATATAAAACCTGGGATTTCTAATCATATTGATGCATAACATCAGGACAATGAGGCTGCACGTAAAATTCCGCTATCGTTTACTGCCATAAATGCATTCTATTATTATTTTTATTATTTTTCTCGCACAAACAAAAGATATTGTCGTGTGGCCGTCTTTGATTAAAATCAGACGGTCACGGAAGCCGATTGCGAAGGCCTTAGCCCTTGAGGCAAAAACTCAATGGCAGACTCCAAAAACAAAAAGCTACACCAAAGTGCGCGGGATGGAGGGGGGTGCGAGACTCCTGCAGTCTTACTACCTGTTAAATCAACCACACGGGAAACTGCGTTCAGATATATACAGGAAAATAACACAAGGATTTATTAACGGTTCCGAGAACAAAGAAATGTGATGCTCTAAACCCCCTATATGGAGTACTCCCACCCGACAGACTTTTTAAACAAACCACAGAGCAGACGACGAAATAAACAAAGAGGATGTGTGTGTGTGGTGCGTTCTTAGCTTTTCTCGCTCGGGAGCATTGCGTCAAGATAGTGCAGGCCTCGGACAGTTAGGCCCTGACATGTGGGCCGGGAGGGGTCTCCCCGACGCAACTTGCTCGCCGGCCCTGGGCCTCTCACACCGCAACTCTCAAACGCTCGCCCCGTCCGAAGTACCACGGTTCCTGGGGCTGTCGTCTCTGCTCGGCCTTTTTGAGATCGTGGGTGGTTGGCGATGGTATGCACGAGGCCACGAAAGCGTCCACCAACGGGGCGAACCTCGGCACAACAGCCGCCCACGCAAGCACGTGATCCGATCACAGGGACGATGGGAGGGAATGAAGACAGGAAGGAACGAGAGGGAAAAATGTCCGGTGCACTCTATCACGACTGAATTCTCTCAGCTCTCCCAAATGGCGTCTGCTCTGCCTCGTGTCCAACTCCGAACTCTTCTTCTTCTCCTTTTCACTTCCCTCACGTCCCGCGTCCCGCCCTCTCGTGACGTCCATTCGTCCGCCTTCCCCCATGACGTCAAAAGAACAGCCCCCTTCTCATCGTGTCTCGGCAGGGCGTGTCTCAGCCTGCCCGTTTTGGTGGGCGTTGTTCCATTGATGTGAAAGGGAAGGGAATTCATTAATGTGGGTGCGCTAGGGGTATGAATTCCTACTGTCTAGGTGCGGTGCGCCAAAAGGGACATTGGATTGACCACAGGGGTGGGAAAACACACAAAGTTACCCTTATTGCCCTGACTACTTAGCACTTCCTGTCCCCGTACAGGAAATACATACGCAATTATCCCGGCGACACATACTAACTTGAAGGTACATAGTGGGTTCTAGCTATCGTGACATCCCGGAGCATTCGACCTACACAGATCTATCTGGCTCTAGATATTCCTCTACCCCTCCCGACATAACAATATCATCCATACCTTAGGTTATTATAAATCCATTGATTTGGAGCTGTCTTCCAACTTCCATGAGGAAGAATCATAACTCTATGAGTCTCAGTAATATCTCATCTAATTTAACCAGTTTCATAAAATTATTCACTCATTACGTCATTCTACTTCCATAAGTCAAGATACATTGACGTCTACCATTACCATTTCTTGTATTATCAATTCAACAAATTTTTACCTACCCAGAACCAATTCCCTGGTACTTATCAAAATATTACTATTCTTAGGGAGTATTTTAAAATCTCCTTTCATAAATCATCCAGCTCATCTTAGTGAGCTCTTCCCCATTATCACATCTGTATTCGTTTATTAAAACATCTCATCTACACCTAATACACATCCATACCTACAGCACAATTTTGCATTCTGATAAAATCCAAATTTATATGTATCAGAAATCCGTGAGCAGAGAAACTCTCTAAGAGACTCTGCTAAGTCCGTGCAAGATCCCTTACAAATTTGGCTAATTTTACCCACAAAGGCATGTCATTACCTTTGAATTTTATGAACCTCATATCCATAAATAGTGTTATGAATTAGGGGTAGAGGAATATCTAGATCCAAGTAGATCTGCATAGTTAGGTGTCCGGCTGTCTTGATAGAGAACCTCACCTGTAACAAGTTCTGTGTAGCCCGAATGTCGGATTAACCTTGTAACCTTGTCCCTGTTACGAGGGGGCGGGCCATGCTAATTAGTACAGGGATTATGGGTAAAATTCCCTTGTGTGTCGTTCTCTCTGTGAGCATCCAGTGTCCCTTATGGCAATACATCCCATAGACATTAGATAGGCCCATTAGCGCACCACACATTAAATAATTCCCCCGCCACCACAATGACTTTGGAGGAGCCAACAGGCAGCAGTCACGCAGTAGGCCACCATGGGCGACAAACATCGTGCCAGGCAGGCTGGAGCCATGCCCAGGAGAACGTGTAATTGGTCGGGGAAGGGACAAAAAGCTTCCCCATAATTGGAGGGTAAAAAAGGTAAAGGAGCGGCACACTGATTGGCCACTGACCGTTGACACCTCGGCCAATCAGTGCGGAAGGCGCGAACATTCGGCCAATCAGTGATTGTGCAAAACGTGAAGTGAAGGCGCAAAAGTGAAGTGAAGGCGCAAAACGACAACTTAGAAGCAGGTCGCCGATTGAAGGACAAGCGCCGGTGACGTCAGAAGGTGCGAAAGACCACCAAGAAACGAGGCACTGGTTGGGGGAGAGAAAGGGCTGACATGAGACCGTGAGTGACAAGAATGACTCGCTTGCCGGCATTTCGCTCTCTTCTTTGCGCTCTACTTTGCTCTTCTTCGCTTTCTTCCCTCGCTTCTCTTCCCTTGGCCTCTTGCTCCTGACTGTCCCTTCGCGATGGGCCTTCTGTTGCTTCGGACCTGGTGATGAGCGGGGCTTGCGTTGGAGCGCTGACGAGCGGGCGCGCTGAGGGCCAGGCAGTTCGCGCCAACCGGAGCTGCGTCGGACGACGCGCCCGAGCCAGACGATCCCTCACACTGTCAGACGCAGATAAGCTCGCATCCACAAATGCACAAACAACGTTTCTTTTATGTACTGATTTCCCTTGTCTTGTATGTGAAGTGAGGTGTGCAGGATCCAGATTTAGGATTTAGTTTTTATCGTCGCGTTTCCCTGTCCCGATATTTATTTTGAATAAACCCTTGTATTATTTCCCTTTCCATTCAAAACCCCATTTTGGTTTGATTCATTAATTTGCAGGGTTGAAGACTGCTCGGAATGCGTCAGGTAAGAGATCGCCGCTTCTTCCTTTTCCTTCTTCCTCCCGTGCTTGCATAGTCAAATCCGTCATTGAATCCGTCATTGCGATACTAGCAGAAGTACCCGGCATTGCCGGGCGGGGGAGGGGAGAAGGGAGGGGAGGGGAGGGGAACGGGGGGGGAGGGGAGAAGAGGGGGGAGGGGAGAAGAGGGGGAGGGGGAGGGGGAGAGGGGAGAAGAGGGGGAGGGGGAGGGGGAGAGGGGAGAAGAGGGGGGATGGGGAGGGTGAGGGATGGGAAGGGGTGGGAGGGGGGAGGGGGAGTGGGGAGGGGGAGTGGGGAGGGGAAGGGGGGAGGGGAGGGGAAGGGGGGAGGGGGAGGGGTAAGCGGGGGAGGGGGAGGGGGGAGGGAGAGGGGGGAGGGGAGGAGAAGGGGGGATGGGGAGGGTGAGGGGTGGGAGGGGGGAGGGGGGAGGGTGAGGGGTGGGAGGGGGGAGGGGGAGAGGGGAGGGGTAGGGGAGAGGGGAGGGGAAGGGGGGGAGGGGGAGGGTGAGGGATGGGAGTGGGTGGGAGGGGGAGAGGGGAGGGGTAGGAGGGGCGGGGGAGGGGTAGTAGGGGAGGGGGAGGGGTAGTAGGGGAGGGGGAGGGGTAGGGGGGAGGGGAGGGGGGAGGGGGGAGGTTACATTACACCGATTTACATTGAAAACTGCTGAAATATGTACGCAACTTCAACTTAGCACAGTTTAGTAAATACTCAAGATAAATCCATGCGGTAAAAGATTGCTGAGAGTTGCTAAGACCTACGACTTAGAAATTCCACCTGGACACACTTCAGGGGGCACTTTCAAAGGGGAGATGTGCTTATTGTTTCTAAAATTTTTTAGGTGTGGTATGGGCACGATATTTGCATGCATCGGTTTCAAAAATCGAGCAAATATGGTAAATATTACTCACGTGAAACCAGGATCCGTCTCGGTGGTAGCCATGAGTGTGTAGATGTCACATGATCAGTCATGAAGAGTGGTTAAGGCCAAAATATGACATACCATGGCATAAAAACGATTTGCCCGCAAAGCATTGCACCGCAACGGCGGTCACAGAGTGCCATGCACAGCGTGACGTAAGTAGTGCGCGCAGCGCCCCTGGCAGATTTACCGGTCCCTATCAAAGACATTTAATTCATATCGCACAAAATCGACAAAAATCGACACAAAACACGATCGCTTTTCGCTCTGAATTACGTGCAAACGTGTGACGGAAATCACCATCGCCCAGCATCGAATGCCAACCAAGATGGCGCCTGGTAACTGCATCTCCACCTATGTGGAGTGAATGGCAATGGTCACATCACGTGATCGCTCTGAGCGAATCAGTCTAGCGGCGGGGATGGAACATCACGTGATCGCTCTGGGCGAATCAGCGAGCTGCTCGCACTGGCTGAGATTAGCGGGGACTTCGCTGAAATGCGCTGAGGTAAATATGAATAAAAAATATGGATCTCGTCAAATATTGTTTCGGCCATGTTCGTCCCAGGCTCAATGGCCATGTCTATGCCAAATATCAAGCACGTGAGCCTCTCCGTTTCGGAGTCTATCGGTAACATTACACACACACACACACACACGCACGCACGCACACACACACACACAAACTGTGTTATATATATATAGATTGCAGGAACCGCACATTTGTCAATGAATCGAGAAACAGAAAATGGACGCAACAAAAGCTTGCTTGAAAGACGAACGTGCAATTGCGCAAACCCCGCAGAATGGTAATTCCATCGCCGAACACAAGCAGGAGATTAAATTATTTTGTTTCCAGAGCTCCGATCTGATGGCGTTGCCGGCGACATTTTGACCTCACTCGTCGGTCTGTTTGAGGACACGAGGAGAGCGTCATCCACCGTCCACAAAACTCGATACCTTCAAATCCCTTTTTGTGCATTTATCTGTCCGAATGGATTTGTACAGAACTTGAGAGGAAATAAGAGGGGAGATCAAACGGTGATAAGGCAAGGGTCTTTCACTCAGTTGTTAATGTGTGGAATGGTCGCTCCGGAAAGGTCGTGGCAGCAGAAACTACATTAGTCTAAATTGGAATGAGATAAGTACCCGGAAATAATGTAGATCGAGACGTTTAGGGATATTTGCAGAACTTCTTGGCAGCTTGAGCAAGGATGGGTCATTGTGAACACCATTGCGGATTGTTGGCTGTGGGGGAGAGGGGGGAAGAGGGTGGGGGGGCAGGGAGGGTGGGTCGAGGGAGGAGGAGAGGGGGAAGGGTGCAGGTGGGGGAGGGAAGGGGTCTAGCTCGTCAAGATGTGGGGTGTAGTGAAATTATACCAAGGTGAACCCAGGGTGTGCTCGCTACAGAAGGGGCGTCTATAAGACCCGGGACAACCGGGGCGCGCGGACACTCCAGCGGAACTCACTGTGACATAGTCCTGTAGTTTGAATGGTATGTACGCCCCTAAATGCTGCGCTGACTGTCCTCTCTGTTGGACCATTGCTATATTGAATCGACCCTTGCTCATGAAATACTCTGATTTTAATGCCTGTTGCATGCATGTATTCTTACAGGATGTACTACAGATCTAAATGATATTAAACCTACCCAGAGGTCAAGTCGTGTCTGAGCTTGATTTTCACGACATTTAATATCATTTAGATCGCTGGAATGGCTGACCACAAGATGATCGTGGTACCGATTCTCGGAGCCGACCCTCAAGCTGAGGGATCAGCATCGGAGTTCACTCACTGGCTCAAAACGCTGGAGAATTACTTTGCTGCTCACGAAACAGAGCCCACCGCAGCGATAACGCTGTCCGTGTTACAGTCGAAGGTCTATCACACCGTTTTCCGGAACATTTCTCGATTTGGGACGTACGCTATGGCTCTAGCCGAGCTGAAGCGCCTCTACGTAAAGACACGGAGCGCTGTGCACGGCCGGCATCAACTCTCTCAGCGGCGACAGCAACCATCTGAATCGATCGATCGCTTCGCGCAGGAGTTGCGCTACCTGTTGGCAGACTGCGTGCAGGATGTCCGGACCCACGAACAAGTGCAGGACGACTTGCTCCGAGATTCATTCATCTCCGGAATTAATTCTGGAGTTTTGCGGCTCCGGCTCCTGGAGGTCGCGGATCTGACATTTACAGAGGCACTACGGCTGGCACGCGTATACACAGATGCCCGAGAACAATCCACCGCATATGATCACCCACGAGTCGTGGCGGGGACCTCGCAACTCGTGCGACCGGAGAGGGCTACCGCCGAGGATACGGAGGAGGACCCGACCACTACGGCCGAGTCTCTGGGAGCTCCTGAAGCGGACTCCGCTTCCGGCCTCACTGCTGCCGCCGCTGCCCGGCCACGGCCTGACCGGTATGCAAAATGTTATTTTTGCGGGAATCGGCAGCACCCTCGCTCTGAATGCCCGGCCCGGGAGGCTACATGCCACCTGTGCTCCACCAAGGGCCATTTTGCAAAGGTCTGCAGGAAGGCCGCTCGGGGCACGCGTCCCCGCGTGACCTTGAATGGGCTCATCGCGGAGCCAATGGATCGAGCGCCGGACGGGGCGCCTCACTCGGCTTTGAAGAGCCGCTCTCCTTCTCGCGGGCCTCTGGCTACACGCCCGACCTTGGTGAGATACACCGGGCCGCCGAAACAAATGGCGCGAACGCGACCGGCCACAGCGCGGCCGACCTTGACTGGCGTTCGAACGCCTACTTCAAACAAGCGACATGCTCCTGCTTTGGAAACTCCTCTCGATGTGTGGCAAACGCAGCACGTGACTCGAGCCCCATCTGACGGCGGCTTTTACGAATTACATGCACCCACTTTGGCATATGAATCTGCAGACGGCAGAGATCTTTCTCACGTGACGCGAGCGCCATCTGGCGGCGGCTCTTACGAATTACATGCACCCACTTTGGCATATGAATCTGCAGACGGCAGAGATCTTTCTCACGTGACTCGAGCGCCATCTGGCGGCTGCTCTTACGACCTACACACACCCACTCTGGCAAATGAAACTGCTGATGAGCCAACTGACTTCAATGCTCCTGCTGAGGCCCAACCTGCCGACGCTGCCCGAAGGATTGCAGCCGGCGTGGGATCCACCCGCGGGGCGCGATCTTCTCGCCCGGCCGGTACAATACCTGCCGGGTCTGCCGGCCTTGCGCAGGCCATCATTCCGCTCACGGTCGCGGGCGTTTTTGCGCAAGCTTTGATAGACACGGGGTCCATGGATAGTTTTATCGATCAGCGACTCGTGCATCAACATGGGTGGCCGGTTCTCGGGACAACCCGCCGGATCTTCATGGCCTCTCAGGGACTTCGGTTGAGCACAAAAGGGGCGTGTCGATTGAAACTTGTGATAAAGGGACGCACGTTCCCGGACGTGTATCTCATGGTATTACCTGCTTTATGCGCTGACGTTCTGTTAGGACTTGATTTCCTTAAGCGGCATGGATGTTTGGAAATAGACTTCGGTGGGCCGGACACACTCGCTGTGTGCGCCCTCGCTCAAATGGACATGGAGCCTCTCTCACTGTTCCCCAACCTGACCACTGATTGTACCCCTGTAGCCGTCAAATCGCGGCGCTACTCTCGCGCGGACGCGCAATTCATTGCGGAAGAAATGGCCCTGTTCTTAAAGGACGGTATTATAGAACACAGTAGGTCACCGTGGCGGGCCCAAGTCTTAGTGGTGCGGAGTGAGGCCCACCGCCGGTGCATGGTAATCGACTATTCGCAGACGATTAATCGTTTTACACAGCTGGATGCCTACCCCTTACCGGGGATGGACGCCCTGGTACGCCAGGTGGCTCTGTATTCCGTTTATAGCACTCTCGATCTGCGTAGTGCGTATCATCAAGTCCCCATCTCTAGGGCTGATCGCGTCTTTACAGCCTTTGAATCGGGTCAGCGGTTGTACCAGTTCACGAGACTTCCCTTTGGGGTAACTAACGGAGTCGCTTGTTTTCAGAGGGCTATGGATGACCTCGTTGCGAAGGAGAATTTGACCGATGTCTTTGTCTATCTGGACAATCTTACGGTTTGTGGGTATGACCAGGAGCATCACGACGCTAATCTGAAACGCTTCCTCGAGGTCGCGCGGAAATATCGCCTAACCATGAATGCGGCTAAGTGTCGATACTCTCTACGCACGGTAGACCTTTTGGGGTACACCGTGACCCATGGCTCCGTCTCTCCGGATAAGGAGCGTCTGCGCCCTTTGCTCGATATGGCTCCGCCTAGCGATCGGGCTTCGCTGAAACGCGCTTTAGGGCTGTTCGCCCACTACTCAAAGTGGGTGCAAAATTTCTCCGTGAAGCTCCGCCCCCTCGTGGCCTGCGACACTTTCCCCATGGGCCCGGCCGCCCTGGCGGCCTTCGAGGGCCTTAAAGTCGACATCGCTGGCGCCGCTGTCGCGACGATTGACGAGAGTGCCTCTTTCGTTTTGGAGAGTGATGCCTCGGATCATGCGATAGCGGCGACTCTCTCCCAAGGAGGCCGCCCTGTGGCTTTCTTCTCGCGGACTCTCACCTCCGCCGAGCGGAGGCATTCGTCTGTCAAAAAGGAAGCGTACGCGATCGTCGAATCAATTCGGCGATGGCGGCCGTATCTGCTTGGGCGGAGTTTCCAAATCGTCACGGACCAACAGAGTGTTGCGTTTATGTACGACACCTTACATGCTCAGCGCATTAAGGATGAGAAAATCACCCGTTGGCGTATCGAACTCGCCGACTTCTGCTACACCATCAAATACCGCCCGGGGAAGGATAACCTGGTCGCTGATGCCTTATCGAGGCCGGCCACTTGCGCGGGGGTTGTAACTTTGGAGGGGCTGCGCACTTTGCACGGCACTATGTGTCATCCCGGGGTAACGCGCTTCGCGCATTTTGTGCGCGAGGGCAATCTGCCGTACTCGATTGAGGACATCCGCCGCATCTGCCGTGATTGCGCGATCTGTGCGGAACTCAAACCGCGTTTTTATAACCCTCCTATGGGGACACTCGTTAGGGCTACTAGACCGTGGGAGCGCTTGGCGATGGACTTCAAAGGGCTGCTGCCAATGTCGAGCAACTCTCGCTATCTGCTCACTATCGTCGATGAGTATTCCCGATTCCCCTTTGCTTACACGTGCGGGGATATGTCGGCTGCCACGGTTATTCGGTGCCTGCAGAATTTGTTTTCTATGTTCGGGTATCCAGCCTACGTGCATACCGATCGGGGTGCGGTGTTCCTGTCCCAGGAGGTGAGGGGCTACTTGCTCCAGCATAATGTCGCTTTGAGCTAAACCACCCCGTACCGGCCCCAAGCGAATGGGCAGATCGAACGCTTTAATGGGATTATATGGAGGGCCGTCATGCTTAGCCTTCGGACCCTCGGCCGAGGCCTCGATAAATGGGCGTGGTCACTACCTGCCGCTCTAAACTCGATCCGGGCTCTCCTATGTACTGCCACCAGCCAGACTCCTCACGAACGACTGTTCCACCACCCTAGAAGCTCCGGCAGTATCCAATCTTTACCCAGCTGGCTCGCTGAACCGGGGCCCGCCTATCTCAAACGAGCGGTTCGCGCTAGCAAGTACGACCCCCTTGTTGACAAGGTGCAGGTCCTCCAGGCTAATCCCGAGCATGCTCGTGTGTTAACGGCGGATGGCCGCGAGTCTACCGTCTCCGTACGCCATCTCGCCCCATGTGGGGACGACGACAGGGATATCGACGAACCCGTCTACGAGTCTATGGACTCTACCGAAGCTTCCCCTATGGAACTACCACTGTTACTCCCGTCGTCCCCCACTCCCGTGCCCGAAGGCGCAGGGGCGCCCCCTCCGACTCCCACCTCCGGCGGCTATTCCGACGCGGGGGACTCCGGGCTTGGGGACGCCGTGCCCGGTAGATTCCGAACACGAACTGGCAGGGAAGTTCGCCACCCCGACCACTACGGGTGGACCGACTGACATGGATTGACGTGACCCATTCGTTTATTGCTGATGCTTGCTTGCAACCTGCCGAGCGGCAGTATAGTTCTAACGGCGGGGAGAATGTAGTGAAATTATACCAAGGTGAACCCAGGGTGTGCTCGCTACAGAAGGGGCGTCTATAAGACCCGGGACAACCGGGGCGCGCGGACACTCCAGCGGAACTCACTGTGACATAGTCCTGTAGTTTGAATGGTATGTATGCCCCTAAATGCTGCGCTGACTGTCCTCTCTGTTGGACCATTGCTATATTGAATCGACCCTTGCTCATGAAATACTCTGATTTTAATGCCTGTTGCATGCATGTATTCTTACAGGATGTACTACAGATCTAAATGATATTAAACCTACCCAGAGGTCAAGTCGTGTCTGAGCTTGATTTTCACGACATGGGGTATGGTCAATGTGATGTTTCTCCCACAAAAACCGTCTTCGCAAAGAAGAAGTCCCCGCTCCCCCATCCCCGGAAAGAAACAACTGATATTAAAAAAAAAACATTTCTCATTTTTGATATAAATTGGTTTGGTGTTGATGAGGTGCAATAATGACGGGCCGAGTGGACACCTGCTGGGTCTAAATTCCTTGCGCACCTTGAACTGTTAAGGCTGGAAAAAGCCAACGCAGAGACACCTGCGATGACCCCACTCTCACGCATTGTTGTTTTCTAGGTTATTGTGCATCAAGTGCAAAGTTCATAATCATCGAATGTTCTGTATTTGGTTTGGAAGTGACAGAACGCCATGATTTGTACACAAAAAGAGAAATCCAAATAACTTTACGGAATTTCATACGAAGATGACGAATTTAGTTCTTTTGAAGGGAAATTCGGATCAAGAATGATACACGCCCACTTTTCATCTAACCAATGACTGAGCATCAGTTTGTGTTCTCCACCTGAAAACGCTTTGTGATCCAGATATTTGCATATGAACCCTTTATAAGAGGGAATCGTTCACACTCGTCTTCTTATTCTTTCTCTGAAGGTTCATATTTAACTGGTTCAATATCGACTCGTCATGCCTACGGATCAGCCCAAGCAAGTGGCAGCAAAGAAGGGTTCGAAGAAAGCCGTTTCCAAAGCGACTCGGAAGGGTCCCGGGAAACGGCGTCATCGCAGAAAGGAAAGCTACGCCATTTACATCTACAAGGTGCTGAAACAAGTTCACCCCGATACGGGTGTTTCTTCCAAAGCGATGAGCATCATGAATTCCTTCGTTAACGACATCTTTGAGCGCATCGCATCCGAAGCATCTCGTCTGGCGCATTACAACAAGCGCTCCACCATCACATCGCGGGAGATCCAGACGGCAGTGCGTCTGCTCCTTCCCGGGGAGTTGGCCAAGCACGCCGTGTCCGAAGGTACAAAGGCCGTGACCAAGTACACCAGCTCCAAGTGAGCTCGGACTCGTTTCTCTAGTTCATCCCCAAACGGCTCTTTTCAGAGCCACTCAATGTTTCTTTAATGGAGTGCGACTTTTCCTCTTCGTGTCCTTCCTTGGTGAAAGAACCACGTGATGTCATCTGTAACTAGAAATGTGGTTCATATTAATGTGCAGGTCAGGTTATCATCAACATTGTACTGAAGTAAAAAGTAGTCCTGTTAAAACTTCCTGTTAATTCCATGGATCGGTTTAGTTTGTGTCATGAGTTGGAACATAATTTATTGTGGGGTGGGTATGTTTGTTCGGCAGTCAGGATCAAATTTGATGAGGACCATGTTTGTCCAATCTATATTATAAAAGGACCCGTGTCTGTCTGTCGTGACATAACTTGAGACGGATTAACAGATTTCAATAAATCCAACTAAGGTGAATTCACGAAACTCCTGGGTGTTTGTGATCCCAAAAAAGAAATACCTTTTATTATGGGTACATGGACACGCGTGTCAAAACTGCAAATGCCAACACGTGAGGTTGGTTATCCTTGCACGGAGAACAGAATCTCCCAGGAATCCTCATCTTTATTTATTACTCCCGCCAGGGAGTAATGCATCCATCCGATGGTGTCCGTCCGTATGCGCATGTGTTCGTGTGTGTGAGCAAGATATCTGGAAAAGTTCTCAACGGATTTGGATGAAAGTTGGTGAGATGATTGCGCTTGGGATAAGGAAGAATTGATTAATTTTTGGTGAAGCCCAGGATATTATTCCATATCCAGGAATTTTATTTGGGAATTTTTTTTTGTTTTACTGCATTAAAGCTTTTATTCTTATTCTTAAATGATGTTTTCTCTCCTCTAATTCCGAGATATATCAAAATAAATTCTGACAGTTAGGGCTTACTTTCTTTTTTATTTTTTGTTTTGGGGAGAGGCAGTTAAACAAAACGTATCATTCCAACTTGACCCACAGCGGGAGTATGCGCTCGAATGAGTGGCGTTCTAGTTTCCCCAAAGATTAGCCATTGCAGCAGAGATTGGTATTGCCATCAGCGAAGAGACAGGTCTTATATTCTAGTATATCGGAACTGATGGGGGCAGTTACCACGAACTCAGAAAATCTATTAATTCCATTTCTCAGTTACTCTTCGCCCGAACAGCTCTTTCGTCGAGCCATGTAACTGTTCTCCTAAAACAACTTTCAGTTCAGAGCGTGGCCTCCAATTGCACGAAACATCACTAACATTTAACTTTACTTATTTAACATCACTTATTTATCATCACTAACATAAACTAACATTTAACAACAAAGTGCTCGGGCTCCTTGGCTTTTGAGCCTCTAATTAATCTTTGAATTCAATATCTCACCTTTTCACCTCGTCGAAATCAAAGTAATAAACGGAGCTGTCTCCATTGCATTTCTGGTGCCACAGAATAAATCATAAAGTTCGAGACGCCTGAAGCTCTTTCAGGAATGAGGTGGTGGCTCTGAAAAGAGCCGTTTTGTTGTAGCTGTTGATGAACACCACCCCCAAAATGTTTAACCACCGAACCCGTAGAGCGTACGGCCCTGGCGCTTCAAAGCGTACACCACATCCATGGCAGTAACGGTCTTGCGCTTGGCGTGCTCCGTGTAGGTAACAGCATCGCGGATAACATTTTCCAGGAACACCTTGAGAACTCCACGGGTTTCCTCGTAGATGAGACCCGAGATGCGCTTTACCCCACCACGACGAGCAAGGCGACGAATAGCAGGCTTTGTGATTCCCTGGATGTTATCACGCAGTACCTTGCGATGACGTTTTGCACCACCTTTTCCGAGACCCTTACCACCTTTTCCACGTCCAGACATGACCACACGGTTTGCTTCTAAACCCAAATCAGCAAAACCACGAACGTTCGCGTCTGTGTGGATGATAGTTGTACTGAGGCTTTATATTGGTGGAGAGCTCGATGTGACTATTTGTTCTTTAACCTTTGCACTTTGCCTCATACGGTTCATTACTTTCTCGATGTGAAGCGGTGCTTCCTTTATGATTTCTACCACGTCCGCGCGTGTGTTCTTTGCCTTTTCACCTCTCTAGACGCGCATGCGCACGTTGTCCTTAAGCTTTAACAATGTGCAACTGCACTCGCTCTTGCGGTCCCTTCGCTTTCGCTCAAAGAAACACAGAATCTTGTCAAATGAGGTTTAACTTCGGCAATAATTAACGGCGATTTCATTCTGAACACAACTGCAGAACTTTGCCAAAATAAACAACAAACGCAAACGACCCGAAGTTGCAAATACGCTTCGAAGGTCTCAAGTAATTGAAGGATCGATATTTTCATGACAGTTTGGATTTCAAGAAAAGTAAAACTGCCCTTTTTGGCGGACATTAACCTCGATGAACCACCGTCCATTATAAATGTAATTTCATTGCGGTTGAAACACAATAAATTATCGTGACGTTCAACCAGTGAACAGCAGAACCTTTCGCGATTATTACGAAGCTTTACTTTAACGCGTCGAAGATCTTTGAAGATGCTGCATGGAAGACCTTGCACCTTTCTTGGACGACAGGGGATTAATTGAACCAGTCAGGTAAATGTGAATGAGATATCACAACAGGTTCGTTTACAAAACCTGGATGTAAACAGAACATCACACGAAGCACGACACAAGATTCGGGTCGACGATTTTATTCGCGCTTGGATAAAAAAACAAAAAACTTTCCAACCATTGCTTACACCCTTGTGCTGTTGGTAAGTGGTAACCAAGTACTTTCACATTTGTGATGGTCCATGCTGAGATGACCTCGACACGAACCTCCAAAAAGGAGTTTTTTCATGTTTGTTTCATTGCCTTGCAAAGGTGGCTGCAGACAGGTGCATATTTCACCATTAACTCTGTGAGGTTTATGTCGGGTCAAAGAAGATATTTTGCTCGTGAAAATCTTATTCTGAGCATAGAAACCCCTTGGGTGAAGCCCGAGAACGTGTTCGAGTTAGCAATGTTCTGTCAAAGCAGATCGGCCATCTGCCGTGTCGGGTCGTGGAATGCGGCGAAAGGTCCAGATATTTGAAAAGATGCTTCTCTCCGTTTGCTGGGATGTTCTTGTACCTGAAATGATTGTGCGCATTGCGCATGGAGTTATCGTTCATGTGAATAACAAAGCTCAAAGTGATGCAGGAAACACAAATGGAAACGGTGAACGACTCCGAACGCTGACGTTGATTTCTACCACGTCCGCTCCTTCGCTCCGTCACTATAACAGGCGACGTGGTGAAGGGACGCTTTATTTGTGTAACACTGAGCCTCTTTTTGGATTTTTGTGTTACTTCTCATACTCTTGTTGGTGCGAAATGTCGGAGACTGTTCCTGTTTCAGCAGAACTTTCAACTTCGGCCCCGTCTGTCAAGCGAGGGAAGAATAAACCTGGCGCTTCCAAGACCCCGAAGAAGACTGACGGCACCCTTTCGGAAAAGATCATCAAGGTGGTGGGATCGAGCAAGGAGCGAAATGGGATGTCGCTTGTCGCCTTGAAAAAGGCCCTGGGGGCAGATGGCTACAATCTCCATCGGAATTCCGTTCGTATCAATTCGGCTGTGAAGAGGCTCGTTGCAAGTGGAAATCTTGTGCAGACCAAGGGAACGGGCGCTGTCGGCTCATTCAAACTGAACAAGGAGAAGAGTGCAAAAGTGAAGAAGAGCACCAGTCCCAGAAAAGTTGTGAAGAGCACAATCAAGTCTAAAGCGGCCAAGAAAGCGACCAAAAAGCCAGCAGTGAAGAAGGTGGTGCGGAAGATATCTCCCAAAAACACGAAAAGATCTATCGCCGCTTCTTCGAAGCGATTCAGTAAGTCGCCTGCAAAGGTGAAGAAAAACGTGAAGAAGGTTCTGCCTAAGACCAAGGGAAAGATCAAGATGATGAAACCAAAGTCCAAGCTTGCAACCAAGGGGTTGAAGAACAAGAAGGCGACGCTCAAAAAGAAGTGAGAGGAAGAGAAGACAAGAGTCGAGGTGAAGTTTCTCTTGTTCCTCCTGGTCTCACTTGCCCAAAACCCACAACGGCTCTTTTCAGAGCCACCCACCTCGTTCACTTGAAAGGAGCTGATTCGATGGTTCATAAAATCACTGGTGGGGCTGGGACACTGCAAACAACAAATCGGGTGCATCCTACATGCAGACATAATAGATGTAACCTTTGTATGCAGTATTTGATGAAGTGGTTTGTGAAAGAGCTTTATAAACAAGAGCACGAGGTTCAAATTATTTGCAAGACCCACAAAAGTTGTTCCATATTCATTCATAACTTATTTATATCAAACAATGACCAAAGAATGGCAAGTCACGTGACGAAACATGCAATGTTGTTAAATATGCAACATTCAAAGTGTGCCATCACGACTACGATTACTTGGTATTTAATAAATCACTAATTTCTAAGATCACTTTGTAATTGCCCCACGTGCCCCAATGTGCAGGAACAATGTCCCACCAAGAAATTAAGCTTGCCCCATTTGACATTGACACAGGTCGTTGACCATCCCCGTTTACCTGTAAACACAGTGCCTCGTGTCAGGAAAGGCTCGTACTTCACACGATTCTTCGTCCTTCCTCTGCACTGTTTCCTCATTCGGAATCCAAATACAGAGTTCTTGCAATATTTATGAACCGCACACTGTACGATGCATATGTGGAGATTATGCTTTTGTGCATGTTCTGCTTCAATATTTAATTCATGAAAACATTCAATATTTAATTAAGTAATAATATAACAAACATTTAATTCAATATTAAATTTAATTCATCTATACTATAATAGGCTACGGTGATTCTGTCCGTCTGTCTGTCTGTCCGGGGGTGTGTCTTACTCCGTTTCGACAGTAGCTCCACCCATTCTCGGAGAGGCTTCATATAAACAAATATCCACCATTATGGAAGCCCAGTGTAGAGAAAGAGGCAAGGCCATCCACTTACAACTCCACGCTGGTTCTCTGGCCGTTGTTGGAGCAATGACATAAAGTCACAGCGTCCAGTAGAAGTTGCAAGTAACATGTCATCCAACAATTGCTGATGTGTTAGATGTTCCAGGCACTGAACTGGAGCAAGTGATCGCCTTTCGCCCACTTATTACAATGTGATCCACGCAAATGGTCACAAAAATTTTCTTGGTGAAGGTGAACATCCTTTTCCAAACTTACAGAGGAAGATGCCTTTGCCATTCTTCAAAGGGAGGGTGTATGCCACACATAATCTCATCTCTTGCCAAATGTTTTCTGTTCGCACTCTTTCCAAAGCAGTTATCGCTTTATTTATTTCTGTTCTTCATTCAGCCATATCTGAATCTGCTCTCAACACACTCTAGTCCTAGATCAGGTCAGGTACATCTTGGCATGATGTTGCCATGTTCTAACTTAGTTGTTCTTGACCTTTTTGGCCCAACGACCCAATCAGACATTCTTGGTCAGTGTTACGAATTCATGTGAATTACTATTCAGGTCTTTGCGTATCAATGTGTAGTCGATTAAAGGTTGTTGTGATTAAAGGGTCAGGAGCCCTTCTGGGAAAAAGGAGACCGGAAACGGAAGGAAAAAGACATGAGGTCCTGGAGAAGCGACGATCTTCTTCTTCTTCCTCGCCGAGCTCCGAGGCGAGGGTATCGATATTGAGCAGCGGGGAGGACGCTACGTTTGCTACGTTTGAAAGCCCGTCTGACAAAAGGAGTTACCTGCGCAGGGTACTTACCCCTTGACACGTCAAGTTGCCGTGGGTCCGTGCACGGAACCCAGCGTCCGGCACAGTTCGCCTCACCGTCTACAAGGACGCGTACGGGTCGCACCTTGGGCCTCGCGCGTGTGGCAAGCCACGCTTGGTTTTGCCCCGTTGCGTGGCAAGGAGGTGTGCGCTGCAGCAGCTGTCCCCGGTACGAGACGTGCACGTTTGGGAGCACGTCAGCCAGGGGTTCGTTCAACCGCCCGTGTGCGGAGAAGCCGACCTTCATCTTGGTCAGGAGGGGCCCAGAGACATTGTGAGGGACAGAGACAAAAGGGGTCGTGAGTACCCAAGGGGTCGGGAGTGGGGGAAAGGGGACACACACATATAAGATGGCCATCTTAAGAATCTTAGTGATTGATTGTTGATTGTTGATGGTTATTGATGGTGGTTGATTGTTGATTGCTCGGGGAAAATATTATTGGTTATTCCGGATCCTTGGTGTGGGGTTTCTTATTGACTGGAATTCATATTGATTGCGTTACGAAAGCGTATAAATCATTGATCTTTCTGGCGGAGTTCCTCTCACGGTCCGGGGGTCACCGAGACCAGGTAGTTACCGGGAGGACCACGTAACAGAATTGGGGGCTCGTCCAAATTACGATTTGCGGATTCGCAATTGGGTCTACGTCCGGGATCTAAAATTGTATAAAATAATAAAATAATATTTTTATTAATTAAAATTTATTAATTAAGTATTAATTGGTAACTATTGGGGAAATTGGGGGTAAAGTCTTGGGTGAAGGTTAACAGGTGTTAACGATAGGCACCATGGCGTTTGTGGCACAGAACTTTGCGGTAACCCCGAGTGAGGCACAGTTCCGAGCGTTACTAAAGTCGGACCTCTTGAAATTGGCCAAACATTTTAACTTGGAGGTCCGAACTAATTTGAGGAAGGCAGAGTTGCAGACCACGGTGATACAGTCTATGGTGGGATTAGGAACATGGGACGAGTTAGCCTGGCAGTGGCTACCCGAAGAACCAGAAGACGTTGAGCTCCGGAAACTGGAGTTGCAATTACGGAGCCAGGAACGGATCAAAGAAGAAGAAAGGAAAGCAGAAAAGGAAAGAGCAGAAGAAGAAAGGAAAGCAGAAGAGAGGAGAGAAGAGAAACAAGCAGAGGAAAGGAGAGTGGAACGAGAACTCCAGGAAAGGTTAAAAGAAGAAGAAAGGAAAGCAGAAAAGGAAAGAGCAGAAGAAGAAAGGAAAGCAGAAAAGGAAAGAGCAGAAGAAGAAAGGAAAGCAGAAAAGGAAAGAGCAGAGGAGGAAAGGAAAGCAGAAGAGAGGAGAGAAGAGAAACAAGCAGAGGAAAGGAGAGTGGAACGAGAACTCCAGGAAAGGTTATCAGAAGAAGAAAGGAAAGCAGAAGAGAGGAGAGAAGAGAAACAAGCAGAGGAAAGGAGAGTGGAACGAGAACTCCAGGAAAGGTTAGAAGGGAGAAAAGCAGAGGAGAGGAGAGCTGCCAGGGAACTCGAAGCAGAGGAGAGAAAAGCCGAAAGGGAGTTGAAGGAACGTGATCTGGCGCTTCAGCAAGAGATTAAATTCAAGGAGCTGGATTTAATGAGAGAACGGGGAGAGGTACCACCCTTGCTGACGGGGTCGACACCTAGCCAGAACACCTGGGATGTGGGCAGACATGTGAGGCTGGTTCCACCCTTCAGTGAAAACGAAGTCGCAAAAATTTTTCCACACTTTGAGAAAGTGGCTCGACAGTTAAACTGGCCGGAGGAGGCCTGGACCATACTAGTGCAAAGTGTGCTGGTGGGGAAAGTTCAAGAGATTTATTCGGCGCTACCAATGGACCAATGTGCAGATTATGAGGTATTGAAGAAGCACATCCTCAAAGCCTATGAGTTGGTTCCGGAAGCTTACCGGCAAAAATTCAGGAATGCCAGGAAGAGGGAGAGTGAGACCCATGTGGAGTTTGCCAGACTGAAAGAAAACATGTTTGATCGGTGGTGTGAGTGAAAAGGAGTTGGGAAAGACTTCGAAACATTGCGTGACTTGATCCTGGTGGAGGAATTTCAACAGTGTGTCCACGAGGACATCAAAGTGTACCTGCAGGAAAAGAAAGTACCAAAGTTGTGGGACGCAGCCACCATGGCAGATGATTATGCCTTAACACACCGGATAGGGGTCCACAAACCTAACTCCTCGCCTAGATCTCCGCAGGGGAGGTGTGGAACAGCAGGTGCGGAGAACGACAATACATGGCGGCGGCCTCGAGATGATTATGGGGACAACGCTGATACCCGAACGGTTCGAAATCAGGGGGCTACGGGCCCAAGACAAACTTATTTTTCGGGGGGCCCGAGGCAGACCACGAGTTTTTCCTCCGGGCCTACTTGCGCTTTTTGCAAGAAACCTGGACACTTGATGTCCAGTTGTTACCTCATGAAAAGGGACAACCCAGAGCGGAGTCCGACTATTAGAACTCCGAATGCGATGGCTAGCGTAAGAAATCGCCCACAGAAGAGTTACCACCCATTTATCTATGAGGGGTTTGTCTCCCTCGAGGGAGACTTGACTAACCCAAGACCGGTTCAGGTTTTGAGGGACACAGGAGCCCATCAATCCTTAATGCTCGAAGGCATTTTGCCATTGTCAAAGAGTACCGCAACTGGTGATAGTGTTCGGTTACAAGGGATCGGTGGCTGTGTTAGTGCCCCACTTCATGTCATCCATTTGGAATCCGATTTGGTGTCAGGACCGGTCACCGTCGGTTTACAAGCCACGCTTCCTGTAGAGGGAGTATCTGTGATTATCGGGAATGATTTGGCCGGGGGGCAAATTTATGGTAACCCGAGGGGGGATAAAGAGCCCCGCAGGGGAAATAACACCACCCCAGCTCGGAATGGCGACACAAGTTCCAAGTTATTTGTAGGGGGACTGAACTTCAACACAAAGGAAGAAGTTCTGACCTCTGTCTTCAACAGATATGGGCCGCTGGTGGAAGTGCGGGTTGTAAAAGACAGGGAAACGCAACGGTCAAGAGGGTTCGGCTTTGTCACGTTTGCCAGCACAAGAGACGCCAGGGAGGCAGAGAAGAATTGGAATGGTAAGGATTTGGAGGGTCGGACCATAACAGTAGGGAAGGCATTTCGTAGACGTCGAGAGGTCTACAGAAGAGGACAACTTGGCGGTAGTTTTGGGGTTGGCAGCAGCCGATATTACAATGGAGGCTCCCAGAGTTACGGCACCTCCCGAAAGAATGAATGTCAGAGCATTGGCCGAGAAGGAGACCGCCAGTCAAGTAACGGCTGGGACAAGGGGTCCCACCGTAACCGTTAGGAGTCTGGAGAAGTTGAAGCACTAGATACGGGGGAGCCGCCGAGCCGGGGCTCCTACACGGACTAACCGTGAACGCCACGTTCTTAAAGGCGTCCAGGTAGTGAACTTTCCTGCACCGACTAACCGTGAACTCCACATTCCTTAAGGCGTCCATGTAGGGAATACTCAGCTGGGCCTCCCGAAAAAGTGCTATCGAGAGGTTTAACTTTGGGGCTTTGGTCACCACCTCTTAACCGTCATTCAAGAGAAACTAGAAGTGGTTGACGCTTGGTCCAGAGTGAATTAATCTAGGGGTTTTGGTGAAATTTTGTTGCTTTATTTTTAAGTGATAATGGTGCCCGGGGGGAACTGATGATTTGGGGGTGTGTGTTATCTGGTTTGTTTATCCAAGTTGGCCGACAAAGAAAGTTTTCGCTGGGTTCAAACTTTCTTTGTTGAAGGGGGGGAGTGTTACGAATTCATGTGAATTACTATTCAGGTCTTTGCGTATCAATGTGTAGTCGATTAAAGGTTGTTGTGATTAAAGGGTCAGGAGCCCTTCTGGGAAAAAGGAGACCGGAAACGGAAGGAAAAAGACACGAGGTCCTGGAGAAGCGACGATCTTCTTCTTCTTCCTCGCCGAGCTCCGAGGCGAGGGTATCGATATTGAGCAGCGGGGAGGACGCTACGTTTGCTACGTTTGAAAGCCCGTCTGACAAAAGGAGTTACCTGCGCAGGGTACTTACCCCTTGACACGTCAAGTTGCCGTGGGTCCGTGCACGGAACCCAGCGTCCGGCACAGTTCGCCTCACTGTCTACAAGGACGCGTACGGGTCGCACCTTGGGCCTCGCGCGCGTGGCAAGCCATGCTTGGTTTTGCCCCATTGCGTGGCAAGGAGGTGTGCGCTGCAGCAGCTGTCCCCGGTACGAGACGTGCACGTTTGGGAGCACGTCAGCTAGGCGTTCGTTCAACCGCCCGTGTGCGGAGAAGCCGACCTTCATCTTGGTCAGGAGGGGCCCAGAGACATTGTGAGGGACAGAGACAAAAGGGGTCGTGAGTACTCAAGGGGTCGGGAGTGGGGGAAAGGGGACACACACATATAAGATGGCCATCTTAAGAATCTTAGTGATTGATTGTTGATTGTTGATGGTTATTGATGGTGGTTGATTGTTGATTGCTCGGGGAAAATATTATTGGTTATTCCGGATCCTTGGTGTGGGGTTTCTTATTGACTGGAATTCATATTGATTGCGTTACGAAAGCGTATAAATCATTGATCTTTCTGGCGGAGTTCCTCTCACGGTCCGGGGGTCACCGAGACCAGGTAGTTACCGGGAGGACCACGTAACAGTCAGTACCGTGACCCCCGAAACAAAAATTTATTACATTTATTAAAACATGTCTTGAAACATGTGTCAATGGTTCAGAGCAAGCCCGATTTATTAAAACATGTCTGCCAATACTCAGTCAATGGGATGGCTGAAATTGCTTTGCAGCCTTCAGGTGATCAAAACGAGGACGAATGCTCGACAGGCAGCACCTCATGTCAGCGTCGATCATAAGCCTATTGTGTGCCTTCGTTTTCAGAGTTACCATGTTTGAGAATCCAGCCTCACAGCGATAGGTTGAGGGGGACTGGACCAATAGGGTCAGGGCCCTTTTCAAAAGAACAGGACAGTCCTTCACTTTCAGCCAAAATGTGGCGAGCTCTTGTTCCATAAAGTCACGTTTGAGCTGCGCATCTTCACGAATTCGGTAAAATTCAACCTTCGCAGCCACATCAGTATCACTGATGGCACCATCTTCAACGAAAAAGGGTCGGACGATCCACTCATCATGAGAGCGGTCGTCCAGTCTGGGGAAGTAACGTTCGAAACAACACAACAACAACATGCATTTTAAAGGCCATTTTCCCTGCTAGAGCGGGGGTTAGCCATTAGCCATCGGTGAGGGCTTGATGATTGCAGAAAAAGCGATTTTTAAAAGAAAATTAACCTGAAATTGCAGACAGAATTATTTATTTTATCTGAGAAGCCAAAGGAGGTTTCTTCTTCTTTAGTTTCCCACAACTTTGTGTGAAATGCGATCGAGTTTAAAAAAAAGTCAGAATTTGACCAAATCTGTTTCATTTGTTTGTTAATATACCTCTTCCATTGACACATCTTCAATTATAATTTTATTTGAGGTTCAAATGACCGCGGGAGATCGTGTGATAGTGATGACGTCCTGGAAGGACAAAATGGTGCGTTTCTTCTTCTTTCAACAATAAAGACTTATAGCTTCGAGACCATACATCCAATCATGTTGAAATTTTGCACACTTGTTCCACTTGATGAGGGATACGTTCGATGGCTTCACTAATTGCCAGAAGGTGGGTTGAGATCTCCTCGTGGAAGTGGCATTCAGCATCTGGCATAGCATCCAGGAGAGTCGTCATCTCAGTGAAGATAGTCGTGTCACCGTCCTGGACTCTTCTCTGGTAAAGGTGAATCTTTCTCCTGAACGCTGCCACTTTGTCACGAGCCGTGTGTAGCATTGAGAGGTCTCCTTGAAGTGACAGGTTCAAGGAATTCACCTCGGCGAAGAAGTCAGCCAAGTAAACAACCTTCATCACGAACAGTTCATCCTGCATCTTTTCATGAAGCTGATTCTCCTTCTCGGTGCACCCTCTCTCCAAGAACAGCGCTATTTCCTCTCGAAGTTGAATCACACGATTGAGAACTTTACCACGCGAAAGCCAGCGCACCTCTGTGTGGAATATCAGAACAGTGAAATCGGCGCCCATTTCTTCACACATCGCTTTGAAGATTCTTGAGTTTGTTGCGCTCCCTTGGATGTGGTTCACAATCTTCACCACATCTGAAAGCACTTCTTGAAGACCAGGAGGGAGAGTCTTCATCGGTAAAGCATGGCGATGCATCCTGCAGTGGGTGAAGGAGGCATGGGGAGCGACATCCATCACGAAGGCTTTGAAGCCGGATTTGCATCCGACCATGGAAGGTGCCCCATCTGTACACACCCCGACAAGTCGTTCCCAGCCAAGCTCATGTTTGATGAGGAAGGCTTCCAGCATTCTGAACACATCTTCTACCCGAGTGGTAGTGGTCAATGGCTCCGAGAACAAGTGCTCCTCCTTCATGGCTTCTCCGTCGAGGTAACGAACGTAGACTAGCAGTTGGGAACATGAGGCAACATCTGTTGACTTGTCCAGTTGCAGTGAATACACTGGACTGCTCTTCACAGCACTCACTACTTGCAGCAGAATATCATTACTCATATCCCAGATTCGACTTTTGACTGTCATTCGAAAGGGAAATCTGCCTGAACTTGTTTGACTGCTGTTCCCCCAGCACCAACTTGGCTGCTTCGAGAAGGCATGGCTTGATAAACTCTTCACCGATGGTGTGAGGTTTCTTAGTTTGTGCGATTCGATAAGCAATCCGGTATGAAGCCTCCAGCGCTGCTTCATTTTGACGAGCGCAGTGACCCATCGAATCGATGCGGGAACCCTTGAGTGCGGCTTCTTTTCGTTTGAAATAGTCCACGCCCTTCCGCCAGGTCGCTGTGACAAGACTCCAAATGGATCTTCATTTTGCTGAGCTTCATGCTCTCGTGGCTCAAAACCTTGGCACAGATAACACATTGCGGCTTGACCACGGATTTTTGAACAATGCTTGTGAAACCGAACTTGAGAAATGCTTCACTATACGTGCGCTTCTTGGCAGACATGGTTCACAACCTGTGAAGCAAAATAAGACATGAGAAAGGTGATGAGAATGTGACGGAATGCACGAACAAAAGGCAAAATCACAGTGAAATTATAGTGAAAATGGGTATATGTAAGGCCTACTCTACTCACAGTTTGGCCATGCACGAACGCTAACACATGGCAGTTGACAAGCATGAGCCTCGATCACACATGATCCAGGCCACACACAGTTCGTGTGCGTATACGTACGCGCATACGCAAACAAAATACTGTGTGTGGTATGTATCTTTGTTAGGTTCCTAAAAATGGGCTCAACAAATTGATATGTTATTTATGACCCCTTCATGACCCCCAGAAAAACCCCAAACGACCCCCATAGGCATCACGACACCCAGGTTAAGAACCGCTGTGCTAACTGATCATGTATATCTTATAACAGCTTCACATGCAACAGTTTGCTGTTTTCCTTTAACCATTCATAAGCTTATATTTATTCATATACTTCACAAAGGTTAACATAAAGTTTATAAAAATAAAAAGTTAAAGTTAAAGTTATAAAGAGTTGCTTTCAGGTTAACATAGTTCGAAAAATTAAATCATGTAGTCTTTGTAATGCCAATCAAAGAGGAATTAAGTTCTTTAATAATAGGTAAATATAACTAAAATCACAAACAGGAATACCTAATCCCACACAAACTATGCATAATGTATTCATTATCATAGATTCCTCACTTTTTATTTTATTTTGATTTTTTTCCTTGAGGAATTATTTTAATAGTTTCTACTCGTAGTATTTGATCTTTAAAAATGGTGCTTTATGCCACATCAATTTTCAGGGTTTCAAACTTCTGGTGATATCAGATCACAGGCCTTTTAAGACTAGCACAATTCGTAACATTCTATTTATGGTATTATTCCGACTCTATCTCGTCCATTTGTATCAGTATGTGATTCAGTCTTTTTATTTCTGTTTCCAAGTTACCATAAAGGTCTTCCTCATTTGAGTTCACATTTGGTTCCTCTCTCAGCACCATTTCATGGTTAGTTATATTGTTCAGACACACTGTCACCAAAGCTTTTAAGCAAGCGACCACTAAAACTATTGTCAATATAATTACCAATCCAACAAATAGGTATTGGAGTATTTTAGCTGCTACTCCTCCAAATATATTCATCTCAACCTTGTAAACATTTATGCAATCATAGAATTTTGCTCCCTTATCCCTCAACTCTTAGACATTTTATTTACAATCGTACTAATACAGATCTTACAATCGTACTAATTACAATCGTACTAATAAAGGAGGGTTTACCGTGGGAGTTGTTGTATGCAGATGATCTGGTGTTGATTGCAGAAAGTATGGATGGACTGAAGGAAAAGATGAACAAGTGGAAGGAATGTATGGAGACAAAAGGTCTGAAGGTGAATATCGGAAAGACAAAGGTGATGGCAAGTGGTAAAGCATGTGGTGAGGTGGAAAGAACTGGGAAGTGGCCCTGTGCTGTGTGCAGGAAGAGTGTCGGAGTGAACTCCATTCAATGTACAATGTGCGCTGAATGGGTTCATCAAAAATGTAGTGGTCTGAGAGGGTGATTAACCAGTGTGGCAGCTATATTCAAATGTAAGGTGTGCACAGAGGGAGCTGCAGATGGAGGAAATGTTGAGTTGGATCTTGGAGACGGCGTGAAGCTGGAAGGTGTGAAAACATTTTGCTACCACGGAGACATGCTGAATGGAGAAGGTGGATCAGACTCGGCAACGGTTGCTAGAGTGAGATGTGCATGGAAGAAGTTTCGGGAACTGAGTGGCGTGCTGATGAGGAGGGGAGTGTCGTTGAAGCTGAAGGGAAAGGTGTATGCTGCATGTGTGAGAAGTGTTATGATTTATGGGAGCGAGATATGGGTAATGAACGTAGAGCAGCAACGAAGGTTGGAAAGGGTGGAAATGCGAATGGTTCGATGGATGTGCAGAGTATCGTTGAGAGAGAGGAAGACAAATGATGAATTGCGAAAGATTATGGGAATAGAGCCTGTGATTGATGCTGTGAAGAGGAACAGGTTGAGATGGTTTGGTCATGTGTTGACGAAGGATGAAAGTGACTGGTTGAGAAGAGTGATGGAAATGAATGTAGAAGGAAGTAGAGGACGGGGAAGACCGAGAAAGACTTGGCTAAAGATGGTGGAAGAAGAAATGCGGGCAAGGGGGTGGTTAACAAGGAGAGATGCAGAAAATAGGGCAAAATGGAGAAGATTGTCATGGGCACCGCAAGGCTAACCCCCGCTCTCGCAGGGAAAATGGCCTTAAAATGCATGTTGTGTTGTTGTACTAATACAGATCTTATTCATCCAATGGGGTTTTTTTCCTTGACAATTGTCACACTGTAACATTTTAATAGACCTTTGGAAATATTTTCCAAATAAAGTTTGTTTACCAAAATTGGTTTACCAATATACTCATCTGCAAATTACGTATGTAATTACAGTTTTTCCCAATTTGTTTGGCCTTTATGGCTGTAGAAGTTGCTGTTTACATGCAGTATCTTTTTATCTACCAAGCAATTATACTTCCATATGAGAACTCCACCAGATATAAAACCTGGGATTTCTAATCATATTGATGCATAACATCAGGACAATGAGGCTGCACGTAAAATTCCGCTATCGTTAACTGCCATAAATGCATTCTATTATTATTTTTATTATTTTTCGAGCACAAACAAAAGATATTGCCGTGTGGCCGTCTTTGATTAAAATCAGACGGTCACGGAAGCCGATTGCGAAGGCCTTAGCCCTTGAGGCAAAAACTCAATGGCAGACTCCAAAAACAAAAAGCTACACCAAAGTGCGTGGGATGGAGGGGGGTGCGAGACTCCTGCAGTCTTACTACCTGTTAAATCAACCACACGGGAAACTGCGTTCAGATATATACAGGAAAATAACACAAGGATTTATTAACGGTTCCGGGAACAAAGAAATGTGATGCTCTAAACCCCCTATATGGAGTACTCCCACTCGACAGACTTTTTAAACAAACCACAGGGCAGACGACAAAATGAACAAAGAGGATGTGTGTGTGTGGTGCGTTCTTAGCTTTTCTCGCTCGGGAGCATTGCGTCAAGATAGTGCAGGCCTCGGACAGTTAGGCCCTGACACGTGGGCCGGGAGGGGTCTCCCCGACGCGACTTGCTCGTCGGCCCCGGTCCTCTCGCACCGCAACTCTGAGACGCTCGCCCCGTCCGAAGGACCACGGTTCCTGGGGCTGTCGTCTCTGCTCGGCGTTTTTGAGATCGTGGGTGGTTGGCGATGGTATGCACGAGGCCACGAATGCGTCCACCAACGGGGCGAACCTCGGCACAACAGCCACCCATGCAAGCACGTGATCCGATCGCAGGGAAGATGGGAGGGAACGAAGACAGGAAGGAACGAGAGGGAAAAATGTCCGGTGCACTCTATCACGACTGAATTCTCTCAGCTCTCCCAAATGGCGTCTGCTCTGCCTCGTGTCCAACTCCGACCTCTTCTTCTTCTCCTTGTCACTACCCTCACGTCCCCCGTCCCGCCCTCTCGTGACGTCCATTCGTCCGCCCTCCCCCATGACGTCAAAAGAACAACACCCTTCTCATCGTGTGTCTCTGCAGGGCGTGTCTCAGCCTGCCCGTTTTGGTGGGTGTTGTTCCATTGATGTGAAAGGGAAGGGAATTAATTAATGTGGGTGCGCTAGGGGCATGAATTCCTACTGTCTAGGTGCGGTGCCAAAAGGGACATTGGATTGACCACAGGGGTGGGAAAACACACAAAGTTACCCTTATCGCCCTGACTACGTAGCACTTCCTGTCCCCGTACAGGAAATACATACGCAATTATCCCGGCATACACCTACACATACTAACTTGAAGGTACATAGTGGGTTCTAGCTATCGTGACATCCCGGACGGACATAACAATATGTCTGTGACAACCCTCCCGACATAACAATATCATCCATACTTTAGGTTATTATAAATCCATTGATTTGGAGCTGTCTTCCAACTTCCATGAGGAAGAATCATAACTCTATGAGTCTCAGTAATATCTCATCTAATTTAACCAGTTTCATAAAATGATTCACTCATTACGTCATTCTACTTCCATAAGTCAAGATACATTGAGGTCTACCATTACCATTTCTTGTATTTATCAATTCAACAAATTTTTACCTACCCAGAACCAATTCCCTGGTACTTATCAAAATATTACTATTCTCAGGGAGTATTTTAAAATCTCCTTTCATAAATCATCCAGCTCATCTTAGTGAGCTCTTCCCCATTATCACATCTGTATTCGTTTATTAAAACATATCATCTACACCTAATACATATCCATACCTACAGCACAATTTTACAATCTGATAAAATCCAAATTTATATGTATCAGAAATCCGTGAGCAGAGAAACTCTCTAAGAGACTCTGCTAAGTCCGTGCAAGATCCCTTACAAATTTGGCTAATTTTACCCTCAAAGGCATGTCATTACCTTTGAATTTTATGAACGTCATATCCATAAATAGTGTTATGAATTAGGGGTAGAGGAATATCTAGATCCAAGTAGATCTGCATAGGTAGGTGTCTGGCTGTCGTGATAGAGAACCTCACCTGTAATAAGTTCTGTGGAGCCCGAATGTCGGATTAACCTTGTAACCTTGTCCCTGTTACGAGGGGGCGGGCCATGCTAATTAGTACAGGGATTATGGGTAAAATTCCCTTGTGTGTCGTTCTCTCTGTGAGCATCCCAGTGTCCCTTATGGCAATACATCCCATAGACATTAGATAGGCCCATTAGCGCACCACACATTAAATAATTCCCCCGCCACCACGATGACTTTGGAAGAGCCAACAGGCAGCAGTCACGCAGTTGGCCACCATGGGCGACAAACATCGTGCCAGGCAGGCTGGAGCCATGCCCAGGAGAACGTGTAATTGGTCGGGGAAGGGACAAAAAGCTTCCCCATAATTGGAGGGTAAAAAAGGTAAAGGAGCGGCACACTGATTGGCCACTGACTGTTGACACCTCGGCCAATCAGTGCGGAAGGCGCGAACATTCGGCCAATCAGTGATTGCGCAAAACGTGAAGTGAAGGCGCAAAAGTGAAGTGAAGGCGCAAAACGACAACTTAGAAGCAGGTCGCCGATTGAAGGACAAGCGCCGGTGATGTCAGAAGGCGCAAAAGACCACCAAGAAACGAGGCACTGGTTGGGGGAGAGAAAGGGCTGACATGAGACCGGGAGTGACAAGAACGACTCGCTTGCCGGCATTTCGCTCTCTTCTTTGCGCTCTACTTTGCTCTTCTTCACTCTCTTCCCTCGCTTCTCTTCCCTTGGCCTCTTGCTCCTGACTGTCCCTTCGTGATGGGCCTTCTGTTGCTTCGGACCTGGTGACGAGCGGGGCTTGCGTTGGAGCGCTGACGAGCGGGCGCGCTGAGGGCCAGGCAGTTCGCGCCAACCGGAGATGCGTCGGACGACGCGCCCGAGCCAGACGAACCCTCACACTGTCAGACGCAGATAAGCTCGCATCCACAAATGCACAAACAACGTTTCTTTTATGTACTGATTTCCCTTGTCTTGTATGTGAAGTGAGGTGTGCAGGATCCCGATTTAGGATTTAGTTTTTATCGTCGCGTTTCCGTGTCCCGATATTTATTTTTAATAAACCCTTGTATTATTTTCCCTTTCCATTCAAAACCCCATTTTGATTCAAAACCCCTATCTGGCTCTAGATATTCCTCTACCCCTCCCGACATAACAATATCATCCATACTTTAGGTAATTATAAATCCATTGATTTGGAGCTGTCTTCCAACTTCCATGAGGAAGAATCATAACTCTATGAGTCTCAGTAATATCTCATCTAATTTAACCAGTTTCATAAAATTATTCACTCATTACGTCATTCTACTTCCATAAGTCAAGATACATTGACGTCTACCATTACCATTTCTTGTATTATCAATTCAACAAATTTTTACCTATCCAGAACCAATTCCCTGGTACTTATCAAAATATTACTATTCTCAGGGAGTATTTTAAAATCTCCTTTCATAAATCATCCAGCTCATATTAGTGAGCTCTTCCCCATTATCACATCTGTATTCGTTTATTAAAACATATCATTTTGACTATGCAAGCACGGGAGGAAGAAGGAAAAGGAAGAAGCGGCAATCTCTTACCTGACGCGTTCCGAGCAGTCTTCAACCCTGCAAATAGTCATCTCTAGGCCGCCCCCATGAATCTTCGTTCTCTGCACCGGATGTACCATAACTCCCCTGGCGAACTCGAGGCGGGAAGTTAGGTTTGTGGAACCCCATCCTATGTGTCAAGGCATAGTCATCTGCCACTGTTGCTGCCTCATACAACTCTGGTACCTTCAAGGCATAGTCATCTGCCATGGTTGCTGCCTCATACAACTCTGGTACCTTCTTTTCCTCCAGATGTACTTTTATGTCCGCGTGGACACACTGTTTGAATTCCTCCACCAAGATCAATTGTCGCAACAGTTTGAAGTCTTTCCCAATCCCCTTCGAATCACACCACCGATCAAACATGGTTTCCTTCATTCTGGCAAACTCCACATGGGTCTCACTCTCCCACTTCCTGGCATTCTGGAATTTTTGCCGGTAAGCTTCAGGGACCAATTCATAGGCTTTGAGAATGGCTTTCTTCACTTCATGTACATTTGTACATTTGTCAATCGGTAAAGCCGAAAATATATCTTGAGCTTTACCCACCAGAACACTTTGCATTAACATAGTCCAGGACCCCACAGGCCATTTTAGCATTTGAGCCACTTTCTCAAAGTGTAAAAAAAACTTGGCTCCCTCCTTTTCATTGAAGGGTGGTACCAGCCTCACATGTCTACCAACATCCTAGGTGTTCTGACTAGTTGTCGAACCAGCCGGCATGGATACGACTTCTCCCCGTTTTCCCATTAATTCCAGCTCCTTGAGTTTAAGTTCCCTCTGATAATCCATGTCCCGTTCCTTTAACTCCCTTTCAGCTCTCCTTTCCTCTGCTCTTTCCCCTGCTCTTCTTTCTTCTTCAGCCCTCCTTTCCTCTGCTCTTCTCTCCTCTGCTTTCCTTTCCTCTGCTTTTACCCTTTCCTGGCTCTGCAGTTGCATCTCCAATTTCCGGAGCTCCACATTTTCTTTTTCCTCGGGTAACCAATCCAAGGCTACCTCTGTCCATGTTCCTTGTCCCACCAGAGATTCTACCACCAATGTCTGCATCTCTGCTTTCTTCATATTAACTCGGACCTCCAAGTTAAAATGTCTGGCCAATATCAAGAATTATTTTAATGCTTGGAACTGTGCCTCATTAGGAGACGCGGCAAACTTTTCTGCATTAAACACCATGGTGAATATCAGTTAACACCTGTTAACCTTCAGACAAAAATTTCCAATTTTTTTTTAAAAATTTGGGAATGTTAGAAAAATTCCAAATTTGGGAATTTTGGGAATGTTAGGGAATTCTATCCCAGACGAGCCCCCAATTTCTGTTACGTGCTCCTCCCCGACCCCCTGGTCACGGTGTACCTCCGAGCCCAGAGAGGAGTCGCTGCAGAAAAATGTGTTATTCTGTATATCAAAAATCAAGGGAGAAGCCACCCCATTTGTTACTCACAAACGAATATTGTATTAAGATCACACAAGAATAACAGTCCAACAATAATAGTATTCAAAAGTACAATCAATATGTCCTATGATGGTACCATCAGTTTTGTAATATTTAACTCACTGTGCTCCAAGTGAGTGAAACACGAACATTCCCCAATGTCTCTTATTCCCGGCTTCCAGACGAAATTGCTTCGCTCCAGCGATCGCCAGAACGAGGTCCAATCGACACCAGAATCCTGCGTGGATGGCAAATACAGTCCCACAGCCGATGCTGCACAAAGGCGCCCTCAAGGCGACTGGGAAATCCTAAGGCGCCCTACAGGCGACTGAGAGATCACACCCTCGGGTATGGACGAAGTAACCTTCAAAAAGCCACGTCACACGCACGCCCCAGATCGACGTCTGAATGCGGTGAATATGGTCGAAAAGAGACGAAACCGCAAGCCAAGCACAAGTCCTGCGCGAGTCAAAATGGCCGACAACCCGGCCTCGTGGCGCACTGCACGGCGATGATTCTCTCCTGAATCGATCGCAAAACCTGACATGCAGGTTGACCGGTCACAGCGATGACAACTCTGTCGTAGGAATCCCTTTCCCGGAAACCCGAAAGTTCGCTCGTGACTCTGGCTCGCCAAAGTTCGCTTCAGAACCCGGAGCAACTCGGCTTTCTTGTCCGACTCATTCGCTCCGCCCTTTTTCTCCCTCCTCTTCCTCTTCGTTGTCCGGTTCCCGATCCAGTTTCTTCTTTCTTTTAACATTAACTTTTTACCTTTTGAAACCAGTTCATGAACAATAAACCTTTAGAACACAATAATAGTACATGGATCCAGAAATATTTACAGTGGATGCAAACCACCACAACGGAAGTGACGAATCCATAACACAATTTAGTCAATTTGTCAATTTGTCAAAGAGACAACTTCGCGTCAGCATGCAGGCATTTCTTCATACTCCGCAGTTCATCTTCTTTATGCCCGTTCACGCCCGGGGAAGCCTCCAGCTCACCCTTGCTCCAGCGTCGGCCTCTTGCCTTCGTCAACCCCAATTTTTGGACTGAGAACACAAGACTATGGAAAACCGAGAAAAGATAAACCTGCACTGCTTAATTTAGTGGTGGGAGATTGTCACCTATCAGGCCGTCGTGGCCAACCTCTCCTTTCTCCGAGTCTCCACGCTGTGGTTGTACATGTTGTAGTTGTAACAGCTCTCCTTTGGCAGCCAGACCTGAAGCTAGATTGATGGGGATTAGACTCGCACTGAGAGCTTGTAATACATAGGAAGAAACAGGAACAGACAATTCCCACACCCACAGGGGATTTTGTAAAAAATCATCACAATCATCAAAAGCATCAAAAACATCAGGTTTACATTCATTTAGGACAAGGGGAGACATACGTGGGGAATTAGCCGATACTAGTTGGGAGAGGTTTGGGGAAGAGCAATCATTGCTATCTAACGACGCATCATCCAAGTACTAGTTCAAATCGGCGGACAGGACCATAGTCTTTGCCGGCGCTTCCTTCGACGCCCATCCTGTAAAGTATTTCTTTACGCACATAAGCACAAAGGCTTTCATTAGTGCCCCCCAAATTACTACCTCGATTACCACCGCAAGTGCGGTCAACAACCACTTAACAATCGTGCCTGTCCTTCCTTTGAACAAATCTGCGATCCATCCAACATTCCAAGAGTTTTCACGTGAGACGCGATCAATAGAGTCAGCATGTCACTTGTCT
Source organism: Myxine glutinosa (assembly GCF_964187855.1). Lineage (NCBI taxonomy): Eukaryota > Metazoa > Chordata > Myxini > Myxiniformes > Myxinidae > Myxine > Myxine glutinosa. The sequence continues at coordinate 78,305,991 of NC_136264.1, read as the reverse complement.
TTCTTAGTCTTGCTATCGCAGCTGACACGCCATTGGATGGATCCGGTATGTACGGGCAACACGGTCCTTCTATTACCCCACATACCCCTCTTCTCTCTGCCAATAGCATATCCAAAGCTACCCGGTTCTGCATTACCATCGTGCGCATGTGAACTACTGTATTTAATAATTTGTTATGGGCTGTAGCGGTGTCGTTAGCTACCTTTTCCAAAACTAAAGCCATCTTATCTATCCGGAAGCTACTCATAACGGTACCTGCTCCCAGGAAGAAAAACGCTAGCATCTTTTCCCATCCCGCTCCATGTAACTTAGTCGCTCCGTCTTCGTTCCAAATCGCTCTCTTGTTTTGCGTATTTTGAGGCCTTTGTTCTAAGTCATCTAGTATCTCGATATCGGGATGAATCGATCTTAGATAACATGTGCCACCACAATTATCCGGTAAATAGGGGTACGCTTTATCATCGCATATGAACATCATCCCAAGGGGTGGGATCAGGTGAGTGGATAGACACTGAATTCCTGTTGTCACCCCCATTGGTCCTACTAACCCCCCTAGAGAATGTTATAGCCGTTATGTTGTGGGTATGCTTGTCTTGGAGCATCACTTGTAGTGTAATCCCGCTTTCCCCTTTTCTCATCTTTCTGGGAAGAGTGTAAGTACATACCGATTCCCCCATACATAAATGGCCAGAGCCCTGGAGGCAGACTGCCCCCTTTTGTGGTTTAACCCAGACGGGGGGGGGGGCTCTCAGCCACATGGGCAGTCACCGGAGGTCGATAACTAAACGGCCTATTACACCCCCGGTCATTGTTAACACCCTCTCTCTCTAAAGTGGGAACCAAACATGGGGAATCGATGGGCTGGGAGCAGAGATCATTAAGGGACAAGGGTAAAACTATCATTTGTATCCCAGCAGTGCTAGTTTGGGGAAATTTCATGCATGACCAGCACTGAGTCCTGTTCTGAGTTGTTTCCACCTCTCTTGCTACTTTCCAAAATGTGTTCTCATCATTTCTTACTCAGGCCTCGTCTTGGGGGTATGGTCTAACTGTAATTTCGAGGTTTGTAACGTCGCCATCCATCTTTCCCCTTTTTGTCCATGCTCTACACCTGAGCTTCATAAACATACCTTCCTCTAAATGTGTGCGTGTCAGTACCCTTAAATCGGGTGTTCCCCATTTGTATCCCAGCAGTTGCTTCGTTGCTGGTGGCGTATGAACCTTTTGCAATACCTGTTTCCATTCACTTCCATTCAATGACACCTCCCAAATCACGAATCTCCATGCCTGATTCGTGCTTTCATTAAAACATGGTAGTGATATCTCCTGCCCCATCACTATGGTGAGGTTTTGTGTTTTCCAGATATTCCCTTGTGCACAACCAATAGACACTGCTGCTATCAGTAGCATTATTCCTGGGGCTGAGAACATCATTACTGTGTTGTGGTGTCTGGTGCTTTAATGGCCAATTTGCAGTGTGTGGCGTGGATCCAGGAGGGCTTACACTTGCAGAAGACTGCGGTTGGTGTAGTCAACAGTACCTGGAATGGCCCCGTCCACCTTGGTTCCAGGGCGTTCTTGTGGGTGAAGTGCTTCACAAGCACCGAGTCGTCAGCTTGAAAGTCGTGGATGGCGTAGTCTGTTGGTTCGGGCACAATCTCTTGGATCAGTCAATTGCACAAAATTGTTGCATCCAACAGAAGCCATTATTCCAACGATTATTTTAAACAAACCAATTTTCTCTAATCCACCCGGCCCCCGCCCGGGTCCCACTCTCAGCATATCACGCACCTGTTCCCTGCACCTGTTTCGGCCTCTGGCTGTCATATATTGTCTTACATTTTACAGGGATCCATGGCGTTTCTCACCAATCGGAAAATGAGTTGTTCCAAAAATTGTAATTAAGTCCAATCCTGGGTCTCTCCACTTCAATCCTCCAGAGTTGCCCAATATCTACTATGAATCTCAATATCTATATAATAGTAACCCAATATCCCAATAGCCCAATAATATAAATATCCCAATATTAATATTAATATCCCAATAAATCCCAATATCTACTATGACCTAGAATGGCACTCGGTGGTTGGCCACATCACTCAATGGTGAAGAATCACTTCAACAAAAATTAAATAATTCTCACATCCGAATCCAATCGTCTGTCCCCGTGAAACACTTGCACTGCACTTGCACAATTGCACTTGCAAACACTTGCACTGGTCCTCTCATCAATCATCATCATCAATCATCATCATCAATCATTGCCTTAAAACCACCATTAACCTCCCTTATTTATTTATTTGCTTATTATAAATAAAACAAATAAAAAATAACCTGGTCCGTTTATCAAAAACAAAAATAGTTCTCATATGTGTTACTGTCGTCAAGACTCACTGTTTGTCTGAGTGCAGGTGTCCTGTTTACTCCCTCCTGGGTTGGTATGTCGAGAGGTGCCCTTTGTTGACAATGTGATGCATGTATCAGGTGGTTTTACCTCCATCAAACCGTGATGCCACAACCACAGCACCCATGATGTCATTGTCAACAACCAGGCCACAACATAAACGGAGATCCACAACATCCTGGCCGATCAACATTTCCACACTCGCCACCCGGCATTCTCCACAATGACATTGCACACCACAACACCACAACACAACTGCCCGGCGCAATCAGCACCACCACCCTTTAAGGTCAAATTCCATCCACTACTCACACCACCGGATCTTCTTTCAGACTCGTCCTCACCCCTCCTCTTGTTCCAAAAAGGTGACCTGACAGACGAGCAGAGCAGACAGACAGACAAATAAACATACAAGGGGAAAACATAACCATCCATCCTATTTAACTCGGCGCACATGGCATCAGACAAAGCAACCCTCCACAATTCATAAACATTGTCATTTTGACAATCACACAAGGTGCCACTCACATTTCCATCATGTTGACAGTACAGTCACTCAGACTTGACAGACTCTGTCTGACAACGATTCATCTTTTTGGTAATATGTCTCAATTTCAAAACAAGGCCTCCACCACGAATAACACCGTCATGGCCAACATCTCATATTAAATTGTTTTCCAATAGAATATTCATTTACAATACTGACAGCTGAAATCCAAACCTGGACCTCACAATTCTCAATTTCACCAAGCAAAATATCTTGTTCCAAAACATGAACCAAAATGCCCAGTTCAATCCCGGACAGATAGACAGCATTTCAATTGGGCAGTCAATTTTCTCATGGTCGAAAATTAATAACCATCGACACCAAAATTACACAGGAATTCCTGCTACCACAAGCCACTGATATCTCAATCGAAATGCGAAACGCTTGCTCCCATCTCACCATTTCACAGCCCTTCTTGGGGGGCATGCTCCACCATGCAGCCCAATCTCTACTTGGTGCGCACCTCCTGCACTGAACACCCCATACATCACTCCAACTCGGCCCCCAAATGTCACATGACCAAAACCTCAACCTCCGACACTGCCCGCAACGCAAGCCGCCGCGCCCCGCAACAGCACCTCGATGATACACCCTCCTGCAGCCCCATTCACATTTCATTGACACGGCGCAAGCCACAACAACACCGACAGTTGAAAACCGAAAACCCGACAGTCAGATGGACGTTAAACCCACACATCTCCCTTCTCAAATCGTCAAATCTCAAATATTTCACCGTATCCACCTGTGGGGCAACTTACCAAGCATTACCTGCCTTCAGAACCAAATGCATTTTCATAACTATACCACCATCACTCGAAGCACATTGGTACGTACATTCCTGTAGCCTTATTCACATAGTACGTACTGTTACGGATTCGTCACTTCCGTTGTTGTGGTTTTCATCCACTGTAAACATTTTTGATTCCATGTACTATTATTGTTGTCGTTTAAGGGAAAATAGATATTACTATTTTCAAAAGGTAAAAAAGTTAATGTTTTAAATGAAACATGAACCGAACGACGACGAAGAGGAAGAAGAGGAGGAGAAGAAGGCGGAGTGAGTGAGTCAGGGAAGAAGCCTCGCTGCTTCGAGGTCTGAGGCAAACGTTGACGAACGGAGGTCACTAGCGAACGTCGGGCTTCCCGGGAAAGGGATTCTTGCGACAGAGTTGTTATGGCTGTGACAGATCAACCTGCGTGTCAGGTTTTGGTGGTTGATTCCGAGGAGAATCATCATCGTGCCGTTATGCCTCGAGAATGGGCCGTCGGCCATTATGACCCACGCGCTTTGCGCATCGCGCAAGGTTTTTCGCTTCGCTTCAACCATTTTCACCGCATCCAGACGTTTATCTGGTGTGTGTGTGTGTGTCACGTGGGTTTTGAAGGTAAATCTGCGGTTCGCCGGTTTGGAGCCGTTAAACGTCCATACCCGAGGGTGTGATTTCCCAGTCGCCTGGAGGGCGCCTTTGGATTTCCCCGTCGCCTTGAGGGCACCTTTGCGCAGCTTTGGCCGCGTGACTGTGACTGTCATCCGAACGGGATTCTGGTCTCGATTGGACATCGTTCTGACGATCGCTGGAGCGGATCGACTTGGGCTTGATGCCAGAATACGACTTTGGCTTGATGCCGGGATACGACTTTGGCTTGATGCGGGTATAGAGACATTGGGAATGTTCTGCTTTTCGCTCACTTGGAGCACAGTGAGTTTTATTGTACGAACCTGATGGTACCATCATAGGAAATATATATTGGTTGTACAATTGATTACTATTGTTGTTGTACTGTTATTCTTGTGTGATCTTAATACAATATTTGTTTGTTGGTAACAATTGGTGTGGCTTCACCATTGATCTTTGACATACAGAATAACACATTTTTCTGCCGTGACTCCTCTCGGGGCTCGGAGGTACACCGTGACCGGGGGTTGGGGAGGAGCATGTAACATCTTACTTAGTCAACTAACTGGTAGAAGTCATCAAACTTGTTAAAACGACAGGAAGTGGATTTTTAAAATGGGAAACAGAAGGTGTGTCTCACAGCATAAAGTCATTTTCATTTTCCCTTTGTTTCGAATGGATGGATTTAAGTCTTTGTTCCTGCTCACACTTTCGTAAGCTAAGTATATATTTCCAACAATGAATTCGACCAGTGTCTGCGATTTAGAGGTATTTAAAATATTTTGTGTTTGTCCTCATTTTCTGTTTGTCTCAAGGTACGAAAAAGCCTCTGTTCAACTCTTTTCCGTAATTAAACATACTTCCATATCATATTGCAAGTATCTAAATCGATCATTCAATTCCATAAACCATGTGTTTATCAATTTAACGACAAAAACGAGATTGCTTACATATTAAATAGACAGGCTGTTACGGATACCGGCCCTAATTATGGTGGTTCTTGTTATCATGGTTGATTCTAGATGATGCTTATTGTGGTTAAAAGGGTTAAAAGCACTCCTGGTAAAATGTTGCCGGAAATCGGATCGTGACCCGGAAGAGATACGGAGGGAAGGGGGGGTATGGGGGGGGGGGAGAAGAAGCGGCGGAGGATCGTAAGCAGACGTTTCTGATTGCAGCTCCGGACCGAGCAGTCAAACATACAGTACAAGGGAACTTTGCCTCCTTGAAAAGAGGTCCGCGCGATAGGAGATCGCCGGATTGCTGCGGAGCCTGCGTAGTCGGGTATCCTCACTGAGGTTGCCGAGTATCCTTACCTCCAAACCCGGGTGCGAGAGAAAGCCGTCCGCCATCTTCGCCAGGCGCACAACCGGCAGTGACCAGGTTTTTGTGTCGCGTCGGCCGGGCGTTATTCTCCAGTGGGTTGCTGGGGACGGCTGTACAAGACAGTGGCTTTTGGAGGGTTATTGAGGAGACTCGCGGATTGAACCGAAACCGTGTACGTACCAGAAATCGTCTTTGGGAGGTTTCCCATTCTACCGCTATCGTGCTGGGGATTGAACAACGTGACCTGCGGGTTGGTTCGATCGTCTACGCCGCCACGGATTGGAATCGGAAATTGATTCCACGATCGCTGGGGCGAATCGACGTCGCCTGGGAGGAGTACAGAGACATTGGGGAAAGGGCCGTGAGTTTGGGGTTTAAGGGACTCGATAAGGTGGTGCCACCTGTAGATAGGAATTATATGGTGAAGTGCTGTGCTAAATGGGGTCGTGATTCCTGTGTGGGATTTATAATATATTATGGTTTGTTCGTAACTCTTGGTGTGGACTCGTTATTGATTGGCTTGTTTTCAACCAAGGACCACACATCTTTCTGCCGGGGACTTCATCGGGGTTCGGAGGTTTACCGAGACCAGAGGATAGGGGAGGACCCCGTAACAGAAATTGGGGGCTCGTCCAATTGATATTCGTGGGCTCGCAATTGGGTCTGCGTCCGGGATCTGAAAATTCCTAAATTTAGTCCGGGAAAGAATTCCCTAACATTCCCAGAATTCCCAAGTTTAGAACTTTTCCAACATTCCCAATTTTTTTCCAAAAACAAACAAAAAACATATATATTAATTATTATTTTTTGTGTGTGAAGGTTAACAGGTGTTAACAGTAGTCACCATGGAGTTTGACGCAGGGAAGTTTACAGTGACCCCTAGTGAAGCACAGTTCAGAGCATTAGTAAAATCGGATCTCTTGAAATTGGCCAAACATTTTAACATGGAGGTCCGAACTAATATGAAGAAGGCAGAGTTGCAGACAGTGGTGATACAATCTATGGTGGGATTAGGAACATGGGAAGAGGTAGCCTGGGAGTGGTTACCAGAAGAGCAAGAAAATTTGGAGCTCCGGAAACTGGAGATGCAATTACGGAGCCAGGAAAAGGAAAAAGCAGAGGAAAGGAAAGCAGAAGAGAGAAGAGAAGAGAAACAAGCAGAGTAAAGGAGAGTGGAGCGAGAACTCCAGGAAAGAATAAAAGCAGAGGAACGAGGACTCCAGGAAAGATTAAAAGCAGAGGAACGAGAACTTCAGGAAAGATTAAAAGCAGAGGAAAGGAGAGCAGAAGAGAGAAGAGAAGAGAAACAAGCAGAGGGAAGGAGAGTGGAACGAGGACTCCAGGAAAGATTAAAAGCAGAGGAAAGGAAAGAAGAAGAGAGAAGAGAAGAGAAACAAGCAGAGGAAAGGAGAGTGGAAAGAGAACTCCAGGAAAGGTTAGAGGAAAAAAAAAAACAGGGGAGAGAAAAGCCGAAAGGGAGTCAAGGGATCGTGAAATGGTCCTTCAGCAGGAAATTAAACTCAAGGAGCTGGATGTATGGAAAGAACGGGGAGAGGTACCATCCATGCCGACTGGTTCGACACCTGGTCAGAACACCTGGGATGTAGGCAGACATGTGAGGCTGGTTCCACTCTTCAATGAAAAGGATGTAGCCAAGTTTTTTCCACACTTTGAGAAAGTTGCTCGACTGTTAAACTGGCCTAAGGAATACTGGTCCATACTGGTGCAAAGTGTTCTGGTGGGGAAAGCTCAAGAGATTTATTCGGCTTTACCGATTGACCAATGTGCAGATTACGAGGTATTGAAGAAAAACATTCTCAAAGCCTATGAATTGGTCCCGGAAGCTTACCGGCAAAAATTCCGGAGTGCCAGGAGGAGGGAGAGTGAGACCCATGTGGAATTTGCCAGAATGAAGGAAACCATGTTTGATAGGTGGTGTGATTCAAAAGGAGTGGGGAAAGACTTCGAACTATTGCGACAATTGATCCTGGTGGAGGAATTCCAACAGTGTGTACACGAGGTCATTAAAATACATCTGGAGGAAAGGAAAGTACCAAAGTTGTATGACGCAGCAACCATGGCAGATGACTATGCCTTAACACACAGGATGGGGTTCCACAGAATGAACTCCTCGCCTAGACTTAAACAGGGGAGCTATGGGACATTTGGTGCGGAGAACGAAGATTCAGGGGGGCGGCCTCAAGATGAAAATGAGGACCACTCTGACACCACGACTTCTAGAAATCAGAAGACTCCAGTTCCAAGACAGACCTATCGTCCGGGGGGCTCGAGGCAGACCGCCGCCCCTTTGCAGACCACGAGGTTCTCCTCCGGGCCTACTTGCGCTTTTTGCCATAAACCTGGACACTTGATGTCCCACTGTCATGCTCTGGGAAAGGAAAATCAGGAGCGGCGTTCGACTAGTACAACTCCGAATGCAATGGCCAGTGTGAGAAATCGCCCTCAAAAGGGTTACCAACCATTTATTTCAAAGGGGTTTGTGTCACTGGATGGAGACCCGACTACCCAGAAACCTGTTAGGGTATTGAGGGACACCGGAGCACGTCAATCTTTAATGCTTCAAGGCATCTTGCCATTGTCGGAGGAGACGGCAACTGGTGATAGTGTTCGTTTACAGGGGATTGGTGGCTGTGTTAGAGCTCCACTCCATGCCATCCATTTGGAGTCCGATGTGGTGTCAGGACCGGTCACCGTAGGTTTACAAGCCACTCTTCCTGTCGAGGGAGTATCTGTGGTTATCGGGAATGATTTGGCTGGTGGTCAAGTTTATGGTAACCCGAGGGTTGGTAAAGAGCCCAGCAGGGAAAATAACACCACACCAGTTTGGGATGGCGACAAAAGTACCAAGTTATTTGTAGGGGGGCCGAACTTCAAAACAAAGGAGGAAGTTCTGACCTCTGTCTTCAACAAATATGGACCGCTTGTGGAAGTGCGGTTGGTAAAAGACAGGGAAACGCAACAGTCAAGAGGGTTCGTCTTTGTCACGTTTGCAAGCACAAAGGACGCCAAAGAGGCAGAGAAGAATTGGAATGGCAAGGATTTGGAGGGTTGGACCATAACAGTAGGGAAGGCATTTCGTAGGCGTCGAGAGGTCTACAGAAGAGGACAACTTGGCGGTAGTTTTGGTGGTGGCCGCAGCCGATATTACTATGGAGGCTCCCAGAGTTACGGCATCTCCCGAAAGAATGATTATCAGGGTAGCGGCCGAGAAGGGGACCGCTATTCCCGTGACTACTGTGACAAGTGGTCCCACCGTAATTATTAGGAGTCTGGAGAAGTGGAAGCACTGAATGCGGCGGAGCCGCCGAGCCCAGATTCCTACACGTACTAACCGTGAACGCCACGTTCCTAAAGGCATCCAGGAAGTGAACTTTCCTGCACGGGCTAACCGTGAACTCCACGTTCCTAAAGGCGTCCAGGTAGTGAACTTTCCTGCACGGGCTAACCGTGAACTCCACGTTCCTGAAGGCGTCCATGCAGTGAACTTTCCTCCCCAGACTAACCGTGAACTCCACATTCCGAAAGGCGTCCATGTAGTGAATACTCGGCTTGGCCTCCCGGAAAAAGTGCTATCGAGTTGCTTAACTTTGGATTTTTGATCAACCCCTTAACCTTCATTCAAAAAAATGAAAAACAAAAATCCGAGGTTGATGAGATAGAGTTGGCTTTGCAGGAGTTCAACTTGGAAATTGAGCACGTAAAGGGCAGGGACAATGTCGTTGCTGATGCTTTGTCCAGAGTGAATTAACTTTGTAAATCCCTGTGGGTTGTGTGAAATTTTGTTGCTTTATTTTTGAGATGTGATAATTGTTGCCCACGGGAATTGATGATTTGGGGGTGAGCTTACTCTTGTTGGTGTAAAGAATTTTGTCTACAACGAAAGTTTTCCCTATGTTCAAACTTTCTTTCTTGAGGGGGGGAAGTGTTATGGATACCGCCCCTAATTATGGTGGTTCTTGTTATCATGGTTGATTCTAGATGATGCTTATTGTGGTTAAAAGGGTTAAAAGCGCTCCTGGTAAAATGTGGCCGGAAATCGGATCGTGACCCGGAAGAGATAAGGAGGGGGGGGTGGAGGGGGCAGGGGGAGAAGAAGCGGCGGGAGATCGTAAGCAGACGTTTCTGATTGCAGCTGCTCCGGACCGAGCAGTCAAACGTACAGTACAAGGGAACTTTGCCTCCTTGAAAAGAAGTCCGCGCGATAGGAGATCGCCGGATTGCTGCGGAGCCTGCGTAGTCGGCTATCCTCACTGAGATTGCCGAGTATCCTTACCTCCAAACCCGGGTGCGAGAGAAAGCCGTCCGCCATCTTCGCCACGCGCACAAGCGGCAGTGACCAGGTTTTTGTGTCGCGTCGGCCGGGCATTATTCTCCGGTGGGGTGCCGGGGACGGCTGTACAAGACAGTGGCTTTTGGAGGGTTATTGAGGAGACTCGCGGATTGAACCGCAACCATGTACGTACCAGAAATCGTCTTTGGGAGGTTTCCCATTCTACCGCTATCGTGCTGGGGATTGAACAACATGACCTGCGGGTAGGTTCGATCGTCTACGCCGCTACGGATTGGAATCGGAAATTGATTCCACGATCGCTGGAGCGAATTGACATCGCCTGGGAGGAGTACAGAGGACATTGGGGAAAAGGGCCGTGAGTTTGGGGGTTAAGGGACTCGATAAGGTGGTGCCACCTGTAGATAGGAATTATATGGTGAAGTGCTGTACTAATTGGGGTCGTGATTCCTGTGTGGGATTTATAATATACTAGCAGAAGTACCCGGCATTGCCGGGCGGGGGGAGGGGAGGGGAGGGGGAAGGGGAGGGGAGGGGAACGGGGGGGAGGGGAGGAGGGGGTAGGGGGGAGAAGAGGGGGGGGAGGGGAGAAGAGGGGGGAGGGGAAGGGGAGAAGAGGGGGGGAGGAGAGAAGAGGGGGGAGGGGAGGGGGAGGGGAGGAGAAGGGGGGAGGGGAGGGGAGGAGAAGGGGGGAGGGGAGGGGAGGGGAGGGGGGAGGGTGATGGGGGAAGGGGAGGGTGATGGGGGAGGGGAGGGGAGGGTGATGGGGGAGGGGGAGGGGGTGAGGGGGATGGGAGGTGGGAAGGGGGAGGGGGAGGGGGTGGGAGGGAGGGGGAAGGGAGGGGTAGAGGGGGAGGAGGGGGAGGGGGAGTGGTAGGGGGGACGGGGGGGGGAGGGGAGGAGAGGGGGGAGGGGGAGAAGAGGGGGTAGTACCCGGCATTGCCGGGCGGGGAGGGGAGGGGGAAGAGGAGGGGAGGGGAACGGGGGGGAGGGGAGGAGAGGAGGGGAGGAGAGGGGGGAGGGGAGAAGAGGGGGGGAAGTACCCAGCATTCCGTGTATAAACGTGAGGGAGAAGAGGGGGAGGAGAGGGGGGAGGGGGAGGGGGAGGGGAGGAGAGGGGGAGGGGAGGAGAGGGGGGAGGGGAGAAGAGGGGGGGAAGTACCTGGCATTGCCGGGCGGGGGAGGGGAGGGGGAAGAGGAGTGATGGGGAATGGGGGAAGGGGAGGAGAGGGGGGAGGGGGAGGAGAGGGGGGGAGGGGAGGAGAGGGGGGGGAGGGGAGAAGATGGGGGGGAAGTACCCGGCAATTCCGTGTATAAACGTGAGGGAGAAGAGGGGGGAGGGGGGGGAGGTGGAGGGGAGGGGGGAGGGGAGGAGAGGGGGGAGGGGGAGGGGGAGGGAGATGGATGGGAGGAGGGGGGGGAGGGGGAGAGAAGTGGGAGGGGGAGGGGGAGGGGGAGGTGGAGGGTGAGGGGGAGGGGGAGGGGAGGGGAGGGGAGGAGGGGAGGGGGAGGGGAGGGAGAGGGGGGAGGGCGTGCGAATCGTCGAATCAGTGCGCTGCTCTGCCACAGATTCAGATTCCATGTATAATATTCCTCGCTGAAAAAAAATATGGATCTAAAGATGAAAGAAAAAAAAAACCTATGTGGTGTGAATGGCAATGTTCCTCGCTGAAATGTGAAAAAAACGCATTCGCGCGGCAAGGAACATCACTGTGATCGCTCTGAGCGATCGATTGCAACTCTGCGTCATGTCGTGGGCGTGGCCAACGTGGCCTCATGATCCCAGGTGATTGGCTAACTCAAGCTTGAGAGAGCCATAATGCGCTACGTTATGGCAAAAAATATGGATCTAAAGATGAAAGGAAAAAAAACCTATGTGGTGTGAATGGCAATGTTCCTCGCTGAAATGTGAAAAAACTGAATTACGTGCGAACGCATAACTGTGAGATTATGGAGGCAAAGTTGGAACATCACGTGATCGCTCTGAGCGAATCAGCGCGCTGCTCTGCTATTCCGGTCATAATATTCCTCGCTGAAATGCGCTGAGGTAAAAAATATTATGAAATAAATTTTTAGGTCGGCCATGTTCTTCCCAGGCTCAATGGCCATGTTTGTGCCAAATATCAAGTACGTGAGCCTCTCCGTTTAGGAGTCTATCAGTAAAATTACACACACACACACACACACACACACACAAACTGTGTTTTATATATATAGATTGTGGTTTGTTCGTAACTCTTGGTGTGGACTCGTTATTGATTGGCTTGTTTTCAACCAAGGACCACACATCTTTCTGCCGGGGACTTCCTCGGGGTTCGGAGGTTTACCGAGACCAGAGGATCGGGGAGGACCCGGTAACACAGGCCTACTTGAACTCGATTTTCTATTTTTTTTATCCGATTTTCTCCAGCTTTTCTTTAAACTAAATGGCTTTCAATTCTCTATATTACTAAGCAAACTATTCCTTTCTATGTCAGTTCAATCGTTTTCCAAACCCCTTTTTTTTTTTTTCCTGTGACATCTGTTAGCAATAATTGCACCAAGGGACAGAGCACATTCCTAAACAGTCATGTGACCCTTCGCATTTCAGTGTGCACATCGAAGTGCTTGCACCACTGGACCAGCTGTAAATCATTAAGCCGAATCAGAATTTAAAACCTTCATTACATGGAATTATTTCACAGCCTTTTCCAACCATCATACCACACAAACCACATTTAATCATCACAATTTTACCACCACAAAACAACAATTTACAACTCAGGCAATTTACACAATTCAGGCATTGTCAGTGTGTTATCCTCACAAGCATTGTGAATGTAAAACACAATATAAATAGATGCACACATTCGACACACAAATCATTCCAATTATAGTTAGACAGTCACACAACCAGCATTCCCAACACCTCAATAAGGACCACTACTACCTCCTCGAGGGTCAGCCGACCACCACACCAATGTTGACCAATCATAGTACCTGCTGCAGACCCTGCCCAAACATGACAGACCTTTCTAAAGACACTAGGTTTGTACATAATTCTATGCAAGGATATCCTGCTTCTTTTTAACGCTCGAAGAAAGTCATAGACCCTGCACACATGCAATAATTTAATAAATTCCCATATTGTTCTATCGCGTTCTCCAAAGGTCATACAGGTCAGCTTACCTGGTCTCTTGACCCCGTTAGAGTTGCGATGAATCCCGGGACGCCAATGACGGAGCAGGATTAATTTGGTGAGATGGGGTGGAGAGGAGGAAGAAGAGGAGAGGTGTGCTTGTCTCAGCAATGTCCACAAACACCGAGGTTGGTCTTTAGGAAATTTTATTAATTATTGGGAGAAGAAAACTGGGTTTGATCAGCACAGATTACATACAACATTACAACAGTTCACTTACATAAAATACTTCACTTTGGTTTACAGCACAGGATTTCTCAACATGACACCAAGAGCAAGCAGAGTCTTCTTCTCCTCCTTCCAGCTCTCTCTGTCTCTGTCTCTCTCTCTCTCTCTCTCTCTCTCTCTCTCTCTCTCTCTCTCTCTCTCATAATGCCAAAGTCTTTTGAAGTCCTCTCAAGAGAGCAGTGTGGGGTTTCTCAGGCGTTCCGATCCCCACATCTGGCTCGGCCAAGCACAAGAGACCGTAGGTATGCTTTGAGCAAAAACAATAACATATGACCTTTCAGAAGTGTCCTCCCCTGAGCAACCTTATTTCTTTTACATCATTTGACAATGATTTCACTGCAGTCTCTCTTTGGATTGCAGTCAAAGCCTGACGAATATACATCTGATTTCACTTATACATGCATTCCAAAGAATTTGCTTGGACAACACTTTTCATTGGCACAGTTCAAGAGTACATTTTTACTGGCCGAGCACAAATTCATTTCCCATATGTGCCTGAGAGATAAAAATGGTTCACAGTATTTTATACAAAAATTGTAATTTCCGACATGGAAACTTTTCCAACAAGATAGTATTAATTAATTTGGAATAATGTAAAAGTCCTACTTCTACACGGCCCACCTCCAATTCCCTTGGCATCTCCATCTCGCGCGCCCAACTCAGCGTCCGCCATTACGCTGTTCGCTAAAGCGGTTCCCGCTCACGTATTTTACCTTAGAAAAATTAAGAGATTTAAAATTTTCGAACCGCGATGTCGCGCTTCATGCACTCCATCGACTTTTAGAATTTTTATCGCCTCTGACTAAAAAATTTTTTACTTCCGAATGCCGAGCGCAATGTACGCTCGGCTGTGTCGATCTCAGCCCGCGGACAAAAAAATTGTCCGTTGCGTCCGAATCTCACTTCCTGACACAAGTTGTCCTGTGGATGGCTCTATTCAGACAAATGGCTAATCGAGTTTACTTTGAGGCATTAGCCAATTGATGGCGAATGATACGCGAGACGGAATGAAGAATACCGACTCACCTGCACGGCCAGCGCAGACATCTTCACCCAGCAAATCAATTCAACTTGAGGCGGAATTAAAGTGTACAAAAATAAGATTTATTAAACGGAACCCGATACCAAGGAACGCGACGATAAATACTACAACCTAGGTTGGGATCCCACACACCTCCACTTCAACAACGGACAAAGGAATAATTCAATTAAAGCAATCGTTGTGTTCTGTGGTGCAGCTTAGCTCTGTCTGCAGTGTGTCAGGGATGGCCAGGGATGGTCAGGCTCCGAGCGCGTCGTCCGACGCGACTCCGGTAGGTGGGAAGAAAGGCCTTGATGCGCCCCCGTTCACCAGGCCTCGGTAAAACCTCTCGCGCCAACTGAGCGAGCGGGCATGCAACCTGCTTCACCAGCCGTGCAATGTCCTCCCAAATTCGGCACGAAACTGCCATGCACCCAACTGCCATGCACATGCAACCCATGCACCCATGCAGGAGGTCGGGGACAGAGGAATTGTGAGGGCAGGAGCGAACGAGGTCCAGGCACTCAGGTCTCTTCAAAAAAGCAGGGACGAGAGAGAGAAAATGTCGGTCTCTTCTTTTTGTCAATCCCCTCTTGACGTCATCTCTCTCTCTCTCTCTGCCAATCCATGCCGGCCAACATTGCATGCTCAACCCTCCACCAATGGCTGCGTCACCTCTCTCACATGCCATTCGTTTGATGGCCAATTTGTCGCTTCCTTCGGTCTTGCTTCACCACTCAGCGAGCTGCTTCTTGCTTTTGCCCTGACCAATCACCAGTCCTCTCCCACGCTGCCAATCGGCGGCCCTCGTCCTGTGGTGTCTTACTTCTACCAATCCTTCGCAAGGTGGGCGTGGCCTCAGCCTGCCTAAGCAATGAGTGTTACTGTGCAAGCTGGTGTTGTGGCTGGATGTAGCTGCATCGGCCGTTCCCCAAACTGGCTTCCGGTGGGTTTATGGTTGTTGTGGCGGAGGGGGGGATTTAAGTCGTGTTTGTGTGGTGTTACTATTGAGCCTATCTAATGTCTATAGTGCGTTGCTATACGGGACACAGGTATGATCACAGGTTTGACACACCGGGTAATTAGCATAAACCCTACAACTACTTAACCTGCCCCATTCCTCGTAATGGGGACGAAGATACACTTAATCCGACATATGGGCTAGACAGGTCCTCTACTTATTTACATCGAGGTGGTTCTTGTTACCCATGATCATCGGAGCACCTACCTATGCAGATCTACCTCAATCTATATATGTCCCTACCCTAAAATTCATAACAATACAATGACTTGTTTATTCTCCACAATTGCATTGGTGTGGTTTTGCCATGGTTTATTAGAACACTCAAAATAACAAATCTTTCTGCCGCATTCCCTCTCGAGACTCTGAGGGGCACCGTAACCGGACTTTGGGGAGGTAACACATAACATAAGTCATCAGTCTTTCAGATATTTTAACTAGTGGTCACACAGTCGTCGTGTTCAAATATTTCCCATTAAATCCCCCCATTCAAATCCCTCCTGTCTTTGGTATAACTATATGCTAGATGTCTTTGGTGTAACTATGCTGTCGTTCGAAACACCAACCTTCCAACCCGAGCAGATGCTCTCACCATTACACAACTGTTTAGTTTTAGTTTCTGGCTTGGGTGGATTCGAGGGTATGATGAGCTGAGATGAAGACAATAGTACAGCGAGAGAACAAATGCAAATACCGATGCGAAGAATAGAAACAGAGGGTGAACGAAGTCCTTTGAAAAAAAGGTAAATATGCAAAAATGTGGATCAAACCAGCATTGGACGTGGGACGTGGATTTGTGAGGCTCGGCCAAAGCTGTCCACCCATTGGTTGGATAAAATGTAGGCGTGTGGCATTCCTGATCCTATTTTCGTTTCAAAAGATACCCGTTCGCAATGACTTATCGTGTGTTACTATATTCAGCAATCCGACGTGTTTGAAAATGTTTACTCCAGTGTACAAACATCATGGCGGGACGCGGTAAGGGCGGTGGAAAGACTCGTGCTAAGGCCGTCTCGTTCTTCCCGTGCTGGACTACAGTTTCCCGTGGGCCATGTCCACAGACATCTTCGCAAAGGGCAACTATGCCGAGCGCATCGGTGCCGGCGCTCCCGTCTATCTGGCGGCTGTGCTCGAGTACTTGTCTGCAGAGATCCTGGAGCTCGCCGGTAACGCTGCACGAGATAACAAGAAATCGCGCATCATCCCGCGTCATTTACAGCTCGCCATCCGCAACGATGAGGAGCTGAACAAACTGCTGGGTGGGGTGACGATCGCGCAAGGTGGTGTACTGCCGAACATCCAGGCTGTGCTGCTCCCCAAGAAAAGCAAGGGCAAGTAAACGGCTTCGCCTCACACAAGGCCCAAGAGCTCGTCAGCCCGACCACAACGGCAGCAGCATCAGCGATACACGATCCGTGTTTTACACAAAACTCTTTGCTGTGTATTTTTTTTACAAATTCATTTTTATCAAACTCAAAAAACAAAACCCATTTTTACAAACAACGTACAGATCGGGAAATAGGGGTAAAAAGCATTATTTACAGACTGCAGTTCCGGAATGTAAAAATGTATTACCTGGCGACGCCACCTCGACAAACTACCAAATTTTGAAATCGAATAGTGAGTAGAATTGTGAAATTTTTAGTATTACAAGACAAACACTCGCAATTATTCGGCATGGATATGCCTTTTGCTTCTTCACGTTCAAAGAAATGTTGAACAGGCCCAAAGGAGCCCAGGATAGATATTGGTGGGAAAAACGAGCAAAGGAGGGCGGACGGAGCTTTCCCTCACGGAGCGGATCACATCGGGCTCGGATTTGAGCCAATGGAGAGGGGAGAGTGAAGTTTCGACCAATGGATAGAGAGTGAGGCGGGGATTAATTATTCAGCGAATGGGAGAGTGTTTGAGGCAGCCAATAACAAACGTGAAAAATGTGCCAGCCAATGGCGAACGGCCGAAGCGTCTCGCGGCTCAAACAAAATCAGACCGTGCATTTCTCAAGTTTCATTCGTTGTTGTTTTGTGTTGATATTTGCCGGTCACGATGGCTCGTACGAAGCAAACCGCCCGTAAATCGACTGGTGGAAAAGCTCCCCGAAAGCAGTTGGCGACGAAGGCGGCGCGGAAAAGTGCTCCAGCCACCGGTGGCGTGAAAAAGCCGCATCGTTACCGTCCAGGAACTGTGGCGCTGCGCGAGATCCGGCGCTACCAAAAGTCCACGGAGCTGCTCATTCGCAAGCTGCCGTTTCAGCGCCTCGTCCGTGAAATCGCACAGGATTTCAAGACCGATTTGCGATTCCAGAGCTCTGCAGTGATGGCGCTGCAGGAGGCGAGCGAGGCCTACCTCGTTGGGCTGTTTGAGGACACTAATTTGTGCGCGATTCACGCCAAACGTGTCACCATCATGCCCAAGGACATCCAGCTGGCACGACGTATCCGCGGGGAGCGAGCTTAACCCGCTCGTCCATGGTCTTGTGCACAGCTTCCGCACCACACCACCCAACGGCTCTTTTCAGAGCCACAACACCTTTCTTGAAAGAGTAATCGACCGTTCACCAAACTCGCCACCTATCACGACCTTTTGTGCGTTTCTAATGTGTCTACGGGTCGGAAGGAAATACGTTTTATGATGCTCTTTTTATAAAGACAAATGGAAACGTGGAACAAGACGGTGGAGGTTGGCTGTCTTCAGGGAATGGGGTTTCACAATGTTTCAATGAACCCCCAAAGGATTGTGAAGTGACAATTGTTGGGCATCATGCGTCATGTCACTTGCAAGGTGGCTCATGTTAAAATACACATTTTTTATTGTAATCGGAACATATATTTGACCCGTTCATCTCAATCCCAAAATAATAATATAAACTCTGCCATAAACATTGCATTTCTGATGCCAAATAATACATGATACAAAGTTCAAGTCGCGTGAAGCTCCTTCATGAACGAGTTGGTGGCTCTGAAAAGAGCCGTTTTGTTGCTGTTGATGAACACCACCACCAGAATGTTTAACCACCGAAACCGTAGTGTGCGGCCCTGGCGCTTCAAAGCGTACACCACATCCATGGCAGTGACGGTCTTGCGCTTGGCGTGCTCCGTGTAGGTAACAGCATCGCGGATAACATTTTCCAGGAACACCTTGAGAACTCCACGGGTTTCCTCGTAGATGAGACCCGAGATGCGCTTTACCCCACCACGACGAGCAAGGCGACGAATAGCAGGCTTTGTGATTCCCTGGATGTTATCACGCAGCACCTTGCGATGACGCTTAGCACCTCCTTTCCCGAGACCCTTCCTTTCCCCCTTTACCACGACCAGACATGACGACAGCAGGTGAATCCAAAGCTGAATAAATGAAACTACGAGCATTCCTGTCTTTATATGGTCGTGATAGAGGTTTTCTATTGGTGGAACTCGATTTTACCATTTGCTCTTTGACCCTTCCACGATTCCTCCGTCATTTAATTATTTTCTCTGCAGTTTCCTTGGTGATTTCCACCACGTCCGCGTTTGTGCCTTTTCCCCTTTCACCTCTCGTTCCGCGCATGCGCACGTCGTCCTTTCGCTTTGACCATCTGCAACTGCACTGGCTTTCACTGTCCCTTCGCTTTCACTCAAGTAAACACGTAATCCTGTCAAATAAGGTTTAAATAATGCAGTAATTCACGACGATTTAATTCTGAACACAACTTGAACTGCAGAATTTTGGCAAATAACAATGCGCGCTCACATCACCTGTAGTCAGGGCCCTTAGGGATATTTTGGTTCAAATTCTTCCAAAAGCATCAAATTTGGCGCAGATGTTGCCCATGCCATACTCTCGATTTTTGACGGGCGCCAAGGGCGTTATGATCCGGGGACCACACCGGTCCATCCCACCACGTCACCTGACCTATGACGTCATAATTAGGATATGCATCCAATCACATGGCGTACTATAAGTGGTCAAAGTTCAAAATGAATCGATCGAAAAATGAAGGCAGGGATCCATTTTAAAGGTTTTCATAAAATCCAATATGGCCGCCAGGTCACATGACCTATGACGTCATATTTATGACATGTATACATGAACCCAGATCATGATCGCACAAAAATTAAACACAAGGATATGGCATACAGTTCATAAAACATCAAAATCCGTACCTTTGTAATTAGACTGATGAACTGCATATGCCTGAAAATTAGGAAATAGACATGTAAATATTTCCTCTAATTGTCAAAAATAAGGTCAGAGTTCGATTACCCAACCCAGAAACATAAAATGGTGAACCTCACGTAAATGTTGACAAAAAACTCAAAAACCGAAATGTTTGACTCAAAAATGACCTTTAAGATGACCTTGAGGGTTGACCTTGACCTCGAATCATCAAAATAACATCATAATTGGATTCCTCGACCTCGAAAACCCCTGAAAAGTGGTATCATACATGATTCCAACCCCTTTGGTTATTTAACTGATTTTCCTCTAATCCGGGTGGCGGCCATTTATTATTTCGCCAATATGGGCCCCCGGGGGGGGGGGCGCCCGTCTAAAATCGAAAGAGTATGGCATGGGCAACATCTGGGCCAAATTTGGTGCTTTTGGAAGAATTTGAAGAAACAAAATATCCCTTAGGGCCCTGACTAGACATGACCACACCGTTTGATTCTGAAACCTGTATGGATTGTGGTGGTACTGAGGCTTTATATTGGTGGAGAGCTCGACGTGACTATTTGTTCTTTCACCTTTGCACGTTGCCTCATACACTTCCTTATTTTCTCGAGGAGAAAGTGTGCTTCCTTGATGATTTCTACCACGTCCGCGCGTGGGCGCTTTGCCTTTTCACCTCTTGCTGCTCATTCGCACGTTGCCCTTTAGCTTTGACAATGTGCAACTGCACTCGCTCTTACGGTCGCTTCGCTTTCTCTCAAAGAAACACAGAATCTTGTCAAATGAGGTTTAAGTTCGTCAGTAATTTACGACGATTTCATCTGAACACAACTGCAGAACTTTGTCAAAATAAACAACAAACGCAAACGACCCCGAAGTTATAAATACTGTGACGAATTTGGTAGAACAAAATGTAGAGCAGAGTAGATCTGAGTAGGTAACATGCTTCGAGATGTCGCGATAAGGAACACTTCCTGTAATAAGTCCATGTTTAGGTGTTTTGTCGGTTAAGGTGTGTAATTGTGAATCTGCCAGGAGATTCGTGTGATAGTTAGTGTAGGGGTTAATCAGTAGAGCCCTTGTATGTCTCACCTAGTAGTCAAACCTTTGTCCATTATGGCACTGCAGACCACATAAACATTAGTTAGGACCTTTAGTACAACACTAAATGACGCCTTTCCCCCCTGACATGACTTGGAAAGAAATCAGGCTGGAACACCACCACAATTGGCCGCCACCATTTACACCTCCGAGAGGCCTACCCACCTTGCATAGAACGTGCGGTGACCACGGAATCGGGGACAGGAGTGGCAGTGGCGCAGTGGGCGTGCCCCTGGACAAGCCGGCGAGCCGGGGAGGCTCTGATTGGCAGAGCAGTGCGCCAATGTGACGTCATCGGCCGGAGATATTACCGAGGCCCGGACGCCATTTTCGGCAGTTGAGTAGAGAGTTCAGCACGTTGAGTGAGGTCTGAGTCAAGAGTTTGTGTGCACCCGAGTCGAGTTGAGATCCTGAGTTCAGCACGAGGAGAGAGAGCCCGAGTTGCGTTGGCCGTTCGCAGTGCGCAGTTCGCAGAGTTGGCAGTTGAGCCATAGGGAGTTATTTTTAGCAGCCCGGTCGAGTCGTTCAGAGATCCCGACCCGAGTTGGGCTGAGGTGTAGCCCGAGTGGAGCTCGCTGTCCTGCTGTTGACCTCGTGGTGATCGGTGCTTGGTGCGTGGTGCTCGGTCCTAAGAGGCCTTGTGGGACTTGGAGCGAGGGACCTCGTGGTGTGCGATCGGGCCGGAAGGAGCGGTGTTGGACGGCAGCCACCAAGACGACAAAGACAAGATAAGGCCGCATCTGCGTACATTTTGACATAAAAGACGTGTTTCTTTCGTATTTGATCCCCCTCGTCTTGTGTTTGAGGTCTGGTGCGTGGGATCCCGATTAGGATATTTATTATCGGCACGCATTTTCCTGTCCTGCCTTTTTCATTTGAATAAACCCTTATGTTATTTTTGTACATATATCTGAACGCAGTTTACCGGGTGTTTAGTTTTAATAGATAAGGCTGCGGGGCTCTCGCCGTTCCCCTTCATTCCGCGCGCTTAAGGGTTTTAGGTGTTGATTTTGGAATCCGCTATTGAGCTTCTGCCTCGGGAGTTAAAGCCTCGTAATCGGCATCCGCAACTCTGGTGTTAATCGGAGTTGCGTGACATTTGGTGTCAGGAGTGGGATTCGAACCCGTCGGACAAACTTTTTTGCGAGACATCGACAGGGTCGGGCGTACATCGCGCCCGACGCTCGAACGCAAACATTTTTATAGGCAAGGCGGAGAAATTCAATAGTCAATTGGACATACGGAGCACGATATCACGTCTTCGTCAAATTTAAATTGTGTTTCTGGAATTAAAATAAATACGCGTGCGGGAAACAATCTCCCGGAAGGCGGATGTCGGAGATTGAGGAGATGGAGGTACACAGCGAGGCCTCCGTCAGTGAAGGGAGTGAGCCGGAAATAGGGGAATTAGATTTAGAGGTGAGCCTTGGAACCTCCCCCGTCCTGAGTACCAACGTACCGCCCTTCCCTACCGGGGAGCCGGGAACAATTGGAACAGCCCCGATGCCCGTCCAGATGTGGATGCAAATGATGAGGGAAATGAGAGATAGCATAATAAATGCTCAGAGTGAGAAAAGTGAGCGAGCCAGTCGGGAATTGAATGGCAAAATTGGAGGGCTGGAAAACAAAATGAGTAATGAGATGGGAGAAATGAAAAACAAAATGGAGTCCCAGGGGAATGAATGTAGGGAATGAGTGATCGATTGGAGGGAAAAATTTGAAAGAGTGGGAAAAATAATTGATGAATGTACGAATAAATTGAGGGAAGGACGAACGAATGGTGCCACCGGGGCACAGGAGAAGCCAAAGGTGGCAAAAATTGAATCGGAACGGGGGGGGGGGGGGGGAAGCTAAATTGGGAATGGGAGAGAGTACGGCCCAGGCAGATGTGCATGTTGCTCACGAGCAGGGAATTGCACCGAGAATTGCAATTGAAGGAAAGGAGGAAGGTAGGGAAGAAAATTCACAGGTAGATGTGTAATGCGCACAGGTGAGCGTGGAATGTGAGAATTGTAACAGGGAATGTTTCCCGCATTCTGGCCTGGTTGTTTATCGGGACCGGGTGGATGTCACAACACCCCAACCGGGGGATGAATTTGGAATGGTGCAGCACCAGGGCGGTTGTGCAGTGCAACCAGGGGTAGAGTTATTGGGGGTCCGTGTGGTGGAGCCGGACCATGTATTTATTGATCAAATTCAACTGGTCACGGGGGGCGACTATGCCAATATTTGGGACGCGGGATTGTGGAGCTGTGGTTGGGTAGTCTGGGGGTAAACGCGGTGCTGTGCGTGTCCGACTTGTTTGGACCATGTCTTCTGGAGAAGTCTCCTGGTGGAGCATGGCTGTTTGCTGGACCTTGGTGTTTTCAAGTGTGGGTGGGCACTGGGGGCTGCAGTTGTGTGAACTGGGGGACGAGGGCAGCACAGGTGACGTGATGAGGATGCCACACACTGCGACCGCCTCCCCCAGGGTCGAGGTTTGGAAAATGGAAGTGTTGTTGGCAGAAGGTGCTCACCACATTGGCCAGCTGGGGCTGGTGCAGCCGTGTTCCTCGCAGGGGGGGGGGGGGCAAAGGATGGATGGTGGGTCGCACCCTTATGGACACTCATGGGCCATGTTGGCGTTTCGGATGCTCAGCTTGTCCTGATGAACCTTGCACAGTAGAGGTGCAGAGCTGTCATGGCCACATGTAGTAGTTGAGTACAGTTCACTGTTGGAGGCGGATCCACATACCTGTCAATACAGTAGGTAGAAAAGTGAAATTTCGAGAAATTTGATTGGTCCAATGGGTGAAAATTTGGGATTTTGTAGGGTGGATGGCACTTTGGACCTGACCAACTAGAAAATTTGTGTAGAGGTATGTGTTTTCATGTGGTTGTGACGTTGGAAATGAACTGTGAATGAGTGGTGAAGATTGTGTTTGGAAATGGTTAAATGTGAATATGGGATTTCACAGAAGCAGGCCATGGCAAAAACTTTTTGTAACATCTGTTCATTGAACAATGTGTTGAGAGGACTGAATGGCAGTGGGGTAGAAAATGTTTTTGTGGATTTTGTGGGTGGGGAAGGTGTGCGTGTCCGCAGGTACAGATCAAGCTCTGGAGGAGCGACGACTGTGGCTCCCCTCTGCGGCAATTACCCCTGGCAGCCAGTGGTGTCTAGAAATTGGAGCCCGTCGGTGGTGGGGTCTGTTTGGGCGTCGTAGGGTAAGAGACTCCCTGTGACCCGTGAGGCTGCAAGGACGCAAGAGGCAACGGAGCCTGGTGTATTTGGTTGTCAGGGGCCAAGAGGTAAAGGGATGGGGGGGGCAAAGAAATCGGGTGACTTGTTTGGGACTGCGGGCACCACAGCTTTAAGCGCCCCCACCATCTTACTTGTGCGGTACCTCCCCGTTATTTAATTGAGAGAAACACACACGAAAATAACATCTATGCCATGGTCCTGCAGGGGTGGTGGGGGCGCTGAAATATATGTTGTCATGATTTTGTGTTGTGACGATTTGTGGATGTGTATGAGTGGTTATGGGTTTGTGTTGAGTGAATGTGGACGAAATCCACCGATCCTGTGTGAAGGTTTGTGGTTAAGTTAGGTTTCTGTGTTGTTTGTTTCCTCCCTCCGCAGGAATGAGGAATTCTAAATGATTGTAAATGTTTGAAATGCATGGTTGTTTAAGGGGGAAGTATGTTGAGGAGCATAAGTAGGTAGCTTCAGCTCACTTCCCACAGCCCTCCTGATTTATTTCATCGGCTAATTAAGTGAGACAGTGAGTGTGAGAAGAGGAAGAAGTTCAAGGAGTGGCAGAAGGCGAAGCGTATGGGGGCAGAAAAGGCAGAGCATTAAAGTTATAAGGCAGCCAAGAAGGCTGCAAAGAAAGAGGTAGCAAAGGTGCAGGAGGCATGTAGGAAAATGTTCGGAGAACGCTTGGATTTGGAAGAGGGTCAGAGAGCGGTATTCAGGATTGCAAAGCAGATAGCGAAAGAGAGGTGTGATGTGATGGGGTTGAGTTGCTTGAAGGATGAAGTGGGACAAATCGTTGTGGACCCAGATGGAATTAAAGGAAGATGGAAGAGATATATGGAAATACTGTTGAATGCAGAGAATGAATGGGATGGCAACATAGAGAGTAACCCAGTTTTAGGACCGGCAGAGAAGATAACCGAGAAGGAATTTGAGGAAGTGATAAAAGCAATGAAGAGTAGAAAAGCGGGAGGGCCGTCGGGAGATGTGGGAGATATGTTGAAGGCAGCGGGAAATTGGGGTGTGAAGAGAATGACAGAGGTCTGCAATCTGGTGGTGAAAGAAGGCCGCATTCCAGTGGATTGGGAACTGAGTACCCTTGTCCCTCCATACAAGGGGAAAGGTGACCCCCTGGACTGTGGCTCGTATTGAGCGATAAAGTTATTGGAGCATGGAATGAAGGTATTGGAAATGGTGTTGGAGAGGAGGATAAGGAAGAAAGTGAAGATTGACGAAATGCAGTTTGGATTTATGCCAGGAAGAGGACCGACAGATGTGCTTTTTATTGTGAGGCAGTTGCAGGAGAAGTACATGGAGAAGAGGAAGAAGTTGTTTCTTGGGTTTGTTGATCTGGAGAAAGCATTCGATAGGGTTCCACGTGAAGTAGTGACATGGGCATTGAGGAAGTTAGGAGTGGAGGAATGGTTGATCAGAGCAGTGATGGCAATGCACAAAAGAGCGCGCACAGCTGTAAGGATGAAGGACGGGAACAGTGGTGAGTTTGAGGTGAAGGTGGGAGTGCATCAGGGGGTCAGTACTAAGTCCACTACTATTTGTAGCTGTGATGGAGGTGCTGGCTCGGAACGTAAAGGAGGGTTTACCGTGGGAGGTGTTGTATGCAGATGATCTGGTGTTGATTGCAGAAAGTATGGATGGACTGAAGGAGGAGATGAACAAGTGGAAGGAATGTATGGAGACAAAAGGTCTGAAGGTGAATATCGGAAAAACGAACGTGATGGCAAGTGGTAAAGCATGTGGTGAGGTGGAAAGAACTGGGAAGTGGCCATGTGCTGTGTGCAGGAAGGGTGTCGGAGTGAATTCCATTCAATGTACAATGTGCGCTGAGTGGGTTCATCAAAAATGTAGTGGTTTGAGAGGGTCATTAACTAGTGTGGCAGCTACATTCAAGTGTAAGGTGTGCACAGAGGGAGCTGCAGCTGGAGGAAATGTTGAGTTGTATCTTGGAGACGGCGTGAAGCTGGAAGGTGTGAAAACATTTTGTCACCGTGGAGACATGCTGAATGGAGAAGGTGGATCAGACTCGGCAACGGTTGCTTGAGTGAGATGTGCATGGAAGAAGTTTCTGGAACTGAGTGGCGTGCTGATCAGCAGGGGAGTGTCGTTGAAGCTGAAGGGAAAGGTGTATGCTGCATGTGTGAGAAGTGTTATGATTTATTGGAGCGAGACATGGGTAATGAACGTAGAGCAGCAACGAAGGCTGGAAAGGGTGGAAATGCGAATGGTCGGTGGATGTGTGGAGTATCATTGAGAGAGAGGAAGACAAATGATGAATTGCGAAAGATGATGGGAATAGAGCCTGTGATGGATGCTGTGAAGAGAAACAGTTTGAGATGGTTTGGTCATGTGTTGAGGTAGAATGAAAGTGACTGGTTGAGAAGAGTGATGGAAATGAATGTAGAAGGAAGTAGAGGACGGGGAAGACTGAGAAAGACTTGGCTGAAGATGGTCGAAGAAGAAATGCGGGCAAGGGGGTTAACAAGGGGAGGTGCAGAAAATAGGGCAAAATGGAGAAGATTGTCATGGGGACCGCAAGGCTCACCCCCGCTCTAGCAGGGAAATGGCCTCAAAATGCCTGTTGTTGTTGTGTGCAGTAAGTGTTATGACTGCAATGGTAGCGCCTGCAGTGAACCTCGCAGGGACTACGGTTCCGGGGAGGGGAGGGAGGGGGCTGTATTATGAATTGTGGGGTAGGGCGATAAAGAGATTTAGGTAGATCTGCACAGGTATGTGCTCCGATGATCGTGGGTAGTAAGAACCACTTTGATGTGCAGTAAGTCAGGCACCTGTCTTGCCGGAATGTCGGATTAAGGTGTATCTTCGATGAAGGTGTCGGATTAAGGCGTGTCTTACACACCATTTTCAAAGCATACACCCTGCCACACACCAAACTCACTCTTGAAACCACTCTTCCTGTGAGAATTCAAGACACGCACACAATCACTTGAGCTCATGAACAGCTGATCCACGATACATCTCCATACTCATTTACAAATGCACCTCCCAATGAATTTTACGGATATGAAATACAGGGAAAACACGAATCAACAGTTACACAGAACCCCAAATATGTGACATGCGAGACACTTCACCTGAAGGTACGCACACAGAATAATACCACTAATACGGTGATTTCAATTGTCACCATGCCAGTTGGCTGGGTGTGGGTACCTCTCTCACCAGCCACGGCTTTTCAGCAAAGGACTTCTGCGACTCACTGGGACTGACACAATCTGTCAATTTCCCGACCCGGATCTCAGTCAACGGAGCATCTTCTCTTCTGGACTTGGTTATGACTAACTTCCCTGAAAATGTCTGCTGCTCTTCTTCTGCTCCAATCGGCTCATCTGATCATGTGCTTGTTAAAGTGGACATCTCTCTGACCATTCTCAGAGAGCCTCCTCAGCGTCGACGAGTCTGGCATTTCACTCAGGCCAACTGGCACGGTCTTCAAGCAGCCATCAATCATCTGGACTGGTCTCCCATCTCTACCACCTCTGACATCAACTCATCCTGGGAATTCTTCCAAAGTAAATTGCTCTCTCTCATGCACAGATTTATCCCATCTCGTCTTCAGTTGTCATACCCTTCCTCCCGTCCATGGTACATGGAATCTTGTGGTGAGGCTGTTGCCCAGAAACAACTTGCCTTCATCTCCTGGAAAGCAAATCCAATGGAAGGAAATCTCATTTCCTTTCACAAAGCCCGAAACAAGTGTATGTCCACCCTCAGGAGAGCCAGGAAAAAAATATCTCTCCGTTCTCAAGACCGAACTCTCTTATCTGTCTCCCTCTTCCAACCTGGTGGCATCTGTTCAAATCTGTTTCTGGTGTTTGTTCCCCCTCCATCCCCTCCCTTACCTCAAATGGCTACACAGCTGACTCCGCACGTGAAAAAGCTGAATGCCTCAACTCTGTGTTTGCCTCTAAATCTTGTTTCCCAAACCCATCCCTCTCTGTACCCGCCATACCCAGTCGTATCCAGCTGCTCCTGGACTCCGTGTCCTTTCCTCCTGACAAGATGGAAAAGTTTCTGTCAACACTCGACTCTGATTCTGCAACTGGACCTGACGGCATCAGCCCACGGGTCCTAAAATCCTGTTCTTCCGCTCTTTCACTCCCTCTCTCTGTTCTCTTCACCCTCTCTTTTGCTCAAGGTCAACTGCCATCTGCTTGGAAATCAGCCAACATCACCGCTTTGCACAAAAAGGTGCAAAAAACAGATCCTAGCAACTACAGACCAATCAGCCTTCTCCCAATTATCAGCAAAGTCATGGAATCCATCATTGCTTCGGATATGAAATCTTTCCTCTTCTCCAATGGCTTGATCTCTGATCATCAATTTGGTTTCAGACCAGGTCACTCTACTCTGGACATGCTGCTTCTGCTGTCTCAACAATGGATGGAGGTCCTCAATGCCAAACAGGAAATTAGAGCTGTCTCCCTCGACATATCACGTGCCTTCGATACGGTCTGGCACCCCGCTCTGCTCACCAAACTCTCCTCCTTTGGTATCCATGGAAATCTCCACGCATGGCTGGCAGACTTCCTCTATAGTCATAGTGAACGTGTGGCCCTGAATGGGTTTCTCTCATCTCCTCTTCCTGTTCAGGCTGGAGTTCCCCAAGGCAGTGTTCTGGGCCCTGTGCTTTTTCTGGTCTTCATCAATGATCTCTCTGACTCTCTTGAAAATCCTCTCTATCTCTTTGCTGATGACTCCACTCTCTGCCGCTCCATTCCTCATCCCTCAGATCGGCAGTCTGCAGCCTCCTCACTCTCTGCAGACCTGGACAAAATCACAGACTGGGCAAACAAGTGGAACATGTCTTTCAATCCTGACAAATCTCACACTCTTACGATGTCTCTACGAAAAGACCGACTGGACAACCCTCCCATATACTTTCTGAATAATCCTCTCCAAGAAGTTCTGTCACTCAAGCTTTTGGGTCTCACTATCTGCCATGATTTTTCCTGGGAAAACCACATTTCCAAGCTGGCCTCCAAAGCCAGTCGCCGACTGGGCATCCTCCGTCGTGCGAAGTCCTTCCTTGGCACACCTGAGCTCCATACCACATACAAGGCTTTCATCCGCAGCTCAATGGAGTACTGCTCTCCCCTCTGGGCTGGTGCTCCTGCCTCACACCTAGCTCGTCTTCACGCTGTTGAAACCAAAGCGTTCAGAATCATTGGAATCTCCCGCGATGACGCTATCTCCGAGGGCCTTTCACTTACTCACCGCAGGCAGGTTTGGTGGTCTTTCCGTCTTCTACCGACTCCTCTCCGGCCTTGCTCCCCCAGCTCTCTCTGGGCTCTGTCCCCCAAATATTCCTACAGGTCGCACAAGATCTGCCTGCAACCCTCTTATGGTTAAACTGCCAAAATCAAGACTCTCTGCTAACCTTCACTCCTTCATTCCTCTTTTCTCCCGCCTCTGGAACAAACTCCCTCACTCTCTTCAATCCCACTCCTCCCTCCAGGTCTTTAAAACGGCTGTTCACCACCATCTCTTATCTTCCCCAATCCAAAACCTTGATCTTTTCTACCCCCGCTAATTTCACCCCAAATCCACTTTTTTGAGGTGACTTTTGACTTCTTTCCTGGAAGTCCTTGGTGTCCTTGCGTTTTATACCTATCCTGCCTCCCCCCAGGCCCTCTCCCTCCCACACATCTCCCGATGTCCCTGCTCTCAAATGTTGTGTTTGTGTGCTTCCTCCCCTTCTCTCCCCATCTTGTCGACCGCTCCCCTTTTTATATACTTTGTTTGCTTGTTTGTTTGATTTGTTTGTTTGATAAATGTTAGCTCTTTCACGAGCCTCGACTCTGTACACAAAAAAAAAAAAAATACACGACCAATGTAAACAAATCACAACACCGATTCCAGAACGTGCTGGAAATCAGCAAAGAAAAACTGTCATAAAATAACCAAACAAATTGTCGAGGACTTCGACAAAATAACCAAACAACCAACCGTACCCTACGCGTACTTGCTTGGGCTATAGCCAAAGTCACTGAACCCACAGCCCCTGCCCTTCTGCAGAAGGAGGCTTGTGGCACAGCTCAAAACACTGCCACCAACTGCGGCAAACTATGATTAACAGCCAGGACCAGCTCACAACTGACCTAACAATCAAACACAAATAAGGGTTTCCACCTGATCAGGGTCCGGCTTCCCTTACCAAGTCACGAGTAGCAGAACACACTTTCTACCACTGCACATTAAACGTACTATTATGAATTTTGGGGTAGGGGGTATATATATTTAGGTAGATCTGCAGAGGTAGGTGCTCAGATAATCGTGGGTGGCAAGATCCACTTCGATGCACCGTAAGTCAGGGATCTCTCGAGCGCAAATGTCGGATTAAAGTGTATCTTTGTCCCCATTTTGAGGAATGGGGAATGTTAAGTAGTTATCGGGATTATGTTAATTATCTTGCACGTCGTTCCCTCTGTGTTCATTCCTTTGTCCCATATGGCAACTCACATAGACACAAGTTAGGAATGCCACCATTAAAAGCACCACACATAGCAAATAATAATAATGAAACCCTAACCGGAACCCAGATGACGCACTTGGGCTGACAACCCTGACTTGGCAAACACACATTGGACAGGCAGGACGAAGGCCGCCAATTGGCAAAGAAGGGAAGGACTGGTGATTGGCCAGGGGAGGGGCAAGAAGCTTCCCTGGGATTGGTGGAAGGAAGGGAGCAAGAAGCAACAGACTGATTGGCCACCGACCGATGACGTGAGGAGGAAAGTGCGAAGTGCTCGGCCAATCGTAAAGGACCACAGGGGGAGGAAGATTCGAGAGGTCGAGAGGTGATGGACTGATTGGTAGGGAGGGGCGGTGACGTCAGACGACGGGCGACAAAATGACTCACGAGCCGGCATTTTCTCTCTCTCATTGGATGCCATAGCGGATGGTCATGGACCCCTTCCTCCGTTTTCGCTCTGTTGGCCTTCTCGTTCTCTTCTCTGCATTGCTCGTTGTTGGATCCCTGGGTGCCTAGACCTCGTTTGCTCCTGCCCTCACGTTTCCTCTGCTCCAACCTCTTTTTCTCACGCCTTCCTTCGCCCTCGGCCCTCTCTCCATTTTAAACTGAGCGTTGGGTGCATCGCAGTTCCGTGCCGAGTCTGCGGGAACATTGCATGGCTGAGGGGGTGGGTTGCAAGCCCCCTCGCTCGCTTCGATCGGGATGGCCGGTGAGGCCTTGCAGTGCGCGAACGAGGCGGATTTAGGCCTACTTCCCGCCAACACTGGAGTGCGTGCTCGGACTGGACAATCGCTGCCAAGGCGCCAATCGAGCTAAGTGCACAACAATGTATACATTTACTTTCCTTCCATTTAAATTCCCATTTGTTTGTGTTCAAGTCTGGTGTGGGGACGTCCCAATTTCGGATATTTACTTGCATCGTCGCGTTTATCTTGTCCCGGCATTCCGTTGTAAATAAACCCTTTTATTATTTTCCCTGTTATTCTAAATTCGTTTTTGTGAGTTTAATTTCCTGCAGGTTTGAAGACTGCTTGGGAATCGTGTCAGGTAAAGCTCCTGCTTCTTCTTCCCCTCCCTTCCTCTGCGCATATATCGTGAAGTCTGCATTCGATCTTCGCCTTCATTAAAGCTCAATTGGTCATCCGTAGTGTGCTCTGTGTTAATAGACGTCCACACGACAATACAGCCGCAATTTAAACCTGCGGTAAATTTTACACATAAACGCAAATACAGGCAAACAAATTACAACACCCAATTAACATAATAAACGCGAATTAGAAATATGTCAATCATCTTCTGAAAAGGTTGGACAATTTAATTCTTGAGTCCATCAATCACTTCAAGTCTAAATTAATTCCACAACAACATTTATAATGGACGGTGGTTCATCGAGGTTAATGTCTGCCAAAAAGGGTAGTTTTACTTTTCTTGAAATCCAAACTGTCATGAAAATATCGATCCTACGATTATTTGATACCTTCGAAGCGTATTTATAACTTCAGGGTCGTTTGCGTTTGTTGTTTATTTTGACAAAGTTCTGCAGTTGTGTTCAGAATGAAATCGTCGTAAATTACTGCCAAACTTAAACCTCATTTGACAAGATTCTGTTTCTTTGAGAGAAAGCGAAGTAGTGAGGTACCTTATTAACAAAAATGCCAAGGACCGTTACATTGTGAACAAAAGCACAATTTTTTTTTTAACCAAAGCTTTGCCAATGTATCAGGATCAAAAAGAGGGCAAGCTCCAAAAAATCTGATGACAGGAAGTGTATTTAATGACGTCGTATTGACGTCACAATAGACAAGATATTAGAGCAAATTAATGTATAAAATAAGGTTGTGAAGTACTGTGCAGAGATTTTGTCATTAATTTAATATTTCAAGAAACAGGTAATTGACGTATAAGCATTTTTAAGCTGACTAACTATGTTGCAGTGATGTCATTACTCAAATGGGTAAACAAAAAAACAACCCCGAAAAACAAAAAAAACAAATGAAAACAAAACATAACATTTAGGGGATAAATGCAGGGGTGCCCGGTCTCAAATGTGATTTAAGACCATGTTCAAACAATACATTCCCTGGAATATAAGCGAGCTTAGTCTGTCTATTCAAATTTAGCATTTTTCACTATCTTATCGTGGGCTCATTCTTCCGTACGGCACGTATCTTAGTCTTCAATTCGTTGCCAGTCACCGTGATCACACAAGTAGTAATTCACAGAAAAAGCAAAGAGGACCAAAAGTTTACGACAGGTATGGTAAGACATAAGGATGCAAAAAAAACACCCAAATAGTTGGTTCTTTCTGAGCCGATCAATTTGGGTGTTGAGTCCACCGTGCAACGATATTTTCACTATGGCACCCCACTAAAGGGATCGGAAGAGCGAGTGCAGTTGCACATTGTCAAAGCGCAAGGACAACGTGCGCATGCGTAGCAAGAGGTGAAAAGGTAAAGAGCACAAGCGCGGACGTGGTAGAAATCAATCAAGGAAGCACCATTCACCTTCGAGAAAATAATGAAGCGTATGAGGCAAAGTGCAAAGGGAAGAACAAATAGTCACATCGAGCTATCCACCAATATGAAGCCTCAGTACCACCACCATCCAAACCGAGACACGAACGTTTGTCGTTTTGCTCAATTGGTTTTCGAATCAAACGTTGGTGTTATGTCTGGACGTGGTAAAGGTGGAAAGGGTCTCGGTAAAGGAGGTGCTAAACGTCATCGCAAGGTACTGCGTGATAACATCCAGGGAATCACAAAGCCTGCTATTCGTCGCCTTGCTCGTCGTGGTGGGGTAAAGCGCATCTCGGGTCTCATCTACGAGGAAACCCGTGGAGTTCTCAAGGTGTTCCTGGAAAATGTTATCCGCGATGCTGTTACCTACACGGAGCACGCCAAGCGAAAGACCGTTTCTGCCATGGATGTGGTGTACGCTTTGAAGCGCCAGGGCCGCACACTCTACGGTTTCGGTGGTTAAACATTTTGGTGGTGATGTTCATTAACAGCTACAACAACAAAATGGCTCTCTTCAGAGCCACCACCTCGTTCCTGAAAGAGCTTCAGGCGACTTGAACTTTGTATCATGTATTCTGTGGCACCAGAAATGCAATTGAGACAGCTGTTTATTACTTTGATTTTCACGGGGTGAAAGGGTCAGATATTGAAGTCTGAAAGATTTATTAGAGGCTTAAAAGTCACTAACTCCCAGGAGTTATGCGAATCCACCTTAGTTGGACTTATTGAAATCTGTTAATCCGTTCTCAAGTTATATCACGACAGACAAACAGACACGGATCCTTTTATAATATCGATAGGAGCAGGTTAGACAAACGTTGGTCCTCTCATCAAATTTGATCCTGACTCCCCAACATACATACCCACCTCACAATCAATTATGTCCCAAGTCATGACAAATACCAACCCGATCCACGCAATAATAGGAAGTTTTAACAGGACTACTCTTTACTTCAGTATAATGCTGATGATTACCTGATCTACACATTAATATGAACCACATTTCTAGTTAAAGATAACATCAAGTGGTTCTTTCACCAAGGAAGGACACGAGAAGCAAAAGTCGCACTCCATTAAAGAAACATTGAGTGGCTCTGAAAAGAGCCGTTTGGGGATGAACTAGAGAAACGAGTCCGAGCTCACTTGGAGCTGGTGTACTTGGTCACGGCCTTTGTACCTTCGGACACGGCGTGCTTGGCCAACTCCCCGGGAAGGAGCAGACGCACTGCCGTCTGGATCTCCCGCGATGTGATGGTGGAGCGCTTGTTGTAATGCGCCAGACGAGATGCTTCGGATGCGATGCGCTCAAAGATGTCGTTAACGAAGGAATTCATGATGCTCATCGCTTTGGAAGAAACACCCGTATCGGGGTGAACTTGTTTCAGCACCTTGTAGATGTAAATGGCGTAGCTTTCCTTTCTGCGATGACGCCGTTTACCGGGACCCTTCCGAGTCGCTTTAGAAACGGCTTTCTTCGAACCCTTCTTTGCTGCCTCTTGCTTGGGCTGATCCGTAGGCATGACGAGTAGAGAAAAGAAAATAGAGAGCAAAACAACCAAGCATGAAACTGCAGAGAAAGAAAAAGAATAAAAATACGTGTGTGAGCGATTCCCTCTTATAAAGGGTTCATATGCAAATATGTGGATCACAGAGGGTTTGAGGCGGAGAACATAATATAATGCTCAGCCATTGGATGTATTGAAAATGGGCGTGTATCATTCTTGATCCGAATTCCACCTCAAAATAACCCAATTCCCCAACCAATCGGCATTGACCTGACAAACAGTGAAGGTTCTCTGATTCTGTATTCCCCGCCACAAATCATGTCAGGACGTGGTAAAGGTGGTGGAAAGGTTCGTGCTAATGTTACGTATTACCTCCCCAAACCCTGATTACGGTGAACCTCAGCCTGGAGTGGGAACACAGCAGACAAATTTGTTATTTTGAGTGTTCTAATAAACCATGGTAAAACCACACCAATGCGATTGCAGAACAAACAAGTAATTGTATAAAGAACTCACATGCACAATAATAACACTATGAAAGAGAGTACAATGAAAATGTCACTTGCATGAACTGAACAATACATATGATGGTACCATCATTCCCCAATGCTCTCAAAGCAATAAACTCACGATACACCAAACGTGAGTGGATACACCATTCCCCAAAGTCCGTGCACGAAACCCAACGCAGTGAAGGTCGAAATCGCGCAGAACGGCAAAACAACAGGCAGGTATTTGCGCGGCTGCGGGTGAGGAGTGACGAGGTGAGAGGTCGATATGGGAACTGAGCCGATAGGAAAACCAACGTCAATCAACACGATGAGGTCAACATGGAAATCCCAACGGCAAAACAAGATGCACCAAGCGGACAGCGTCTTCAAGTACAAAATGGCAGCTCGTCCTGCAATGGAGGCGCTTGCTTTCCGTTACATTTTTTTTCTTTTACATAACATCATCACGTTACATTTTTTCACATTTCATCATCACATTACATCACATTACATCTTTTGCTTGAATCAAACGTTGGTGTCATGTCTGGACGTGGTAAAGGTGGAAAAAGTCTCAGCAAAGGAGGTGACAAACATCATCGCAAGGTACTGCGTGGTAACATCCAGGGAATCACAAAGCCTGCTATTCGTCGCCTTGCTCGTCGTGGTGGGGTAAAGCGCATCTCGGGTCTCATCTACGAGGAAACCCGGGGAGTTCTCAAGGTGTTCCTGGAAAATGTGATCCGCGATGCTGTTACCGACAAGCGAAACTGGCACGCCAAGTGAAAGACCGTTACTGCCATGGATGTGGTGTACGCTTTGAAGCGGCAGGGCCGCACCCGCTACGGTTTCGGTCCTTCAACATTTTGGTGGTGGTGTTCATCAAAAGCTACAACAACAAAACGGCTCTTTTCAGAGCCACCAACTCGTTCATGAAGGACCCTCAGTCGTCTTGAACTTTGCTTTATGTATTCTTTAATAGAGGATAGTTGATCTTGTGCTTTATTCATCCAATAAATTGAGAGCCACAAGTGTGAGAAACTCGACTGTACAATACAAATTTGTATTATTTGCAAATAATGTTCAGTTCCACCAATCTCAAAAAAATGCATTTCACGAAGTTCCCCTTGCCAAAAGACCCAATTCTGAAATCGATTAATGAATGATTTTTTTGTCTTACAGGGCAAACTCACATTTATTTGGCAAAGATTTGCCTTTTGCTTATTTTATTTCAGGGAAATGCTGAACAGGCCCAAACGAGCTCAGGATAGATATTGATGGGAGAAACGAGAAAGGGAGGGCGGACGGAGCTTTCCTTCACCGAGCGGATCACATCGGGCTCGGATTTCAGCCAATGGAGAGGGGAGAATGGGGTTTCGACCAATGGATAGTGCGTGAGGTGGGGCTTAATTTTTCAGCGAATTGGAAAGGTTTTGAGGTCGCCAATAGTAAATGAGAGCCAATAGCAAACGTGCAAATCGTGACAGCCAATAGCAAACTGGCAAATCGTGGCAACCAAGAGCAAACGTAAATATCCTGGCAGCCAATAGCAAACGTGCAAATTGTGGCAGCCAATAGGAACGACACAAGCATCCCCCGACATAAATAAAAGCGCAAAGTGCTGTTTTCATTTCATTTGCTGGCGTTTGGTGAAAAAGTTGTTTTTCAATTTTGCGTTATTGTCACGATGGCTCGTACAAAGCAGACCGCCCGTAAATCGACTGGTGGAAAAGCTCCCCGAAAGCAGTTGGCGACAAAGGCGGCGCGGAAAAGTGCTCCAGCCACCGGTGGCGTGAAAAAGCCGCATCGTTACCGTCCAGGAACTGTGGCGCTGCGCGAGATCCGGCGCTACCAAAAGTCCACGGAGCTGCTCATTCGCAAGCTGCCGTTTCAGCGCCTGGTCCGTGAAATCGCACAGGATTTCAAGACCGATTTGCGATTTCAGAGCTCCGCAGTGATGGCGCTGCAGGAGGCGAGCGAGGCCTACCTCGTTGGGCTGTTTGAGGACACTAATTTGTGCGCGATTCACGCCAAACGTGTCACCATCATGCCCAAGGACATCCAGCTGGCACGACGTATCCGCGGGGAGCGAGCTTAACCCGCTCGTCCAAGGTCTTGTGCACAGCTTCCGTACCACACCACCCAACGGCTCTTTTCAGAGCCACAACACCTTTCTTGAAAGTGTAATCGACCTTTCACCGAAGTCGCCACCTATCACTACCTTTTGTGTGTGTACAGGTCGGAGGGAAATACGTTTTGTGATTCCCTTTTTTTGAAGACGTTGACGGAAACGTTGAATAAGACGGTGGAGGTTGGCTGTCTTCAGGGGATGGCGTTTCACAATGTTTCAATGAAACCTGCACAGGATTGACAATTATTGTTGGGGACCATGTGTAATGTCACTTGTAAGGTGATTCATGTTAAAATACACTTTTTTATTTTAACCGCAAAATAGCATTATTTGACCTGTTCATCTTAAACCCAAAATAATAATATAAGCCCTGCTATCAACATTGCATTTCTGGTGCCAAAGAATAGATAATACAAAGTTAAAGTCGCCTGAAGCTCCTTCATGAACACGTTGGTGGTTCTGAAAAGAGCCGTTTTGTTGTTGTAGCTGTTGAACACCACCAAAATGTTGAACCACCGAAACCGTAGAGGGTGCGGCCCTGGCGCTTCAAAGCGTACACCACATCCATGGCAGTAACGGTCTTGCGCTTGGCGTGCTCCGTGTAGGTAACAGCATCGCGGATCACATTTTCCAGGAACACCTTGAGAACTCCACGGGTTTCCTCG
The DNA here is from genome assembly GCF_964187855.1 of Myxine glutinosa. Lineage (NCBI taxonomy): Eukaryota > Metazoa > Chordata > Myxini > Myxiniformes > Myxinidae > Myxine > Myxine glutinosa. The sequence continues at coordinate 78,268,256 of NC_136264.1, read as the reverse complement.
TAGATGAGACCCGAGATGCGCTTTACCCCACCACGACGAGCGAGGCGACGAATAGCAGGCTTTGTGATTCCCTGGATGTTATGACGCAGTACCTTGCGATGACGTTTCGCACCTCCTTTACCGAGACCCTTTCCACCTTTACCACGTCCAGACATGACAGCAGTTGAATCCAAAGGTGAATAAACGAAACGAGCATTCGTGTGTATTTTTGGTATTGATACCGAGGCTTTCTATTGGTGGGAACTCGATATTACCATTTGCGACAGGTGATGGACTGCAGGTGATGCATTTGAGCAGTCCATTGTGAATGAGACATCGCAACAGTTTCGTTTGCAAGGCGGAGATGGAATCGGCACATCACACGAAGCACGATACAAGCTCGATGTCTGTGACGTTCGGATTAAAAAGAAAACCTTCAAAGCATTGATTCGAGCCGTGTGCTGTTTATGATCGAGTATTTTCACTCTCATGCTGGTCCATGCTCAGGTGGCCTCAACATGAGCCTCAGAAAAGCTGATTGTTCTTCTTGTTTGCTTGACTGCCTTGCAAAGATGGCTACAGACAGGTGCACATTTCACAATGAAAATTTTAACGTTTCAGTTTGGTCCAAGAATAGATTTACCTCGTGAAAAACTGAGCCTGAGTCACGAAGCTCCTTGGGAGAAGCCCGAGAACGTATCCGACCGAGTAAGCAATGTTGTGTCAAAGCAGCTCTTCCATCTGCAGTGTCGGTCCGTGGAAGATGATCGATGGTGAAACGTGCAGAGGATTGAAAATGTGCTTCTCGCCTTTTACCAGCATGTGTCGGTACCTGAAAATGCTGTGCGCATTACGCATGGATGTATCATTTACGTTAATTATTCAGCTCAAAGTGATGCGAGGAACAAACGGAAACAAAAGAACACCTCTGAACGTTTCCGAACGCCGACGTTGATTTCTACCACGTCCGCTTCTCCCGTCACGATGACAGAGGCGGCGAGGCGAGACGCGTTGTTTGTACAATATTGCATTTGTTTTTGGATTCTCGTCTTCCTTCTCACTCTTTTCGGTGTGAAATGGCGGACTGTTCCTCTTCCGACAGCACTTTCGACCTCGTTTCTTAAACGAGACAATAATAAAACTGGCGCTTCCAGAACCCATAAACATCCCCTTGTTTGTGAATGCAAATCTGTCAGAATAAATTTTTGTTCAGAACTTTAACAGTTAATAAAGAAGGGAAAATGCCAATGCAGAGGTACCTTTTGTGACCCAAAGCATCTTTTTTTTTTTATAAGGCATTGTGAGTCTCAACCCGCCCCCCCCCCCCCCCCCCCCTACCTCTTCTGTAACCACTTTTGCTTTGCTCATTGCTTTGTTCGTTTTCTGTTCCACCCCAACCCTCCCCTTCTTGCTCTTTCACTGTTTGTTTGCAGCTTGTTCACCCAATTGTCGTCTCCCCTTGAATCCACTCACGCTTTTATATCAAACTATCCTGCTACTCTCTATCGTCAAAATACGCTAAAATCTACGCCACAAGACGGACAATGATTGGGGTTTCTGCAATGACAAGATGTATGTGCAGTAAATATGCAAAGTCATAATTATTAGACGTTCTGTATGTGCTTTTGAAGTGGAAAAGAAACAAGTACCGTGAAAAGTTTTTCAACACACAGCAGAGTTTTGTGTAAAACACGGATCGTGTATCGTTGAAACTGCTTTCGGAAAGGCTTGAGTGGCTCTGAAAAGAGCCGTTGTGTGAGAGCTGAAGAACTCTTGTGAGGCGGAGCAGTTTACTTGCCCTGGCTTTTCTTGGGGAGCAGCACGGCCTGGATGTTCGGCAGTACACCACCTTGCGCGATCGTCACCCCGCCCAGCAGTTTGTTCAGCTCCTCATCGTTGCGGATGGCGAGCTGCAAATGACGCGGGATGATGCGCGATTTCTTGTTATCTCGTGCAGCGTTCCCGGCGAGCTCCAGGATCTCTGCAGACAAGTACTCAAGCACAGCCGCCAGATAGACGGGAGCGCCGGCACCGATACGCTCGGCGTAGTTGCCTTTGCGAAGATGTCTGTGGACACGACCCACGGGAAACTGCAGCCCAGCACGGGAAGAACGAGTTTTAGCCTTAGCACGAGCTTTTCCACTGCCTTTACCACGTCCCGACATAATTCGCAGAGACTAACAGATTTCTAAGTAATCTTATACTGACAATGTCATGATGCGAATTGAGTTCTTTTAAGGGTGAAGTCGGATAAAGAATCACACACGCCCACCTTTTATCCATCCAATGGCTGAACATGAAGTTGTTTGGAACTCCGCCTCCAAACTCTCTGTGATCCAAATATTTGCATATGATACCCTTTGGAACACAAAATCCTTTGCACTTTGCACTTTTCACTTTGCACTTTGCACTTTGCACTTTGCACCCATTTTACAACCAGAAATGGTTCACAGGTTTCTTTTCAAGTTCCTTTCGATTTAGGCTTCAGTAGTTACGTTGCACACGCAATGCGAAATAACGAGGTTGAGCAATTGCTTTATTGACAAACAAGTTATTTAAATTGAATGTTACATTTTTGAATTTGAATCCGAAGGCAAGTTTGCCGTTTTACCCGATACTTGCTCTGAATGCGTCCCAATCGCACATGCACAGAGAGGAGTGAGAGGATAATTTTACTCTGTCTGCCTGCCTGGCAATCAAACAAAATTGAAAATCATTCCAGCTATTAAACTTGCTGTTTCAAACATCCGTTTTCACCAGATTTGTTTTCATTTCGTGCGGAGCGCCTCGAGGGACCTCTAAAAAATTAAATACAAGGTGAGTGGACCCGCAGCTACGTAGTCCCTAAAGAGAACAGTCGAATTGTTCACAAATTTCAACACGGCACAAAAACAGCAACCACAAAAAACAGCAACAACCACAATGAGTTACGTTTAAATGGTGTTCGATAAAAGTGAAAATCCAGCAGGAAATCAGCGAAATGTGCAGAATCGATCGAGCAAAATGTCAGAATTTCACTTGCAAAGCTGCAGTTCAACATGGCAGAGTTACAAACACAATGTTTGAATCGACGTTGTTTTTTTATAAGTATATATTTTTAGGTATAAGTACATAACTTAAAAAGTGATCGTTTTGGTGGTGTTTTGCGGTCTTGGAGCGATAAACAGCATGCCTAATAAATTTGATGCAATGTAATCGAACGTGAAATAAAAACCAAAGGGAAATATAAATGGGCACTAATAAATGTTAAGGGTTGTGTAATAATTGTGGGTTTTAAAAGAAGATTGTGGTGGAGTTAAGCAAGGTGGAAGTTTAGTCTTGGCGCGCGATTCAAAGTAGCTTTTGGCGCGATATGCTAATGAGCCAGCGCACGTGTTGCACATCGCACACCACGGAGCCCGTACGCAGTGCACAATTACCCCAAGGTAATGGGGAGAAAAAGGGGAAAACCTCCCTAACCCTCACCAACGCATTCCAGCACAATCAACCTACGACACAAAGGGATGGGACTACTCTGGTCTTATACTATTAGTATAACTAACGACGTGACCTGTATGTTGGTTTAAATTGCCTTCGGAGTCGGTTCCTCGAACCCCAACATAATACACATATTGTAATAATATTGCAAACACACATGAATTATAGAATTTTAACAGTTCGATGTAAAAGTGATGGCGTGGAGGAAGGAGCGGACGTGGTAGAAATCAACGTCGGCGCTCGGAAAACTATGGAGGTGTTCCTCGCATCCGTTTGTATTTCTCACATCACTTTGAGCTCTGTTATTCACATGAACGATAACTCCTTGCGTATTGCGCACGGCGAGAAACACATTTTGTTTCTCTACATATTTCACCATATTCACACGGGTCGACATTGCAGAGGTAAGAGCTTCTTTGGCAGAACATTGCTTATTCGGACACGTTCTCGGGCTTCGCCCAAGGTGCTTCTTCACTCAGGCTCTATTTTTCACGAGTAAAATCTCTACTTGGAAATGACCTCAACGTTAAAAAGTTAATGGTGAACTGTGCATCTGTCTGCAGCCGCATTTGCCACTCAGGCAAGAAAAGAGGAAAAACACGGCTTTTCCAAGACTCGTGTGGAAGTCAATTTTCCATGAAACAGCTTGAGTGTGAAAATACTTGTTTACCAACAGGTACTTACTAATAAGGTTAATAATAAGCAATGCTTACAAGGTTTTTTATCCAAACTTGAAACGTCACAATCGTCGAGCTTGCATCGTGTGATGTATCGTTTGCATCTAGATCTTGTAAACAAAACTGTTCGATACCTCTGCACGTGAACTGCTTAAATTCATCGCCTGCCGTTCAAAGTCGTAAAGGACTCGTTCATGAAGGAGCTTCAGGCGACTTGTACTTTGCTTTGCATTTTCTTCAATGGAGGACGTTTGATCTTGTGCTTTATTCATCCAATAAATTAAGAGCCCCAAGTGTGAGAAACTCGACTGTGCAATATAAATTTGCATTATTTGCAAATAATGCACAGTTCCAGGAACATCACAAAAATGCATAATTTACAAAGAACAAGTTACTGCAAAATCATAAAAATGTTGTACATATTTACAAAGAACGTGGTTCCTGCATCATATCAAATATTTGTATTGCCATCCATCCTTGCCAAAAGACCCAATTCTGAAATCGATTAACGAGTGAATTTTTTGTCTTTCGGGACAAACACAATTATTTGGCAAAGATTTGCCTTTTGCTTCTTTCAGTTCAGGGAAGCGCTGAACAGGCCCAAGCGAGCTCAGGATAGATATTGGTGGGAGAAACGAGCAAGGGAGGGCGGACGGAGCTTTCCTTCCCGGAGCGGATCACATCGGGCTCGGATTTCAACCAATGGAGAGGGGAGAATGGGGTTTCAACCAATGGATAGAGAGTGAGGCGGGGCTTAATTCTTCATGAATGCGAGAGATTTTCCGATCGCCAATAGTAAATGGTAGCCAATAGCAAACGTGCATATCGTTGCAGCCAATAGCAAACGTGCAAATCGTGCCAGCCAATAGCAAACGTGCATATCGTTGCAGCCAATAGCAAACGTGCAAATCGTGCCAGCCAATAGCAAACGTGCATATCGTGGCAGCCAATAGCAAACGTGTAAATCGTGCCAGCCAATAGCAAACGTGTAAATCGTGGCAACCAATAGCAAACACCGGAAGCGTCTCAGCGAAAAACAAGCTCTGTCTGGCCGCGTATTTCTCATCCTGTTTCATTCGCTGTTGTTTTGTTTTGTGTTGATCTTTGCCGGTCACGATGGCTCGTACGAAGCAAACCGCCCGTAAATCGACAGGTGGAAAAGCTCCTCGAAAGCGAAAGCAATACTTATTGTTGACAACATTGCATGTTTCGTCACGTGACTTGCCATTCATTGGTCATTGAACCTCGTGGTCCTGTTTATAAAGCTTTCACAAACCACCTAATCGAATAATGTATCTAAAGGTTATATCTATTATGTCTGCACGTAGGATGCACACGTTGTTGTTTGCAGTGTCCCAGCCCCACCAGTGATTTTTTTATGAACCATCGGATCAGCTCCTTTCAAGTGAACGAGGTGGTGGCTCTGAAAAGAGCCGTTGTGGGTTTTGGGCGAGTGAGACGAGGAGGAACAAGAGAAACTTCACCTCGACTCTCGTCTTCTCTTCCTCTCACTTCTTTTTGAGCGTCGCCTTCTTGTTCTTCAACCCCTTGGTTGCAAGCTTGGACTTTGGTTTCGTCGTCTTGGTCTTTCCCTTGGTCTTAGGCAGAACCTTCTTCACGTTTTTCTTCACCTTGGCAGGCGACTTACTGAATCGCTTCGAAGAGGCGGCGATAGATCTTTTCGGTTTCTTGGGAGATACCTTCCGCACCACCTTCTTCACTGCTGGCTTTTTGGTCGCTTTCTTGGCCGCTTTAGACTTGATTGTGGTCTTCACAACTTTTCTGGGACTGGTGCTCTTCTTCACTTTGGCACTCTTCTCCTTGTTGAGTTTGAAAGAGCCGGCAGCGCCCGTTCCCTTGGTCTGCACAAAATTTCCACTTGCAACGAGCCTCTTCACAGCCGAATTGATACGAACGGAATTCCGTTGGAGATTGTAGCCATCTGCTGCCAGGGCCTTTTTCAAGGCGACAAGCGACGTACCATTTCGCTCCTTGCTCGATCCCACCACCTTGATGATCTTTTCCGAAAGGGTGCCGTCAGTCTTCTTCGGGGTCTTGGAAGCGCCAGGTTTATTCTTCCCTCGCTTGACAGACGGGGCCGAAGTTGAAAGTTCTGCTGAAACAGGTACAGACTCCGACATTTCGCACCAACAAGAGTATGACAGGTAACACGAAGTTCCAAAACGAAGTACAGTGTTGCACAAATAAAGCGTCCCTTCGCCACGTCGCCTGTTATATTGACGGCGTGAAGAAGCGGACGTGATAGAAATCAAGGTCAGCGTTCGGAGTCGTTCACCATTTCCGTTTGTGTTTCCTGCGTCACTTTGAGCTTTGTTATTCACATGAACGATAACTCCATGCGCAATGCGAACAGTTGTTTCAGGTACGAGAACATCCCAGCAAACGGAGAGAAGCATCTTTTCAAATATCTGGACCTTTCGCCGCATTCCACGGCCCGACACGGCAGATGGACGATCTGCTTTGACAGAACATTGCTAACTCGAACACGTTCTCGGGCTTCACCCAATGGGTTTCTGTGCTCAGAATAAGATTTTCACGAGCAAAATATTTTCTTTGACCCGACATAAACCTCACAGAGTTAATGGTGAAATGTGCACCTGTCTGCAGCCACCTTTGCAAGGCAATGAAACAAACAAGAAAAAACTCCTTTTTGGAGGTTCGTGTCAAAGTCATCTTAGCATGGACCATCACAAATGTGAAGATACTTGGTTAGCACTTACCAGCAGCACACAGGTGTAAGCAATGGTTGGAAAGTTGTTTTTTTTAAATCCAAACGTGAATAAAATCGTCGACCCGATTCTTGTGTCGTGCTTCGTGTGATGTTCTGTTTGCATCCAGGTTTTGTAAACGAACCTGTTGTGATATCTCATTTACATTTACTTGACTGGTTCAATCAATCCCCTGTCGTCCCAGAGAGGCGCAAGGTCTTCCATGCAGCATCTTCAAGTTCAAGGATCTTTCACGCGTTAAAGTAAAGCTTCGTAATAATAGCGAAAGGTTTACTGGTTGAACTGTTTTCTGGTTGAACGTCACGATAATTTATTGTTTCAACCTTAATGAAATGACATTGATAATGGACGTTGGTTCATCGAGGTTAATGTCCGCCAAAAAGGGCAGTTTTACTTTTGTTGAAATCCAAACTGTCATGAAAATATCGATCTATCGAAATATCGTTGCTATCTTTATTAAAAAAACTCTCTTCCTCACTCGCCCTGCACTGCCCTCTCTCCACCTCACCCCCAGGAATACCTTTGGCTACGGCTTCCCCTTCGCTCCCACCTTTTGTTCATATGTGTGTTGTCCCGTCCACCAAACAGTGATAACTCCATCTACATCTCGCTGTCTGATAATATGGACCAACTTCTATCTACCCATCACAACTCTCTCTTCCTCACATATGGTGATTTCAATTGTCACCATGCCAGTTGGCTGGGTGTGGGTACCTCTCTCACCAGCCATGGCTCTTCAGCAAAGGACTTCTGCGACTCACTGGGACTGACACAATCTGTCAATTTCCCGACCCGGATCTCAGTCAACGGAGCATCTTCTCTTCTGGACTTGGTTATGACTAACTTCCCTGAAAATGTCTGCTGCTCTTCTTCTGCTCCAATCGGCTCATCTCTGATCATGTGCTTGTTAAAGTGGACATCTCTCTGACCATTCTCAGAGAGCCTCCTCAGCGTCGACGAGTCTGACATTTCACTCAGGCCAACTGGCACGGTCTTCAAGCAGCCATCAATCATCTGGACTGGTCTCCCATCTCTACCGACTCTGACATCAACTCATCCTGGGAATTCTTCCAAGGTAAATTGCTATCTCATGCACAGATTTATCCCATCTCGTCTTCAGTTGTCATACCCTTCCTCCCGTCCATGGTACACGGAATCTTGTGGTGAGGTTATAACCCAGAAACAACTTGCTTTCGTCTCCTGGAAAGCAAATCCAACGGAAGGAAATCTCATTTCCTTTCACAAAGCCCGAAACAAGTGTGGGTCCACCCTCAGGAGAGCCAGGAAACAATATCTCTCCGTTCTCAGGACCGAACTCTCTTATCTGTCTCCCTCTTCCAAATCCTGGTCGCGTCTGGTCAAATCTGTTTCTGGTGTTTGTTCCCCCTCCATCCCCTCTCTCACCTCAAACGGCCACACGGCTGACTCCGCACGTGAAAAAGCTGAATGCCTCAACTCTGTGTTTGCCTCAAAATCTTGTGTCCCAAACCCATCCCTCTCTGTACCCACCGTACCCAGTCGTACCCAGCTGCTCCTGGACTCTGTGTCCTTTCCTCCTGACAATGTGGAAAAGTTTCTGTCAACCCTCGACTCTGATTCTGCAACTGGACCTGACGGCATCAGCCCACGGGTCCTAAAATCCTGCTCTGCCGCTCTTTCACTCCCTCTCTCTGTTCTCTTCACCCTCTTTTGCTCAATGTCATCTGCCATCTGCTTGGAAATCTGCCAACATCACCACTTTGCACAAAAAAGGTGCAAAAACAGATCCCAGCAACTACAGACCAATCAGCCTTCTCCCAATTATCAGCAAAGTCATGGAATCCATCATTGCTTCAGATATGAAATCTTTCCTCTTCTCCAATGGCTTGATCTCTGATCATCAATTTGGTTTCAGACCTGGTCACTCTACTCTGGACATGCTGCTTCTGCTTTCTCAACAATGGATGGAGGTCCTCAATGCCAAACAGGAAATTAGAGCTGTCTCCCTTGACATATCACGTGCCTTCGATACGGTCTGGCACTCTGCTCTGCTCACCGAACTCTCCTCTTTTGGTATCCATTGAAATCTCCACGCATGGCTGGCGGACTTCCTCTCTCGTCGTAGTCAACGTGTGGCCCTGAATGGGTTTCTCTCATCTCCTCTTCCTGTTCAGGCTGGAGTTCCCCAAGGCAGTGTTCTGGGCCCTGTGCTTTTTCTGGTCTTCATCACTGATCTCTCTGACTCTCTTGAAAATCCTCTCTATCTCTTTGCTGATGACTCTACTCTCTGTTGCTCCACTCTTCATCCCTCAGATCGGCAGTCTGCAGCCTCCTCACTCTCTACAGACCTGGACAAAATCACAGACTGGGCAAACAAGTGGAACATGTCTTTCAATCCTGACAAATCTCACACTCTTACGATGTCTCTCCGAAAAGACCGACTGGACAACCCTCCCATCCACTTTCTGAATAATCCTCTCCAAGAAGTTCTGTCACTCAAGCTTTTGGGTCTCACTATCTGCCATGATCTTTCCTGGGAAAACCACATTTCAAATCTGGCCTCCAAAGCCAGTCGCCGACTGGGCATCCTCCGTCGTGCGAAGTCCTTCCTTGGCACACCTGAGCTCCTCACCACATACAAAGCTTTCATTCGCAGCTCAATGGAATACTGCTCTCCCCTCTGGGCTGGTGCTCCTGCCTCACACCTAGCTCGTCTTCACGCTGTTGAAACCAAAGCGTTCAGAATCATTGGAATCTCCCGTGATGAAGCTAACTCCAAGGGTCTCTCACTCACTCACCGCAGGGAGGTTGGTGGTCTTTCCATCTTCTACCGACTCCTCTCTGGCCTTGCCGCCCCCCCCCCCCCCAGCTCTCTCTGGGCTCTGTCCCGCAAATATTCCTACAGGTCGCACAAGATCTGCCTGCAACCCTCTTATGGTTAAACTGCCAAAATCAAGACTCTCTGCTCACCTTCACTCCTTCATGCCTCTTTTCTCCCGCCTCTGGAACAAACTCCCTCACTCTCTTCAATCCCACTCCACCATCTCTTATTTTCCCCCATCCAAAACCTTGATCTTTTCTACCCCCGCTAATTTCACCCCACTTCCACTTTTTTGAAATACCAACTTCTGTCCTGGAAGTCCTTGGTGTCCTTGTGTTTTATACTTCTCCCAACCCGCCCCCCCCCCCTTCCCACGCCTCCTCCCCCCAAGCCCTCTCCCTCCCACACATCTCCCTGCTCTCAAATGTTGTGTTTGTGTGCTTCCCCTTCTCTCCCCATCTTGTCTTCTGCTCCCTCTTTTTATATATTTTGTTTGTCTGTTTGATTTGTTTGTGAAGCAAATGTTCGCTCTTTCACGAGCCTCGATTCAGTATACAAAAAAAAATAAAAAAATCCTTCAATTACTTGAGACCTTTGAAGCGTATTTATAACTTCGGGGTCGTTTGCGTTTGTTGTTTATTTTTACAAAGTTCTGCAGTTGTGTTCAGAATGAAATCGCCGGAAATTATTGCCGAAGTTAAACCTCATTTGACAAGATTCTGTGTTTCTTTGAGCGAAAGCGAAGGGACCGCAAGAGCGAGTGCACATTGTCAAAACGAAAGGACGGCGTGCGCATGCGCAGCAAGAGAGGTGAAAAGGCAAAGGGCACACACGCGGACGTGGTAGAAATCAATTAAGCACCCTTTGTCCGAGAGAAAATTATGAAGTGTATGAGGCAAAGTGCAAAGGTCAAAGAACAAATCATAACATCGAGCTCTCCACCAATATAAAGCCTCAGCCCCACCATCATCTACACAGCCACGCGAATAGTCGTGGTTTTGCTAATTTGGTTTTAGTAAGCAATCTGTGTGATCATGTCTGGACGTGGTAAAGGTGGAAAAGGTCTCGGTAAAGGAGGTGCGAAGCGTCATCGCAAGGTACTGCGTGATAACATCCAGGGAATCACAAAGCCTGCGATTCGTCGCCTTGCTCGTCGTGGTGGGGTAAAGCGCATCTCGGGTCTCATCTACGAGGAAACCCGTGGAGTTCTCAAGGTGTTCCTGGAAAATGTGATCCGCGATGCTGTTACCTACACGGAGCACGCCAAGCGCAAGACCGTCACTGCCATGGATGTGGTGTACGCTTTGAAGCGCCAGGGCCGTACACTCTACGGTTTCGGTGGTTAAACATTTTGGTGGTGGAGTTCAACAACAACAACAAAACGGCTCTTTTCAGAGCCACCATCTCGTTCAGGAAGGAGCTTCAGGCGACTTAAACTTTGTATCATGTATTCTGTGGCACCAGCAATGCAATGGAGACAGCTCCGTTTATTACTTTGATTTTCACGAGGTGAATCGGTCAGATATTTGAAGTCTTTTTTTAGAGGCTTAACGTTGTGTCGATAACCGAGGGGCAGGTTATGTGTAATAGATGTTAATTTTCATCAATGTCCTCGACCATCCACAATTACCGACATTACTTGAGCTGTACTTTGATATGAACTCCCATCCCCACTAGCCCCTCGCATGTAACATTGCAAATGAACTCGAAAAACGATCACTTGTCAGCCATGTGGTTTCATTGAACGATCCTGAACCCTTTTCCCCTGAGACACAGGCAGAAGCCACCATATTGTTTCATCACGGATCCTTCCCGGGTCTTCATTAAAAGTAAGGCAAAAGTGCTTCACAAAACGGATTTCCATTCGACAGATATACTGTGTGTACACATTGTACACAAAACCAGTGATACATTCAGTTATGGGAAATGTCGATCACACTTTCAAGAAAGGTGTTGTGGCTCTGAAAAGAGCCGTTGGGTGTTGTGGTGCGAAAGGTGTGCACAAGACCTTGGACGAGCGGGTGAAGCTCGCTCCCCGCGGATACGTCGTGCGAGCTGGATGTCCTTGGGCATGATGGTGACACGTTTGGCGTGAATCGCGCACAAATTAGTGTCCTCAAACAGCCCAACGAGGTAGGCCTCGCTCGCCTCCTGCAGCGCCATCACTGCGGAGCTCTGGAATCGCAAATCGGTCTTGAAATCCTGTGCGATTTCACGGACGAGGCGCTGAAACGGCAGCTTGCGAATGAGCAGCTCCGTGGACTTTTGGTAGCGCCGGATCTCGCGCAGCGCCACAGTTCCTGGACGGTAACGATGCGGCTTTTTCACGCCACCGGTGGCTGGAGCACTTTTCCGCGCCGCCTTCGTCGCCAACTGCTTTCGGGGAGCTTTTCCACCTGTCGATTTCCGGGCGGTTTGCTTCGTTCGAGCCATCGTCACCGGCAAAGATCAACACAAAACAAAACACCAGCGAATGCGAATGAAACAAGATGAGAAATGCGCGGCCAGATTTTGTTTTTGCGCCGCGCGACGCTTCCGCCGTTCGCTATTGGCTGGCACATTTTGCACGTTTGTTATTGGCTCAAACACTCTCCCATTCTCTGCAGAATTAAGCCCCATCTTAAGCTCTTTCCATTGGTCGAAACTTCACCCTTCCCTCTCCATTGGCTGAAATCCGAGCCCGATGTGATCCGCTCTGCGAGGGAAAGCTCCGTCCGCCCTCCTTTGCTCGTTTTTCCCATCAACATCTATCCTGAGCTCGTTTGGGCCTGTTCAACATTTCTTTGAACATGAAGAAGCAAAAGGCATATCCATGCCGAATAATTGCGAGTGTTTGTCTTGTAATATTATAAAGTTCACAATTCTACTCACCATTCGATTTCAAAATTTGGTAGTTTGTCGAGGTGACGTCACCGGTACCAAAGTTTTATATTCAGGAACTGGTCTTTGTAAACAATGCATTTTTGTGATGTTACACGATCTTTACGTTGTTTGTAAAAATGTTTTGATTTTTGAGTTTAATAAAAAATGAACTTGTAAAAAAATACACAGCGAAGTTTTGTGTAAAACACGGATCGTGTATCGCTGATGCTGCTTTCGAAAAGGTTTGAGTGGCTCTGAAAAGAGCCGTTGTGGGAGAGCTGAAGAACTCTTGGGCCTTGTGTGAGGCGAAGCCGTTTACTTTCCTTTGCTTTTCTTGGGGAGCAGCACGGCCTGGATGTTCGGCAGTACACCACCTTGCGCGATCGTCACCCCGCCCAGCAGTTTGTTCAGCTCCTCATCGTTGCGGATGGCGAGCTGCAAATGACGCGGGATGATGCGCGATTTCTTGTTATCTCGTGCAGCGTTCCCGGCGAGCTCCAGGATCTCTGCAGACAAGTACTCGAGCACAGCCGCCAGATAGACAGGAGCGCCGGCACCGACGCGCTTGGCGTAGTTGCCTTTGCGAAGATGTCTGTGGACACGACCCACGGGAAACTGTAGTCCAGCACGGGAAGAACGAGTCTTTGCCTTAGCACGAGCCTTTCCACCGCCTTTACCACGTCCCGACATGATTTGTGGAGAAGAACCGATATCTCACTAACCCGAACGTGACTGAAGTTTGAAAGTCATGGTGCGAATTGAGTTGTTTTAAGGGTGAAGTCGGATCAGGAATCATACACGCCCATCTTTTATCCATCCAATGGCTGAACATCAGGTTGTGTACTCCGCCTCCAAACTCTCTGTGATCCACATATTTGCATACGATACCCTTTATGAGAGCGAATCCTTTGAACTTTGAACTTTGACACCATTTAAAAGACAGAAATGTTTCCCAGTTTTGTTTTTGAGTACCTTTAGCCTTTCGTCGTCAAGTTGCACACGCAAAGCAAAACAACGAGGTTGAGCTTTATTATCGACAAACAAGTTATTTAAATTTAATGTTACATTTTTGAATTTTATCGGAAGGCAAGTTTGCCGTTTTACCCGATACTGGCTCTGAAGGGCGTCCCAATCGCACATACGGAGAGAGGAGTGAGAGTAATTTTACTCTGTATGCCTGGCAATCAAACAAAAGTGAAAATCATTCCAGCTATTAAACCTACTGTTTCAAACATACGTTTTTCACCAGATTTGTTTTTATTTCGTGCGGAGCGCCTCGAGGTACCTCCAAAAATGTGAATACAAGGTGAGTAGACCCCGCAACTAAGTAGTCGCTAAAGAGAACTGTCCGATTGTTCACAAATTTCAACACGGCACAACAACAGCAACCACAATGAGTACCTTCAAATGGTGTTCGATAAAAGTGAAAATCCAGCAGGAAATCAGCGAAATGTGCCGACTCGATCGAGCAAAATGTCAGAATTTCACTTGCAAAGCTGCAGTTCAACATGACAGAGTTGCAAACACAATGTATGAATCGACGTTTTTTACAAGTATACATTTTTAGGTATAAGTACATAACTTAAAAAGTGATCCTTTTTGGTGGTGTTTTGCGGTCTTGGAGCGATAAACAGCATGCCTAATAAATTTGATGCAATGTAATCTAACGTGAAATAAAAACCAAAGGGAAATATAAATGGTCACTAATAAATGTTAAGGGTTGTGTAATAATTGTGGGTTTTAAAAGAAGATTGTGGTGGAGTTAAGCAAGGTGGAAGTTTAGTCTTGGCGCGCGATTCAAAGTCGCTTTTGGCGCGATATGCAAATGAGCCAGCGCACGTGTTGCACATCGCACACCACGGAGCCCGTACGCAGTGCACAATTACCCCAAGGTAATGGGGAGAAAAAGGGGAAACCTCCCTAACCCTCACCAACGCATTCCAGCACAATCAACCAACGACACAAAGGGATGGGACTACTCTGGTCTTATACTATTAGTATAACTAACGACGTGACCTGTATGTTGGTTTAAATTGCCTTCGGAATCGGTTCCTCGAACCCCAACATAATACACATATTGTAATAATATTGCAAACACACATGAATTATAGAATTTTAACAGTTCGATGTAAAAGTGATGGCGTGGAGGAGCGGACGTGGTAGAAATCAACGTCGGCGCTCGGAAAACTATGGAGGTATTCCTCGCATCCGTTTGTATTTCTCACATCACTTTGAGCTCTGTTATTCACATGAACGATAACTCCTTGCATATTGCGCACGGCGAGAAACACATTTTGTTTCTCTACATATTTCACCATATTCACACGGGCCGACATTGCAGAGGGAAGAGCTGCTTTGGCAGAACATTACTTACTCGGACACGTTCTCAGGCTTCGCCCAAGGTGCTTCTTCACTCAGGCTCTGTTTTTCACGAGTAAAATCTCTACTTGGAAATGACCTCAACGTTAAAAAGTTAATGGTGAACTGTGCATCTGTCTGCAGCTGCATTTGAAAATCAGGCAAGAAAAGAAGAAAAACACGGCTTTTCCGAGACTCGTGTCGAAGTCAATTTACCATGGAACAGCTTGAGTGTGAAAATACTTGTTTACTATCAGGTACTTACTAATAAGGTTAATAATAAGCAATGCTCACAAGGTTTTTTATCCAAATTTTAAACGTCACAATCGTCGAGCTTGCATCCTGTGATGTATCGTTTGCATCCAGATCTTGTCAACAAAACTGTTGCAATATCTCTGCAAGTGAACTGCTTAAATTAATCGCCTGCTGTTCAAAGTAGGGCAAGTTTGTAGACAGAATCGAGGCTCGTGAAAGAGCTAACATTTATTTCACATACAAATCAAACAGACAAACAAAATATATATTGAAAGTTTAAAGGTGTTGCACGCGTTTAAATAAACCTATGTGATGATGATGGAAAGGTTGAGTTTCTCACTGGGCCGACGTCACGAATATTCATTGTGTTTGAACGTAAACAGGTTAAACCAAATGTTACGGATTCGTCACTTCCGTTGTGGTGGTTTGCATCCACTGTAAATATTTCTGATTCCAGGTACTATGGAATACAACTATGAAACAAAAATATACAGTACACTGGTCACAGTGTACCTCCAAGCCCCGAGAGGAGTCACGGCAGAAAAATGTGTTATTCTGTGTCAAAGATCAACGGAGAAGCCACCCCAATTGTTACTCACAAACAAATATTGTATTAAGATCACACAAGAATAACAGTACAACAACAATAGTATTCATAAGTACAATCAATATGTCTTATGATGGTACAATCAGTTCTGTAATATACAACTCACTGTGCTCCAAGTGAGTGAAACAAGAACATTCCCCAATGTCTCTTATTCCCGGCTTCAAGACGAAGTTGATTCGCTCCAGCGATCGCCAGAACGATGTCCAATCGAGACCAGAATCCCGTGCGGATGGCAAGTACCGTCACACCGCCGAAGCTGTACAAAGGCGCCCTCAAGACTACTGGGAAACCCAAAGGTGCCCTACAGGCAACTCAGAGATCACACCCTCGGGTATGGACGAAGTAACCTTCAAAAATCCACGTCACACACACGCCGCAGATCGACGTCTGAATGCGGTGAAAATGGTCGAAAAGAGACGAAACCGCGAGCGAAGCACAAGTCATGTGCGAGTCAAAATGGCCGACGACCCACTCTTGAGACGTAACGGCCCGGCGATAATTCTCCTCGGAATCCACCGCCAAAAACCTGACACGCAAGTTGGTCGGTCACAGCGATGACAACTCTGTCACAGGGACCCCTTTCCCGGGAACCCGAAAGTTCGCCAGTGACTCTTGCTCGCCAACGTTCGCTTCAGAACCCGGAGCAACTCGGCTTTCTTGACCGACCCATTCGCTCCGCCAATTTTTTCTTTTCTTCCTCTTCGTTGTCCGGTTCCCGATCCGGTTTCCTGTTTCTTTTAACATTAACTTTTTTACCTTTTGAAAACAGTTCATGAACAATAAACCTTTTGAACACAATAATAGTACATTGAATCAGAAATATTTACAGTGGATGCAAACCACCACAACGGAAGTGACGAATCCGTAACACTTCCCCCCCTCAAGAAAGAAAGTTTGAACATAGTGAAAACTTTCTTTGTCGGCAAAACTCTCCCAACAAACAAAAGTAAAACTCACACCCAAATCATCAATTCCCATGAGCAACAATAATCAATATTTCCCAAAAAGAAAGCAACAAAACTTCA
The DNA here is from genome assembly GCF_964187855.1 of Myxine glutinosa. Taxonomy (NCBI): domain Eukaryota; kingdom Metazoa; phylum Chordata; class Myxini; order Myxiniformes; family Myxinidae; genus Myxine; species Myxine glutinosa. The sequence continues at coordinate 78,251,466 of NC_136264.1, read as the reverse complement.
AACAACCGACAGAGATTTCCAAAGTTAGTTCACTCTGGACAAAGCATCAGCAACGACATTGTCCCTGCCCTTTACATGCTCAATTTCCAAGTTGAACTCCTGCAAAACCAAACTCCATCTCATCAACCTCTGATTTTTCTTTTTCATTTTTTTTGAATGAAGGTTAAGGGGTTGTGATCAAAAATCCAAAGTCAAGCAAATCTACAGCACTTTTTTAGGGAGGCCGAGCTGAGAGCCAGGTTTCATGGTGGTTGGGTGGGGAGGCCTGGAAGTATTCACTACATGGACGCCTTTAGGAACGTGGAGTTCACAGTTAATCTGTGTAGGAATCTTAGCTCGGCTGCTCCGCAGCATTCAGTGTTTCAAACTCTTCCTAACTTTCATAATAATCACGGTTGGAGCGCTTGTCGCTGTAGTCACGTGAATAGTGGTCTACTTCTCGGCCACTACCCTGATAATCATCCCTTCAGGAGCTGCCGTAACTCTGGGAGCCTCCATAGTAATCTCGACTGCGGCCAGCACCAAAACTACTACTTCCACCCCGGGAGCCATAGCCACCCCTGAAACTACCGCCACGTTTTCCCTCCTCTGTAGCCCCCTCGACGCCCATGGCCTGCCTTCTCTACTATTAAGGTCCGACCATCCAAATCCTTGCCATTCAAATCCATTTCTGCATCGTTGGCATCCTTTGTGTTTTCAAACGTGACAAAGCCAAACCCTCTTGACTTTTGCGTCTCCCTGTCTTTTATCAGCCGCACTTCCAAGAGTGGTCCATATTGGCCGAAGACAGAGTCCAGAACAACTTCCCTTGTTTTGAAGTTCAGTCCACCTACAAAGAGCTTGCCAACAATGCCTCCATCCATGACTTGTGTGTGCTGACACTTAGTTTTTGGGTACCTGACAAGACGTGCCTGTGCAAAGCGTGACGTCAGTACCTTCCTCTTCTCTTCAGAGCGCTTCCTACCCATAGCACGAGTCGCGGCACAGGATGGAAAGATACCCGGAATCTTCTGCTCTGACTGTGCAGTATTATTTTCCATACAAGGTGTTACGGGGTCCCCCCCTTACCTCTGGTCTCGGTGGACCTCCCAACCCTGAGAGGGTCCCCGGCAGAAAGATGTGTTATCCTTGGTTGAAATCCAGCAAATATTGAAACCCTCAATGGAACCAGCAAATGAAACAGTCATATCAATAATGCAAACACACCAGGTTATAAACAAACAATAAAATATATTTTAAATCACATACAAAGAGCCACACAACAATGGGGCAATCACCCCTACTTTCAAATCTTACGATGATATCCTTGTCAAGCCCCTTAACCCCACACTCACGGCACCTCCCCCAATGTCTCTGCACCCCTCCAAGGTGAAGTCCCAATTTCTCTGTGCGCTCCCGCAATCGGGGAGTCAAGGCCCGATGGTCAGTGGAGGCGTAGGCGAGCGAGACGACCCCGAGGTCACGTGCTCAGCACCCAGCAACGAGCGGTGGAAAGGAACCTCACAAAGACGCGCTCCGACGTACACGTTGCGGTTCAATCCGCGAGCCTCCGTATAATTCTTATGTGCGCCTTTCTGGCACAGCCGTCCCCGGCAAACCACCGGGGAATAATGCCCAGCCGACACGACAAAAACCTGTTCCCTACAGGTTGCTCGCGTGGCGAAGATGGCGGATGGCTTTCACTCCAACCTGGGCTTTGAGGCCCAGATCCTCCAGAACCTCATTGAGAATACCCGACGACACAGGCTCCATGCACTCCGGCGATATTTCTTATCGCCCGAACTTCCCTTCAAGGACGCAAAGTTCACTCGCACTGTACGTCGAACGCTCAGGCCGAAGCTTCAACAACAACGTCTGTTTCACGATCTCCTCGCCTCTCTCTTCTCCTTTGCTCCACCTCTTCCGGTCACGATCCGGATTTCCGGCCACATTTTACCAGGAGCGCTTTTAAATCTTTTAACTATAATAACCCTTTCCCTTCAACCCCAATCACCAGAATACTTAGAATCAACAACAATAATCATAACAACAACCCTTCGGGCCGAATCCGTAACACTTCCTCCCCTCAAGAAAGAAAGTTTGAACACAGCGAAAACTTTCTTTGCATGCCCTCTTTAAACAAGCCAAAGTAAATTCACAACCCAAATCAGCAATCCCCGTGGGCAACAATATTCAACCTTCCCCAAAAATAAAGCACCAAAATTTTACACCACCCCCAGAGCTTTCCAAAGTTAATTCCCTCTGGACCAAGCATCAACAACGACATTGTCCCTGCCCCTCTGATTTTTACTTCTAGTTTCTCTTGAATGAAGGTTAAGGGGTTGTGATCAAAAACCCAAAGGCCAGCAAATCTATAGCACTTTCCCCGGGAGGCCGAGCTGAAAGCCAGGTTCCATGGTGGTTTGGTGGTGGGGCCTGGAAGTATTCACTACATGGACGCCTTTAGGAACATGGAGTTCACCGTTAGTCCGGGGAGGAAAGTTCATTACATGGACGCCTTTAGGAACGTGGAGTTCACGGTTAGTCCGTGCAGGGAAGTTCACGACCTGGACGCCTTTAGGAACGTGGCGTTCACGGTTAGTCCATGTAGGAATCTTGGCTCGGCGGCTCCGCAGCATTCAGTGCTTCAACTTTTCCGGACTCCTAATAATTACGGTGGGACCACTGGTCACAGTAGTCACCTGACTGGCGGTCTCCTTCTCGGCCACTGCTCTGATAATCCTTCCTTCGGGAGCGGTCATAACTCTGGAAGCCTCCATAATAATATCGCTTGCGTCCACCACCACTACTACTCCTCTGTAGTCTGTGGTCTTCCTCTGTAGCCCCCTCGACCCCTAGGAAATGCCTTCCCTGCTGTGATGGTCCGACACTCCAACTCCTTGCTATTCAGATCCTTTTCTGCCTCTCTGGCATCCTTTGAGTTTTCAAACGTGACAAAGCCAAACCCTCTTGACTTTCGTGTCTCTCTGTCTTTTATCAGCAGCACTTCCAAAAGCGGTCCATAGTTGCTGAAGGCAGACTCCAAAACACCTTCCTTTGTTTTGAAGTTCAGTCCACCTACAAATAACTTGCTAAACTTGTCGCCATCCCTACCTGGTGTGGTGTTATTTTCCCTACTGGGCTTTTTAACAACCATCGGGTCACCATAAACTTGACCACCGGCCAAATCATTCCCAATAACAAAAGATATTCCCTCTACAGGAAGCGTGGCTTGTAAACCGACGGTGACCGATCCTGACACCAAATCGAACTCCAAATGGATGACATGCAGTGGAGCACGAACACAGCCACCAATCCCCTGTAAATGAACACTATCCCCAGTTGCCATATTCTCTGACAATGGCAAAATGCCCTCAAGCATCAAAGATTGATGTACCCCTGTTTCCCTCAAAACCCTAACAGGTCTTTGGTTAGTCAAGTTTCCATCCAGTGACACAAACCCCTCTAAAATAAAAGGTTTGTAACCCTCTTGAACAAGGTCATTCTGTGATGCCGTAACTTTGGCATGGGAACCTTCACAAGGAAGGCACTGTCCTCCAAGGACGATTTCTCGCATTTGCCAATGCATTCGGAGTTGTACTAGTCTGACTCCGCTCCTGATTTTTCCTTTTCAGGGCATAACATTGGGACATCAAGTGTCCAGGTTTCTTGCAAAAAGCGCAAATAGGCCCGGAGGAAAAACTCGTGGTCTGCCTCGAGCCCCCCGGAAGATAAGTCTGTCTTGGAACTGTAGTCTTCTGATCCCTAACAGTCGCGGTATCAGATTTGTCCTCAGTCATCTCTAGGCCGGCCCCATGAATATCGTTCTCCGCACCGGATGTACCATAACTCCCCTGGCGAACTCTAGGCGGGAAGTTAGGTGTGTGGAACCCCATCCTGTGTGTCAAGGCATAGTCATCTGCTACGGTTGCTGCCTCATACAACTCTGGTACCTTCTTTTCCTCCAGATGTACTTTAATGTCCTCGTGGACACTGTTTGAATTCCTCCACCAAGATCAATTGTCGCAATAGTTCGAAGTCTTTCCCAATCCCCTTCGAATCACACCACCGATCAAACATGGTTTCCCTCATTCTTGCAAACTCCACATGGGTCTCACTCTCCCTCTTCCTGGCATTCCGAATTTTTTGCCGGTAAGCTTCAGGGGCCAATTCATTTGCTTTGAGAATGGCTTTCTTCACTTCCTCATAATCTGTACATTTGTCAATCGGTAAAGCCGAAAATATATCTTGCGCTTTACCCACCAGAACACTTTGCACTAACATAGTCCAGGACCCCACAGGCCATTTTAGCATTTGAGCCACTTTCTCAAAATGTAAAAAAAACTTGACTCCCTCCTTTTCATTGAAGGGTGGAACCAGCCTAACATGCCTCCCAACATCCCAGGTGTTCTGACCAGTTGTCGAACCACCCGGCATGGAAACGACTTCTCCCCGTTTTCCCATTAATTCCAGCTCCTTGAGTTTAACTTCTTTCTGATACTCCATGTCACGTTCCTTTAGCTCCCTTTCGGCTTTCCTTTCCTCTGCTCTTTCCTTTGCTCTTCTTTCTTCTTCCGCTCTCCTTTCCTCTGTTCTTCTCTCCTTGCGTTCTCGTTCCTGTTGTACTCTGCTTTCCTCGAGTTCCCTTGCAGTTCTCCTTTCCTCTGCTCTTTCCTCTGCTTTTAACCTTTCCTGGCTCTGCAGTTGCATCTCCATTTTCCGGAGCTCCACAATTTCTTTTTCCTCAGGTAGCCAATCCAAGGCTACCTCTGTCCATGTTCCCTGTCCCACCAGAGATTCTACCACCAATGTCTGCATCTCTGCTTTCTTCATATTAACTCGGACCTCCAAGTTAAAATGTCTGGCCAATATCAAGAGTTCCGATTTTTTTTAACGCTTGTAACTGTGCCTCATTAGGGGACACCGCAAACTGTTCTGCGTCAGACACCATAGTGACTATCAGTTAGCACCTGTTAACCTTCACACAAAAATTTCCAAAATTTTGGAAATATTTGGGAATGTTAGAAAAATTCCAAGTTTGGGAATTTTGGGAATGCTAGGGAATTCTATCCCGGACGAATGTTATCAGGGAATTTAATCCCGGACGAGGATCCCAATTTCGAGCCCCCGAGCCAATTGGACGAGCCCCCAATTTCTGTTACGTGCTCCTCCCCGACCCCCTGGTCACAGTGTACCTCCGAGCCCCGAGAGGAGTCACGGCAGAAAAATGTGTTATTCTGTGTGTCAAAGATCAACGGAGAAGCCACCCCAATTGTTACTCACAAACAAATATTGTATTAAGATCACACAAGAATAACAGGACAACAACAATAGTATTCAAAAGTACAATCACAATTAATTATTTAATTATTCGATTAATGACTCTTTTTTTTTTTTTAAGTTACAGATTCTGATGAAATGGTGGTGGTTTATGTGTTCTCTGACCGAATTGATTAATAATTTAATTTTTTATGATTATTATTTATTTATTTTCATTATTAATCTTTTTTTTTTCTTTTCTTCTTTTTTGGCCAATATCTCAGGCACCTTTTGAGCTCGGAAGCTAATATTTGGACTTGAGTGACCAAGTGATGTGGCTATCAAGCATATTTTTGATTTATTGATTGATAAATTAATCAATTAATCGATTAATTATTTAATTATTCAATTAATTACCAAAAAAAAAAAAATCAGTTACAGATTTTGATGAAGTGGTGGTGGTTTATGTGTTCTGTGCCCGAATTGATTAATAATTTTATTTTAAATGATTTTTATTTATTTATTTTCATTATTAATCATTTATTTATTTTCTTTCTCATTTGGCCAATATCTCAGGCACCTTTTGAGCTGGGAAGCTAATATTTGGACATGACAGTGACCAAGTGATGTGGCTATCAAGGATATTTTTGATTTATTGATTAATCATTTAATCGATTAATTATTTATTGATTAATCGATTAATTATTTATTGATGAATCAATTGATTATATTTCATTTTTTATTAATGACTTATTTAATTAAATTTCTAAAAGATACATCTTCAGATGAAGCACTAGTGGTTTAGTTATGCTATTAGCCAATTGATTAAGAAAATATTTTGTGATAATCTTTTATTGATTTTAATTATACAATTAATTAATTAAAATTATACAATTAATTAATGATTAATCAATCAATTATTGTGCACCTCTCTCTCCAAATACAGTCTCTATGAGCTGCACTGCGGTATTGCCGGGCACCGGAGGCGCGCCGGCAATGCCGCGCTGCAGGATATTTTATTATTTGGCATTGGGGCGGTGTACTTTGAATGTATTTGTACTTGTTGTACACCGCACCTTTCCTATGCCATCTCCAGGCATTGCAAATCGTCATTGCTGGGCACCGAAGGGGCTCGGCAGTGACGCATGCTGAAAGGGAGTACTCAGTTTTCACTCTGGTTGTTTGTTTGTTTGTTTTCTTTCTTTCTTTCTTTCTTGTTGGACACCGCACCTTTCCTATGCCATCTCCAGGCATTGCAAATCGTCATTGCTGGGCACCGAAGGGGGCTCGGCAGTGACGCATGCTGAAAGGGAGTACTCAGTTTTCACTCTGGTTGTTTTCTTGCTTTCTTTTTTTCTTGTTTGTTTGTTTGTTTGTTTGTCCGGGCGATATCTCAGCCATCCTTTGAGCTGGGAAGCTAAAATTTCGGCACAATAGTGAGCAAGTCCTTTTTCAAAAACCATATTTTTTGTTTTTTGATTAATCAAATAATTGAGGAGTTATTTAATTATTAGCGATTCATTAAGTACTTATTTAATTAATCAAATTTCCTTTCTCTTCTGACCATTAACTCAGGCACCTTTTGAGTTATGAAGCTGATATTTGGACATGCCAATGACCAGGTGATTTGGCTGCAAAGGCTATTTTTGATTTATTAATTAATCAATTAATCAATTAATCGATTAATTATTTAATTATTTGATTAATGACGATTTTTTTTAAAATTTATTTTCAGATTCTGATGAAATGGTGGTGGTTTATGTGTTCTCTGACTGAATTGATTAATAATTTTATTTTTTTATGATTATTTAATTATTCGATGAATAACCTATTTAATTAATTTTTAAAGTTACAGATTCTGATGAAATGATGGTGGTTTCTGTGTTCTGTGACCGAATTGATTAATAATTTAATTTTTTAATGATTATTATTTATTTATTTTCATTATTTATCATTGATTTATTTTCTCTCATCTGGGCAATATCTCAAGCACCTGTTGAGCTGGGGAAGCTGATATTTGGAAACGACAGTGACCAAGTGATGTGGCTCTAAAAGATATTTTTTATTTTTTTATTGATCAACTAATTAATTAATTAATTAATTATTTATCAATTAATTAATTTTTTCGATTAATGGCTTTTAAAATTAATTTTCAAAAAGTTGCAGCTTCGGATGAAGCACTGGTGGTTTAGGTATGCTATTAGCCAATTGATTAAGAAAATATTTTATGATCATTTATTTATTTTAATTTCACAATTAATCGATCAATTATTGTACTCTTCTCCCTCCCAATTCCGTCTCCATGTGGCTGCCATATTTACCGCTGCCACCGAAGGTGGATGGAGGTTGTGTTTTTGCCCATGTCTGTCTGTCTGTTTGTCTGTGAACAAGATATCTCAAAAAGTTGTGGATGGAATCGGACGAAATTTGGAGGAGAGGTAGCATATGTGACAAGGACGAAATGATTATAATTTGGTGAAGATCCGGATTTGGATCCGGCTGGTAGTTTTAGAAATCTCGCGGCCGTAGGGGATAGTTTTTCACGGCCAGAAATATCCGAAGTTGAGACGGAATTCACCGAATTAATCAAGAAGTAAATTTTATCAATTTTAATCTCATCCAGAATGTAAATGGTGTCATTTTAGGTCTGAATTTGCGAAATTTTGTGAGCTGACCAATCAGCGATCAGCTTAGGTCAGCCAATCAGCGCCATCGACACGGTTTGATTAACGACAGTCACACATTGCCGTTGAAACGGCGCTATCGTCTGATCTGTCGGCACTGATCTTACTTCAAGCTAACTTCTTCTGATGGAGGAAGCGGCAATGCCCGGAGAGAACCAGTCCTGACAGCGACTGAAGTTAGAAGACTACACACATACTGTGAAAACGTATATTAAGCCCAGTTAAAATTTCTTAAAATAGGCCCTAAGCTAGCACATCGTATAGTTACTTCCTTAAGCTTCTTGTGACATTTATTGTATGTAGGTATTGGGGAGGACTGTCTGCTCTTCTCTTTTACCAAGTCTTACCAGGTACGGTACCTACTACACCTACCTACTACCAACTACCTAACCTACTGATGCCATAGTGATGGGTAAAATAGTGGCAAGAGGCTTTGGCTTCGCCGGCTCATTGCGGCTTTGCAGTCGGGTACTAGTACATGGAATCAAAAATATTTACAGTGGATGAAAACCACAACAACGGAAGTGACGAATCCGTAACACTTATGTACACAGACCAGCAGGTGGGAAAAGTGTTTTTTCCACACTAATACAAGTGCAAAAGTGGTTTCCTGCACCAACACAAGTGCGAAAAGTGGTTTTTCAACACTAACACAAGTGCGAAAAGTGGTTTTTCAACACTAACACAAGTGCGAAAAGTGGTTTTTTCCACACTAATACAAGTGCAAAAGTGGTTTCCTGCACCAACACAAGTGCGAAAGGTATATTGTGTTTTTTTTTCATTGGTTGTTCTTCAGTCTCCATTCTGGTGAACAGGCTCGAAAAGTAGACCTGAAAAACAAACCAATTCATTTTACCACTCATTCCCAATGTGGTACTATTCAAGCATTCACCAAAATAGTGTATAAATTGTAGGATTGAGACAAAGGATTTTAGGCTTTAGTCTTCATCATACTTGAAGGTTATAATCCTCATGGGCTTCCGTAGATTTTGAAATACTTTAACAAAAGGGATAAAGTAATGAATTTAGAAGAAACGCTTTATCTATCAAAGTTAATAGATTGTTGTCCTTGATTATGACACAACTGCAATCCTTCTAACCCAGTTTTTAGGGTATTATCAGACACTTGAGAAATGTACAGCTGTGGTTTCATGCATTGAAGTACAGTGTCATGAAAGGTCATGCAATGCCCTAATTATTATATCTTTCTGTACTATTAATTACAAACAATCTTGAAACTACTTACCTCCTAGTGTTTGATAAGTATAAACAACATACTTTGGTTTGTTTTTTTCCTGACAGATGAGGGCTTCTCGGCATGCACCAATCAACTCATTTTCCATGTGACATTTTTTAATTTTCACTTGAAACACATGTTTCCAAGGAAGGAGATTAGCATCTTCAATTACTAAAGAGCCCTTTGTTTTATGAAAGTATGGTGGCCCGTTTGGCTCATTCTTCAAAGACAGTTATGGTGCAGGAAAAGGAATTGCATTTAAATGGTAAACTAGATACTGGTGTAAAGGGGTTAAATAATGGGCTTTGGCATGGGATATTGTATAAAGTATAATAATTAACATCATTCATCCCTCACCTGAATGCATATACGACGTACGAAATACAATTTTTTATTGCTTTATAAAGTATTTGAATTTCATGCAAAGGGAGAAAAGGGGTTAATATTGTCATACAAAGGGTTAAAAGAGGCATTTAGCACTTCTACATTAATGAAATCATTAAGATACCCTGGTTTGGTTTTCTTCCCTCCTTCAAAATCAACTTTGTAGCATTATTCGAAAAATATCTCAAAATCCCCATTTTTTACCATTTTCTCAAAATTTGAAACAGGAGGGCTTAATACCGTAACGCTAATATATTTGTAAAGTTTCTTGATATTAAAAACTTCCTATATAGTCCTTCTAAAATATGAGTCGGTTTTCTTTTTTAAATCTCTTTGCATTTTTGGATATCAACCCTTTTACGACAAGGGTACCCCCATTTTCACTTCCCCTTCAACCTCGTGACCTTTTGACCTCTGATGACGTCATCGGTGACGTCATCAAAATTTGCATACCACCATTTTGTAGCCTGGCCCAAGACCTTTCTAACAATATCCAACACAATTAGTTTTATTAAGAATAAATATTTTTTTAAAGCATTTTTAGTTCACCTACCCCTAATTTTTGGCTCTAATCAAATCGGGATGCAAGTTCAGATTCGAGCCCATACCGTGAGTTCGCAAGAAGATCGGTCGAGTTAACAAGCCATTTCATGTGAGCAATGTATATACCTACCCAAAAACATATAAGAAAAAAGTATACCATGTTTGACCACCTCCTTCAGAATTTTGGGTCGATGGCTCTCCTACCATACTGTGACTGAACGTCATGGTGCGAATTGAGTTGTTTTAAGGGTGAAGTCGGATCAGGAATCATACACGCCCACATTTTATCCATCCAATGGCTGAACATCAGGTTGTGTACTCCGCCTCCAAACTCTCTGTGGTCCATATATTTGCATATGAGACAGATTCTTTTGAACTTTGAACTTTGAACTTTGATCTTTGATCTTTTACCTTTTGAACATTTTGAACCTTTTGAACCTTGCCGATTCACGCCAAACGTGTCACCATCATGCCCAAAAACATCCAGCTGGCACGATGGCTACGCGGGGAGCGACCTCAAGTCGCTCGTCCAAGGCCTTGTGCACAACTTCCGCACCACACCACCCAACGGCTCTTTTCAGAGCCACAACACCTTTCTTGAAAGTGTGATCGACCATTCACCGAACTCGCCACATGTCACGACCTTTTGTGTGTGTATTGTGTACACGGGTCAGAAAGAGACGCAGAGACGTGTTTTATGAAGCATTTTGTTTTGTTTTTAACAAAGACTGGGAAAAGATAAAGACCCAGAGAATTGATTTGATGAGCAAGTGAGGGGGTGCTGGGTGGATCGGTACGGGGCTTCAGGATGGTTCTGTGAAATATCGACATGTCTGAATTAGTTGGGCTCATATGTTGACGAGATGCAGGTATATGCATAGTCCACTGTACGGTTCATAAATACTGCGAGCACTTTGTATTTGGTTTCCGAATGAGCAAACTTCGTGCAAAGGAAGGACGAAGAATCGTGCAATGTACGAGCTTTTCCAGACACGAGGCACTGGGTTTACAGGTAAACGGGGATGGTCAACGACGTGTGTCAATGTAAAATGGGGCAAGTTTCATTTCTTGGTCGGACATTGTTCCTGTACATTGGGGCACATGGGTCAATTAGAAAGTGATCTTAGAAATTAGTAATTTGTTAAATACAAAGTAATAATAGTCGTGATGACACACTTTGAGTGTTGCATATTTAACATTGCGTGTTGAGTCACGTGACTTGCCATTCTTTGGTCATTGTTTGATATAAATAAGTTATGAATGAATATGGAACCATTTTTGTTGGTCTTGCAAATAATTTGAACCTCGTGCTCTTGTTTATAAAGCTCTTTCACAAACCACTTCATCGATTAATGTATATAAAGGTTTTATCTATTATGTCTGCACGAAGTTTTTATGAACCATCGGATCAGCTCCTTTCAGGTGAACGAGGTGGGTGGCTCTGAAAAGAGCCGTTGTGGGTTTTGGGCAAGTGAGACGAGGAGGAACAAGAGGAACTTCACCTCGACTCTCTCGTCTTCCCTTCCTCTCACTTCTTTTTGAGCGTCGCCTTCTTGTTCTTCAACCCCTTGGTTGCAAGCTTGGACTTTGGTTTCGTCGTCTTGATCTTTCCCTTGGTCTTTGGCAGAACCTTCTTCACGTTTTTCTTCACCTTGGCAGGCGACTTACTGAATCGCTTCGAAGAGGTGGCGATAGATCTTTTCGGTTTCTTGGGAGATACCTTCCGCACCACCTTCTTCACTGCTGGCTTTTTGGTCGCTTTCTTGGCCGCTTTAGACTTGATTGTGGTATTCACAACTTTTCTGGGACTGGTGCTCTTCCTCACTTTCGCACTCTTCTCCTTGTTCAGTTTGAATGAGCCGACAGCGGCCGTTCCCTTGGTCTGCACAAGATTTCCACTTGCAACGAGCCTCTTCACAGCCGAATTGATACGAACGGAATTCCGATGGAGATTGTAGCCATCTTCCCCCAGGGCCTTTTTCAAGGCGACAAGCGACATACCATTTCGCTCCTTACTCGATCCCACCACCTTGATGATCTTTTCCGAAAGGGTGCCGTCAGTCTTCTTCGGGGTTTTGGAAGCGCCAGGTTTATTCTTCCCTCGCTTGACAGACGGGGGCGAAGTTGAAAGTTCTGCCGGAACGGGAGCAGTCTCCGACATTTCGCACCAACAAGAGTATGAGAGGCAACACCAAGTTCCAAAAAGTAGTTCAGCGTTGCACAAATAAAGTGTCACTTCGCCACGTCGCCTCTTATATTGACGGCACGAAGAAGCGGACGTGGTAGAAATCAACGGCAGCGTTCGGGAAACGATGGGGTCGTTCACCGTGTCCGTTTGTGTTTCCTGCGTCACTTTGAGCTTTGTTTTTCACATGAACGATAACTCCATGCGCAATGCGAACAATCGTTTCAGGTACAAGGACATCCCGAGTAGTGTATATATGTTGCTTCTGGGACACTCTCATTTTCCCATTGACTTACATGTTAATTTTTCCCCTCCCTCATTGCCCCTAAACACCTCTATTTCTCTCACCCTGTTCTTTACGAACCTTCTAACCTTTTGACATGTTATCCTTATTCATTAGACCACTTAAACAATGGTCCTTCTGTGTGAACCTGTGATCCTTCTGACCTTATGGACCTTTTAACCTTTTACTCTTAATATCATCTGGTGAATCATCTTTGACCCACTCAAACAACGACCCTACAAATATTTGTTTATGTGTGGGAAATAATTTAATTCTCCTACAACTCTCCTCACCGTCTAATACATTAACAAAAAATATGTTTGAGTTTGGTTCTTTATTAAGATATTTTAACTGAGCTAAGATAAAATGGTAAACCTCCCTCAATGTTCTTGTTTGAGCGCCTCCAGTGCCACATACCATTTTTAAATTAAAGTATATATTTTCCTGACAACCATCAAAGTTTTCCGTCCACTCAAAAATATTTCCATCTTTTTTACCCAATTCACCGGTATTTAAATTAATTCTCTTATTTGTTTTGTAAATTGTTTTACCAGTTGTCTTTTCAATTATACCTATTTGATATTTTTCACATTCGTTATGTTTACCATTTATATACCAAGGTTGATTACACCTCCACTCTTTAGTCTGGTTGGTACTTGGTTCTATCATTTATATAATAGTAAAAAGGCGGCGGTAGCCCGTTAAAATCCCTAACCCCCTTTTTAACTTATCACTTATATACTTATATAACCATAAGGGAGACTATCAATTCCATTTTCTAAAATAAACCTCTTATCATCAAAAGCCCCCAATGCTTTCTTATTCATCTCTTCTGAATATAATTTATGTTTATAACTTCTTATTCCATTAATCTTTCTAAACTCTTCTTTCTTTGTTGTTAAACAGTTATAATAATCCTTAAAGTTTATTGTTTCTTTAATAACATTTTTCTTTACACCTTTTAACTTCTTATCAGTCTTTTCGACGTTATTCACAATGTATTTATAAGCATAAGCCTTAGACCTCAATCCCACAAATTCACTCATAACATTTCCTCCTAATTCATCCTTGAACTTTCCAATCACCTTTTTATTTTTAGAAGAGAACAACTCACTCTCTGGACTGTAATTACTCGTGTCATAGATATTAATGTCTCTTTTCATGTCTGAATAAACATCGTTGGTATTAATTTTCAAAATAAAACTATCTGTATCCATATAAAGTAGATTAACATCATTTTGATATTTCTTCCTCAAGTTATTATAAAAGTAATCATACATTAATGACTTTGATAAATCAAGAATTGTTGTTCCAATATAAATAGGTTTGTTCATTTCAATACTCTCTTTAATCAAATGGATCGCACAAAAGTTCTCAGTAAAGACCTCAGCTCGAGTAAAACTCGGTCTATTAATTAATTTTGATGCTTGTTCCCAAGATGTTGATAGTCTGATATTTTGTCTTTTCCTCACATTCTCCATAGTCTTACCAAAGACCGCATTATTCATCAATTTATAAAAGTCTTTCTCAAAATCTGTTTTTGACTCTGTTCTTCTTTGTGTATTAAAATCAATGTACCCCTTTAACCAATGACTTTGATTGAACTTTAGAACCCTATGGATCTTCTCTACTCTTAGACCTTTTGATAAATATTGTCGCAAATTTCTTTGGTGTAGAACATAATTTTTCTTGTTATATAATGTAGTAAGTAATTTTTCTGTTGATTCACCTATATCAAACGATCGTTGATAATCACTCAACCATTCTTTCTTTGGACTTTCTTTCTCACAAGCAAATGGGAGATCTTTGTGTAGGTTATGGAGTTCCTCTGGATATTTTAAATCAATTTCAAAATAATAACCAACTTTTTCTTCATCCAATTCTTTTTGTGTAGAGATACATACATCTTGTAAAACGTTTTTGTAGTCTTTTTCCTTTACCCATCTAAGTTTTCCATAAGGAAGAGCCTGAGACATTGCCCAGCCATACAGGTTGTTCGCGTCATAGTACATCAAGTAAGAACTCTCTTTCGTTGGATCATAATTTGGAAGATATTTGTTATTTGCTTTTGCGTATCTACTCGAGCAGACTTGTGAAATTCCACCTCTTTTTGCCTTTTCAATCATCAAAAGCATATCAACATCGGTTATCAAATCCAAAGCTTGTTTTGTCATTTTCAACATCGCACTCCAGGCCAATCCAGGTGCTGTGTAGTAGTGAGCAGGATCCAATCCATATCCAGTGCGACAAACAGATCTAAAGGCTTCAAATACATCGGCCAACAAAAGCACATCAGTTTTGAGGTACAAATCGTGATACTCACCAAGATTCTTAATGTTATATTTTTTCCAAACATTTTGTGCGTGTACATAATCTTTATCAGATATATGACTATTATTTAATTTGTTATAGAAATTTTCTTTTAAAGGAAGTTGTGTTTCATTGAATCTCTCAAATGAGTCCATATAGTCATAGGGGTAAATTCCCTTTTGTGTTAGAAAATCTTTATCTAAAAAATACTCTGAAAGACATGGAAACTCTTTTAGATTTTGAACCAAGTTAGCCAATGGACTTGCCATGAATTTAAATGTATCAAGAAATCTGATATGAGTAATAGGAGATGTGTGAATTGTTTTTGTGAATGAAATGTATTTCTGATCCGTGTTTGGAATTGCTGAGATACTTCCAGAAGTCTTTGAGAGTTCCTTGATAAATAGATGTGTATCATAATGAGCGTTGTTATGAAGAAAGACAGGAATGAAAGAGGGGAGTTGATAATTAATATTACAACTTTGATGAGCCGGACCTCTATATTTACCAGTGAGATGACAATGGTCTCTAACCTTTAGACCTTTACCAATTTTCTCCTCACAAATATGACAGACATTGTTTTTTATAAATTCCCTTTTTTCTTTACTTGTTAAGGACATTGGTTTATTGGTTTCTCTCATTATCTTGGTTAATCGAACACAGTCTTTTTCTAGTCGTTTCACAAACTCCTCTGGGGTATTTGAGCCTCTATACATCTCTAACTTGTTATATTTATCACCAACGGATGATTTGATATAATAACAAAAACCACAAGGAGTATGTTTTTGATATTTATTTGTGTATGATTCTTTTGGATCTGGAGAAGCAGTATCAATTTTTTCTAAAATACTTTCAAAATCAGCATATATAACAAATGGATGTTTTATTGTTTTCTTTTCATCTTTGAATGTGATCTTTGAGTCTTTTTTAGGCATGTTGATTACCGTTGATTTATGTTCACCACAATAATTTGAATGTTTATCTAATCTTTCTTGTGTATGGAAGAAGTTAAGACAACGCATACAAATATATATTTTATTTGTTCTTTTACATACTTGTGGTTTTA
Source organism: Myxine glutinosa (assembly GCF_964187855.1). NCBI lineage: Eukaryota > Metazoa > Chordata > Myxini > Myxiniformes > Myxinidae > Myxine > Myxine glutinosa. The sequence goes on along the minus strand of NC_136264.1, from coordinate 78,235,536 downwards.
TTAATTTTGTAATATCTTTGATGTATGTATAATGTGAATTTTCGTCTGAATTAAAATATAGAAGATTAATATGAGTTTGTTTACAACTGTCAGAAAGCTTTAAAACCTGAATGTTGTTTGTTTCTGTTAGACCATAAACATTAACTGATAAATTATTCATCTTTTCAAATTTAGGAATATCATTTAAAGTCATCGGAAACTTTAGATGTTTCGTATTTAATGTATTCTCATATTTTTTATAATGAGATACTCTTTCATCATGAAAATGTGGAGGATGTAAGTGTGCTAAAATAGACCAGAGAAAACATTTATTGTCTTTATTTTTGATATTGATAACTGCTTTTCTATTTTTGATAACACTGGGTAAATCAATGTAAGAAGAAGCTTTTAGAGGATCTGATTTAAGAATATGAATGTCTATGTAAATAATTTTTCCTATATTGAATCCACTTCCTACGATTGAATTATCCACATCTTGCTCTTGTTTAATAAGTTCATCATAGACTCCTGATGTTTTAAAATCTTGATATGAAGATATAAAGTGTGGCTCAGTTCTCATGTATGGTGCATCTATAACTCCTTCATCCTTTGTCATTTCTAATTTTACTCCCATATAAAATTTAAGTGGTTTCATTTCCTTTAGTGTTTTTTCAATCAACGTTTGAACAGCAGGTTTAACTATTTCTACAGCATCAACTATAGACTCTGGTTCAGGAGGTTTGAAGTTAAAGACTCTTATTTTAATATGTCCTTTGAATGCTCCATCAGAGTTTTTAGTTGTGATAAAATTTGATAAATGTAGATTTGTTTTAAGATGTATTTTGAAGCCTTTCTTGAGGATATTTTTATTACATGTAGAACAGTGTTTTGTTTCAGGTGGAAGAGGGGAAAGTTTGTTTAAAATGTTGTATGTATGTTTTGCGGTGAGAATATGTTGTTTATAATATTTTACTTCCTTCTCGCAAGTATCACAATAAACCATATTTATAGCGTGAGAAAACGTGGTGTTTTATATATATCACTGTGCTTAAAATAAAACACTTTTGAGCTTTACAGCTCCGTTTTATATATATCGCTGTGCTTAAACTAAAACACTTTTTCACTCAGAATCATCTAAGTCATAACTATCACATGAATACTCAGAATCATACTCAGAGTCATCAATAAAGCTACTCTCATAACTATCATTTGAGCACAAACTATTAGTATCATAACTATCATCTGTGTTCAATGAAATACTATCATCACCATCGTCCAAGTTCAATGAAATACTATCATCACTATCGTCTGAGTTCAATGAAATAGTAAAATCTTCACTGCTGTATTGACTCATATTTAATTAGCAAGAAAAATATTCCCATCAATATCTATATACTTTCTTTCATTAACAGATTCAATCTCTACAATTTTTATATCAAAAGTTATCTTTAAATAATCTCTAACTATCATAGAACGAAATGACATTTCACCAGAAATATTAACATCATTCATTTTACTTAGATCTACACCCTTTGGATTATTAAAGAAAATACAAATGTCTCCTCTAGAATTATTAATGGTCTTATCATTCTTTTTCAAAGTATCGTGGTCAATCACTTTTTCAAGCTTTGAATAAATTGCCAGGAGTAGAGGAGAAACTTTTGTTAGATTTACTTTAATGGATGTCTTTCCAGGTATAGTTAGAGCTCTTCCTTTAAATGAAATAGAGGGGCTCATGTTATTTTCCATAACTGGTTTTACCCAAAAATTTCCATATTTATCTTTGTTCAATTTAACATCTTTGACATATTTTTCTATATCTTCCACCGAAGTAGAGATTGATTGAAATTTGTCTTTTGTGCTTTGAAACATTGTATTTATTAATGAATAAACTTGCGTTTAGTTTAAGCAAAAATTTACCACATAAATATGATAAGTTCTGAAGGATATTTAGAATTTCCAGACTCTCCATATGATAAATTAGAGAATTGTCCGGCTTGTGATAGAATAGGGCTTAATAATGAGGGTTCATATAAACAATGTATTTTCTGTGATTTAATTTTAATTAATGATAATAAAAAATATAAAAAAATATATAACTCTTTTAAATTAGAACCAAAAATGAATTACTTTACAAGATTAATAAGAGAGATGAATGTTAAGTATTGTGATGATAATACACCATTTCTTTCAAGGGAAGAGACTATTTGTATTGAGGAAATGTATAAGGGTTTAATGATATTTATTATTCAAAATAATTTTAATGGAAATGTTAATACAAGATACTATATAAATAAAATAATGAATTATTTTGAAATTAAACCCGAACTCAGGATAAAATATAGAGTTTCTAAAATAGCTCAAAAAAAGTTAGATGACTTGTTTTCCAAATATATAAATGAATGATTTTTTACCCGTTTGGGAAAATAAGATAAAATTTAATAACCATAAAAACATTCCAAATTCATTAAGATGTCTAATAGTTGGTTCAAGCGGATGTGGAAAAACCTGTTTACTTTTAAAGATGCTCCTTGGTCCTAATTTTTTAGATTATGATAATTTAATAATTTTTACAAAGTCTAGTTTTCAACCCGAGTATCAACTACTCTCACAGGGTTTTAATGCAGGTCTTAAAAAGGAAGACATTATCGGTTTATTTAAACTTCAAAACAAACTAAATGATTATAATATTGAAGATATAATACAATTATTTTGTGATACACAGAAATCAAAATCGAAACCAAAACCCATAACTTGTATTCTCAGTGATAATACGGATGATATACCTTCACCTCAAGATTTAGATAAATCAAAAAAGAACCTCGTCATCTTTGATGATTGTGTTAATGAGAGAAACCAAACAGTAATGGACAGCTACTATACAAGAGGGAGACATTCTTCTTGTAATTGTATTTATCTTAGTCAGTCATATTTTCAACTCCCTCGACGCTCAATAAGAAACAATGCCAATACTTTTATTTTATTTAAGTTAAATTCAATAGATGTAAATAATTTTTGGAGAGATAATTGCTCTACGTTATGTAGTAAAAAAGAATTTGAAAATTATATGAAACACACGATTGGAAAATATAAATATATTGTTGTGAAACAAGATGAGATATTAAAGGATGTATTTTTATTTTAAACATAATTACATATATAAATGACAACAATTATTATTAACCTTGTGGGTAAATCTGCTTCTGGAAAGAACTTTCATAAATCTAAACTCTTGAATAGTAAAAATGAAAAGATTGTAAGTTTTTTTAAAAAACACCCTATGATTCGTTTTGTGAGTACTACAACCAGAGCAAAGCGACCAGGAGAAGTAGAAGGGAAAGATTATTACTACATTTCAATGGAGGAACATATGCGATTGAGGAACGAAGGTCAAATATTTGAGGAGGTCTCTCTTGGTTCTACAAAATATTCACATTGTAAGAGTGAGTTAAATAAAGTAAAATCTAATGGTCTTGGGATTTTAGAAACTAATCCTGAAGGAATGAGACAAATTATTAAACAATTGTGTGGTGATGGAGTTAAGATTTTATCATTCGGTTTTGATATCGATGAGGAGATTCAACGCAAACGTATGAAAAGCAGAGATACAAGTATTAGTGAAGAAGAAATAACAACTCGTATTAATACCAATAAAGAATTTGATGAAATATTTAAAGAAAAAGATTTATTTCAACACATTTACTATAATGATGAAGAAAAGGAAAATTTTCCCATTGACCTTTACAATTCATTAAATGATATTTTTCAATAAATAAATACAGAAAATGAATACCGAAGAAAGAGAAAGAAAGTTTAAGGAACATCAACAATTAGTTTCAAAAGTTGTTAAACAACAGGAAGAGATAAAGAAGAAACGGAGACAGAAACTAACTGGTGAAGAAGCCTTTGAAAGAAAACAAGAGAAATTCTTTAAACCACTTTTGAAAACTCAACAATCACCTACAGTTCCCACGGTAGAATTTACTCCGAAAAAACTTCAAATGCTCAAAGATTTTAGTCAGATAACAAAACAAGAACTTGGTGAATTAGAATATGATGACGAGGGATTATTTCGGAAACTTGAGCAGGTAAATCAACCCCCTAATTATGTTGTGGAAGCTCTTCAAAACAATGAATATTCGGCGGGTTCAAAAACCAGAGCAGGTCTCATTCCAACAGAAGAACCAGCAGTGTTTCATCTTGTGGAAGAAAAGGTATTGATATTTAATGATGAATTGATGTTCTTGAGTTCTACTCAACCAAATGTTAAATTAACTCCAAGATTAATGTTTCTTCTAACAAACCCCGGATTCAGCGGTTCAAAATATTTTGAGGAACCACTTGATATGGAAAGAGAGGAAGATAGGGTATATATTGAGTTGTTAAATGCACTTGATTATGGAGTTTCTGTTGCTGGTAAAAGTAAGAAGAATGAGAAGGAGAAACATATTATTGATGCTTTAAGTAAGCTTGGTTCGGGTGTTAGTTTTCTTCCAAATGACCCATCACAATTAGTTAATAGGCTATTATTGTTGTTAGGTAGTAAGAAGGCTGGAAACAACAATTGTTTTAATGAATCCTCAGCCATTTTAGATCAGTTGATGAATATGAAAATAATTAATAAATGTCAATACAAAGATATTTTATTAGATATTAAATAAGATGAGAAGCACAATTCTTAGTTTTAATTTCACAACGAGCGATTACACAGCTTCATTCCCTTACCCACTACAACTTGACCCCCTTACCTCATATGAGGCATCTTTATTGTCAATGGAAACTTATAATACCTTGTTTAATATCACAGAGAAAAACAACAAGTTTAGTTATAATCCAGGAAGTGGATATAAAACTATAACCGTTTCACCTGGAGCTTACGAGATTTCTCAAATATCTTCAGAAGTCTCTCGCCTTATGAAAGAAAAAGGTGATGAACCAAAAAATATTGTAATAGATATTCAAAAACACACTTCAAAATCAACTATTAAACTTAAAAATAATTATAAAGTTGATTTCACGATTGAAAATTCGTTTAGAGAGCTATTGGGTTTCTCTTCAAAAAAGATTGAAAATAACGGGACGTTTTACAGTGATAATGTTATCCAAATATCCTCCGGTATAAATTCAGTATTAATTCATTGTGATTTGATTGATGGTGCTTATAACGATGGAATAAGAACAAATACAATATTTTCATTCAGTGCATACTCAACCCCGATTGGTTATAAATTTAATATGGAACCAAAAAATCTTGTCTATTTACCTGTGTCAGGAAAAACCATATACAGAGTAAATTTTAGGATAACCGACCAAGATAATCGTATGATATCCTTTAATGATGAAATTATATCCATCAGAATTCACCTACGTGAAGTTTTTCAATAAATAAATAATGGTTATTGTAAGAAAACACGAGTTGGGAAAATATAAAATAATTACAGGGGAGGGCATGTTCCTTTCACCAGACTATACAAGGTATGTGGGTAAAGGATACTATAAACCTAAGAGACAACGGGGTGTGGGTCATCAATTTCGAAATAAAGGAGATGGGATAATTGATACTCTAATGGGTATTGGTTCAACCATTCTTAAACATAAAGACCTAATTGGTTCAACTGCTTCTCTCATGGGAAATGTAGCAGGTGTTGTAAAGAGTATAAAAGATGCTCAAAAGGAGTCCCATAAATTACAAGCAATCAAAGAAATTAAAAAAGGTAAAACTCAACTATCTTCACAAGAACGACAAAAAATCATTAAAATACTTGGGTCAGGGTTTCAACAATTTTAATACTATATAAATACAAGTATGGAAGCGATTGATAGTATCTATGATTTGGATGATACGATTATCATTTCAAACTCTACTAAAAAGGAAGACTATTTTAAGGTAAATGCTATTACAGGAACCGACTGGAATTCAAACGGAACAAAAAGTTTTGAAATAAATAATCAACAAACTTACTTGAATATAGCTGATAGTTTCTTGCTGTGTAAATTTAAATTCACTAAGGCTGCGAATAATACTAATGCTACACTCGTAAATGATTTCTTCTGGAAAATGTTTGACAGTGTTCGCCTGTATATTGGAACACAAGAGGTTGAAGCGGTTGATTATGTCTCTGCTACATCTGAAATGATGAAATTTACACTATATTCGTTTGGTGATAGAATGGGTAAGGGAGCTGTTGAAGGCTTTATTCCTGATATGTCAACGGGAACAAACACAGACCCTGGTTATAGTCAAAGGAAGTCAATGTATAATGATGACGCAAAAGCTGAGAATAGTTTTACCGTAGCAGTACCTCTTAAAGGTATATTTGGATTTTGTGATTATGATAAAGTTTTGTATGGTCTTAAAATTAGATTTCAACTACAAAGGAATGATAATGTAAATAGATTGCTTTTTGGGGCTGAAAATGCTTTTGGCGACAATAATAAATTTGTTATTAATGATTTGTGTTGGTATATCAATGAATATACTCCTAATCTTAAAACGGAGGAGATGTTAAATAGAAGACTTAACTCAAAGAAACCGCTAAATGTATCATACCTTAAAAGAAGATGTCAACACGTTAAACTGGAACACACTACCTACACTTGGAATTTGGGTGTTCTTGAAGGAAAGCCACGATACCTATGGCTCATTTTTAAAAAACCAGATGGAGAGGAGGGTACTAATAAGAATAATGCGCTGAGTGATAATGCTAAGGTGAAACAACTTCGGGTTTCTCTTGATGGCACATTTTATCCGCGAGATAGATTGGAAATTGATTGGGAAAAAAATGATTATGCGGAAGCCTACAAGTCCTACCAAAAAGTGTGTGAAAGTAATGGTAATAATGATCCTATTTTGGATATGGTTGCATTTAAAGGTTTATATACAATCTACGCAATTGACCTGAGTTCTCAAAAGGAAACTATAAAGTCTAATCGAGTGGATACTTCTCTATACATTGAAAGAGGGGAGAGTGAAGAGGTTAATGCATATTGTTTGCTTTTGGAGGAAACAGAATTACAGATTAATACAGATAATGGTGTTATGATTAATATCACATAGGTTTTTTCTCATAAATAAATGGTTGGGGTATATGTTAATCAAATCAATCTTAATAAATTAACATCTTGTATTCAAAATCAAAAGCCTTGTATTATTAATGTTAATACAATTCAAAGAAAAGGAGCTGTAAGAATTGATGTTTTACTCACACACACACAAGTAAAAACACTAAATGATGTTGGATCACTTAAAATTAAAATGACGAAACCTATGTTAAAGAAATATTCAATAGATGAGTCAAGAGGAGGATTTCTCCCGTTTCTAATTCCTTTATTTGCTGGTTTAAGTGCGGCGGGAGCATTGACTGGTGGTATTTCAGCAGCGGTAAAAACTGCTAACGAAAGGAAGGCACAACTAAAAGCTCAAAAAGAATTGGAAAGACATAACAAGGAGTTGGAGAAACAAATTAGTGGAAGTGGTGTAATTGTAGATTTTGCTCAAAAACTTGAAAGTCTACCTGATAAAGCTAGATTGTTGGTTGGAGATATGCTTTCCTCTATCGCTCAAGCGGGTGTTAAACTAACTAAACGGGGTAATGGATTGTATCTTTCTCATAAATAAATGGATAAATGGTTTAAACAATTTGGAAAGAATACAACGTCAAATATAGAACTAGCTAAGTATTGTAAAACACTAAAAATTGATAATGTGGTTATTTGTATGAGAGATGAATTAATACATATAAATAAGAATACAAAGAATATTATTATGAATTTAGACACACAGAATGGTTCTCATTGGGTTTGTATTCATAATAGTCAGGATAAATATTATTTTGATAGTTATGGTATGCCACCACATGTTGAAGTAATACAATTCTTACAGAATGGTGTTTATCAAACATTCCAAGTTCAAGAAATTAATTCTAAATGTTGTGGCCAATTATGTTTATATGTATTATTTCAACTCAACAATAATGAAAATTTTTATGATATCATTTTTTATCTAATATAAATGACCTATGTTGGAAAAGATGGTTCTATCTTTGGAAAATCCTCTCAGGATATTGATTTATCAAATTATTATACAAAGGCACAGGCTGAACGACAAAAATATAGTGTAAGTAAAAATATTAATATGAAGAATACTTATAAATTAATCAATTATCCAAACCCTACAGATGCGAATGACTTGATTAGATTCAGTGATTTATCACAATATATATCTTTAAAGAAAACAGCACGTTTTGTGAAACAAGTAAAATTTACAACCACAACACCTGGTTATACTGACCATACACCTTTCCTCATTGAATTTAACTACCTGCTTACAATTAAATTTTATAAAGAAGGACATTTAGTTAATATGCGAATTAATAAATGGGGGTATGATATGCCTGATTTAGGGTATAATTGGTCTTTTTCAATAAACATAGAAGACCTACATGATTTAAATCAGTCTCGTAAAGAAGAATATTATCCACTTGGTGAAGATAAGGATTTATGTGGAAGTACAATTAGTAAACAACAAATACGTGATTTTAAGAAAATAAAAATATATGATAGTATAGCGATGGTTCGCATGACAAAGAAGGAAGGTAATGAGATAAGGATAGAAAGCCGAGGAATACAAACCGATTTGGTAGTGGGAAGATGGGGTGGTATTACCTGTCATAATATTAATCTCACATATATTTCTGATACATAAATGGCAGGAAGAAGACTACAAGAGAATTATAATTTTTGTATTCAAGGATACCTACAAGAAAAGGGTGCTCGGTATTACATACCTTATGATTTGGAGCATATACATGGGAATTTTGTCATAAAAAACTGGCCTTATACTGATATTGTTAAACCCACAAATAGAGACTTGTTTAAAATATTAAATAAAAATGAACTTCTCAAAGTTATGAAATATAAAACTCTTTTAGAAATCGTCAACAAATCTTATTGGTATCCTATTATGAGAAAAATAATTATAGATACAAGAATATCTCAAAATCCAGATGAGTATATGTATAATATTCTTTGGGGTTTAAACTCAAGGGTAGCAAGGGATGAGGAAGGAGTTGAAGAAGAGAAGGAGAAAAGAGAGAAAAGAGAGAAGGAGGAGAGGGAACAAAGAGAGAGGGGGGAGAGGGAGATGGAAATCAGAGCGATTCAAAAAAGAGTGGATGTATTACAGCAAGAAGATCAATCTCAACTCACCGAAGAGGAAAATAAAGAAAGAATGAATGCTGTGAAAATATTGATATCAAAAATTGCTAAGATAAATGAGGAAGGAGTTAAAGAAGAGAAGGAGGAAAGAGAGAAAAAGGAGAAGGAGGAAAGGGAGAAAAAGGAGGAGGAGAGGGAGGAAAGGGAGAAAAGAGAGAAAAAGGAGAAGGAGGAAAGGGAGAAAAAGGAGGAGGAGAGGGAGGAAAGGGAGAAAAGAGAGAAGGAGGAAAGGGAGAAAAGAGAGAAGGAGGAGAGGGAGCAAAGAGAGAGGGAGGAAAAATATAAAAAGATGGAAATCAGTGAGATTAATAAAAGATTGAAGGTATTACAGCAAATAAATCAAACTCAACGCACTGAGGAGGAAAATAAAGAAATGAGAAGTCTAATGAAAATATTATTTTCAAGAATAACGACGTCAATGTCTTCAGTTTCAGGGAGGAGATTTAAATGAGAAAGTGGGGATAAAGAAGAAGAAGAAGGAAAAGATTATGTGGTTGATGATGTCGGTGTAATTGACTTTAGTTAGTTTTATTTGTAAATAAATGGAGGAGAGAGTGAAGGCATTCCTTAGGATTCTTTATGTTTTAAAAATCAAGATTGAAATGTATATGTTGAAAACCAAAAAGGTTTTGATACTCTGTCGGAATTTTTCTGATAAATAAATATGAGTTATTGTCTCAAATGTAAAAAGAAAACTAAATCTAAAAATATCTCTTATGTTAAAGCTAAAAATAATAGAGTTTGTCAAAAAGGAATATGTCAAGTGTGTGGCTCTAAAAAGTGCCAATTCATCTCTCCTAAAAGAGGAGGAGACATACAAAAGTTTCTGTCAGGAAGTAAATTTACAACAACTGGAATTCCAGGGGAATTACACCTTCCAGGGTATTCTTTCTGTGGTCCAGGAACAAACTTGGATAAAAGATTAGATGAGGCTAACAATCCTAAACCTTGGTCTAAACCTACAAATAGGGTTGATGAAGTGTGTATGAAGCATGATATTGCTTATGGGGATACCACTACGTTGACTGAAAAACATAAAGCCGACAGCGAAATGTTGTATAATTTGTCTTTGATACAAAATCCAACGTTGAGAGAGAAAGTTGATAGGTTTATTGTGAGAAATTTGATAAATGCTAAATTGAAACTTGGTCTTGGTTATTCCTCAAAAAACTATTAGGCTCTAATGATGTCATCAAGACTGAGGAGCTTTTGGCTGAAGAATTACACAAACCTATAATCACAAAGTTTAAAAGAAGGAAGGTTTATTCTAAATACACCGACCACATATGGTCCGCTGATTTAATTGAATTGAATAATGACAGGGGATACAGGTATGCTTTAACCGTTATTGATTTGAGGAGTAGATTTGCCTGGGTTGTCCCTTTAAAAAATAAAAGGGGTGATACTTTAATGTTAGCCTTTAAGCGAATATTTGATCGGGATAAAAGGAAACCAAAGAAGTTATGGACTGATGAGGGAACAGAGTTCTATAACAAAATATTCATGAAATTTCTTAAGGGGAAGGGTATTAAATTATACAGCACCTTTAATGAAGGAAAGGCAGTTGTTATTGAGCGTTTTAATCGTACTTTAAAAGAGAAATTATATAAAAAATTCACACAACTCAGTTCTCAAAAATGGGTGTATTTAATTCAGGATATTGTAGATAATTACAATAATACAGTTCATTCATCAACAAAATCAAAACCATCAGAAACATTTACAAAATTAGAATATGAAAAGGAGATTAATTTGAGAAAGCCCAAGTTTAAAGTTGGTGATATTGTAAGAATATACAAATGGAAAAGCCATTTTGAGAAAGGTTATACAAAGAGATGGACTAATGAATTATTTAAAATCGTTGATGTAATGGATACAGTCCCTTGGACCTACAAATTATATGATTTAAATGGAGAAGAAATCTTGGGTTCATTTTACTCACAAGAATTACAAAAAACACAAGTAAGCAGTTAATACCCTTGAAAATAATAAATAAATAAATAAAATGTAATGGGGATACGTTTTTAAATCTGTGAACCCCAAACACAGAATCCCACAACTTTTTAGTTGGGGCTTAACTTTTGTGTGTGTATAATGGGGATACGTTTTTAAATCTGTGAACCCCAAACACAGAATCCCACAACTTTTCAGTTGGGGCTTGACTTTTGTGTGTGTATAATGGGGATACGTTTTTAAATCTGTGAACCCCAAACACAGAATCCCACAACTTTTCAGTTGGGGCTTAACTTTTGAGTGTGTATAATGGGGATACGTTTTTAAATCTGTGAACCCCAAACACAGAATCCCACAACTTTTCAGTTGGGGCTTAACTTTTGTGTGTGTATAATGGGGATACGTTTTTAAATCTGTGAACCCCAAACACAGAATCCCTCAACTTTCCAGTTGGGGCTTAACTTTTGTGTATGTGTGAGTGAGTCATAATAATATACAAACCCTAACCCAACCCCATCCCTAACCCAAACCCATCCCTAACCCAAACCCATCCCTAACCCAAACCCATCCCTAACCCAACCCCATCCCTAACCCAACCCATTCCTAACCCAACCCCATCCCTAACCCAACCCAATCCCTAACCCAACCCCATCCCTAACCCAACCCCATCCCTAACCCAACCCCATCCCTAACCCAACCCCATCCCTAACCCTCACATTCAAAATCCCAACCCTAACCCAACCCCATCCCTAACCCAACCCCAACCCATCCCTAACCCTCACATTCAAAATCCCAACCCTAACCCAATCCCATCCCTAACCCAACCCCAACCCTCACATTCAAAATCCCAACCCTAACCCAACCCCATCCCTAACCCAACCCCATCCCTAACCCTCACATTCAAAATCCCACCCAAACCCTAACATAATCTTTTTTTTCTTCTTTTAAAAAAATATGTATTTCATTTTTTTTTTTTCCTCTTCTTCCAATTCTGTCTTTCAAGGCTTTCAAGTTTGAAGAAGTAGAAATGGGAAGAAAGAATTTTCCAGCATTTTCTTCCTCGAACTTTCTTGATATTGCTTAAATCAAGCGTCATTAAACAAAGAACATTGTTCATTGCTTTAGAATCCAAAGAGTCTCCAAGATGGACCCCACAGGTAGAGTCTCCAAAATAAAACCAACTTTCCAAGTTCCCAAGGTATAACCACATTCCTGTTGAGCCTCCAAGATAGGTATCACATTCCGAGTCATCAAAACAAAACCCCCATTCCGAGTCTCCAAAAATATAACCATCTTTCCAAGTCCCCAAGGTAGAACCACAATTTTCAGAAATATTTGGGGTTTCCGTGATAAGTCTCACATAGTATAACTGCGGACCATCAGGGAAAACTTCCCTTTCCCAATTTTTTAGGGTTTCTATGATGTGTCTCACATAGTATAACTGCGGACCATCAGGGAGAACTCTCCTTGCCCAATTTTTTAGGGTTTCTATGATGTGTCTCACATAGTATAACTGCGGACCATCAGGGAGAATTCCCGTTTCCCAATTTTTTAGGGTTTCTATGATGTGTCTCACATAGTATAACTGCGGACCATCAGGGAGAACTCTCCTTGCCCAATTTTTTAGGGTTTCTATGATGTGTCTCACATAGTATAACTGCGGACCATCAGGGAGAATTCCCATTTCACAATTTTTTAGGGTTTCTATGATGTGTCTCACATAGTATAACTGCGGACCATCAGGGAGAACTCCCCTTTCCCAATTTTCAGAAATTTGTGGGTCTCCAATGTATGACTTGTATTCTGGCTCATCAAGGTAGAACTTGTTCAGTGGGTTTTGTTTTGATAACTCACAACAAGTATCATCATGGTAAAACTCTTTTTCAGGATTTTGTGGATCTCCAAGGTATAACTCTTTGGCTGGGTCATCAAGGTAGAACTCGTTCTGGGGGTCTTGGTTGTTCAAAATGTCTTCAAACAAAAAAATAACTTCATCCCAAGTTGTGTTAAAAGCAGAATTTTCATTTCGTATCTCAGATACAATTTCCTGTGAAAGAAAATAACAATGTATTAATTTAATACAATATTTTTATTTGTATAAATCAAGCTCTATGAATATTAAAATAAACTTTGTTAACTCTTACATGAGTCTCATCTAAAAAAAAAAAAAAAAAAAAAAAATTAAATAAATAAATAAATAAATAAACAAACTTACCTCCATTGATAAGAGGTTCGAGTCCAGTTCATCAATCTGAAGGTTGAGTTCTACACAGGTAGTAGGACTCCAAGGAATAGCAAAGTTATCCCATTCCATTTCGGCATAGGAGTCCATTCTCAAGTGAAGCAGAAAGCGTGTTTGAAAAAGCCTGTGTGGTCGGTGCCTTTTATAAGAAGGGCTGGGTGTGTGTCATTTCCTGTGGAAATTCCCTGGGCGTGTCTTAACTGGAAATGATGTGATGGAAATTCCCTGAAAATGATGTAATGTATTACCTGGAAATGATACAATGCTGAAGAGTTTATAAAGTGGGTGGGACTTAGCAAAAGTGGGCGGAGCGTAGCAAAAGTGGGCGGGGCATAGCAAAAAGTGGGCGGAGCGTAGCAAAAGTGGGCGGGACATAGCAAAAAGTGGGCGTGGCCTAACAAAAAGTGGGCGGGGCTTAGTAAAAGGTGGGCGTGGCTTACCAAAAGTGGGCGGGGTTTACCAAAAAGTGGACGGAGCTTAACAAAAGGTGGGCAGAGCCTACCAAAAAGTGTGTGGCACTGGAGGCGCTCAAACAAGAACATTGAGGGAGGTTTACCATTTTATCTTAGCTCAGTTAAAATATCTTAATAAAGAACCAAACTCAAACATATTTTTTGTTAATGTATTAGACGGTGAGGAGAGTTGTAGGAGAATTAAATTATTTCCCACACATAAACAAATATTTGTAGGGTCGTTGTTTGAGTGGGTCAAAGATGATTCACCAGATGATATTAAGAGTAAAAGGTTAAAAGGTCCATAAGGTCAGAAGGATCACAGGTTCACACAGAAGGACCATTGTTTAAGTGGTCTAATGAATAAGGATAACATGTCAAAAGGTTAGAAGGTTCGTAAAGAACAGGGTGAGAGAAATAGAGGTGTTTAGGGGCAATGAGGGAGGGGAAAAATTAACATGTAAGTCAATGGGAAAATGAGAGTGTCCCAGAAGCAACATATATACACTACTATCCCGGCAAACGGAGATAAGCATCTTTTCAAATATCTGGACCTTTCGCCGCATTCCACGGCCCGACACGGCAGGTGAACGATCTGCTTGGACAGAACATTACTTACTCGAACACGTTCTCGGGCTTCACCCAAGGGGTTTCTGTGCTCAGAATAAGATTTTCACGACTAAAATATCTTCTTTGACCAGACATAAACCTCACAGAGTTAATGGTGAAATGTGCACCTGTCTGCAGCCACCTTTGCAAGGCAATGAAACAAACATGAAAAAACTCCTTTTTGGAGGTTCGTGTCAAGGTCATCTTAGTATGGACCATCACAAATGTGAAGATACTTGGTTAGCACTTACCAACAGCACACAGGTGTAAGCAATGGTTGGAAAGTTTTTTTAAAAATCCAAACGCGAATAAAATCGTCGACCCGATTCTTGTGTCGTGCTCCGTGTGATGTTCTGTTTCCATCCAGGTTTTGTAAACGAACCTGTTGTGATATCTCATTTACATTGACCTGACTGGTTCAATTAATCCCCTGTCGTCCAAGAGAGGTGCAAGGGCTTCCATGCAGCATCTTCAAATATCTTCGACGCGTTAATTTAAGCTTTACTTTAACGGTTAAAGTAAAGCTTCGTAATAATAGCGAAAGGTTCTGCTGTTTACTGGTTGAACGTCACGATAATTTATTGTGTTTCAACCTTAATGAAATGACATTGATAATGGACGGTGGTTCATCGAGGTTAATGTCCGCCAAAAAGGGCCGTTTTAGTTTTCTTTAAATCCAAACTGTCGTGAAAATATCGATCCTACGATTACTTGAGACCTTTGAAGCGTATTTATAACTTCGGGGTCGTTTGCGTTTGTTGTAAATTTTGACAAAGTTCTGCAGTTGTGTTCAGAATGAAATCGCCATATATTATTGCCGAAGTTAAACCTCATTTGACAAGATTCTGTGTTTCTTTGAGAGAAAGCGAAGGGACCCGCAAGAGCGAGTGCAGTTGAACATTGTCAATACCTAAGGAGAACGTGCGCATGCGCAACAAGAGAGGTGAAAAGGAAAAGAGCACACGCGCGGACGTGGTAGAAATCATCAAGGAAGCACGGTTTCACTTCGAGAAAGAAATGTATGAGGCAAAGTGCAAAGGTTAAAGAACAAATAGTCACATCGAGCTCTCCACCAATATAAAGCATCAGTTCAACCACCATCCAAATCGAGACGCGAACGTTCGTGGTTTTGCTCATTTGGGTTGAGAATCAAACGGTGGTGTCATGTCTGGACGTGGTAAAGGTGGAAAGGGTCTCGGCAAAGGAGGTGCGAAACGTCATCGCAAGGTACTGCGTGATAACATCCAGGGAATCACAAAGCCTGCTATTCGTCGCCTTGCTCGTCGTGGTGGGGTAAAGCGCATCTCGGGTCTCATCTACGAGGAAACCCGTGGAGTTCTCAAGGTGTTCCTGGAAAATGTTATCCGCGATGCTGTTACCTACACGGAGCACGCCAAGCGAAAGACCGTTACTGCCATGGATGTGGTGTACGCTTTGAAGCGCCAGGGCCGCACACTCTACGGTTTCGGTGGTTAAACATTTTGGGGGTGGTGTTCAACAACAAAACGGCTCTTTTCAGAGCCACCACCTCGTTCATGAAAGAGCTTCAGGCGTCACGCCAATAACTATGTATTGTTTGGTAACAAAAATGCAATGCAGACAGTGGGGTTTATTTCGCTTTGGTTTTCATGAGATGAAGCTGAAGGGGTCAAATAATACACGTGGTTAAAAATAAAATGGAAAGGTTGCGGTGGGAACTGGTTTTGTTAAGGTTGTGTCGATAACCGAGGGGCAGATTATGTGTAACAAATGTTAATTTTCATCATTGTCCTCGACCATCCACAATTACCAACATTACTTGAGCTGTACTTTAATACTCGCCGAAACCCGTGGAACATCCACGGAAGAGAGGATGTGGTGTATGGATAGAGTGTACCATTATGGATGGCATAGGGGATTTGCTTGTCCGAGTAAGAGTTAGGAAGAAAGATGAGAATGAAGAGTGCGTATATGAACAACGTATTTATTGCAATCTACTTAAATGACAACGCTACGATATACTTTTGAAAATATCACGCACCGTCTCGAAGTCAATGCCATCCTTTTATCTCTTCGTATTGTTACATATTTATGTGAATGTATGTGAATTACCATTCGGGTCTTTGCTTATCCATGCGTATTAGATTAAGGGTTGTTGTGGTTGGAGGGTCAGGAGCCCTTCTGAAAAAGTGTCTGGAATTGATTAAGGGTTGTTGTGGTTTGAGGGTCAGGAGCCCTTCTGAAAAAGTGTCCGGAAACGGAAGTGACCGGAAACGGAAGAAGAAAAGACACGAGGAAGAAAAGGGACGAGTATTATTCTTCCTCGCCCCGCTCCGACCAAAGGTCGGATCGACCTTGCGCTGCGTGGAAAAGCGGCGTTCCGAAGCCCGTCTGGCGAGAGGAATTACCGGGACGTGTACCTGCCCGGTGGAGACATCAAGTTGACTTGGGGCCGTGCATCGACCCCGCGTCTGGCACCGTTCGCGGCACCGTCGAAACAGACGCGTGCGGGTCGCACCTTGGGGCCTAACGCGCCTTGCAAGCGGCGTGGGGCTTTTGGCTTGCTCTACGGTACCCGCTTCGCGTGGCCACGAGGGGCTGCAGCCACGGTGCCTGGTACGATACCTGCCCGGTGGAAAAACGTCCACCCGGGGTTCGTTCAACCGCCCGAGTGCGGCGACGCCGACCAGTATCTTGGTCAGGAGGGGCCCAGAGACATTGTGAGGAGCAGAGACCAAAAGGGGGTCGTGAGTACCGAAGTGAACACACATATATAAGATGGCCATCTTAATCATATAGGGGATTGATTGTGGATTGGGAATTGTTGAGGGTTGTTTGCTATTGATTGCTCGGGGAAAATCTCCGTGGTTGTATCATTGAAATTGTATGGTGTCATTACCATTGAAATATATCCTTGAACATCAGTTTTCTCTTGGGTGGAATTCATATGGATTGCGTGGCGAAAGCGCATATATAATACAACCTTCTGGCGAAGTTCCTCTCACGGTCCGGGGGTCACCGAGACCAGGTATTCACCGAGGGGACCACGTAACAGAATTGGGGGCTCGTCCGGGATCTAAAATTGTATAAAATAATAAAATAATATTTTTATTAATTAAAATTTATTAATTAAGTATTAAATGGAAAATTTTTGGGGAAATTGGGGTAAAGTCTTGGGTGAAGGTTAACAGGTGTTAACGATAGTCACCATGGCGTTTGTGGCACAGAACTTTGCGGTAACACCGAGTGAGGCACAGTTCCGAGCGTTACTAAAGTCGGACCTCTTGAAATTGGCCAAACATTTTAACTTGGAGGTCCGAACTAATTTGAGGAAGGCAGAGTTGCAGGCCACGGTGATACAATCTATGGTGGGATTAGGAACATGGGACGAGTTAGCCTGGGAGTGGCTACCCGAAGAACCAGAAGACGTTGAGCTCCGGAAACTGGAGTTGCAATTACGGAGCCAGGAACGGATCAAAGAAGAAGAAAGGAAAGCAGAAAAGGAAAGAGCAGAAGAAGAAAGGAAAGCAGAAAAGGAAAGAGCAGAAGAAGAAAGGAAAGCAGAAAAGGAAAGAGCAGAAGAAGAAAGGAAAGCAGAAGAGAGGAGAGAAGAGAAACAAGCAGAGGAAAGGAGAGTGGAACGAGAACTCCAGGAAAGGTTAGCAGAAGAAGAAAGGAAAGCAGAAAAGGAAAGAGCAGAAGAAGAAAGGAAAGCAGAAGAGAGGAGAGAAGAGAAACAAGCAGAGGAAAGGAGAGGGGAACGAGAACTCCAGGAAAGGTTAAAAGAAGAGGAAAGGAAAGCAGAAGCGAGGAGAGAAGAGAAACAAGCAGAGGAAAGGAGAGTGGAAAGAGAACTCCAGGAAAGGTTAGAAGGGAGAAAAGCAGAGGAGAGGAGAGCTGCAAGGGACCTCGAAGCAGAGGAGAGAAAAGCGGAAAGGGAATTAAAGGAACGTGACATGGAGCTTCAGCAAGAAATCAAATTCAAGGAGCTGGAGTTAATGAGAGAACGGGGAGAGGCACCACCCTTGCTGACGGGGTCGACACCTAACCAGAAAACCTGGGATGTGGGCAGACATGTGAGGCTGGTTCCACCGTTCAGTGAAAAGGAAGTCGCGAAATTTTTTCCACACTTTGAGAAAGTGGCTCGACAATTAAACTGGCCGGAGGAGACCTGGACCATACTCGTGCAAAGTGTGCTGGTGGGGAAAGCTCAGGAAATTTATTCGGCGCTACCAATGGACCAATGTGCAGATTATGAGGTACTGAAGAAGCACATCCTCAAAGCCTATGAGTTGGTTCCGGAAGCCTACAGGCAAAAATTCAGGAATGCCAGGAAGAGGGAGAGTGAGACCCATGTGGAGTTTGCCAGAGTGAAAGAAAACATGTTTGATCGGTGGTGTGAGTCAAAAGGAGTCGGGAAAGACTTCGAAACATTGCGGGACTTGATCCTGGTGGAGGAATTCCAGCAGTGTGTCCACGAGGACATCAAAGTGTACCTGCAGGAAAAGAAAGTACCAAAGTTGTGGGACGCAGCCACCATGGCAGATGATTATGCCTTAACCCACCGAATAGGGGTCCACGAACCTAACTCCTCGCCTAGATCTCCGCAGGGGAGGTGGGGAACAGCAGGTGCGGAGAACGACCATACATGGCGGAGGCCTCGAGATGATTATGGGGACAACTATGATACCCCACCTGTTCGAAATCAGAGGGATGCGGGCCCAAGACAAACTTATAGTTCGGGGGGCCCGAGGCAGACCACGTGTTTTTCCTCCGGGCCTACTTGCGCTTTTTGCAAGAAACCTGGACACTTGATGTCCAGTTGTTACCGCATGAAAAGGGAAGACCCAGAGCGGAGTCCGACTATTACGACTCCAAATGCAATGGCCATTGTGAGAAATCGCCATCAAAAGGGTTACCAACCATTTATTTCAGAGGGGTTTGTGTCACTGGATGGAGCCTCGACTAACCGGAGACCGGTTAGGATATTGAGGGACACAGGAGCACATCAATCTTTAATGCTTGAAGGCGTTTTGCCATGGTCCGAGGAGACGGCAACGGGGGATAGTGTTCGTTTACAGGGGATCGGGGACGGTGTTAGTGCTCCACTTCATGTCATCCATCTGGAGTCCGATTTGGTGTCAGGACCGGTCACCGTCGGTTTACAAGCCACGCTTCCTGTAGAGGGTGTATCTGTGGTTATCGGGAATGATTTGGCCGGGGGTCAAGTTTATGGTAACCTGAGGGTTGGTAAAGAGCCCAGCAGGGAAAATAACACCACACCAGCTCGGGAGGGCGACAAAAGTACCAAGTTATTTGTAGGGGGACTGAACTTCAAAACAGAGGAAGAAGTTCTGACCTCTGTCTTCAACAGATATGGGCCGCTGGTGGAAGTGCGGTTGGTAAGAGACTGGGAAACGCAACAGTCAAGAGGGTTCGGCTTTGTCACGTTTGCCAGCACAAAAGACGCCAGAGAGGCAGAGAAGAATTGGAATGGCAAGGATTTGGAGGGTCGGACCATAACAGTAGGGAAGGCATTTCGTAGGCGTCGAGAGGTCTACAGGAGAGGACAACTGGGCGGTAGTTTTGGTGGTGGCCACGATCAATATTATTATGGAGGCTCCCTGAGTTACGGCCGCTCCCGAAGGAAGGATTGGCAAAGTAGTGGCCGAGAAGGAGACCGCTATTCATGGGACTACAGGGACAAGTGGTCCCACCCTAATTATTAGGGAAGTTCTGAGAAGTTGAAGCACTGAATGCGGCGGAGCCGCCGAGCCAAGATTCCTACACGGATTAACCGTGAACGCCGTTCCTAAAGGCGTCCATGTAGAGAACTTTCCTGCACGGACTAACCGTGAACTCCACGTTCCTAAAGGCATCCATGTAGTGAATACTCGGCTTGGCTTCCCGGGAAAAAGTGCTATCGAGTGGCTTAACTTTGGATCTTTGATCAACCCTTTAACCTTCATTCGCAAGAAACTGACGGTCAAAGTCAGAGGGTCATGAGATGGAGTTTGATTTGGCAGGGACAATGTCGTTGCTGGTGCTTAGTCCAGAGGGAGTAATCTGGAGGGGTTGTGGTGAAATTTTGGTTGCTTGATTTTTAAGGGATAACTGTGCCCGGGGGGAACTGATAATGTGGGGGGGGGGTTGAGTTATCTGGATTGTTTCTCCAAATTGGCCGGCAAAGAAAGTTTTCGCTGGGTTCAAACTTTCTTTCTTGAAGGGGGGGAGTGTTACATATTTATGTGAATGTATGTGAATTACCATTCGGGTCTTTGCTTATCCATGCGTATTAGATTAAGGGTTGTTGTGGTTGGAGGGTCAGGAGCCCTTCTGAAAAAGTGTCCGGAATTGATTAAGGGTTGTTGTGGTTGGAGGGTCAGGAGCCCTTCTGAAAAAGTGTCCGGAAACGGAAGTGACCGGAAACGGAAGAAGAAAAGACACGAGGAAGAAAAGGGACGAGTATTATTCTTCCTCGCCCCGCTCCGACCAAAGGTGGGATCGACCTTGCGCTGCGTGGAAAAGCGGCGTTCCGAAGCCCGTCTGGCGAGAGGAATTACCGGGACGTGTACCTGCCCGGTGGAGACGTCAAGTTGACGTGGGGCCGTGCATTGACCCCGCGTCTGGCACCGTTCGCGGCACCGTCGAAACAGACGCGTGCGGGTCGCACCTTGGGGCCTAACGCGCCTTGCAAGCGGCGTGGGGCTTTTGGCTTGCTCTACAGTACCCGCTTCGCGTGGCCACGAGGGGCTGCAGCCACGGTGCCTGGTACGATACCTGCCCGGTGGAAAAACGTCCACCCGGGGTTCGTTCAACCGCCCGAGTGCGGCGATGCCGACCAGTATCTTGGTCAGGAGGGGCCCAGAGACATTGTGAGGAGCAGAGACCAAAAGGGGGTCGTGAGTACCGAAGTGAACACACATATATAAGATGGCCATCTTAATCATATAGGGGATTGATTGTGGATTGGGAATTATTGAGGGTTGTTTGCTATTGATTGCTTGGGGAAAATCTCCGTGGTTGTATCATTGAAATTGTATGGTGTCATTACCATTGAAATATATCCTTGAACATCAGTTTTCTCTTGGGTGGAATTCATATGGATTGCGTGGCGAAAGCGCATATATAATACAACTTTATGGCGAAGTTCCTCTCACGGTCCGGGGGTCACCGAGACCAGGTATTCACCGAGGGGACCACGTAACAGTATACACCTCACTGATTTCTACCTTATCGTGAACAGGGTAAAGCCTACTTTGATAATCATGAACGGTAGCAGATGCAGGAGTTGGTGAAACGAAAGGGGGGCGGGGGGGTGGGGGGGCTGATCATGACCTACCCGACGCCACATGGCCTACGCCATTTCATTTGTTGAGATCATGGCCACAACGGAAACACAACTGGATAGGTAGGGCCTAGGCCTACGCCTACGTTTCGTCACTCGGCGAAGTACACTTTGTTTTAAGCTTTCAGAAGCTGAAGCCTTGTTATTTATTGCTTTATATGATACTGATGGGCTGCTGATCGGTTTCACTTCGTCGTAATCACAGTATATGGAATAAATTATGGTAAACCCACCTGATGAGGTTAGCGTACACCGCGATCGATGACACCAGCACAAATGGCGGAATGCATGCTCTGGATTGTCCACTCAGTGGACGGCTTGCTGTCGCCTTCAACTGTCCAATCAGCGGACGGCTTGCTGCACCTTCACCCAGCAGACGCCAATATGATGGCGTCGTAAGATGGCGTCGTATCGGCCGTTAATCGGATGCTTTTGGGCCCCAACGTCGGCTAATTCAGATTTTTCGAGTATGGCTGTACGTGATAAACAAAGAGCGCGGTTCGTAGATCGTAAATCCATTAGTGCCGTGGGCATCGGGTCATTGAGTGCGGCGTAAAAGGGATAACAAAGTCGAGTCCTTACAGTATTATTATAGAGATGAACTCACATCCCCCCCCCCCCCCCTGCCTTTGCACGTTACATGACAGATGAACTCGAAAAACTATCACTTGTCAGCCATGTGGAGGTTTCATTGAACGATCCTGAACCCTTTTCATTTGAGACACAGGCAGACGACACCGTATTGTTTCATCACGGATTCTTCTCGGGGTCTTCATTAGAAATATGGCAAAAGTGCTTCACAAAACGGATTCCATTCGACAGACACACTGTGTGTTGGAAGAATCAGAGATACAACATTGTCTCAGAGTTGAGTTTAATCGTGATCGATCTCAGACAGCATCTAAAGAGAGAACCAGCAATCATAGTATTAGTGTTACTACAGGTACATTCAGGTGTATCTAGTGAAGCGAGCATGCAGCGCGCAATGCAGAATCCTTACCATTCTCCGGAAGCCCGGAGGTGCTATCACGTCACATGGCACAGAACTACCTTCTGCGCTGAAAGGCAGTCTCTTTTATCGGAGCCGTGTAGCGGCAATAAGTTGAATAACATCAGGGTCGTAACTTCGGTGACAATTTCACCAGTGTATACACATTGTACACAAAAACATTGATACATTGTTGAGTTATGAGAAATGTCGATTACACTTTCAAGAAAGGTGTTGTGGCTCTGAAAAGAGCCGTTGGGTGTTGTGGGGTTAAGCACAAGACCTTGGACGAGCGGGTTAAGCTCGCTCCCCGCGGATACGTCGTGCCAGCTGGATGTCCTTGGGCATGATGGTGACACGTTTGGCGTGAATCGCGCACAAATTAGTGTCCTCAAACAGCCCAACGAGGTAGGCCTCGCTCGCCTCCTGCAGCGCCATCACTGCGGAGCTCTGGAATCGCAAATCGGTCTTGAAATCCTGTGCGATTTCACGGACGAGGCGCTGAAACGGCAGCTTGCGAATGAGCAGCTCCGTGGACTTTTGGTCGCGCCGGATCTCGCGCAGCGCCACAGTTCCTGGACGGTAACGATGCGGCTTTTTCACGCCACCGGTGGCTGGAGCACTTTTCCGCGCCGCCTTTGTCGCCAACTGCTTTCGGGGAGCTTTTCCACCTGTCGATTTACGGGCGGTTTGCTTCGTGCGAGCCATCGCGACCGGCAAAGATCAATATAAAACAACAGCGACTAAAACAAGAAGTGAAATGCGCGGCCAGATTTTGTTTGCGCCGAGAGACGCTTCGGCTATTTGCTATTGGCTTCCAGGATTTGCTCGTTTGCTATTGGCTGCCTCAAAACCATTCCCATTCGCTGAGGAATTAAGCCCCACCTCACGCTCCATCCATTGGTCGAAACTTCATTCTCCCCTCTCCATTGGCTCAAATCTGAGGCCGATGTGATCCGCTCCGTGAGGGAAAGTTCCGTCCGCCTTCCCTTGCTCGTTTCTCCCACCAATATCTATCCTGAGCTCCTTTGGGCCTGCTCAGCGCTTCCGTTAACGTGAAGAAGCAAAAAGCAAATCCTTGCCGAATATTTCCGTTTGTGTCCCGTAATATAAAAAATTCACTCACGAATCGATTTCAAAATTGGGTAGTTTGTCTTGGTGGGACGGAACTACATTTTAATTTTATCACAGTCGTTGTACGTTATTTGTAAATAAAACATTATTGCGATATTGCAGAAACCGAACATTTGTGAATAATTCGAGAAACAGAAAATGGACGTAACAAAAGCTTGCTTGAAAGACGAACGTGCAATTGCGCAAACCCGGCAGAATGGTAATTCCATCGCCGAACACAAGCAGAAGATTAAATTATTTTGTTTCCAGAGCTCCGATCTGATGGCGTTGCCGGCGACATTTTGACCTCCCTCATCGGTCTGTTTGAGGACACGAGTAGAGCGTCATCCACCGTCCACAAAACTCGAAACCTACAAATCCCTTTTTGTGCATTTATCTGTCAGAATGGATTTGTACAGAACTTGAGAGTAAAGAAGAAGGGAGATCAAACGGTAATAAGGCAAGGATCTTCCACTGAGTTGTTAATGTGTGGAATGGTTCCTCCGGAAAGGTGGTGGCAGCAGAAACTGCATTCGTCTAAATTGGAATGAGATAAGTACCCGGAAATAATGTAGATCGAGACGTTTAGGGATGTTTGCAGAACTTCTTGGTCGCTTGAGCAAGGATGGGTCATTGTGAACACCATTGCGCATTGTTGGCTGTGGGGGAGAGGGGGGAAGGGGGTGGGGGGCAGGGAGGGAGGGAGGAGGAGAGGGGGAAGGGGGCAGGTGGGGGAGGGAAGGGGTCTTGCTCGTCAAGAGGTGGTGTCTGGTCGATGTGTTGTTTCTCACACAAGAACCGTCTTCAGAAAGAATAATTCCTCCCCCCCCTCCCCCACCCCCACCCCCGGAAAGAATAAGTCCCCCTCTCTCCCACCCCCGCAAAGAAAATCTCCATCCTCCCCCACCCCCGGAAAGAAAATCTCCCCTCTCCCCCACCCCTGCAAAGAAAATCTCCCCCCCTCCCCCACCCCCGGAAAGAAAATCTCCCCCCTCCACCACCCCCCCGGAAAGAAACAACTGATATATAAAAAATTCTCATTTTTGATATAAATTGGTCTGGTGTTGATGAGGTGCAGTAATGACGGACCGAATGGACACCTGCTGGGTCAACTAAACTCCTTCCTTGGAGGGGGAGGGGGGAGGATCCTCTTAGTCAGGTTCAGTATGTCCAGATTTAAAGTTTCGTTGGATTTTTTGGGGGATTTGGAAAACGATATATTTTTGGAAACTATATTGTATAGTCAGTCAGAAAACCAATGTTGCTATTTGCACAGACTCCTGTATGGCGGCCATCTTGGATTTTCAAAATTGCCGCCGTATAACTAATTTTTCCCAATATCTCAGCTTCTAAATAACATAGAGCTTTGATTCTAACGGCTAAACATACATTTTCAAGGGCCCCAAATCCAATGGTAACAAGTTCGATAAGCTAGACATGACCATAGAGCTCCTATGTGGCGGCCATCTTGGATTTTTCAAACTGGCCGCCGTAAAATTGATGTTTCTCAGGATCTCATCTTCTAAATAAGACGGAGCTTTGATTTTTCTAAATCCCAAAAACAATCCAACGAAATCTAAAATCTGGACATGCTGAACCTGACTGTGTTGACTGTAATGAGAAATACTATTCTACTGCGAGTGTTTTGCCCTTTGTGGGCCTTTGTGGCATACTGCCAAATAACACACAGATACTCCTAATGTTCATGAGAACTTAAAATCTGTTTACGGGTGGACAAGCTACTAAAGTAATAAGTTTGATCCCCAGGGTACAGCTGAGGAAAATAATTCGTTTACAGCGTGTGTTTTTGTATTATTTATATACTGAGCAATATACCTGATATTGTGGTGATGGTGGTAGTGTATTTGTAGCCTATTATACATCAATATGTCTGTGGTGGTGGTTGTATATATCGGTGACGGTTCCCTTTGCTTTGCTGTCTTTGCAGGTTCTACATGTCACATTATGAGTGAGATGCAACAAGATAGTGAAGGGGCGGGGCAAGCCCAGGAGTCCACGAACTGTAAGCAGTGCATTTTATGCAAGGCTGATGATGTCAAGAAAGGATCCCTGGTGTTAAACCCCAGAATAGATTCCTACCAACATTTATTGAAGACAATAGAAGAAAGGGCCAGTTTGCATGATGGCATCTACGTTCAAGTCCATAAACGACTCCAAAACAGCACAAAAGAAACACTCTCTACAGAGAAGGCAGTTTGGCATCGCACTTGTTACTCCAGTGCAACTAACAAGAGCGAGATACAACGTGCCAGAGACCGCCATGCGCATGCAGTAACAACTGGACACTATACTGCAAAAAAACGCGGACAGAAGAGAGGAAGCACAGAAATGGACGAGCCAGGCTCATCAACATCTGATGCAACATCCCCGTTCACACGCTCGTGTACAGTGCCACTGGATAAAGAGAAGTGTTTCTTCTGCCAGAAAGATGATGGCCAACTACTCCACCAAGTTAGGACTGAAAATGCTGGTCAAGAGCTTAGAGAGGCTGTAGAGAAGTCCCAAGATGCATTATTGAAAACACGATTCAACACATGTATCTCACCAGGTGATGCACACGCAATTGACCTTCGGTACCACAAATCTTGTTGGAGAAGACATGTGTTCCATGTAGTACGAGACAGACCTAGCGCAAACAGAAGCAGCGCAGACAAAGAACTATTGCTGCAACGGGCAAGTCTGATTGAGATGATCAACCTGATAGATGTCAAAACACAAAACCAAGCTTATCTCTCCATGGATGACATTGAAACCACTTATGTCAATATGATTGGCGCAGAACACTTGGAAAAGCATGTACCTACATTCAATAGAAAGTGGCTGAAAGAAAGAATCGTCACTGAGTTGCCAAGCATGACATCTGTTCTCCAAAAAGACCGAAGAAAATCGGCCATCCTCTACTGTCCAGATGCATGTGAGGAAAGCATGGTTCATTCTGCAATCACAAGTGATGGCGATGACGAGAACAACATGAAGACAATCTACAAAGCAGCACAAGTGATACGGAAGAGCATCGCAGAATTAATTAAGAAGGACCAGGAAGCAAATACCATACAGGTGTCCAGCGATATCAACGATGTTCCGGCTGAACTATACACCATGATCCGCTGGGTAATGGTAGGGCCTGTCGACAAGCTGGAAACTGAGAAGAGGACCAGTGTTGTTGACAGATCAACACTCACTGTGAGTCAGAACATCATGTATGGATTCAAATCCAACAGACAGGTGAAGTACAAACCAAGCAGCGAATCCGCAACATTCAGGCCACCCCATTCAAGAGAAAACCCCCAAGTCCTGGGATTGGCTCTGACTGTCCATCATGACACACGCAACAAAAAGCTGATGGGACTTCTCAATACACATGGCTACTGTGTTTCGATTGTCCGCGCCCTCCTCATGGAAACTGCTCTTGCCAATGCTGTCGTAGAAAACACCAGGCAGTTTGAAGGTCTGTACATGCCACCATTCCTGAAAAGGGGAGCCTTTGTGTTCTTTGCTGCAGACAACACGGACTTTGCCGAGGATACTCCTGACGGGAAAGGAACCACTCACGCAACGATTACTGCAGTGTACCAGAAGTCAGATGTCCCTGGAGAACCAGTTGCGCAACCTCTGATCATCGGTGATGCACAGAGTCTATCGGTCACTCCATACCATGTAGATGTGCTGCACTGTGACAAGCCGAAACCACAGCTTACAAAGAGAACAGAGGAGTTTGTCATCAACAAGGGGGTCTCCAGATCCTATCAACTGACACAACTGGGATGGGTTGTTGCTTCTGCTCTATCCAGGATGAAAGCGAGGGAACACTCCAGCAAGATTCCAGGTTGGGCAGGATATCGCTCTTGTCTGAACGCCAGTCCATGACTCGGGTTGGTGCCTTGCCACTACTTCCAGAGGTGGCGCATGAGTGGCCAACCCTACTGACCGTGATCATGCAAGCCAGTCAGCTAAGGATGTTGGCAGTTGGTGAAGATCATCCCACTGTAATTTCATTTGACATGGCCCTCTACAAGAAGGTGGTGCAACTGCTGGATGCAAGACCTGACTTGAAACGCACAGTCGTCCCCAGACTGGGTGAGCTGCATGTTGTCATGGCAGCTCTCCGAGCCCTCAGAGCCTCCATGGAGAACTCAGGCATTGATGATACTTGGGTAGAAGCTGATGTCTATGGTCCAGCCACGACGTGGCAAATCCTGAAATATACACACTACAAGCGGTCTCTCCGTGCCCATATATATTCATATGTAGCACTTTATGAAATGGTTCTGGAGGAGTTCTTGAAGGACAACCCACAAGTAAAGGATGTGTGTTTCGAGGCAACAGAGGGAGTAGAAGCTGCCTGTGCTGAGACGAACAAGTGCACGAAAGCTGAATCTGTAAAACAAGCAAACACCAAACTCCTTCAAGTCTTGACATCTGATGGGGTGGTGACGGCACTCGAGGAGTGGGAAGCACAGAGATCCAAGAATGCAATGTTCAAGTCAATGATGAACTATCTACATCGGGTGGAGACAATCCTGTTATTCGTGGCAGCATCACGGAGTGCTGACCTGGTGCTTCACCTCCAAGCTGGAGAAGAACTGAGGAAGTTATTCTTTGCCATGGTCCGGATCAAATACAAGCGGCTCTGGCCCCGATACATCGCAGACATGTATGACCTAAGAACCAATCACCCTAGGACCTGGGAAGAACTAGGAGCTGGCAATCTATCAATAACCAAGAATGACATCCCGTTTGTATCCATTGGACCAGATCATGCATGTGAACATCTGAACAAGCTGATGAAGATTCACTCTGGACTGATTGGCATCTCTAACAATGCCAATGCTAGACAGAGATTCTTCATGGTTACACCAGAATTATCATGCCTGTCAAAAGACTTCAATAGTCAGTTTGGCCTGGAAGGTGACAAGATCACAGAACATCATGACCTTGGTCCAAGTGCAGTCAAGAGGGAGCATGAAGCAATCAACAAGATCAAGGCTGCGATACTGAGTCACTGGAATCCATTTGACACTGAAGGTGACAAGCTGCACAATGTGATAACGAATGCTTACATCCCAGACGAGTATGTACCACAGATCTTGAACATTGATGTCACTGGTCAGAAGTTGTATGAAGACTACGTGTCGGAGCGTATCAATGGAGATGTTAGCCTCTGGGCACCAGTCAAGAAGGAGAACAACAAGATGTTCACGTCTGGGAAAAAGAGAACCACAGTGAAACTCAGAGACAGGACTGTGGATCTGAAGGAGACTAAGGAACTGTACGGAAGGCTCATGGTCCTTGCCAAGTCAAACAGAGATGTCAACCAGAAATATGCCATCGGAAATTACGAGTTCACTGTGACACCAAGAGCACTGTTCGCTCCAGATGGGACAATTCTTCCATGCACTGACAAGTCGAAGTTAATTCATCTCCTCGACAAGTTAGCAAGAGCAGAAATTCACCCCGAAGATCAGCAGCAGACACCAGCTGCAAGTGTTCTACAAGAAGATCCAATGGACACAAGAACTATGGCATCCACATCTAGTAAACCTACAAGTCGGAAGATTGCACTGGTGGATGGGATGGTACTTGTGCATAAGCTGACAAAGAAACCAGCCACTGTAGTGAAAGTCAACGATCTGGGTGAGTGCTTCAATGACAGACTCATGCCTCTAACAAAAGATTGTGATGAGATCATACTGGTCTTTGACACGTACAAAAACGATTCTCTGAAGAGTGCTACCAGGGCTAAAAGAAGGCAAGGAAAGGATGCAGTACAGTATCAAGTCAGAGATGACACCAACATCAAACACATCCCAATGAGCAGATTCCTTTCTCATGACAAAACAAAGGCTGATCTGACTGACTATCTGGCAGCGAAAACTCTAGAATACAACAGTCACTCATCCAAGTTGATCATCACGTCTGCTTCAGGGCGTACTAGGAGCAACAGTGACCTGCTCTTTGAGGACAACAACCATGAAGAAGCTGACACCCTGTTGATCCACCAGGCCATGCTGGCATCCCAGCGAAACCCACATGATGAGCAGTTGGTGTTCTTCTCTCCCGACACAGATGTCCTGGTACCAGTCATAGCAAACTATGACCTACTGCTGAGGAATACATCCATTTCCATGGCCTCTGGAATACTTCAAATAGAGCCACTGTGGACAGCTCTAGGGGTCGAAAGAGCAAAGGCGTTGCCAGCCTTTCATGCTTTCACAGGGGCAGACAACACTGGGAGGTTCTCTCGAATAGGCAAAGCAACCTGGCTGCATGTCTACCTCAAAGCAAGTGAAGATGTCATAGACACCGTGCGAATGCTTTCAGATGCAACTGAAGTGACGGAGGACATGTTGTCCACACTAGCTAACTTTGTATGCGCTGCTTGCTCTCCAAATGGCATCCACATCGACAGCATCCCCGAACTACGATGGTATCTCTTTGGCAAACACATGGCAGAAAGTGACAGGCTTCCTCCTACTCTTGGAGCTCTCAAGCAGCACATCCTTAGAGTCCATATCCAAGCCAGAGTGTGGGGTCAGGTAAGCATTGCTCAACAGGATCCTCAGCTGAATCCCCTGCAAAACGGCTTTTACAAAGACACGGATGGACAAGTGAAACCAACCACAACTGAGGAGCCTCCAGCCCCCAAGGCCATCATTCAAATGGTTAGATGTCAGTGCAAAACAGACTGTTCTTCATCTAGATGTTCCTGCAGAACAAACAACTTGGCTTGTACAGACCTTTGTCAGTGTGACATCCAGTGCCAAAATGATGAGGACTCTCAAGATGTGATGAACGAAAGCGATGATGAGGATGATGATGACTTTACTCAATAATGAATCAAAGCTCTGTGCTCTTTAGAAGGTGAGTTCCATAAGCTTTACGGCGGCCAGTTTGAAAAATCCAAGATGGCCGCCACATAGGAGCTCTATGGTCATGTCTAGCTTATCGAACTTGTTACCATTGGATTCGGGGCCCTTGAAAATGTATGTTTAGCCGTTAGAATCAAAGCTCTATGTTATTTAGAAGCTGAGATATTGAGAAAAATTAGTTCTACTGCAGCAATTTTGAAAATCCAAGATGGCCGCCAAACAGGAGTCTGTGCAAATAGCAACATTGGTTTTCTGACTGACTATACAATATAGTTCCCAAAAATATATCGTTTTCCAAATCCCCCAAAAATTCCAACGAAATTACATCGTGAACCTGACTATCTAGGAATCAAGGATACGACGAGCATTCCTATTTTTATGGTGATGATGGAGGTTTTCTATTGGTGGGAACTCGACATTACAATTTGCCCTTTGACCCTTCCACGATTCCTCCTTTAGTTATTTTCTCTGCGGTTTCCTTGGTGATTTCTACCACGTCCGCGTGTGCATTCCGCACCTTTTGCCCTTTCACCTCTCTTGCCGCGCATGCGCACGTCGTCCTTTCGCTTTTGCAATCTGCATCGCACTGGCTTTTACGCTCCCTTCGCTTTCGCTCAAGTGAACCCGGAATACTGTCAAATAATGTTTAAGTTTTGCAGTAATTGACGACAATTTAATTCGGAACACAACTTGAACTGCAGAACTTTGGCAAATAACAACGCGCGCTCACATCACCTCAGTTAGAAATAAGCTTCCAAAGCATCAAGTCATCTTCCGATATTTTGATGCTAGTTTGGATATATATATATATATATATATATATCTTTTTGCATACAAGATCGAGGCTCGTGAAAGAGCTAACATTAATCACACAAAAAGTCAAACCAACACAAACCGACACATTAAACACAAAATAAGGGGAGCGATGGACAAGATGGGGAGAGAGGAGGAAGGACACAAACACAACATTTGAGAGCAGGGACATCGAGAGAACTGTGGGAGGGAGAGGGCTTGGGGGGAGGTGGGAGAGGTATAAAACATATGGACACTGCAAGGACTTCCAGGAAAGAAGTTGGAATTTCAAAAAAGTGTATCGGAGGTGAATTAGCGGGGGTAGAAAAGATCGAGGTTTTGGATGGGGGAAGATAAGAGATGGTGGTGAACAGCTGTTTTAAAGACCTGGAGGGAGGAGTGGGATTGAAGGGAGTGGGGGAGTTTGATCCAGAGGCGGGAGAAATGGGGAATGAAGGAGTGAAGGTGAGCAGAGAGTCTTGAATTTGGCAGTTTAACCATAAGAGGGTTGGGGCAGATTTTGTGCGACCTCCAGGAATATTAGGGAAACAGAGCACAGAGAGAGCTGGGGGAGCAAGGCCGGAGAGGAGTCGGTAGAAGACAAACGCCACCAACCTGCCTGCGGTGAGTGAGTGAAAGGCCCTTGGAGTTAGCTTCATCGCAGGAGATTCCAATGATTCTGAAAGCTTTGGTTTCAACAGCGTGAAGCCGAGCTTGGTGTGAGGCAGGACAGGAGCACCGGCCCAGAGGGGGGAACAGTATTCCATTGAGCTGCGGATGAAAGCCTTGTATGTGGTGAAGAGCTCAGGTGTTCCAAGGAAGGAAATGGCTAGGAAATGTGGTTTTCCCAAGGAAGATCGTGGCAGATAGTGAGACCCAAAAGCTTGAGCGACAGAACTTCTTGAAGACGATTGTTGAGAAAGTAGATGGGAGGATTTTCCAGTCGGTCTTTTCGGAGAGACATCGTAAGAGTGTGAGATTTGTCAGGATTGAAAGACATGTTCCACTTGTTTGACCAGTCTGTGATTTTGTCCAGGTATGCAGATAGTGAGGAGGCTGCAGACTGCCGATCTGAGGGATGAGGAATGGAGCGGCAGAGAGTGGAGTCATCAGCAAAGAGATAGAGAGGATTTTCCAGGGAGTCAGAGAGATCATTGATGAAGACCAGAAAAAGCACAGGGCCCAGAACACTACCTTTGGGAACTCCAGCCAGAACAGGAAGGGGTGATGAGAGAAATCCATTCAGGGCCACACGTTGACTATGACCAGAGAGGAAGTCCGCAAGCCAAGCATGTAGATTTCCATGGATACCACAGGAGGAGAGTTTGTTGAGCAGAGCTGGGTGCCAGACCGTATCGAAGGCACGTGATATGTCAAGGGAGACAGCTCTGATTTCCTGTTTGGCATTGAGGACCTCCATCCATTGTTGAGACAGCAGAAGCAACATGTCCAGAGTAGAATGACCTGGTCTGAATCCAAATTGATGATTGGAGATCAAGCCATTGGAGAAGAGGAAGGATTTGATATCCGAAGCAATGATGGATTCCATGATTTTGCTGATAATTGGGAGCAGGCTGATTGGACTGTAGTTGTAAGGATCTGTTTTTGCACATTTTTTGTGTAAAGCGGTAATGTTTGCTGATTTCCAACATGCTGGCAGATGACCTTGAGCAAAAGAGAGAGTGAAAAGAACAGAGAGAGGGTGAGATAGAGCGGCAGAGCAGGATTTTAGGACCCGTGGGCTGATGCCAACTGGTCCAGTTGCAGAATCAGAGTCGAGGTTCTGCAAAAACTTCTCCACCATGTCACGAGAGAAGGACACAGATTCCAGGAGCAGTTGGGTTCGACTGGGTAAGGTGGGAACAGAGAGAGATGGGTTTGGGACACAAGATTTTGAGGCAAACACAGAGTTGAGGCATTCGGCTTTGTCACGTGCGGTGTCAAATGTGTAGCCATTTGAGGTGAGGGAGGGGATGGAGGGGGAACAAACACCAGAAACGGATTTGACCAGATGCCACCAGGATTTTTGAGGAAGGAGACAGGTTTGAGAGTTCATTCTTGAGTGTGGAGAGATAGATCTTCCTGGCACTCCTGAGAGTAGACACACACTTGTTCTGAGCTTTGTAGAAGGAACTGAGATTGCCTTCAGTTGGATTTGCCTTCCAAGAGGCAAAGGCAAGTTGTTTCAGGGCAACTGCCTCCCCACAAGATTCAGTGTACCATGGACGGGAGGAAGGGTAAGACAACTGAAGACGAGATGGGATAAATCTGTGCATGAGAGAGAGCAGTTTGCTTTGGAAGAATTCCCAGGAAGAATTTATGTCAGAGGCAGTAGAGATGGGAGACCAGTCCAGATGATTGATGGCTGCTTGCAGCCCGTGCCAGTCGGCCTGAGTGAAATGCCAGACTCGTCGACGCTGAGGAGGCTCTCTGAGAATGGCCAGAGAGATGTCCACTTTAACAAGCACATGATCAGAAGAACCGATAGGAGCAGAAAAAGAGCAGCAGACATTTGCAGGGAAGTTTGTCACAACCAAGTCTAGAAGAGAAGATACACCATTGACTGAGATCCGGGTCGGGAAATTGACAGATTGTGTCAGTCCCAATGAGTCGCAGAAGTCCTTTGCTGAGGTGCCATGGCTAGTGAGAGATGAACCCACACCCAGCCAGCTGGCATGATGACAGTTCAAGTCGCCACATATGAGGAAGAGAGAGTTGGGATGAGTTGATAGAAGTTGGTCCATGTTGTCAGACAGCGACATTTAAATGGAGTCATCACTGTTTGGAGGACGGTACAGAACACATATGAACAAAAAGTGGGAGCAGAGAGGAAGCCGTCGCCAGAGGTACTCCTGGGGGTGGGGTAGAGAGAGGGCAGTGCAAGGAGAGTGATGAAGAGAGTTTTTGATAAAGATAGCAACCCCACCACCAGGACGAGGCTCAGGTCTATCATACCGGAGGATGGAGTAACCAGGAAGAGATATTAAGGAATCAGAGACATCTTGAAGGAGGAAAGTTTCTGTTAAGCAGATCAAGTCTGGATTGTCAGAAGCAACCTGAATGGAGAGATCAATCAGGTTTGAGTAAAGGCCCCGGATGTTTGAGGTCCATATCGTTAATGAGGAGAGAGGAGGAGCATCGGGTGCAGGAGAGGGGAGGGGAGGGGTAGGGTCAGATGAAGGATGAGAGGGGGATGTAGGGAGAGCAGTTGATAGTGTGTCAGAGATCACAGAAAAGTTACAAGATAGGGAAGGATGAGGAGGACGAAAGGTTTGATGGTGATGGGATGAGGCAAAGTGAGGGGTTCTTTGAGGAGGGGCAGAGGAAAGTCGAAGGTTGGGGGAGGTGGAGGTATGAGATAGAGGGGAGATGAAGTGGGGAGGAGGCAGCTTTGAGAAGGATGTGGGAGGGGGGAGAATTGGAGAGGGATGGTAGGGGGGGGGAGATTTGAAGGGGAGGGGTTGGGGGGAGTTTTAAAGGGGAGGGGTTGTGTGGGTGTTTAGGAGGGGAAGGGCAAGGGGGGAGTTTAGGAGGGGAGGGTGTTACGCGTTCCTCCCCGACCTCCTAGTCTCGGTAGACCTCCGAACCCTGGGAGGAATCACGGCAGAAAAATATATATTTCCGTGTCGAAATCAATAAGGAAACAACACCAATTTTTATGAACAAACCAAGAATATATTATAAATCACACAGGAATAACATTACCACCAATGACAATTAAGAGTGCACTCTCTATTCCATCAGCTCGCATGCATAAAGTAACTCACAGTGTTCCAAGTGAGTGGAAAGAACCTTCCCCAATGTCTCTGTATTCCTGTCTTCGAGCTCAGAGTTGGTCCCCTCCGGTGATCAACGGAACGATGTCGACTCTAAACCAGAATCTCGTTCCGAGGGCAGGCACAGACACGGCCCAAAACAGCACCAAGGCGCACGCGAGCCAAAGCGGAGAAAATGGTCACGTGGTTAAAGTGGCACAAAGGCGCACTCACGGCGACTGGGAAATCCAAAGGCCCCCTCCAGGTACGAACTTTCACTGTTCATGGTCGGCGAGCTGCAAAGAAATCGTCAGAAGCCTCGGTGCACACACACACCACAGATACGTCTGAACGCAGTGGAAATGGTTGACAAAGCAAGGAAAGTTTGCTCGACGCACGAAGCGCACGAGTCAAAATGGCGGACGGCTCGTACTTGAGACGTAATCACACGACGATGGTTCCTCCGAATCCAACGCCAACCTGACACACAGGTTTGATCCGTCACAGCGATAACAACTCTATCGCGGAATCCCTTTCCAGGAAACCCAAAGTTCACTCTTGTCTCTTGCTCAACAACGTTCGATCCAGAACGCAAAGCAACCAGCTTCTTCCACGACGTGTCTCACCGCCTCCTCTTCCTCGCTCGTCGTTTTCCGGTGCACGATTTCCTGTATCATTTTAAGTTAACCTTTTTAACTTTAGATACCCGTTCCTGAATAATAAACCTTTTGAGAATAATAATAACACCTAATATCAGAAACATGTCAAGTGGGTGAAAACCCCACTAACGGAAGTTACGAATCCGTAACACTTCCCCCCCTCAAGAAAGAAAGTTTGAACACAGCGAAAACTTTCTTTGCCTGCAAACTCTTTAAATTTTTTTTAAAAAATAACCACCTTTAGAGGCCATTTTTCCCCGCAAGCGGGGGTTGGCCTTTTTCGGGGACCGTGGTTGTTGTTGTTTTTTGGTCCCCTTTTTGAAGCAATGTTTTACGGCGGGATGCCCTTCCTGCCGCCAACCCTTTTTGTCGCCTTTTTACGACAAACCGGGAATTACCAGTGAACTGGTACTCAATTTGCCGACCTCGGAAGGATGACAGGCTGAGTCAACCCCCCTGGCGTTAATTCAGCGATCGACCGGGATTCGAACCCAGGACCCTAGGATCCTAAGCTGGCACCCTAGCCGCTAGCCCAACATCAGGCTAGGAAACTAGGAACCCCCA
Source organism: Myxine glutinosa (assembly GCF_964187855.1). Taxonomy (NCBI): domain Eukaryota; kingdom Metazoa; phylum Chordata; class Myxini; order Myxiniformes; family Myxinidae; genus Myxine; species Myxine glutinosa. Next base: position 78,198,997 of record NC_136264.1, on the reverse strand, counting down.
GGAAACTCTTTAAACAAACAAAAATAAACTCACAACCCAAATCACCAATTCGCGTGAGCAACAATTATCAACATATCAAAAATAAAGCAACAAAACTTCACACAACCCACAGAGATTTCTAAAGTTAATTCACTCTGGATAAAGCATCAGGAACGACATTGTCCCTGCCCTTTACATGTTCAATTTCGAAGGTGAACTCCTGCAAAGCCAACTCCATCTCATCAACCTCTGATTTTTCACTTTTAGTTTCATTTGTATGAAGGTTAAGGGGTGTTGATCAAAAATCCAAAGGCCAGCAAATCTATAGCACTTTTCCCGGGAGGCCGAGCTGAAGGCCAGGTTCCATGGTGGTTGGGTGGTGAGGCCTGGAAGTATTCCCTACATGGACACCTTTAGGAACGTGGAGTTCACGTTTAGTCCGTGCAGGAACGTTTACTACATGGACGCCTTTAGGAACGGTTAATCTGTGGAGGAATTCTGGCTCGGCTGCTCCGCAGCATTCAGTGCTTCCGCTCTTTCTAACTTTCCAAATAATCCCGGATGGACCGCTTGTCCCTGTGGTCACGGGAATAGCGGTCTCCTTCTCGGCCGCTACCCTGATAATCATTCTTTCGGGAGATGCCGTAACTCTGGGAGCCTCCATAGTAATATCGGCTGCGGCCACCACCAAAACGACCGCCAAGTTGTCCTCTTCTGTAGACCCCTCGACGCCTACGAAATGCCTTCCCGACTGTTATGGTCCGACCCTCCAACTTCTTGCTATTCAGATCCTTTTCTGCATCTCTGGCGTCCTTTGAGTTTTCAAATGTGACAAAGCCAAACCATCTTGACTTTTGTCTCTCCTTGTCTTTTATCAGCAGCACTTCCAAAAGCGGTCCATATTTGCTGAAGGCAGACTCCAGAACATCTTCCTTTGTTTTGAAGTTCAGTCCACCTACAAAAAGCTTGCCAAATTTGCCACCATCCCTGACTGGTGTGGTGTTATTTTCCCTACTGGGCTTTTTAACAACCATCGGGTTACCAGAAACTTGACCACCGGCCAAATCATTACCGATAACAAAAGATACTCCCTCTACAGGAAGAGTGGCTTGTAAACCTATGGTGACCGGTCCTGATACCAAATCAGACTCCAAATGGATGACATGAAGGGGAGCTCGAACACAGCTACCAATCCCCTGTAAACGAACACTATCACCAGTTGCCGTCTCCTCTGACAATGGCAAAATGCCTTCAAGTATTAAAGATTGCTGTGCTCCGGTGTCCCTCAATACCCTAACCGGTTTCTGGTTAGTCGAGTCTCCCTCCAGAGACACAAACCCCTTTGAAATAAATGGTTGGTAACCCTTTTGAGGGCGATTTCTCACACTTGCCATTGCATTCGGAGTTGTACTAATCGAACTCCGCTCCTGATTTTCCTTTCCCAGGGCATAACAGTGGGACATCAAGTGTCCAGGTTTATGGCAAAAAGCGCAAGTAGGCCCGGAGGAGAACCTCGTGGTCTGCCTCGAGCCCCCCGGAGGATTAGTCCGTCTTGGCACTGTAGACCTCTGATCCCTAGGAGTCGCGGTATCAGATCTATCCTCATATTCATCTCGAGGCCGCCCCAATGAATTTTCGTTCTCCACCCCTGAGGTACCATAGCTCCCCTGGCTAGGTCTAGGCGAGAAGTTCGGCTTGTGGAACCCCCTCCTGTGGGTTAAGGCATAGTCATCTGCCATGGTTGCTGCCTCATACATCTTTGGGACTTTCCTTTCCTCTAGATGTACTTTAATGTCCTCATGGACACACTGCTGGAATTCCTCCACCAGGATCAATTGTCGCAATAATCCGAAGTCTTTCCCAACCCCTTTTGAATCACACCACCTATCAAACATGGTTTCTTTCATTCTGGTAAACTCCACATGGGTCTCACTCTCCCTCTTCCTGGCATTCCGGAATTTTTGCCAGTAAGCTTCCGGGACCAAATCATAGGCCTTGAGAATGTTTTTCTTCAAAATCTCATAATCTGAACATTGGTCAATCGGTAAAGCCGAATAAATATCTTGAGCTTTACCCATCAGAACAGTTTACACTAATATGGTCCAGGACTCCTCAGGCCAGTTTAGCAGTTGAGCCACCTTCTCAAAGTGTGAAAAAAAATTGGCTACCTCCTTTTCATTGAAGGGTGGAACCAGCCGCACATGTCTGCCAACATCCCAGGTGTTCTGGCGAGGTGTCGAACCAGTCAGCATGGATGGTATCTCTCCCCGTTCTCTCATTAACTCCAGTTCCTTCACTTTAATTTCCTGCTGACACGCCAATTCACGGTCCTTTAACTCCCTGTCGGCTTTTCTCTCCTCTGCTTCGAGTTCCCTTGCAGCTCTCCTTTCCTCTGCTTTTTTCCATTCTAACCTTTCCTGGAGTTCTCGTTCCTGTGCTGCTCTTTCCTTTTCTGCTTTCCTTTCCTCTGCTTTTAACCATTCCTGGAGTTCTCTTTCCTGTGTTGCTCTTCTTTCCTCGCTCTGCAATTGCATCTCCATTTTGTGGAGCTCCACATTTTCTTGATCCTCGGGTGACCAATCCCAGGCACCTCTTCCCATGCTCCTAATCCCACCATAGATTGTATCACCACTGTCTGCATCTCTACCTTCTTCATATTAGTTCGGACCTCCAAGCTAAAATGTTTGGCCAATTTCAAGAGGTCCGATTTTACTAACACTCTGAACTGTGCTTCACTAGGGGTCACTGCAAACTTCTCTGCATCAAACTCCATGGTGACTATTGTTAACACCTGTTAACCTTCACACAAGAATTTTTTTTAAAACATTTTTTTTGGTTTTTGTCTTTGGAAAAATTTGGGAATGTTGGAACAATTCCAAATTTGGGAATTCTGGGAATGTTAGGGAATTCTTTCCCGGACTAAATTTAGGGAATTTTAGATCCCGGACGAGCCCCCAATTTCTGTTACGTGTTCCTCCCCGACCTCCTGGTCTCGGTATACCTCCGAACCCCGGGAGGAGTCACGGCAGAAAAATATATATTTCCGTGTCGAAATCAACAACACCAATGATTACGAACAAACCAATAATATATTATAAATCACACAGGAATAACATTACCACAAATGACAATTAAGAGTGCACTCTCTATTCCATCAGCTAGCATGCATAAAGTCACTCACAGTGTTCCAAGTGAATGGAAAGAACCTTCCCCAATGTCTCTATATTCCCGTCTTCGAGCTCCGAGTTGGTCCTCTCCAGTGATCAACAGAACGACGTCGACTCTAACCCAGAATCTCATTCCGAGGGCCGGCACAGACACGCCGCCCAAAACGGCACCAAGGCGCACGCGACCCAAAGCGGAGAAAAGGGTCACGTGGTTAAAGTGGCACAAAGGCGCACTCACGGTGACTGGGAAATCCAAAGGCCCCCTCCAGGTACGAACTTTCATTGTTCACGGTCGGCGAGCCGCAAAGTAATCGTCAGAAGCCTCGGTGCACACACACACACCGCAGATACATTTGAACGTGGTGGAAACGGTTGACAAAGCAAGGAAAGTTTGCTTGACACCCAAAGCGCACGAGTCAAAATGGCGGACGGCTCGTACTTGAGACGTAATCACACGACGATGGTTCCTCCGAATCCAACGCCAACCTGACACGCAGGTTTGATCTGTCACAGCGATAACAACTCTATCGCGGAATCCCTTTCCAGGAAACCCAAAGTTCACTCATGTCTCTTGCTCAACAACGTTCGATCCAGAACGCAAAGCAACCAGCTTCTTCCCCGACGTTTCTCACCGCCTCCTCTTCCTCGCTCGTCGTTTTCCGGTGCACGATTTCCTGTATCATTTTAAGTTAACCTTTTTAACTTTAGATAGCTGTTCCTGAATAATAAACCTTTTGAGAATAATAATAAGACATAATATCAGAAACATGTCAAGTGGGTGAAAACCCCAATAACAGAAGTTACGAATCCGTAACAGGAAACAACACTAATGATTACGAACAAACCAATAATATATTATAAATCACACAGGAATAACATTACCACAAATGACAATTAAGAGTGCACTCTCTATTCCATCAGCTAGCATGCATAAAGTAACTCACAGTGTTCCAAGTGAGTGGAAAGAACCTTCCCCAATGTCTCTATATTCCCGTCTTTGAGCTCAGAGTTGGTCCCCTCCAGTGATCAATGGAACGATGTCGACTCTAAACCAGAATCTCGTTTCGAGGACAGGCACAGACACGCCGCCCAAAACGGCACCAAGGCGCACGCAACCCAAAGCGGAGAAAAGGACCACGTGGTTAAAGTGACACAAGGGCGGACTCTCGGTGACTGGGAAATCCAAAGGCCCCTTCCAGGTACGAACTCTCACTGTTCACGGTCGGCGAGCTGCAAAGTAATCGTCAGAAGCCTCGGTGCACACACACACCACAGATACGTCTGAACGTGGTGGAAACGGTTGACGAAGCAAGGAAAGTTTGCTCGACGCGTGAAGCGCACGAGTCAAAATGGCGGACGGCTCGTACTTGAGACGTAATCACACGACGATGGTTCCTCCAAATCCAACGCCAACCTGACACGCAGGTTTGATCAGTCACAGCGATAACAACTCTATCGCGGAATCGCAGACAACGGTCAATCCAGAACGCAAAGCAACCAGCTTCTTCTCCGACTTTTCTCACCGCCTCCTCCTCCTCCTCCTCATTTTCTTCCGGTTCAGGTTCCTGTATCATTTTAAGTTAACCTTTTTAACTTTTAATAACTGTTCATAAACAATAAACCTTTGGAAGACAATAATAGTACATAGAATCAGAAATCTTTCAAGTGGAGGAAAACCACAACAGCGGAAGTGACGAATCCGTAACACCATCCAAAACCTTGATCTTTTCTACCCCCCGCTAATTCACCCGAGATATTTTTATTTTTATTTTTTTTATTCCAACTTCTTTCCTGGAAGTCCTTGCATTGTTTATATGTCCCCCCCCCCCCCACCTTCCCCAAAGCCCTCCCCCTCCCACATTTCTCCCGTTGTCCCTGCTCTCAAATGTTGTGTTTGTGTCCTTCCCCCTCTCTCCCCATCTTGTCTGCCGCTCCCCTTATTTTTTGTGTTTTGTGTGTCGGTTTGACTTTTTGTGTGATTAATGTTAGCTCTTTCGCGAGCCTCGATCTTGTATACAAAAAAAAAAAAAAAAAACTGAACTGCTTAAATTCATCGCCTGCCGTTCAAAGTCGTGAAGGACTCCTTCAGGAAGGAGCTTCAGTCAGACGACTTGAACTTTGCTTTGCATTTTCTTCAATGGAGGACGTTTGATCTTGTGCTTTATTCATCCAATAAATTAAGAGCCCCAAGTGTGAGAAACTCGACTGTGCAATATAAATTTGCATTATTTGCAAATAATGCACAGTTCCAGGAACATCACAAAAATGCATAATTTACAAAGAACAAGTTACTGCAAAATCATAAAAATGTTGTACATATTTACAAAGAACATGGTTCCTGCATCATATCAAATATTTGTATTGCCATCCATCCTTGCCAAAAGACCCAATTCTGAAATCGATTAACGAGTGAATTTTTTGTCTTCCGGGACAAACACAATTATTTGGCAAAGATTTGCCTTTTGCTTCTTTCAGTTCAGGGAAGCGCTGAACAGGCCCAAGCGAGCTCAGGATAGATATTGGTGGGAGAAACGAGCAAGGGAGGGCGGACGGAGCTTTCCTTCCCGGAGCGGATCACATCGGGCTCGGATTTCAGCCAATGGAGAGGGGAGAATGGGGTTTCAACCAATGGATAGAGAGTGAGGCGGGGCTTAATTCTTCATGAATGCGAGAGATTTTGAGATCGCCAATAGTAAATGGTAGCCAATAGCAAACGTGCAAATCGTGGTAGCCAATAGCAAACGTGCATATCGTGGCAGCCAATAGCAAACGTGCAAATCGTGGCAGCCAATAGCAAACGTGCATATCGTGGTAGCCAACAGCAAACGTGCAAATCGTGGCAGCCAATAGCAAACGTGCATATCGTGGTAGCCAATAGCAAACGTGCATATCGTGGTAGCCAATAGCAAACGTGCAAATCGTGGCAGCCAATAGCAAACGTGAAAATCGTGGTAGCCAACAGCAAACGTGCATATCGTGGCAGCCAATAGCAAACGTGCATATCGTGGCAGCCAATAGCAAACGTGCATATCGTGGCAGCCAACAGCAAACGTGCATATCGTGGCAGCCAATAGCAAACGTGCATATCGTGGCAGCCAATAGCAAACGTGCATATCGTGGCAGACAACAGCAAACGTGAAAATCGTGGTAGCCAATAGCAAACGTGCAAATCGTGGCAGCCAACAGCAAACGTGCATATCGTGGCAGCCAATAGCAAACGTGCATATCGTGGCAGACAACAGCAAACGTGAAAATCGTGGTAGCCAATAGCAAACGTGCAAATCGTGGTAGCCAATAGCAAACGTGCATATCGTGGCAGCCAATAGCAAACGTGCATATCGTGGCAGCCAACAGCAAACGTGCATATCGTGGCAGCCAATAGCAAACGTGCATATCGTGGCAGTCAAAAGCAAACGTGCATATCGTGGTAGCCAAAAGCAAACGTGCATATCGTGGTAGCCAACAGCAAACGTGCATATCGTGGCAGCCAACAGCAAACGTGCATATCGTGGCAGCCAACAGCAAACGTGCATATCGTGGCAGCCAACAGCAAACGTGCATATCGTGGCAGCCAACAGCAAACGTGCATATCGTGGCAGACAACAGCAAACGTGAAAATCGTGGTAGCCAATAGCAAACGTGCAAATCGTGGCAGCCAACAGCAAACGTGCATATCGTGGCAGCCAATAGCAAACGTGCATATCGTGGCAGCCAATAGCAAACGTGCATATCGTGGCAGCCAACAGCAAACGTGCATATCGTGGCAGCCAATAGCAAACGTGCATATCGTGGCAGTCAAAAGCAAACGTGCATATCGTGGTAGCCAAAAGCAAACGTGCATATCGTGGTAGCCAAAAGCAAACGTGCATATCGTGGTAGCCAACAGCAAACGTGCATATCGTGGCAGCCAATAGCAAACGTGCATATCGTGGCAGTCAAAAGCAAACGTGCATATCGTGGCAGTCAAAAGCAAACGTGCATATCGTGGTAGCCAATAGCAAACGTGCATATCGTGGTAGCCAAAAGCAAACGTGCATATCGTGGTAGCCAATAGCAAACGTGCATATCGTGGTAGCCAAAAGCAAACGTGCATATCGTGGTAGCCAACAGCAAACGTGCATATCGTGGTAGCCAAAAGCAAACGTGCATATCGTGGTAGCCAATAGCAAACGTGCATATCGTGGTAGCCAAAAGCAAACGTGCATATCGTGGTAGCCAAAAGCAAACGTGCATATCGTGGTAGCCAATAGCAAACGTGCATATCGTGGTAGCCAAAAGCAAACGTGCATATCGTGGTAGCCAATAGCAAACGTGCATATCGTGGTAGCCAAAAGCAAACGTGCATATCGTGGTAGCCAACAGCAAACGTGCATATCGTGGTAGCCAAAAGCAAACGTGCATATCGTGGTAGCCAATAGCAAACGTGCATATCGTGGTAGCCAAAAGCAAACGTGCATATCGTGGTAGCCAATAGCAAACGTGCATATCGTGGTAGCCAAAAGCAAACGTGCATATCGTGGCAGTCAAAAGCAAACGTGCATATCGTGGTAGCCAATAGCAAACGTGCATATCGTGGCAGTCAAAAGCAAACGTGCATATCGTGGTAGCCAATAGCAAACGTGCATATCGTGGCAGTCAATAGCAAACGTGCATATCGTGGTAGCCAAAAGCAAACGTGCATATCGTGGCAGTCAAAAGCAAACGTGCATATCGTGGTAGCCAAAAGCAAACGTGCATATCGTGGTAGCCAATAGCAAACGTGCATATCGTGGTAGCCAAAAGCAAACGTGCATATCGTGGTAGCCAAAAGCAAACGTGCAAATCGTGGTAGCCAATAGCAAACGTGCATATCGTGGTAGCCAACAGCAAACGTGCATATCGTGGTAGCCAATAGCAAACGTGCAAATCGTGGTAGCCAATAGCAAACGTGCAAATCGTGGTAGCCAAAAGCAAACGTGCATATCGTGGCAGCCAATAGCAAACGTGCATATCGTGGTAGCCAAAAGCAAACGTGCAAATCGTTGCAGCCAATAGCAAACGTGCATATCGTGGCAGCCAATAGCAAACGTGCAAATCGTGGTAGCCAAAAGCAAACGTGCAAATCGTGGCAGCCAATAGCAAACGTGCATATCGTGGCAGCCAATAGCAAACGTGCATATCGTGGCAGCCAATAGCAAACGTGCATATCGTGGTAGCCAACAGCAAACGTGCAAATCGTGGTAGCCAATAGCAAACGTGCAAATCGTGGTAGCCAATAGCAAACGTGCAAATCGTGGTAGCCAATAGCAAACGTGCAAATCGTGGCAGCCAAAAGCAAACGTGCAAATCGTGGTAGCCAATAGCAAACGTGCAAATCGTGGTAGCCAATAGCAAACGTGCAAATCGTGGTAGCCAAAAGCAAACGTGCAAATCGTGGCAGCCAAAAGCAAACGTGCATATCGTGGTAGCCAATAGCAAACGTGCAAATCGTGGCAGCCAAAAGCAAACGTGCATATCGTGGTAGCCAACAGCAAACGTGCAAATCGTGGTAGCCAACAGCAAACGTGCAAATCGTGGCAGCCAACAGCAAACGTGCAAATCGTGGTAGCCAACAGCAAACGTGCATATCGTGGCAGCCAATAGCAAACGTGCATATCGTGGTAGCCAAAAGCAAACGTGCAAATCGTGGCAGCCAACAGCAAACGTGCAAATCGTGGTAGCCAACAGCAAACGTGCATATCGTGGCAGCCAATAGCAAACGTGCATATCGTGGCAGCCAATAGCAAACGTGCATATCGTGGCAGCCAACAGCAAACGTGCATATCGTGGCAGCCAATAGCAAACGTGCATATCGTGGTAGCCAAAAGCAAACGTGCAAATCGTGGTAGCCAACAGCAAACGTGCATATCGTGGCAGCCAATAGCAAACGTGCATATCGTGGCAGCCAATAGCAAACGTGCATATCGTGGCAGCCAAAAGCAAACGTGCATATCGTGGTAGCCAACAGCAAACGTGCATATCGTGGTAGCCAACAGCAAACGTGCAAATCGTGGTAGCCAACAGCAAACGTGCAAATCGTGGCAGCCAATAGCAAACGTGCATATCGTGGTAGCCAATAGCAAACGTGCAAATCGTGGCAGCCAATAGCAAACGTGAAAATCGTGGTAGCCAACAGCAAACGTGCATATCGTGGCAGCCAATAGCAAACGTGCATATCGTGGCAGCCAATAGCAAACGTGCATATCGTGGCAGCCAACAGCAAACGTGCATATCGTGGCAGCCAATAGCAAACGTGCATATCGTGGCAGCCAATAGCAAACGTGCATATCGTGGCAGACAACAGCAAACGTGAAAATCGTGGTAGCCAATAGCAAACGTGCAAATCGTGGCAGCCAACAGCAAACGTGCATATCGTGGCAGCCAATAGCAAACGTGCATATCGTGGCAGCCAATAGCAAACGTGCATATCGTGGCAGCCAACAGCAAACGTGCATATCGTGGCAGCCAATAGCAAACGTGCATATCGTGGCAGTCAAAAGCAAACGTGCATATCGTGGTAGCCAAAAGCAAACGTGCATATCGTGGTAGCCAACAGCAAACGTGCATATCGTGGCAGCCAACAGCAAACGTGCATATCGTGGCAGCCAACAGCAAACGTGCATATCGTGGCAGCCAACAGCAAACGTGCATATCGTGGCAGACAACAGCAAACGTGAAAATCGTGGTAGCCAATAGCAAACGTGCAAATCGTGGCAGCCAACAGCAAACGTGCATATCGTGGCAGCCAATAGCAAACGTGCATATCGTGGCAGCCAATAGCAAACGTGCATATCGTGGCAGCCAACAGCAAACGTGCATATCGTGGCAGCCAATAGCAAACGTGCATATCGTGGCAGTCAAAAGCAAACGTGCATATCGTGGTAGCCAAAAGCAAACGTGCATATCGTGGTAGCCAAAAGCAAACGTGCATATCGTGGTAGCCAACAGCAAACGTGCATATCGTGGCAGCCAATAGCAAACGTGCATATCGTGGCAGTCAAAAGCAAACGTGCATATCGTGGCAGTCAAAAGCAAACGTGCATATCGTGGTAGCCAATAGCAAACGTGCATATCGTGGTAGCCAAAAGCAAACGTGCATATCGTGGTAGCCAATAGCAAACGTGCATATCGTGGTAGCCAAAAGCAAACGTGCATATCGTGGTAGCCAACAGCAAACGTGCATATCGTGGTAGCCAAAAGCAAACGTGCATATCGTGGTAGCCAATAGCAAACGTGCATATCGTGGTAGCCAATAGCAAACGTGCATATCGTGGTAGCCAAAAGCAAACGTGCAAATCGTGGTAGCCAATAGCAAACGTGCATATCGTGGTAGCCAATAGCAAACGTGCAAATCGTGCCAGCCAATAGCAAACGTGCATATCGTGGCAGCCAAAAGCAAACGTGCAAATCGTGGCAGCCAAAAGCAAACGTGCAAATCGTGCCAGCCAATAGCAAACGTGCAAATCGTGCCAGCCAATAGCAAACGTGCATATCGTGGTAGCCAATAGCAAACGTGCATATCGTGGTAGCCAATAGCAAACGTGCAAATCGTGGCAGCCAAAAGCAAACGTGCATATCGTGGTAGCCAATAGCAAACGTGCATATCGTGGCAGCCAAAAGCAAACGTGCATATCGTGGTAGCCAAAAGCAAACGTGCAAATCGTGGTAGCCAAAAGCAAACGTGCAAATCGTGGTAGCCAAAAGCAAACGTGCAAATCGTGGTAGCCAAAAGCAAACGTGCAAATCGTGGTAGCCAAAAGCAAACGTGCATATCGTGGTAGCCAATAGCAAACGTGCAAATCGTGGCAGCCAAAAGCAAACGTGCATATCGTGGTAGCCAATAGCAAACGTGCATATCGTGGTAGCCAAAAGCAAACGTGCAAATCGTGGTAGCCAAAAGCAAACGTGCAAATCGTGGTAGCCAAAAGCAAACGTGCAAATCGTGGTAGCCAAAAGCAAACGTGCAAATCGTGGTAGCCAATAGCAAACGTGCAAATCGTGGCAGCCAAAAGCAAACGTGCATATCGTGGTAGCCAAAAGCAAACGTGCATATCGTGGTAGCCAAAAGCAAACGTGCATATCGTGTCAGCCAAAAGCAAACGTGCAAATCGTGGTAGCCAAAAGCAAACGTGCAAATCGTGGCAGCCAAAAGCAAACGTGCATATCGTGGTAGCCAAAAGCAAACGTGCATATCGTGGTAGCCAAAAGCAAACGTGCAAATCGTGGCAGCCAAAAGCAAACGTGCAAATCGTGGCAGCCAAAAGCAAACGTGCATATCGTGGTAGCCAATAGCAAACGTGCATATCGTGGTAGCCAAAAGCAAACGTGCAAATCGTGGTAGCCAATAGCAAACGTGCAAATCGTGGTAGCCAAAAGCAAACGTGCAAATCGTGGTAGCCAAAAGCAAACGTGCAAATCGTGGTAGCCAAAAGCAAACGTGCAAATCGTGGCAGCCAAAAGCAAACGTGCATATCGTGGTAGCCAAAAGCAAACGTGCATATCGTGGTAGCCAAAAGCAAACGTGCATATCGTGTCAGCCAAAAGCAAACGTGCATATCGTGGTAGCCAAAAGCAAACGTGCATATCGTGGTAGCCAATAGCAAACGTGCAAATCGTGGTAGCCAAAAGCAAACGTGCAAATCGTGGTAGCCAAAAGCAAACGTGCAAATCGTGGCAGCCAAAAGCAAACGTGCATATCGTGGTAGCCAAAAGCAAACGTGCATATCGTGGTAGCCAAAAGCAAACGTGCATATCGTGTCAGCCAAAAGCAAACGTGCATATCGTGGTAGCCAAAAGCAAACGTGCAAATCGTGGCAGCCAAAAGCAAACGTGCAAATCGTGGCAGCCAAAAGCAAACGTGCAAATCGTGGCAGCCAATAGCAAACGTGCAAATCGTGCCAGCCAATAGCAAACGTGCATATCGTGGTAGCCAATAGCAAACGTGCATATCGTGGCAGCCAATAGCAAACGTGCATATCGTGGCAGCCAATAGCAAACGTGCATATCGTGGTAGCCAATAGCAAACGTGCATATCGTGGCAGCCAATAGCAAACGTGCAAATCGTGGCAGCCAATAGCAAACGTGCATATCGTGGCAGCCAATAGCAAACGTGCAAATCATGGCAGCCAATAGCAAACGTGCATATCGTGGCAGCCAATAGCAAACGTGCATATCGTGGTAGCCAATAGCAAACGTGCATATCGTGGCAGCCAATAGCAAACGTGCAAATCGTGGCAGCCAATAGCAAACGTGCATATCGTGGTAGCCAATAGCAAACGTGCATATCGTGGTAGCCAATAGCAAACGTGCATATCGTGGCAGCCAATAGCAAACGTGCATATCGTGGCAGCCAATAGCAAACGTGCATATCGTGGTAGCCAATAGCAAACGTGCATATCGTGGCAGCCAATAGCAAACGTGCAAATCGTGGCAGCCAATAGCAAACGTGCATATCGTGGCAGCCAATAGCAAACGTGCATATCGTGGCAGCCAATAGCAAACGTGCATATCGTGGTAGCCAATAGCAAACGTGCATATCGTGTCAGCCAATAGCAAACGTGCATATCGTGTCAGCCAAAAGCAAACGTGCATATCGTGTCAGCCAATAGCAAACGTGCATATCGTGTCAGCCAAAAGCAAACGTGCATATCGTGGCAGCCAATAGCAAACGTGCATATCGTGTCAGCCAAAAGCAAAACGTGCATAGCGTGTCAGCCAAAAGCAAAACGTGCATATCGTGTCAGCCAATAGCAAACGTGCATATCGTGTCAGCCAATAGCAAACGTGCATATCGTGTCAGCCAATAGCAAACGTGCATATCGTGTCAGCCAAAAGCAAACGTACAAATCGTGGTAGCCAATAGCAAACGTGCATATCGTGGTAGCCAAAAGCAAACGTGCATATCGTGTCAGCCAAAAGCAAACGTGCATATCGTGTCAGCCAATAGCAAACGTGCAAATCGTGGTAGCCAATAGCAAACGTGCAAATCGTGGTAGCCAATAGCAAACGTGCATATCGTGGTAGCCAATAGCAAACGTGCATATCGTGTCAGCCAATAGCAAACGTGCATATCGTCCCACTGGCCGAGCCCACCGGCGGTCCCACTGGCCTAGCGCTACCATGTTTAGACAGCGCGATCCGTCCCCGGGCACCGGCAAGCCAGGCACAGTAGGACACCCGCGGAGCCCCGGCGGGCCAGGGGCGCGCGAGCCTACGCGTTAGCGTGCTACGGCGGAATCAACGGCTTCGGCCACGGCCGGGCCGATACTCGGCCCGGTCGCACCGGAAATGAACTGGTTCGACGCCCGCGCTAGAGAGGTCGCGGGCGACTGAGATGTTTCAACAAATAATTAATTAATTTGAGACGTCCGATTTCTAGTGTTTGGAAATTTGGAAGAGCTTGACCCTAGCCTTTCCCTTGCGAGGGCAAGGAGGAACTTAACACTTGACACTTAAGCTTAGTTTGAAGTACACCCTGCCAGCGCTCCCGGTGGGACGGCAGGGCAACCAGAAGGGACGAGGTTCTCCTGACCACGTGGCCCTCGATCTGGGAAGCGAGAGGCGTTCCATTAGTGGACGCGCCCCTCACGCCCGACTTTTGGGCGGCCCCGGCAGGCCGTTTGTTTTGACGTTCCGTGACAGGCCCCGCACCCCCACCTCAGGGCCGACCGGGCGACCGGAATGAATCCCGGTGTCCCGATCCGAACCTTCAGAGCGGGCCGGCTGGGGAGTGCCAAGCACCCCGTACCTGCACTTTCCGTCCCTGCGGTCCCAAATACCGGAACCACCCGAATACCACTTTATTTGACAAAATGAGGTGCGGCCTACAGCCTTAGAAAACCAACCCTAAATAAGTCAATACCTCCAACGACACAGGTGCGCATTCGTGCCGCGTGACGTGGTGACGTCATCGCGCTTTCACCTTAAAAGATTTATTTGATATTTTGATATAAACCTTAGAAAACCAACCCTACAGAAGTCAAATGGTCCAATAAAGGGTGATGGGAAGGTGATGGCAGGGTGATGGGAGGGTGGTGGGAGGGTGACGGCAGGGTGGTGGGAGGGTGATGGCAGGGTGATGGCAGGGTGATGGGAGGGTGATGGCAGGGTGATGGGAGGGTGATGGCAGAGGGTGATGGCAGAGGGTGATGGGGGAGGGTGATGGGAGGGTGATGGCAGGGTGATGGGAGGGTGATGGCAGGGTGATGGGAGGGTGATGGCAGAGGGTGATGGGGGAGGGTGATGGCAGGGTGATGGGAGGGTGATGGCAGGGTGATGGGGGAGGGTGATGGGGGAGGGTGATGGGGCCTCCCTATAGAAGTCAGTATCTCCAACGACACAGGCGCGCATTCGTGCCGCGTGACGTGGTGACGTCATCACACTTTCCCCTCGAAAGACCCATTTGATATAAGTTAATATTCTGATATAAGCTTTAGAAAACCAAACCTATATAAGTCAATACCTCCAACGATACAGGTGCGCAAAATACAAAATCACAAAAGATTTATTTGATATAAGTTAATATTTTGAATAACTCGGTCAATATCAGTCCGAATTTCGCCAAATAAAGGTTCCCGTTATCCACAGATACCCCTGTATCCTCCTAGAGGCGAAGTCAGGATGAATTTCGCAAAAATTAAAGTCCTTCGGCAACGAAAATTTAGCATGGTGTTTTCCTATGTAAATTTACCCTGAAGTAATTTTACCGAAAATCCTGGAGATTTGGCGGGGCCAGTTTCTGTCGAGTGTTAAGACGTACTAGCGACTGCGAAATCCGGAATCAGATTTAAAATCCGAGCCTCCGTTAGCTCTAAGGGCCCCCCAAAACAAATCGCATATATTCCCAATGAAAAGACCCCGGAGTTCCTAAATCCCAAATCCCATGCCATCCGATGTCAATCCATATATCTATACCTCCCTACGAACGTTATGCATCTAATGATAAGCATAATAACCATCAAAAAATATTTTAAAACCACTTTATTGGACAAAATGAGGTGCGGCCTAGCATCTAGTCGAGACCCAGTCACCCAGGCCGATCACCCATTCCGACCCCAAATTCCTCATCGACGATAACTAAACAATATATTATATGAATCGCACCGTACATACCTCCTTCTAGATCTTGTTCTTGTCTTGATATACTCACTCAGGCTCACTCTATCACGACTGAGTCCTCTCAGCTCTTCCAAATGGCGTCCGCTGCGCCTCGTGTCCAGTCCAACTCCGAGCTCTTCTTCTTCAAACGACCTTTGACACTCATGGTGGGGGTGTGATGACGTCACTGCGTTTCAGTCTTAGAAAACTAATTTTTATATAAGTTAATATTTTCATTAACTCCTAGAGGCGAAGTCTTAGAGAATTTCGCAATAAGAAATAGAGTCCTTCGGCGACGGAAATTTAACACGGTGTTTCCCTATGTAACTTTACCCTGAGGTAATTTTACCAAAAATCGCCGAAATTTCACGGGTCCAGCCCTATTGAGTGCCTACGGCCTCTCAAGTCCCTTCACAGAGTCGGGCTAGCGTCAAGCTCAAAAGGGTTTTCTTTCCCCACTGATTCCGCCAAGCCCATTCCCTTGGTTGTGGTTTCGCTGGATAGTAGATAGGGACAGTGAGGATCTCGTTCATCCCTTCATGCGCGTCACTGTTTAGATGACGAAATGAATGAGTTCATTCATTTTCGCTGCATGATTTTTCGGGTGACACCGTCACAATTTCGGTCTTCGAGGCCGGCCGATAGGCACAGTTGTGACCGGAAAGGACGAGGTTCTCCTGACCACGTGGCCCTTGACTTGGTTTGTCCGCACAATGTGGGCGCTTCCAGGATGAACTTTAGCCGGGGAGCGTTTGGGCGCCCCAGTCTGATACTGCCGCCCACGCGCAGAACAACTTGTGAGTGCACGTGGGTCCCGGCGGTCCCACTGGCCTAGCGCTACCATGTTTAGACAGCGAACTCCGTCCCCGGGCACCGGCACCTACTCCCGGAAGCAAGAGAGATCAGCAGTGCCGGGCACGGTAGGACACCTGCGGAGCCCAGGCGGACCGGGGACGCGCGAGCCTACGCGTTAGCGGGCTACGGCGGAATCAATGGCTTCAGCCACGTCCGGGCCGATATTCGGCCCGGCCGCACCGGGAATGAACTGGTTCGACGCCCGCGCTAGAGAGGTCGCGGGCGACTGAGATGTGTTAACAAATTAATTAATTAATTTCAGATGTCCGATTTCTAGTGTTTGGAAATTTGGAAGAGCTTGACCCTAGCCTTTCCCTTGCGAGGGCAAGGAGGAACTTAACACTTGACACTTAAGCTTAGTTTGAAGTACACCCTGCCAGCGCTCCCGGTGGGATGGCAGGGCAACCAGAAGGGACGAGGTTCTCCTGACCACGTGGCCCTCGATCTGGGAAGCGAGAGGCGTTCCATTAGTGGACGCGCCCCTCACGCCCGACTTTTGGGCGGCCCCGGCAGGCCGTTTGTTTTGACGTTCCGTGACAGGCCCCGCACCCCCACCTCAGGGCCGACCGGGCGACCGGAATGAATCCCGGTGTCCCGATCCGAACCTTCAGAGCGGGCCGGCTGGGGAGTGCCAAGCACCCCGTACCTGCACTTTCCGTCCCTGCGGTCCCAAATACCGGAACCACCCGAATACCACTTTATTTGACAAAATGAGGTGCGGCCTACAGCCTTAGAAAACCAACCCTAAATAAGTCAATACCTCCAACGACACAGGTGCGCATTCGTGCCGCGTGACGTGGTGACGTCATCGCGCTTTCACCTTAAAAGATTTATTTGATATTTTGATATAAACCTTAGAAAACCAACCCTACAGAAGTCAAATGGTCCAATAAAGGGTGATGGGAAGGTGATGGCAGGGTGATGGGAGGGTGGTGGGAGGGTGACGGCAGGGTGGTGGGAGGGTGATGGCAGGGTGATGGCAGGGTGATGGGAGGGTGATGGCAGGGTGATGGGAGGGTGATGGCAGAGGGTGATGGGGGAGGGTGATGGGAGGGTGATGGCAGGGTGATGGGAGGGTGATGGCAGGGTGATGGGAGGGTGATGGCAGAGGGTGATGGGGGAGGGTGATGGCAGGGTGATGGGAGGGTGATGGCAGGGTGATGGGGGAGGGTGATGGGGGAGGGTGATGGGGCCTCCCTATAGAAGTCAGTATCTCCAACGACACAGGCGCGCATTCGTGCCGCGTGACGTGGTGACGTCATCACACTTTCCCCTCGAAAGACCCATTTGATATAAGTTAATATTCTGATATAAGCTTTAGAAAACCAAACCTATATAAGTCAATACCTCCAACGATACAGGTGCGCAAAATACAAAATCACAAAAGATTTATTTGATATAAGTTAATATTTTGAATAACTCGGTCAATATCAGTCCGAATTTCGCCAAATAAAGGTTCCCGTTATCCACAGATACCCCTGTATCCTCCTAGAGGCGAAGTCAGGATGAATTTCGCAAAAATTAAAGTCCTTCGGCAACGAAAATTTAGCATGGTGTTTTCCTATGTAAATTTACCCTGAAGTAATTTTACCGAAAATCCTGGAGATTTGGCGGGGCCAGTTTCTGTCGAGTGTTAAGACGTACTAGCGACTGCGAAATCCGGAATCAGAATTAAAATCCGAGCCTCCGTTAGCTCTAAGGGCCCCCCAAAACAAATCGCATATATTCCCAATGAAAAGACCCCGGAGTTCCTAAATCCCAAATCCCATGCCATCCGATGTCAATCCATATATCTATACCTCCCTACGAACGTTATGCATCTAATGATAAGCATAATAACCATCAAAAAATATTTTAAAACCACTTTATTGGACAAAATGAGGTGCGGCCTAGCATCTAGTCGAGACCCAGTCACCCAGGCCGATCACCCATTCCGACCCCAAATTCCTCATCGACGATAACTAAACAATATATTATATGAATCGCACCGTACATACCTCCTTCTAGATCTTGTTCTTGTCTTGATATACTCACTCAGGCTCACTCTATCACGACTGAGTCCTCTCAGCTCTTCCAAATGGCGTCCGCTGCGCCTCGTGTCCAGTCCAACTCCGAGCTCTTCTTCTTCAAACGACCTTTGACACTCATGGTGGGGGTGTGATGACGTCACTGCGTTTCAGTCTTAGAAAACTAATTTTTATATAAGTTAATATTTTCATTAACTCCTAGAGGCGAAGTCTTAGAGAATTTCGCAATAAGAAATAGAGTCCTTCGGCGACGGAAATTTAACACGGTGTTTCCCTATGTAACTTTACCCTGAGGTAATTTTACCAAAAATCGCCGAAATTTCACGGGTCCAGCCCTATTGAGTGCCTACGGCCTCTCAAGTCCCTTCACAGAGTCGGGCTAGCGTCAAGCTCAAAAGGGTTTTCTTTCCCCACTGATTCCGCCAAGCCCATTCCCTTGGTTGTGGTTTCGCTGGATAGTAGATAGGGACAGTGAGGATCTCGTTCATCCCTTCATGCGCGTCACTGTTTAGATGACGAAATGAATGAGTTCATTCATTTTCGCTGCATGATTTTTCGGGTGACACCGTCACAATTTCGGTCTTCGAGGCCGGCCGATAGGCACAGTTGTGACCGGAAAGGACGAGGTTCTCCTGACCACGTGGCCCTTGACTTGGTTTGTCCGCACAATGTGGGCGCTTCCAGGATGAACTTTAGCCGGGGAGCGTTTGGGCGCCCCAGTCTGATACTGCCGCCCACGCGCAGAACAACTTGTGAGTGCACGTGGGTCCCGGCGGTCCCACTGGCCTAGCGCTACCATGTTTAGACAGCGAACTCCGTCCCCGGGCACCGGCACCTACTCCCGGAAGCAAGAGAGATCAGCAGTGCCGGGCACGGTAGGACACCTGCGGAGCCCAGGCGGACCGGGGACGCGCGAGCCTACGCGTTAGCGGGCTACGGCGGAATCAATGGCTTCAGCCACGTCCGGGCCGATATTCGGCCCGGCCGCACCGGGAATGAACTGGTTCGACGCCCGCGCTAGAGAGGTCGCGGGCGACTGAGATGTGTTAACAAATTAATTAATTAATTTCAGATGTCCGATTTCTAGTGTTTGGAAATTTGGAAGAGCTTGACCCTAGCCTTTCCCTTGCGAGGGCAAGGAGGAACTTAACACTTGACACTTAAGCTTAGTTTGAAGTACACCCTGCCAGCGCTCCCGGTGGGATGGCAGGGCAACCAGAAGGGACGAGGTTCTCCTGACCACGTGGCCCTCGATCTGGGAAGCGAGAGGCGTTCCATTAGTGGACGCGCCCCTCACGCCCGACTTTTGGGCGGCCCCGGCAGGCCGTTTGTTTTGACGTTCCGTGACAGGCCCCGCACCCCCACCTCAGGGCCGACCGGGCGACCGGAATGAATCCCGGTGTCCCGATCCGAACCTTCAGAGCGGGCCGGCTGCACTTTCCGTCCCTGCGGTCCCAAATACCGGAACCACCCGCATACCACTTTATTCGACAAAATGAGGTGCGGCCTACAGCCTTAGAGAACCAACCCTATATAAGTCAATACCTCCAACGAGAGGGTGGTGGGAGTGGGTGATGGCAGAGGGTGATGGGGGAGGGTGATGGCAGGGTGATGGGAGGGTGATGGCAGGGTGATGGGGGAGGGTGATACCTCCCAAATACCGGAACCACCCGAATACCACTTTATTTGACAAAATGAGGTGCGGCCTACAGCCTTAGAAAACCAACCCTAAATAAGTCAATACCTCCAACGACACAGGTGCGCATTCGTGCCGCGTGACGTGGTGACGTCATCGCGCTTTCACCTTAAAAGATTTATTTGATATTTTGATATAAACCTTAGAAAACCAACCCTACAGAAGTCAAATGGTCCAATAAAGGGTGATGGGAGGGTGATGGCAGGGTGATGGGAGGGTGATGGCAGAGGGTGATGGGGGAGGGTGATGGCAGGGTGATGGGAGAGGGCGATGGCAGGGTGATGGGGGAGGGTGATGGGGGAGGGTGATGGGGCCTCCCTATAGAAGTCAGTATCTCCAACGACACAGGCGCGCATTCGTGCCGCGTGACGTGGTGACGTCATCACACTTTCCCCTCAAAAGACCCATTTGATATAAGTTAATATTCTGATATAAGCTTTAGAAAACCAACCCTATATAAGTCAATACCTCCAACGATACAGGTGCGCAAAATACAAAATCACAAAAGATTTATTTGATATAAGTTAATATTTTGAATAACTCGGTCAATATCAGTCCGAATTTCGCCAAATAAAGGTTCCCGTTATCCACAGATACCCCTGTATCCTCCTAGAGGCGAAGTCAGGATGAATTTCGCAAAAATTAAAGTCCTTCGGCAACGAAAATTTAGCATGGTGTTTTCCTATGTAAATTTACCCTGAAGTAATTTTACCGAAAATCCTGGAGATTTCGCGGGGCCAGTTTCTGTCGAGTGTTAAGACGTACTAGCGACTGCGAAATCCGGAATCAGAATTAAAATCCGAGCCTCCGTTAGCTCTAAGGGCCCCCAAAAACAAATCGCATATATTCCCAATGAAAAGACCCCGGAGTTCCTGAATCCCAAATCCCATGCCATCCGATGTCAATCCATATATCTATACCTCACTACGAACGTTATGCATCTAATGATAAGCATAGGAACCATCAAAAAATATTTTAAAACCACTTTATTGGACAAAATGAGGTGCTGCCTAGCATCTAGTCGAGACCCAGTCACCCAGGCCGATCACCCATTCCGACCCCAAATTCCTCATCGACGATAACTAAACAATATATTATATGAATCGCACCGTACATACCTCCTTCTAGATCTTGTTCTTGTCTTGATATACTCACTCAGGATCACTCTATCCCGACTGAGTCCTCTCAGCTCTTCCAAATGGCGCCCGCTACGCCTCGTGTCCAGTCCACCTCCGAGCTCTTCTTCCTCGATCTTCTTCGAATGACACTCATGGTGGGGGCGTGATGACGTCACTGCGCTTCAGTCTTAGAAAACTAAGGGCGTGATGACGTCACTGCACTTCAGTCTTAGAAAACTAATTTTTATATAAGTTAATATTTTCAATAACTCCCAGAGGCGAAGTCTTAGAGAATTTCGCAATAAGAAATAGAGTCCTCCGGCGACGGAAATTTAACACGGTGTTTGCCTATGTAACTTTACCCTGAGGTAATTTTACCAAAAATCCCTGAAATTTCACGGGTCCAGCCCTATTGAGTGCCTGCGGCCTCTCAAGTCCCTTCACAGAGTCGGGCTAGAGTCAAGCTCAAAAGGGTTTTCTTTCCCCACTGATTCCACCAAGCCCGTTCCCTTGGCTGTGGGATCGCTGGATAGTAGATAGGGACAGATAGGGCCGTGCACCGACCCAGTGTTTGGCGCCGTTCGCGACACCGTCTAAAAAGATGCGTACGGGTCGCCCGTTGGGGCCTAACACGCCTGGCAAGCGGCGTGGGGCTTTTGGCTTGCTTTCCCGTCCCCGCTTCGCGTGGCCAGGAGGGGCTGTAGCCGGGGTGCCTGGTACGATACCTGCCCGGTGGAAACACGTCCACCCGGGGTTCGTTCAACCGCCCGAGTGCGGCGACGCCGACCATCATCTTGGTCAGGAGGGGCCCAGAGACATTGTGCGGGACCGAGACCAAAAGGGGGTCGTGAGTTCTCACCAGGACACACGTATATAAGATGGCCATCTTAATCATAGGGAATTGATTGTGGGTTGGGAATTGTTGATGGTTGTGTATTGTTGATTGCTCGGGGAAAATCTCCGTGGTTGTATCATTGAAATTGTATGGTATCATTACCATTGAAATATATCCTTGAACATCAGTTGTCTCTTGGGTGAAATTCATATGGATTGCGTGGCGAAAGCGCATATATAATACAGCTTTCTGGCGAAGTTCCTCTCACGGTCCGGGGGTCACCGAGACCAGGTATTCACCGAGGGGACCACGTAACACATGCCATTCGTTTGATGGCCAATTTGTCGCTTCCTTCGGTCTTGCTTCACCACTCAGCGAGCTGCTTCTTGCTTTTGCCCTGACCAATCACCAGTCCTCTCCCACGCCGCCAATCGGCGGCCCTCGTCCTGTGGTGTCTTACTTCTACCAATCCTTCGCAAGGTGGGCGTGGCCTCAGCCTGCCTAAGCAATGAGTGTTACTGTGCAAGCTGGTGTTGTGGCTGGATGGAGCTGCATCGGCCGTTCCCCAAACTGGCTTCCGGTGGGTTTATGGTTGTTGTGGCGGAGGGGGGGATTTAAGTAGTGTTTGTGTGGTGTTACTATTGAGCCTATCTAATGTCTATAGTGCGTTGCTATACGGGACACAGGTATGATCACAGGTTTGACACACCGGGTAATTAGCATAAACCCTACAACTACTTAACCTGCCCCATTCCTCGTAATGGGGACGAAGATACACTTAATCCGACATATGGGCTAGACAGGTCCTCTACTTATTTACATCGAGGTGGTTCTTGTTACCCATGATCATCGGAGCACCTACCTATGCAGATCTACCTCAATCTATATATGTCCCTACCCTAAAATTCATAACAATACAATGACTTGTTTATTCTCCACAATTGCATTGGTGTGGTTTTGCCATGGTTTATTAGAACACTCTAAATAACAAATCTTTCTGCCGCATTCCCTCTAGAGACTCTGAGGGGCACCGTAACCGGAGTTTGGGGAGGTAACACATAACATAACAGTCATCAGTCGTTCAGATATTTTAACCGGTGGACACACAGTCGTCGTGTTCAAATATTTCCCATTAAATCCCCCCATTCAAATCCCTCCTGTCTTTGGTATAACTATATGCTAGATGTCTTTGGTGTAACTATGCTGTCGTTCGAAACACCAACCGTCCAACCCGAGCAGATGCTCTCACCATTACACAACTGTTTAGTTTTAGTTTCTGGCTTGGGAGGATTCGAGGGTATGATGAGCTGAGATGAAGACAATAGTACAGCGAGAGAACAAATGCAAATACCGATGCGAAGAATAGAAACAGAGGGTGAACGAAGCCCTTTGAAAAAAGGGTAAATATGCAAAAATGTGGATCACACCAGCATTGGACGTGGGACGTGGATTTGTGAGGCTCGGCCAAAGCTGTCCACCCATTGGTTGGATAAAATGTAGGCGTGGGGCATTCCTGATCCTATTTTCGTTTCAAAAGATACCTGTTCGCAACGGCTTATCGTGTGTTACTATATTCAGAAATCCGACGTGTTTGAAAATGTTTACTCCAGTGTACAAACATCATGGCGGGACGTGGTAAGGGCGGTGGAAAGACTCGTGCTAAGGCCAAGTCTCGTTCTTCCCGTGCTGGGCTGCAGTTTCCCGTGGGTCGTGTCCACAGACATCTTCGCAAAGGCAATTACGCCGAGCGCATCGGTGCCGGCGCTCCCGTCTATCTGGCGGCTGTGCTCGAGTACTTGTCTGCAGAGATCCTGGAGCTCACCGGTAACGCTGCACGAGATAACAAGAAATCGCGCATCATCCCGCGTCATTTACAGCTCGCCATCCGCAACGATGAGGAGCTGAACAAACTGTTGGGCGGGGTGACGATCGCGCAAGGTGGTGTACTGCCGAACATCCAGGCCGTGCTGCTCCCCAAGAAAAGCAAGGGAAAGTAAACGGCTTCGCCTCACACAAGGCCCAAGAGCTCGTCAGCCCGACCACAACGGCAGCAGCATCAGCGATACACGATCCGTGTTTTACACAAAACTCTTTGCTGTGTATTTTTTTTACAAATTCATTTTTATCAAACTCACAAATCAAAACCCATTTTTACAAACAACGTACAGATCGGGAAATAGGGGGAAAAGCATTATTTACAGACTGCAGTTCCTGAATGTAAAAATGTATTACCTGGCGACGCCACCTCGACAAACTACCAAATTTTGAATTCGAATAGAGTAGAATTGTGAAATTTTTAGTATTACAAGACAAACACTCACAATTATTCGGCATGGATATGCCTTTTGCTTCTTCACGTTTGAAGAAATGTTGAACAGGCCCAAAGGAGCCCAGGATAGATATTGGTGGGAAAAACGAGCAAAGGAGGGCGGACGGAGCTTTCCCTCACGGAGCGGATCACATCGGGCTCGGATTTGAGCCAATGGAGAGGGGAGAGTGAAGTTTCGACCAATGGATAGAGAGTGAGGCGGGGATTAATTCTTCAGCGAATGGGAGAGTGTTTGACGCAGCCAATAACAAACGTGAAATTTTTCGTTTTTTTCTTAACCTTAAAGTGAAATTTTCTTAACCCGCTGAAATTTCACATTTGTGCCAGCCAATGGCGAACGGCCGAAGCGTCTCGCGGCGCAAACAAAATCAGACCGTGCATTTCTCATGTTTCATTCGCTGTTGTTTTGTTTTGTGTTGATTTTTGCCGGTCACGATGGCTCGTACGAAGCAAACCGCCCGTAAATCGACTGGTGGAAAAGCTCCCCGAAAGCAGTTGGCGACAAAGGCGGCACGGAAAAGTGCTCCAGCCACCGGTGGCGTGAAAAAGCCGCATCGTTACCGTCCAGGAACTGTGGCGCTGCGCGAGATCCGGCGCTACCAAAAGTCCACGGAGCTGCTCATTCGCAAGCTGCCGTTTCAGCGCCTCGTCCGTGAAATCGCACAGGATTTCAAGACCGATTTGCGATTCCAGAGCTCCGCAGTGATGGCGCTGCAGGAGGCGAGCGAGGCCTACCTCGTTGGGCTGTTTGAGGACACTAATTTGTGCGCGATTCACGCCAAACGTGTCACCATCATGCCCAAGGACATCCAGCTGGCACGACGTATCCGCGGGGAGCGAGCTTAACCCGCTGATCCAAGGTCTTGTGCACAGCTTCCGCACCACACCACCCAACGGCTCTTTTCAGAGCCACACCTTTCTTGAGAGTAATCGACCGTTCACCAAACTCGCCACCTATCACGACCTTTTGTGCGTTTCTAATGTGTCTACGGGTCGGAAGGAAATACGTTTTATGATGCTCTTTTTATAAAGACAAATGGAAACGTGGAACAAGACGGTGGAGGTTGGCTGTCTTCAGGGAATGGGGTTTCACAATGTTTCAATGAACCCCCAAAGGATTGTGAAGTGACAATTGTTGGGCATCATGTGTCATGTCACTTGCAAGGTGGCTCATGTTAAAATACACATTTTTTTATTGTAACCGTATCATATATTATTTGACCCGTTCATCTCAATCCCAAAATAATAATATAAACTCTGCCATAAACATTGCATTTCTGGTGCCAAAGAATACATGATACAAAGTTCAAGTCGCGTGAAGCTCCTTCATGAACGAGTTGGTGGCTCTGAAAAGAGCCGTTTTGTTGCTGTTGATGAACACCACCCCCAGAATGTTTAACCACCGAAACCGTAGAGTGTGCGGCCCTGGCGCTTCAAAGCGTACACCACATCCATGGCAGTAACGGTCTTGCGCTTGGCGTGCTCCGTGTAGGTAACAGCATCGCGGATAACATTTTCCAGGAACACCTTGAGAACTCCACGGGTTTCCTCGTAGATGAGACCCGAGATGCGCTTTACCCCACCACGACGAGCAAGGCGACGAATAGCAGGCTTCGTGATTCCCTGGATGTTATCACGCAGCACCTTGCGATGACGCTTAGCACCTCCTTTCCCGAGACCCTTTCCTCCTTTACCACGACCAGACATGACGACAGCAGTTGAATCCAAAGCTGAATAAACGAAACCACGAGCATTCCTGTCTTTATATGGTCGTGATAGAGGTTTCTATTGGTGGGAACTCGATTTTACCATTTGCTCTTTGACCCTTCCACGATTCCTCCGTCATTTAATTATTTTCTCTGCAGTTTCCTTGGTGATTTCCACCACGTCCGCGTTTGTGCCTTTTCCCCTTTCACCTCTCGTTCCGCGCATGCGCACGTCGTCCTTTCGCTTTGACCATCTGCAACTGCACTGGCTTTCACTGTCCCTTCGCTTTCACTCAAGTAAACACGTAATCCTGTCAAATAAGGTTTAAATAATGCAGTAATTCACGACGATTTAATTCTGAACACAACTTGAACTGCAGAATTTTGGCAAATAACAATGCGCGCTCACATCACCTGTAGTCAGGGCCCTTAGGGATATTTTGGTTCAAATTCTTCCAAAAGCATCAAATTTGGCGCAGATGTTGCCCATGCCATACTCTCGATTTTTGACGGGCGCCAAGGGCGTTATGATCCGGGGACCACACCGGTCCATCCCACCACGTCACCTGACCTATGACGTCATAATTAGGATATGCATCCAATCACATGGCGTACTATAAGTGGTCAAAGTTCAAAATGAATCGATCGAAAAATGAAGGCAGGGATCCATTTTAAAGGTTTTCATAAAATCCAATATGGCCGCCAGGTCACATGACCTATGACGTCATATTTATGACATGTATACATGAACCCGGATCATGATCGCACAAAAATTAAACACAAGGATATGGCATACAGTTCATAAAACATCAAAATCCGTACCTTTGTAATTAGACTGATGAACTGCATATGCCTGAAAATTAGGAAATAGACATGTAAATATTTCCTCTAATTGTCAAAAATAAGGTCAGAGTTCGATTACCCAACCCAGAAACATAAAATGGTGAACCTCACGTAAATCTTGACAAAAAACTCAAAAACCGAAATGTTTGACTCAAAATGACCTTTAAGATGACCTTGAGGGATGACCTTGACCTCGAATCATCAAAATAACATCATAATTGGATTCCTCGACCTCGAAAACCCCTAAAAAGTGGTATCATGATTCCAACCCCTTTGGTTATTTAACTGATTTTCCTCTAATCCGGGTGGCGGCCATTTATTATTTCGCCAATATGGGCCCCCCGGGGGGGAGGGGGGGGGCGCCCGTCTAAAATCGAAAGAGTATGGCATGGGCAACATCTGGGCCAAATTTGGTGCTTTTGGAAGAATTTGAACTGAAGAAGAATTTGAAGAAACAAAATATCCCTTAGGGCCCTGACTAGACATGACCACACCGTTTGATTCTGAAACCTGTATGGATTGTGGTGGTACTGAGGCTTTATATTGGTGGAGAGCTCGACGTGACTATTTGTTCTTTCACCTTTGCACGTTGCCTCATACACTTCCTTATTTTCTCGAGGAGAAAGTGTGCTTCCTTGATGATTTCTACCACGTCCGCGCGTGGGCGCTTTGCCTTTTCACCTCTTGCTGCTCATTCGCACGTTGCCCTTTCGCTTTGACAATGTGCAACTGCACTCGCTCCTACGGTCGCTTCGCTTTCTCTCAAAGAAACACAGAATCTTGTCAAATGAGGTTTAAGTTCGTCAGTAATTTACGACGATTTCATCTGAACACAACTGCAGAACTTTGTCAAAATAAACAACAAACGCAAACGACCCCGAAGTTATAAATACTGTGACGAATGTGGTAGAGCAAAATGTAGAGCAGAGTAGATCTGAGTAGGTAACATGCTTCGAGATGTCGCGATAAGGAACACTTCCTGTAATAAGTCCATGTTTAGGTGTTTTGTCGGTTAAGGTGTGTAATTGTGAATCTGCCAGGAGATTCGTGTGATAGTTAGTGTAGGGGTTAATCAGTAGAGCCCTTGTATGTCTCACCTAGTAGTCAAACCTTTGTCCATTATGGCACTGCAGACCACATAAACATTAGTTAGGACCTTTAGTACAACACTAAATGACGCCTTTCCCCCTGACATGACTTAGAAAGAAATCAGGCTGGAACACCACCACAATTGGCCGCCACCATTTACACCTCCGAGAGGCCTACCCACCTTGCATAGAACGTGCGGTGACCACGGAATCGGGGACAGGAGTGGCAGTGGCGCAGTGGGCGTGCCCCTGGACAAGCCGGCGAGCCGGGGAGGCTCTGATTGGCAGAGCAGTGCGCCAATGTGACGTCATCGGCCGGAGATATTACCGAGGCCCGGACGCCATTTTCGGCAGTTGAGTAGAGAGTTCAGCACGTTGAGTGAGGTCTGAGTCAAGAGTTTGTGTGCACCCGAGTCGAGTTGAGATCCTGAGTTCAGCACGAGGAGAGAGAGCCCGAGTTGCGTTGGCCGTTCGCAGTGCGCAGTTCGCAGAGTTGGCAGTTGAGCCATAGGGAGTTATTTTTAGCAGCCCGGTCGAGTCGTTCAGAGATCCCGACCCGAGTTGGGCTGAGGTGTAGCCCGAGTGGAGCTCGCTGTCCTGCTGTTGACCTCGTGGTGATCGGTGCTTGGTGCGTGGTGCTCGGTCCTAAGAGGCCTTGTGGGACTTGGAGCGAGGGACCTCGTGGTGTGCGATCGGGCCGGAAGGAGCGGTGTTGGACGGCAGCCACCAAGACGACAAAGACAAGATAAGGCCGCATCTGCGTACTGTTACGTGGTCCTCCCGGTAACTACCTGGTCTGGGTGATCCCCCGGACCGTGGGAGGGACCCCGCCAGAAAGATATATGGTTTATTCGCTTTCGTAACGCAATCAATATGAATTCCGGTCAAGAAGAAACCCCACACCAAGGATCCGGAATAATCAATAATATATTCTTTGAGCAATCAACAACCATCAACAATGCACAGTCAATATTACAAAGGTATACTCATCTACACAAACTCTAAGATGGCCATCTTATATATTCCTCACGTGAGCCCCACTCCTGACTCCCTCCGTGGTCAATGTCTCCCACAATGTCTCTCGTCTCCGCACCCGGGCGGTTGAACGAACCCCGGGCGGACGTGCTCCAACGTGCCGTCTCGTACCGGGGACAGCTGTTGCAGCGCACCTCCTTGCCAAGCAACGGGGCAAAACCAAACGCGGTTTGCAACGCGAGCGAGGCTCCACGTGCGACCCGTACGCGTCCTTGTAGACGGGGCAAAAACCAAACGCGGTTTGCAACGCGAGCGAGGCTCAACGTGCGACCCGTACGCGTCCTTGTAGACGGGGCCAAACCAAGAGCGGTTTGCAACGCGCGCGCGCGGCCCCCTGTGCGACCGCTTGGTTCCGTGCACGAACTCACGGGGACTTGACGTGTCAAAAGGTAATTACGCGTCCAGGTAACTCCTCTCGCCAAACGGGTTTCGGAACGCCTCTTTGTTCCGCGCAGCGCAAGGTCGATTCCACCTTCTCGTCGTCGCGGGGCGAGGAAGAAGATGAACCGTCCTTTCTTCTCCTCGTGTCTTTTCTTCTCCCGTTTCCGGCCACTTCCGTTTCCGGCCACTTCCGTTTCCGGCCACTCCCTCCGAAGGGCTCCTGACCCTCCAACCACAACAACTACACCACAACTTAATATACTACACACGGATAAGCAAAGACCTGAATGGTAATATGTAACACTCCCCCCCTTCAAGAAAGAAAGTTTGAACCCAGCGAAAACTTTCTTTGCCGGCCAATTTGGAGAAACAACCCCGATAACTCAACCCCCAGAGATTTTCAAAGGTAATTCCCTCTGGACAAAGCACCAGCAACGACATTGTCCCTGCCCGTTACATGTTCAATTTCCCGTTGGACTCCTGCCAAGCCAAACTCCATCTCCTGACCCTCTGACTTTGACTGTCAGTTTCTTGTGAATGAAGGTTAAGGGGTTGATCAAAGATCCAAAGTTAAGCAACTCGATAGCACTTTTTCCCGGGAGGCCAAGCCGAATATTCACTACATGGATGCCTTGAGGAACGTGGAGTTCACGGTTAGTCTGTGCAGGAAAGTTCTCTACATGGACGCCTTGAGGAACGTGGAGTTCACGGTTAGTCCGTGCATGAAAGTTCACTACATGGACGCCTTTAGGAACGGCGTTCACGGTTAATTCGTGTAGGAATCTTGGCTCGGCGGCTCCGCCGCCTTCAGTGCTTCAACTTTTCAGAACTTCCCTAATAATTATGGTGGGACCACTTGTCCCTGTAGTCCCATGAATAGCGGTCTCCTTCTCGGCCACTACTTTGACAATCCTTCCTTCGGGAGCTGCTGTAACTCAGGGAGCCTCCATAATAATATTGATTGCGGCCACCACCAAAACTACCGCCCAGTTGTCCTCTCCTGTAGACCTCTCGACGCCTACGAAATGCCTTCCCTACTGTTATGGTCCGACCCTCCAAATCCTTGCCAT
Organism: Myxine glutinosa; assembly: GCF_964187855.1. Classification (NCBI taxonomy): domain Eukaryota; kingdom Metazoa; phylum Chordata; class Myxini; order Myxiniformes; family Myxinidae; genus Myxine; species Myxine glutinosa. Next base: position 78,168,754 of record NC_136264.1, on the reverse strand, counting down.
TCCAATTCTTCTCTGCCTCTCTGGCGTCTTTTGTGCTGGCAAACGTGACAAAGCCGAACCCTCTTGACTGTTGCGTTTCCCAGTCTCTTACCAACCGCACTTCCACCAGCGGCCCATATCTGTTGAAGACAGAGGTCAGAACTTCTTCCTCTGTTTTGAAGTTCAGTCCCCCTACAAATAACTTGGCACTTTTGTCGCCATCCCAAGTTGGTGTGGTGTTATTTTCCCTGCTGGGCTCTTTACCAACCCTCTGGTTACCATAAACTTGACCCCCGGCCAAATCATTCCCGATAACCACCGATACACCCTCTACAGGAAGCGTGGCTTGTAAACCGACGGTGACCGGTCCTGACACCAAATCGGACTCCAACTGGATGACCTGAAGGGGAGCACTAACACCGCCCCCGATCCCCTGTAAACGCACACTATCCCCCGTTGCCGTCTCCTCGGACCATGGCAAAATGCCTTCAAGCATTAAAGATTGATGGGCCCCTGTGTCCCTCAATATCCTAACCGGTCTCCGGTTAGTCGAGGCTCCCTCCAGTGACACAAACCCCTCTGAAATAAATGGTTGGTAACCCTTTTGATGGCGATTTCTTAAGCTAGCCATCGCATTCGGAGTTGTAATAGTCGGACTCCGCTCTGGGTTGTCCCTTTTCATGAGGTAACAACTGGACATCAAGTGTCCAGGTTTCTTGCAAAACGCGCAAGTAGGTCCGGAGGGAAAACTCGGGGTCTGCCTCGGGCCCCCCGAACTATAAGTTTGTCTTGGGCCCGCATCCCTCTGATTTCGAACCGGTGGGGTATCATAGTTGTCCCCATAATCATCTCGAGGCCGCCGCCATGTATGGTCGTTCTCCGCACCTGCTGTTCCCCACCTCCCCTGCGGAGATCTAGGCGAGGAGTTAGTTTCGTGGACCCCTATTCGGTGGGTTAAGGCATAATCATCTGCCATGGTGGCTGCGTCCCACAACTTCGGTACTTTCTTTTCCTGCAGGTACACTTTGATGTCCTCGTGGACACACTGCTGGAATTCCTCCACCAGGATCAAGTCCCGCAATGTTTCGAAGTCTTTCCCGACTCCTTTTGACTCACACCACCGATCAAACATGTTTTCTTTCACTCTGGCAAACTCCACATGGGTCTCACTCTCCCTCTTCCTGGCATTCCTGAATTTTTGCCTGTAAGCTTCCGGAACCAACTCATAGGCTTTGAGGATGTGCTTCTTCAGTACCTCATAATCTGCACATTGGTCCATTGGTAGCGCCGAATAAATTTCCTGAGCTTTCCCCACCAGCACACTTTGCACGAGTATGGTCCATGCCTCCTCCGGCCAGTTTAATTGTCGAGCCACTTTCTCAAAGTGTGGAAAAAATTTTGCGACTTCTTTTTCACTGAACGGTGGAACCAGCCTCACATGTCTGCCCACATCCCAGGTTTTCTGGTTAGGTGTCGACCCCGTCAGCAAGGGTGGTGCCTCTCGCCGTTCTCTCATTAACTCCAGCTCCTTGAATTTGATTTCTTGCTGAAGCTCCATGTCACGTTCCTTTAATTCCCTTTCCGCTTTTCTCTCCTCTGCTTCTGCTTTCCTTTCCTCTGTTTTCATCCTTTCCTGGAGTTCTCGTTCCACTCTCCTTTCCTCTGCTTGTTTCTCTTCTCTCCTCTCTTCTGCTTTCCTTTCTTCTTCTGCTCTTTCCTTTTCTGCTTTCCTTTCTTCTTCTGCTCTTTCCTTTTCTGCTTTCCTTTCTTCTTCTGCTCTTTCCTTTTCTGCTTTCCTTTCTTCTTCTTTTAACCTTTCCTGGAGTTCTCTTTCCACTCTCCTTTCCTCTGCTTGCTTCTCTTCTCTCCTCTCTTCTGCTTTCCTTTCTTCTTCTGCTCTTTCCTTTTCTGCTTTCCTTTCTTCTTCTTTAATCCGTTCCTGGCTCCGTAACTGCAACTCCAGTTTCCGGAGCTCAACGTCTTCTGGTTCTTCGGGTAGCCACTCCCAGGCTAACTCGTCCCATTTTCCTAATCCCACCATAGATTGTATCACCGTGGCCTGCAACTCTGCCTTCCTCAAATTAGTTCGGACCTCCAAGTTAAAATGTTTGGCCAATTTCAAGAGGTCCGACTTTAGCAACGCTCGGAACTGTGCCTCACTCGGTGTTACCCCAAAGTTCTGTGCCACAAACGCCATGGTGCCTATCGTTAACACCTGTTAACCTTCACCCAAGATTTTACCCCAATTTCTCAAAAAAAAAAAATATTACCAATTAATAATTAATTAATAAATTTTAATTAATAAAAATTATTATTTTATTATTTTATACAATTTTAAATCCCGGACGTAGACCCAATTGCGAAACCGCAAATCGTAATTTGGACGAGCCCCCAATTCTGTTACGTGGTCCTCCCGGTAACTACCTGGTCTGGGTGATCCCCCGGACCGTGGGAGGGACCCCGCCAGAAAGATATATGGTTTATTCGCTTTCGTAACGCAATCAATATGAATTCCGGTCAAGAAGAAACCCCACACCAAGGATCCGGAATAATCAATAATATATTCTTTGAGCAATCAACAACCATCAACAATGCACAGTCAATATTACAAAGGTATACTCATCTACACAAACTCTAAGATGGCCATCTTATATATTCCTCACGTGAGCCCCACTCCTGACTCCCTCCGTGGTCAATGTCTCCCACAATGTCTCTCGTCTCCGCACCCGGGCGGTTGAACGAACCCCGGGCGGACGTGCTCCAACGTGCCGTCTCGTACCGGGGACAGCTGTTGCAGCGCACCTCCTTGCCAAGCAACGGGGCAAAACCAAACGCGGTTTGCAACGCGAGCGAGGCTCCACGTGCGACCCGTACGCGTCCTTGTAGACGGGGCAAAAACCAAACGCGGTTTGCAACGCGAGCGAGGCTCAACGTGCGACCCGTACGCGTCCTTGTAGACGGGGCCAAACCAAGAGCGGTTTGCAACGCGCGCGCGCGGCCCCCTGTGCGACCGCTTGGTTCCGTGCACGAACTCACGGGGACTTGACGTGTCAAAAGGTAATTACGCGTCCAGGTAACTCCTCTCGCCAAACGGGTTTCGGAACGCCTCTTTGTTCCGCGCAGCGCAAGGTCGATTCCACCTTCTCGTCGTCGCGGGGCGAGGAAGAAGATGAACCGTCCTTTCTTCTCCTCGTGTCTTTTCTTCTCCCGTTTCCGGCCACTTCCGTTTCCGGCCACTTCCGTTTCCGGCCACTCCCTCCGAAGGGCTCCTGACCCTCCAACCACAACAACTACACCACAACTTAATATACTACACACGGATAAGCAAAGACCTGAATGGTAATATGTAACAGTACATTTTGACATAAAAGACGTGTTTCTTTCGTATTTGATCCCCCTCGTCTTGTGTTTGAGGTCTGGTGCGTGGGATCCCGATTAGGATATTTATTATCGGCGCGCATTTTCCTGTCCTGCCTTTTTCATTTGAATAAACCCTTATGTTATTTTTGTACATATATCTGAACGCAGTTTACCGGGTGTTTAGTTTTAATAGATAAGGCTGCGGGGCTCTCGCCGTTCCCCTTCATTCCGCGCGCTTAAGGGTTTTAGGTGTTGATTTTGGAATCCGCTATTGAGCTTCTGCCCCGGGAGTTAAAGCCTCGTAATCGGCATCCGCAACTCTGGTGTTAATCGGAGTTGCGTGACATTTGGTGTCAGGAGTGGGATTCGAACCCGTCGGACAAACTTTTTTGTCCGCGGCGAGACATCGACAGGGTCGGGCGTACATCGCGCCCGACGTTCGAACGCAAACATTTTTATAGGTGAGGCGGAGAAATTCAATAGTCAATTGGACATACGGAGCACGATATCACGTCTTCGTCAAATTTAAATTGTGTTTCTGGAATTAAAATAAATACGCGTGCGGGAAACAATCTTCCGGAAGGCGGATGTCGGAGATTGAGGAGATGGAGGTACGCAGCGAGGCCTCCGTCAGTGAAGGGAGTGAGCCGGAAATAGGGGAATTAGATTTAGAGGTGAGCCTTGGAACCTCCCCCGTCCTGAGTACCAACGTACCGCCCTCCCCTACCGGGGAGCCGGGAACAATTGGAACAGCCCCGATGCCCGTCCAGATGTGGATGCAAATGATGAGGGAAATGAGAGATAGTATAATAAATGCTCAGAGTGAGAAAAGTGAGCGAGCCAGTCGGGAATTGAATGACAAAATTGGAGGGCTGGAAAACAAAATGAGTAATGAGATGGGAGAAATGAAAAACAAAATGGAGTCCCAGGGGAATGAATGTAGGGAATGAGTGATCGATTGGAGGGAAAAATTTGAAAGAGTGGGGAAAATAATTGATGAATGTACGAATAAATTGAGGGAAGGACGAACGAATGGTGCCGCCGGGGCACAGGAGAAGCCAAAGGTGGCAAAAATTGAATCGGAACGGGGGGAGGGGGGGAAGCTAAATTGGGAATGGGAGAGAGTACGGCCCAGGCAGATGTGCATGTTGCTCACGAGCAGGGAATTGCACCGAGAATTGCAATTGAAGGAAAGGAGGAAGGTAGGGAAGGAAATTCACAGGTAGATGTGTAATGCGCACAGGTGAGCGTGGAATGTGAGAATTGTAACGGGGAATGTTTCCCGCATTCTGACCTGGTTGTTTATCGGGACCGGGTGGATGTCACAACACCCCAACCGGGGGATGAATTTGGAATGGTGCAGCACCAGGGCGGTTGTGCAGTGCAACCAGGGGTAGAGTTATTGGGGGTCCGTGTGGTGGAGCCGGACCATGTATTTATTGATCAAATTCAACTGGTCACGGGGGGCGACTATGCCAATATTTGGGACGCGGGATTGTGGAGCTGTGGTTGGGTAGTCTGGGGGTAAACGTGGTGCTGTGCGTGTCCGACTTGTTTGGACCATGTCTTCTGGAGAAGTCTCCTGGTGGAGCATGGCTGTTTGCTGGACCTTGGTGTTTTCAAGTGTGGGTGGGCACTGGGGGCTGCAGTTGTGTGAACTGGGGGATGAGGGCAGCACAGGTGACGTGATGAGGATGCCACACACTGCGACCGCCTCCCCCAGGGTCGAGGTTTGGAAAATGGAAGTGTTGTTGGCAGAAGGTGCTCACCACATTGGCCAGCTGGGGCTGGTGCAGCCGTGTTCCTCGCAGGGGGGGGCCAAAGGATGGATGGTGGGTCGCACCCTTATGGACACTCATGGGCCATGTTGGCGTTTCGGATGCTCAGCTTGTCCTGATGAACCTTGCACAGTAGAGGGGCAGAGCTGTCATGGCCACATGTAGTAGTTGAGTACAGTTCACTGTTGGAGGCGGATCCACATACCTGTCAGTACAGTAGGGAGAAAAGTGAAATTTCGAGAAATTTGATTGGTCCAATGGGTGAAAATTTGGGATTTTGTAGGGTGGATGGCACTTTGGACCTGACCAACTAGAAAATTTGTGTAGAGGTATGTGTTTTCATGTGGTTGTGACGTTGGAAATGAACTGTGAATGAGTGGTGAAGATTGTGTTTGGAAATGGTTAAATGTGAATATGGGATTTCACAGAAGCAGGCCATGGCAAAAACTTTTTGTAACATCTGTTCATTGAACAATGTGTTGAGAGGACTGAATGGCAGTGGGGTAGAAAATGTTTTTGTGGATTTTGTGGGTGGGGAAGGTGTGCGTGTCCGCAGGTACAGATCAAGCTCTGGAGGAGCGACGACTGTGGCTCCCCTCTGCGGCAATTACCCCTGGCAGCCAGTGGTGTCTAGAAATTGGAGCCCGTCGGTGGTGGGGTCTGTTTGGGCGTCGTAGGGTAAGAGACTCCCTGTGACCCGTGAGGCTGCAAGGACGCAAGAGGCAACGGAGCCTGGTGTATTTGGTTGTCAGGGGCCAAGAGGTAAAGGGATGGGGGGGGCAAAGAAATCGGGTGACTTGTTTGGGACTGCGGGTATCACAGCTTTAAGCGCCCCCACCATCTTACTTGTGCGGTACCTCCCCGTTATTTAATTGAGAGAAACACACACGAAAATAACATCTATGCCATGGTCCTGCAGGGGGGGGGGGGGCGCTGAAATATATGTTGTCATGATTTTGTGTTGTGACGATTTGTGGATGTGTATGAGTGGTTATGGGTTTGTGTTGAGTGAATGTGGACGAAATCCACCGATCCTGTGTGAAGGTTTGTGGTTAAGTTAGGTTTCTGTGTTGTTTGTTTCCTCCCTCCGCAGGAATGACGAATTCTAAATGATTGTAAATGTTTGAAATGCATGGTTGTTTAAGGGGGAAGTATGTTGAGGAACATAAGTAGGTAGCTTCAGCTCACTTCCCACAGCCGCCCTCCTGATTTATTTCATCGGCTAATTAAGTGAGACAGTGAGTGTGAGAAGAGGAAGAAGTTCAAGGAGTGGCAGAAGGCGAAGCGTATGGGGGCAGAAAAGGCAGAGCATTAAAGTTATAAGGCAGCCAAGAAGGCTGCAAAGAAAGAGGTAGCAAAGGTGCAGGAGGCATGTAGGAAAATGTTCGGAGAACGCTTGGATTTGGAAGAGGGTCAGAGAGCGGTATTCAGGATTGCAAAGCAGATAGCGAAAGAGAGGTGTGATGTGATGGGGTTGAGTTGCTTGAAGGATGAAGTGGGACAAATCGTTGTGGACCCAGATGGAATTAAAGGAAGATGGAAGAGATATATGGAAATACTGTTGAATGCAGAGAATGAATGGGATGGCAACATAGAGAGTAAACCAGTTTTAGGACCGGCAGAGAAGATAACCGAGAAGGAATTTGAGGAAGTGATAAAAGCAATGAAGAGTAGAAAAGCGGGAAGGCCGTCGGGAGATGTGGGAGATATGTTGAAGGCAGCGGGAAATTGGGGTGTGAAGAGAATGACAGAGGTCTGCAATCTGGTGGTGAAAGAAGGCCGCATTCCAATGGATTGGGAACTGAGTACCCTTGTCCCTCTTCCACGTGAAGTAGTGACATGGGCATTGAGGAAGTTAGGAGTGGAGGAATGGTTGATCAGAGCAGTGATGGCAATGCACAAAAGAGCGCGCACAGCTGTAAGGATGAAGGACGGGAACAGTGGTGAGTTTGAGGTGAAGGTGGGAGTGCATCAGGGGGTCAGTACTAAGTCCACTACTATTTGTAGCTGTGATGGAGGTGCTGGCTCGGAACGTAAAGGAGGGTTTACCGTGGGAGTTCTTGTATGCAGATGATCTGGTGGTGATTGCAGAAAGTATGGATGGACTGAAGGAGAAGATGAACAAGTGGAAGGAATGTATGGAGACAAAAGGTCTGAAGGTGAATATCGGAAAAACGAACGTGATGGCAAGTGGTAAAGCATGTGGTGAGGTGGAAAGAACTGGGAAGTGGCCATGTGCTGTGTGCAGGAAGGGTGTCGGAGTGAATTCCATTCAATGTACAATGTGCGCTGAGTGGGTTCATCAAAAATGTAGTGGTTTGAGAGGGTCATTAACTAGTGTGGCAGCTACATTCAAGTGTAAGGTGTGCACAGAGGGAGCTGCAGCTGGAGGAAATGTTGAGTTGGATCTTGGAGACGGCGTGAAGCTGGAAGGTGTGAAAACATTTTGTCACCGTGGAGACATGCTGAATGGAGAAGGTGGATTAGACTCGGCAATGGTTGCTTGAGTGAGATGTGCATGGAAGAAGTTTCTGGAACTGAGTGGCGTGCTGATCAGCAGGGGAGTGTCGTTGGAGCTGAAGGGAAAGGTGTATGCTGCATGTGTGAGAAGTGTTATGATTTATTGGAGCGAGACATGGGTAATGAACGTAGAGCAGCAACGAAGGCTGGAAAGGGTGGAAATGCGAATGGTTCGGTGGATGTGTGGAGTATCATTGAGAGAGAGAGGAAGACAAATGATGAATTGCGAAAGATGATGGGAATAGAGCCTGTGATGGATGCTGTGAAGAGAAACAGTTTGAGATGGTTTGGTCATGTGTTGAGGAAGAATGAAAGTGACTGGTTGAGAAGAGTGATGGAAATGAATGTAGAAGGAAGTAGAGGACGGGGAAGACTGAGAAAGACTTGGCTGAAGATGGTCGAAGAAGAAATGCGGGCAAGGGGGTTAACAAGGGGAGGTGCAGAAAATAGGGCAAAATGGAGAAGATGGTCATGGGGACCGCAAGGCTCACCCCCGCTCTAGCAGGGAAATGGCCTCAAAATGCCTGTTGTTGTTGTGTGCAGTAAGTGTTATGACTGCAATGGTAGCGCCTGCAGTGAACCTCGCAGGGACTACGGTTCCGGGGAGGGGGGGGGGAGAGGGCTGTGTTATGAATTGTGGGGTAGGGCGATAAAGAGATTTAGGTAGATCTGCACAGGTATGTGCTCCGATGATCGTGGGTAGTAAGAACCACTTTGATGTGCAGTAAGTCAGGCACCTGTCTTGCCGGAATGTCGGATTAAGGTGTATCTTCGATGAAGGTGTCGGATTAAGGCGTGTCTCTTACACACCATTTTCAAAGCATACACCCTGCCACACACCAAACTCACTCTTGAAACCACTCTTCCTGTGAGAATTCAAGACACGCACACAATCACTTGAGCTCATGAACAGCTGATCCACGATACATCTCCATACTCATTTACAAATGCACCTCCCAATGAATTTTACGGATATGAAATACAGGGAAAACACGAATCAACAGTTACACAGAACCCCAAATATGTGACATGCGAGACACTTCACCTGAAGGTACGCACACAGAATAATACCACTAATACGGTGATTTCAATTGTCACCATGCCAGTTGGCTGGGTGTGGGTACCTCTCTCACCAGCCACGGCTTTTCAGCAAAGGACTTCTGCGACTCACTGGGACTGACACAATCTGTCAATTTCCCGACCCGGATCTCAGTCAACGGAGCATCTTCTCTTCTGGACTTGGTTATAACTAACTTCCCTGAAAATGTCTGCTGCTCTTCTTCTGCTCCAATCGGCTCATCTGATCATGTGCTTGTTAAAGTGGACATCTCTCTGACCATTCTCAGAGAGCCTCCTCAGCGTCGACGAGTCTGGCATTTCACTCAGGCCAACTGGCACGGTCTTCAAGCAGCCATCAATCATCTGGACTGGTCTCCCATCTCTACCACCTCTGACATCAACTCATCCTGGGAATTCTTCCAAAGTAAATTGCTCTCTCTCATGCACAGATTTATCCCATCTCGTCTTCAGTTGTCATACCCTTCCTCCCGTCCATGGTACATGGAATCTTGTGGTGAGGCTGTTGCCCAGAAACAACTTGCCTTCATCTCCTGGAAAGCAAATCCAATGGAAGGAAATCTCATTTCCTTTCACAAAGCCCGAAACAAGTGTATGTCCACCCTCAGGAGAGCCAGGAAAAAAATATCGCTCCGTTCTCAAGACCGAACTCTCTTATCTGTCTCCCTCTTCCAACCTGGTGGCATCTGGTCAAATCTGTTTCTGGTGTTTGTTCCCCCTCCATCCCCTCCCTTACCTCAAACGACTACACAGCTGACTCCGCACGTGAAAAAGCTGAATGCTTCAACTCTGTGTTTGCCTCTAAATCTTGTGTCCCAAACCCATCCCTCTCTGTACCCACCATACCCAGTCGTATCCAGCTGCTCCTGGACTCCGTGTCCTTTCCTCCTGACAAGATGGAAAAGTTTCTGTCAACACTCGACTCTGATTCTGCAACTGGACCTGACGGCATCAGCCCACGGGTCCTAAAATCCTGTTCTTCCGCTCTTTCACTCCCTCTCTCTGTTCTCTTCACCCTCTCTTTTGCTCAAGGTCAACTGCCATCTGCTTGGAAATCAGCCAACATCACCGCTTTGCACAAAAAGGTGCAAAAACAGATCCTAGCAACTACAGACCAATCAGCCTTCTCCCAATTATCAGCAAAGTCATGGAATTCCATCATTGCTTCGGATATGAAATCTTTCCTCTTCTCCAATGGCTTGATCTCTGATCATCAATTTGGTTTCAGACCAGGTCACTCTACTCTGGACATGCTGCTTCTGCTGTCTCAACAATGGATGGAGGTCCTCAATGCCAAACAGGAAATTAGAGCTGTCTCCCTCGACATATCACGTGCCCTCGACATATCACGTGCCCTCGATACGGTCTGGCACCCCGCTCTGCTCACCAAACTCTCCTCCTTTGGTATCCATGGAAATCTCCACGCATGGCTGGCAGACTTCCTCTATAGTCGTAGTCAACGTGTGGCCCTGAATGGGTTTCTCTCATCTCCTCTTCCTGTTCAGGCTGGAGTTCCCCAAGGCAGTGTTCTGGGCCCTGTGCTTTTTCTGGTCTTCATCAATGATCTCTCTGACTCTCTTGAAAATCCTCTCTATCTCTTTGCTGATGACTCCACTCTCTGCCGCTCCATTCCTCATCCCTCAGATCGGCAGTCTGCAGCCTCCTCACTCTCTGCAGACCTGGACAAAATCACAGACTGGGCAAAAAAGTGGAACATGTCTTTCAATCCTGACAAATCTCACACTCTTACGATGTCTCTACGAAAAAACCGACTGGACAACCCTCCCATATACTTTCTGAATAATCCTCTCCAAGAAGTTCTGTCACTCAAGCTTTTGGGTCTCACTATCTGCCATGATCTTTCCTGGGAAAACCACATTTCCAAGCTGGCCTCCAAAGCCAGTCGCCGACTGGGCATCCTCCGTCGTGCGAAGTCCTTCCTTGGCACACCGGAGCTCCATACCACATACAAGGCTTTCATCCGCAGCTCAATGGAGTACTGCTCTCCCCTCTGGGCTGGTGCTCCTGCCTCACACCTAGCTCGTCTTCACGCTGTTGAAACCAAAGCGTTCAGAATCATTGGAATCTCCCGCGATGACGCTATCTCCGAGGGCCTTTCACTTACTCACCGTAGGCAGGTTGGTGGTCTTTCCATCTTCTATCGACTCCTCTCTGGCCTTGCCGCCCCCCCCCCCCCCAGCTCTCTCTGGGCTCTGTCCCGCAAATATTCCTACAGGTCGCACAAGATCTGCCTGCAACCCTCTTATGGTTAAACTGCCAAAATCAAGACTCTCTGCTCACCTTCACTCCTTCATTCCTCTTTTCTCCCACCTCTGGAACAAACTCCCTCACTCTCTTCAATCCCACTCCTCCCTCCAGGTCTTTAAAACGGCTGTTCACCACCATCTCTTATCTTCCCCAATCCAAAACCTTGATCTTTTCTACCCCCGCTAATTTCACCCCAAATCCACTTTTTTGAGGTGACTTTTGACTTCTTTCCTGGAAGTCCTTGGTGTCCTTGCGTTTTATACCTATCCTGCCTCCCCCCAGGCCCTCTCCCTCCCACACATCTCCCGATGTCCCTGCTCTCAAATGTTGTGTTTGTGTGCTTCCTCCCCTTCTCTCCCCATCTTGTCGACCGCTCCCCTTTTTATATACTTTGTTTGCTTGTTTGTTTGATTTGTTTGTTTGATAAATGTTAGCTCTTTCACGAGCCTCGACTCTGTATACAAAAAAAAAATTAAAAAAAATACACGACCAATGTAAACAAATCACAACACCGATTCCAGAACGTGCTGGAAATCAGCAAAGAAAAACAGTCATAAAATAACCAAACAAATTGTCGAGGACTTCGACAAAATAACCAAACAACCAACCGTACCCTACGCGTACTTGCTTGGGCTATAGCCAAAGTCACTGAACCCACAGCCCCTGCCCTTCTGCAGAAGGAGGCTTGTGGCACAGCTCAAAACACTGCCACCAACTGCGGCAAACTATGCTTAACAGCCAGGACCAGCTCACCACTGACCTAACAATCAAACACAAATAAGGGTTTCCACCTGATCAGGGTCCGGCTTCCCTTACCAAGTCACGAGTAGCAGAACACACTTTCTACCACTGCACATTAAACGTACTATACACAAAGAATTAAGTTAAGCACCCCCCCCGTTTTTTTACAACCTCGCACATTACAAGTTTGTTGTCGTCAAAACAGTGTAATATACCCATGATATTGCTATATTTTCTGGAGAAGTGATATTATGGTCACATAAAAACATAACAATCATGCCGTTTTCAATATTTTATTCTGAATAATTTAAGGTGAAATTTTTTGGGAATTTTAGGCATATTTTCACCTCAATTTAAGTATGGAGCTATAGGTCCATCACGGACAGTGTGGATGACGTTTATGTTTTCTAACGTACAGTCATTGTTCTGAGAAGACCTCTAGCGATCTTTGCGTCAATAACGTGTGTAGGACCCACGTGATCGGATCACTGACTCAACCCTACGTCTCATAGACCCTGTAAGCCGTCGTATGCGTTGCTGTGGCAGGTTGTTCCATTCCCGATGTAATGCACGTTCCAATTCATCCAGATTGGCTATTGGAGGGACCATCTTCGCAATTTGTCGTCCCAACATGTCCCAAACGTGCTCGAGGGGGTTCAACCTGCCACAGCAACGCATACGACGGCTTACAGGGTCTATGAGACGTAGGGTTGAGTCAGTGATCCGATCACGTGGGTCCTACACACGTTATTGACGCAAAGATCGCTAGAGGTCTTCTCAGAACAATGACTGTACGTTAGAAAACATAAACGTCATCCACACTGTCCGTGATGGACCTATAGCTCCATACTTAAATTGAGGTGAAAATATGCCTAAAATTCCCAAAAAATTTCACCTTAAATTATTCAGAATAAAATATTGAAAACGGCATGATTGTTATGTTTTTATGTGACCATAATATCACTTCTCCAGAAAATATAGCAATATCATGGGTATATTACACTGTTTTGACGACAACAAACTTGTAATGTGCGAGGTTGTAAAAACACGGGGGGGGGGGGGGGGTGCTTAACTTAATTCTTTGTGTATATTATGAATTTTGGGGTAGGGGGTATATATATTTAGGTAGATCTGCAGAGGTAGGTGCTCCGATAATCGTGGGTGGCAAGATCCACTTCGATGCACCGTAAGTCAGGGATCTCTCGAGCGCAAATGTCGGATTAAAGTGTATCTTTGTCCCCATTTTGAGGAATGGGGAATGTTAAGTAGTTATAGGGATTATGTTAATTATCTTGCACATCGTTCCCTCTGTGTTCATTCCTTTGTCCCATATGGCAACGCACATAGACACAAGTTAGGAATGCCACCATTAAAAGCACCACACATAGCAAATAATAATAATGAAACCCTAACCGGAACCCAGATGACGCACTTGGGCTGACAACCCTGACTTGGCAAACACACATTTGACAGGCAGGACGAAGGCCGCCAATTGGAAAAGAAGGGAAGGACTGGTGATTGGCCAGGGGAGGGGCAAGAAGCTTCCCTGGGATTGGTGGAAGGAAGGGAGCAAGAAGCAACAGACTGATTGGCCACCGACCGATGACGTGAGGAGGAAAGTGCGAAGTGCTCGGCCAATGGTAAAGGACCACAGGGGAGGAAGATTCGAGAGGTCGAGAGGTGATGGACTGATTGGTAGGGAGGGGCGGTGACGTCAGACGACGGGCGACAAAATGACTCACGAGCCGGCATTTTCTCTCTCTCATTGGATGCCATAGCGGATGGTCATGGACCCCTTCCTCCGTTTTCGCTCTGTTGGCCTTCTCGTTCTCTTCTCTTTCTTGCTCGTTGTTGGATCCTTGGGTGCCTAGACCTCGTTTGCTCCTGCCCTCACGTTTCCTCTGCTCCAACCTCTTTTTCTCACGCCTTCCTTCGCCCTCGGCCCTCTCTCCATTTTAAACTGAGCGTTGGGTGCATCGCAGTTCCGTGCCGAGTCTGCGGGGACATTGCATGGCTGAGGGGGTGGGTTGCAAGCCCCCTCGCTCGCTTCGAGCGGGATGGCCGGTGAGGCCTTGCAGTGCACGAACGAGGCGGATTGAGGCCTACTTCCCGCCAACACTGGAGTGCGTGCTCGGACTGGACAATCGCTGCCGAGGCGCCAATCGAGCTAAGTGCACAACAATGTATACATTTGCTTTCCTTCCATTTAAATTCCCATTTGTTTGTGTTCAAGTCTGGTGTGGGGACGTCCCAATTTCGGATATTTACTTGCATCGTCGCGTTTATCTTGTCCCGGCATTCCGTTGTAAATAAACCCTTTTATTATTTTCCCTGTTATTCTAAATTCGTTTTTGTGAGTTTAATTTCCTGCAGGTTTGAAGACTGCTTGGGAATCGTGTCAGGTAAAGCTCCTGCTTCTTCTTCCCCTCCCTTCCTCTGCGCATATATCGTGAAGTCCGCATTCGATCTTCGCCTTCATTAAAGCTCAATTGGTCATCCGTAGTGTGCTCTGTGTTAATAGACGTCCACACGACAATACAGCCGCAATTTAAACCTGCGGTAAATTTTACACATAAACGCAAATACAGGCAAACAAATTACAACACCCAATTAACATAATAAACGCGAATTAGAAATCTGTCAATCATCTTCTGAAAAGGTTGGACAATTTAATTATTGAGTCCATCAATCACTTCAAGTCTAAATTAATTCCACAACAACATTTATAATGGACGGTGGTTCATCGAGGTTAATGTCTGCCAAAAAGGGTAGTTTTACTTTTCTTGAAATCCAAACTGTCATGAAAATATCGATCCTACGATTATTTGATACCTTCGAAGCGTATTTATAACTTCAGGGTCGTTTGCGTTTGTTGTTTATTTTGACAAAGTTCTGCAGTTGTGTTCAGAATGAAATCGTTGTAAATTACTGCCAAACTTAAACCTCATTTGACAAGATTCTGTTTCTTTGAGAGAAAGCGAAGTAGTGAGGTACCTTATTAACAAAAATGCCAAGGACCGTTACATTGTGAACAAAAGCACAATTTTTTTTTTAACCAAAGCTTTGCCAATGTATCAGGATCAAAAAGAGGGCAAGCGCCAAAAAATCTGATGACAGGAAGTGTATTTAATGACGTCGTATTGACGTCACAATAGACAAGATATTAGAGCAAATTAATGTATAAAATAAGGTTGTGAAGTACTGTGCAGAGATTTTGTCATTAATTTAATATTTCAAGAAACAGGTAATTGACGTATAAGCATTTTTAAGCTGACTAACTATGTTGCAGTGATGTCATTACTCAAATGGGTAAACAAAAAAACAACCCCGAAAAACAAAAAAAACAAATGAAAACAAAACATAACATTTAGGGGATAAATGCAGGGGTGCCCGGTCTCAAATGTGATTTAAGGCCATGTTCAAACAATACATTCCCTGGAATATAAGCGATCTTAGTCTGTCTATTCAAATTTAGCATTTTTCACTATCTTATCGTGGGCTCATTTTCCGTACGGCACGTATCTTAGTCTTCAATTCGTTGCCAGTCACCGTGATCACACAAGTAGTAATTCACAGAAAAAGCAAAGAGGACCAAAAGTTTACGACAGGTATGGTAAGACATAAGGATGCAAAAAAAAACACCCAAATAGTTGGTTCTTTCTGAGCCGATCAATTTGGGTGTTGTGAGTCCACCGTGCAACGATATTTTCACTATGGCACCCCACTAAAGGGATCGGAAGAGCGAGTGCAGTTGCACATTGTCAAAGCGCAAGGACAACGTGCGCATGCGCAGCAAGAGGTGAAAAGGTAAAGAGCACAAGCGCGGACGTGGTAGAAATCAATCAAGGAAGCACCATTCACCTTCGAGAAAATAATGAAGCGTATGAGGCAAAGTGCAAAGGGAAGAACAAATAGTCACATCGAGCTATCCACCAATATGAAGCCTCAGTACCACCACCATCCAAACCGAGACACGAACGTTTGTCGTTTTGCTCAATTGGTTTTCGAATCAAACGTTGGTGTTATGTCTGGACGTGGTAAAGGTGGAAAGGGTCTCGGTAAAGGAGGTGCTAAACGTCATCGCAAGGTACTGCGTGATAACATCCAGGGAATCACAAAGCCTGCTATTCGTCGCCTTGCTCGTCGTGGTGAGGTAAAGCGCATCTCGGGTCTCATCTACGAGGAAACCCGTGGAGTTCTCAAGGTGTTCCTGGAAAATGTTATCCGCGATGCCGTTACCTACACGGAGCACGCCAAGCGCAAGACCGTTACTGCCATGGATGTGGTGTACGCTTTGAAGCGCCAGGGCCGCACACTCTACGGTTTCGGTGGTTAAACATTTTGGTGGTGATGTTCATCAACAGCTACAACAACAAAATGGCTCTCTTCAGAGCCACCACCTCGTTCCTGAAAGAGCTTCAGGCGTCTTGAACTTTGTATCATGTATTCTGTGGCACCAGAAATGCAATTGAGACAGCTGTTTATTACTTTGATTTTCACGGGGTGAAACGGTCAGATATTGAAGTCTGAAAGATTTATTAGAGGCTTAAAAGTCACTAACTCCCAGGAGTTACGCGAATCCACCTTAGTTGGACTTATTGAAATCTGTTAATCCGTTCTCAAGTTATATCACGACAGACAAACAGACACGGATCCTTTTATAATATCGATAGGAGCAGGTTGGACAAACGTTGGTCCTCTCATCAAATTTGATCCTGACTCCCCAACATACATACCCACCTCACAATCAATTATGTCCCAAGTCATGACAAATACCAACCCGATCCACGCAATAATAGGAAGTTTTAACAGGACTACTCTTTACTTCAGTATAATGCTGATGATTACCTGTTCTACACATTAATATGAACCACATTTCTAGTTAAAGATAACATCAAGTGGTTCTTTCACCAAGGAAGGACACGAGAAGCAAAAGTCGCACTCCATTAAAGAAACATTGAGTGGCTCTGAAAAGAGCCGTTTGGGGATGAACTAGAGAAACGAGTCCGAGCTCACTTGGAGCTGGTGTACTTGGTCACGGCCTTTGTACCTTCGGACACGGCGTGCTTGGCCAACTCCCCGGGAAGGAGCAGACGCACTGCCGTCTGGATCTCCCGCGATGTGATGGTGGAGCGCTTGTTGTAATGCGCCAGACGAGATGCTTCGGATGCGATGCGCTCAAAGATGTCGTTAACGAAGGAATTCATGATGCTCATCGCTTTGGAAGAAACACCCGTATCGGGGTGAACTTGTTTCAGCACCTTGTAGATGTAAATGGCGTAGCTTTCCTTTCTGCGATGACGCCGTTTACCGGGGCCCTTTCGAGTCGCTTTAGAAACGGCTTTCTTCGAACCCTTCTTTGCTGCTTCTTGCTTAGGATGATCCGCAGGCATGACGAGTAGCTCGTTAGACAACCAATATCTGAAGCTACGGAGAAAGAGTAAGAATACGTGTGTGAGCGATTCCCTCTTATAAAGGGTTCATATGCAAATATATGGATCACAGAGGGTTTCAGACGGAGAACACAATCTAATGCTCAGTCATTGGATGGATGAAAAGTGGGCGTGTATCATTCTTGATCCGAATTCCACCTCAAAATAACCCAATTCCCCAACCAATCGGCATTGACCTGACAAACAGTGAAGGTTCTCTGATTCTGTATTCCCCTCCACAAATCATGTCAGGACGTGGTAAAGGTGGTGGAAAGGTTCGTGCTAATGTTACGTATTACCTCCCCAAACCCTGATTACGGTGAACCTCAGCCTGGAGTGGGAACACAGCAGACAAATTTGTTATTTTGAGTGTTCTAATAAACCATAATAAAACCACACCAATGCGATTGCAGAACAAACAAGTAATTGTATAAAGAACTCACATGCACAATAATGACACTATGAAAGAGAGTACAATGAAAATGTCACTTGCATGAACTGAACAATACATATGATGGTACCATCATTCCCCAATGCTCTCAAAGCAATAAACTCACGATACACCAAACGTGAGTGGAATGTAAGATGTAACATTCCCCAAAGTCCATGCACGAAACCCAACGCAGTGAAGGTCGAAATCGCACAGAATGGCAAAACAACAGGCAGGTATTAGCGCGGCTGCGGGTGAGGAGTGACGTGGTGAGAGGTCGATATGGGAACTGAGCCGATAGGAAAACCAACGTCAATCAACACGATGAGGTCGAGATGGAAATCCCAACGGCAAAACAAGATGCACCAAGCGGACAGCCTCTTCAAGTACAAAATGGCAGCTCGTCCTGCAATGGAGGCGCTTGCTTTCCGTTACTTTTTTTTTCTTTTACATAACATCATCACGTTACATTTTTTCACATTTCATCATCACATTACATCACATTACATCTTTTGCTTGAATCAAACGTTGGTGTCATGTCTGGACGTGGTAAAGGTGGAAAAAGTCTCGGCAAAGGAGGTGATAACATCCAGGGAATCACAAAGCCTGCTATTCGTCACCTTGCTCGTCGTCGTGGGGTAAAGCGCATCTCGGGTCTCATCTACGAGGAAACCCGTGGAGTTCTCAAGGTGTTCCTGGAAAATGTTATCCGCGATGCTGTTACCTACACGGAGCACACCAAGCGAAAGACCGTTACTGCCATGGATGTGGTGTCCGCTTTAAAGCGCCAGGGCCGCACACTCTACGGTTTCGGTCCTTCAACATTTTGGTGGTGGTGTTCATCAAAAGCTACAACAACAAAACGGCTCTTTTCAGAGCCACAAACTCGTTCATGAATGACCTTCAGGCGTCTTGAACTCTGCTTTATGTATTCTTTAATAGAGGATAGTTGATCTTGTGCTTTATTCATACAATAAATTAAGAGCCACAAGTGTGAGAAACTCGACTGTACAATATAAATTTGCATTATTTGCAAATAATGTTCAGTTCCACCAATCTCAAAAAAATTCATATCACGAAGTTCCCCTTGCCAAAAGACCCAATTCTGAAATCGATTAATGAATGATTTTTTTTGTCTTACGGGACAAACACATTTATTTGGCAAAGATTTGCCTTTTGCTTATTTTATTTCAGGGAAATGCTGAACAGGCCCAAACGAGCTCAGGATAGATATTGATGGGAGAAACGAGAAAGGGAGGGCGGACGAAGCTTTCCTTCGCCGAGCGGATCACATTGGGCTCGGATTTCAGCCAATGGAGAGGGGAGAATGGGGTTTCGACCAATGGATAGAGAGTGAGGCGGGGCTTAATTTTTCAGCGAATTGGAAAGGTTTTGAGGTCGCCAATAGTAAATGAGAGCCAATAGCAAACGTGCAAATCGTGACAGCCAATAGCAAACTGGCAAATCGTGGCAACCAAGAGCAAACGTAAATATCCTGGCAGCCAATAGCAAACGTGCAAATCGTGACAGCCAATAGCAAACTGGCAAATCGTGGCAACCAAGAGCAAACGTAAATATCCTGGCAGCCAATAGCAAATGTGCAAATTTTGGCAGCCAATAGGAACGACACAAGCATCCCCCGACATAAATAAAAGCGCAAAGTGCTGTTTTCATTTCATTTGCTGGCGTTTGGTGAAAAAGTTGTTTTTCAATTTTGCGTTATTGTCACGATGGCTCGTACAAAGCAGACCGCCCGTAAATCGACTGGTGGAAAAGCTCCCCGAAAGCAGTTGGCGACAAAGGCGGCACGGAAAAGTGCTCCAGCCACCGGTGGCGTGAAAAAGCCGCATCGTTACCGTCCAGGAACTGTGGCGCTGCGCGAGATCCGGCGCTACCAAAAGTCCACGGAGCTGCTCATTCGCAAGCTGCCGTTTCAGCGCCTCGTCCGTGAAATCGCACAGGATTTCAAGACCGATTTGCGATTCCAGAGCTCCGCAGTGATGGCGCTGCAGGAGGCGAGCGAGGCCTACCTCGTTGGTCTGTTTGAGGACACTAATTTGTGCGCGATTCACGCCAAACGTGTCACCATCATGCCCAAGGATATCCAGCTGGCACGACGTATCCGCGGGGAGCGAGCTTAACCGGCTCGTCCAAGGTCTTGTGCACAGCTTCCGTACCACACCACCCAACGGCTCTTTTCAGAGCCACAACACCTTTCTTGAAAGTGTAATCGACCTTTCACCGAAGTCGCCACCTATCACTACCTTTTGTGTGTATTCAGGTCGGAGGGAAATACGTTTTGTGATTCCCTTTTTTTGAAGACGTTGACGGAAACGTTGAATAAGACGGTGGAGGTTGGCTGTCTTCAGGGGATGGCGTTTCACAATGTTTCAATGAAACCTGCACAGGATTGACCATTATTGTTGGGGACCATGTGTAATGTCACTTGTAAGGTGATTCATGTTAAAATACACTTTTTTATTTTAACCGCAAAATAGCATTATTTGACCCGTTCATCTTAAACCCAAAATAATAATATAAGCCCTGCTATCAACATTGCATTTCTGGTGCCAAAGAATAGATAATACAAAGTTAAAGTCGCCTGAAGCTCCTTCATGAACACGTTGGTGGTTCTGAAAAGAGCCGTTTTGTTGTTGTAGCTGTTGAACACCACCAAAATGTTTAACTACCGAAACCGTAGAGCGTACGGCCCTGGCGCTTCAAAGCGTACACCACATCCATGGCAGTAACGGTCTTGCGCTTAGCGTGCTCCGTGTAGGTAACAGCATCGCGGATCACATTTTACAGGAACACCTTGAGAACTCCACGGGTTTCCTCGTAGATGAGACCCGAGATTCGCTTTACCCCACCACGACGAGCAAGGCGACGAATAGCAGGCTTTGTGATTCCCTGGATGTTATGACGCAGTACCTTGCGATAACGTTTCGCACCTCCTTTACCGAGACCCTTTCTACCTTTACCACGTCCAGACATGACAGCAGTTGAATCCAAAGGTGAATAAACGAAACGAGCATTCATGTGTATTTTTGGTATTGATACCGAGGCTTTCTATTGGTGGGAACTCGATATTACCATTTGCGACAGGTGATGGACTGCAGGTGATGCATTTGAGCAGTCCATTGTGAATGAGACATCGCAACAGTTTCGTTTGCAAGGCGGAGATGGAATCGGCACATCACACGAAGCACGCACGATACAAGCTCGATGTCTGTGACGTTCGGATTAAAAAGAAAACCTTCAAAGCATTGATTCGAGCCGTGTGCTGTTTATGATCGAGTATTTTCACTCTCATGCTGGTCCATGCTCAGGTGGCCTCAACATGAGCCTCAGAAAAGCTAATTTTTCCTCTTGTTTGCTTGACTGTTTTGCAAAGATGGCTACAGACAGGTGCACATTTCACAATGAAAATTTTAACGTTTAAGTTAGGTCCAAGAATAGATTTACCTCGTGAAAAACTGAGCCTGAGTCACGAAGCTCCTTGGGAGAAGCCCGAGAACGTATCCGATTGAGTAAGCAATGTTGTGTCAAAGCAGCTCTTCCATCTGCAGTGTCGGCCCGTGGAAGATGATCGATGGTGAAAAGTGCAGAGGATTGAAAATGTGCTTCTCGCCTTTTACCAGCATGTGTCGGTACCTGAAAATGCTGTGCGCATTACGCATGGATGTATCATTTACGTTAATTATTCAGCTCAAAGTGAAGCGAGAAACAAACGGAAACAAAAGAACACCTCTGAGCGTTTCCGAACGCCGACGTTGATTTCTACCACGTCCGCTTCTCCCGTCACGATGACAGAGGCGGCGAGGCGAGACGCGTTGTTTGTACAATATTGCATTTGTTTTTGGATTCTCGTCTTCCTTCTCACTCTTTTCGGTGTGAAATGGCGGACTGTTCCTCTTCCGACAGCACTTTCGACCTCGTTTCTTAAACGAGACAATAATAAAACTGGCGCTTCCAGAACCTAAAAACATCCCCTTGTGTGTGAATGCAAATCTGTCAGAATTAATTTTTGTTCAGAACTTTAACAGTTAATAAAGAATGGAAAATGCCAATGCAGAGGTACCTTTTGTGACCCAAAGCATCATTTTTTTTTTATAAGTCATTGTGAGTCTCAACCCCCCCCCCCCCCCCCTACCTCTTCTGTAACCACTTTTGCTTTGCTCATTGCTTTGTTCGTTTTCTGTTCCACCCCAACCCTCCCCTTCTTGCTCTTTCACTGTTTGTTTGCAGCTTGTTCACCCAATTGTCGTCTCCCCTTGAATCCACTCACGCTTTTATATCAAGCTATCCTGCTACTCTCTATCGTCAAAATACGCTAAAATCTACGCCACAAGACGGACAATGATTGGGGTTTCTGCAATGACAAGATGTATGTGCAGTAAATATGCAAAGTCATAATTATTAGACGTTCTGCATGTGCTTTTGAAGTGGAAAAGAAACAAGTACCGTGAAAAGTTTTTCAACACACAGCAGAGTTTTGTGTAAAACACGGATCGTGTATCGTTGAAACTGCTTTCGGAAAGGCTTGAGTGGCTCTGAAAAGAGCCGTTGTGGGAGAGCTGAAGAACTCGTGTGAGGCGGAGCCGTTTACTTGCCCTGGCTTTTCTTGGGGAGCAGCACGGCCTGGATGTTCGGCAGTACACCACCTTGCGCGATCGTCACCCCGCCCAGCAGTTTGTTCAGCTCCTCATCGTTGCGGATGGCGAGCTGCAAATGACGCGGGATGATGCGCGATTTCTTGTTATCTCGTGCAGCGTTCCCGGCGAGCTCCAGGATCTCTGCAGACAAGTACTCAAGCACAGCCGCCAGATAGACGGGAGCACCGGCACCGATACGCTCGGCGTAGTTGCCTTTGCGAAGATGTCTGTGGACACGACCCACGGGAAACTGCAGCCCAGCACGGGAAGAACGAGTTTTAGCCTTAGCACGAGCTTTTCCACTGCCTTTACCACGTCCCGACATGATTCGCAGAGACTAACAGATTTCTAAGTGATCTAATAGTGACAATGTCATGATGCGAATTGAGTTCTTTTAAGGGTGAAGTCGAATGAAGAATCACACACGCCCACCTTTTATCCATCCAATGGCTGAACATGAAGTTGTTTGGAACTCCGCCTCCAAACTCTCTGTGATCCAAATATTTGCATATGATACCCTTTGGAACACAAAATCCTTTGCACTTTGCACTTTTCACTTTGCACTTTTCACTTTGCACTTTGCACTTTGCACCCATTTTACAACCAGAAATGGTTCACAGGTTTCTTTTCAAGTTCCTTTCGATTTCGGCTTCAGTAGTTAAGTTGCACACGCAATGCGAAATAACGAGGTTGAGCAATTGCTTTATTGACAAACAAGTTATTTAAATTGAATGTTACATTTTTTAATTTGAATCCGAAGGCAAGTTTGCCGTTTTACCCGATACTGGCTCTGAATGCGGCCCAATCGCACATGCACAGAGAGGAGTGAGAGGATAATTTTACTCTGTCTGCCTGCCTGGCAATCAAACAAAATTGAAAATCATTCCAGCTATTAAACTTGCTGTTTCAAACATCCGTTTTCACCAGATTTGTTTTCATTTCGTGCGGAGCGCCTCGAGGGACCTCTAAAAAATTAAATACAAGGTGAGTGGACCCGCAGCTACGTAGTCCCTAAAGAGAACAGTCGAATTGTTCACAAATTTCAACACGGCACAAAAACAGCAACCACAAAAAACAGCAACAACCACAATGAGTTACGTTTAAATGGTGTTCGATAAAAGTGAAAATCCAGCAAGAAATCAGCGAAATGTGCAGATTCGATCGAGCAAAATGTCAGAATTTCACTTGCAAAGCTGCAGTTCAACATGGCAGAGTTACAAACACAATGTTTGAATCGACGTTGTTTTTTTATAAGTATACATTTTTAGGTATAAGTACATAACTTAAAAAGTGATCGTTTTGGTGGTGTTTTGCGGTCTTGGAGCGATAAACAGCATGCCTAATAAATTTGATGCAATGTAATCTAACGTGAAATAAAAACCAAAGGGAAATATAAATGGGCACTAATAAATGTTAAGGGTTGTGTAATAATTGTGGGTTTTAAAAGAAGATTGTGGTGGAGTTAAGCAAGGTGGAAGTTTAGTCTTGGCGCGCGATTCAAAGTAGCTTTTGGCGCGATATGCTAATGAGCCAGCGCACGTGTTGCACATCGCACACCACGGAGCCCGTACGCAGTGCACAATTACCCCAAGGTAATGGGGAGAAAAAGGGGTAAACCTCCCTAACCCTCACCAACGCATTCCAGCACAATCAACCTACGACACAAAGGGATGTGACTACTCTGGTCTTATACTATTAGTATAACTAACGACGTGACCTGTATGTTGGTTTAAATTGCCTTCGGAGTCGGTTCCTCGAACCCCAACATAATACACATATTGTAATAATATTGCAAACACACATGAATTATAGAATTTTAACAGTTCGATGTTAAAGTGATGGCGTGGAGGAAGGAGCGGACGTGGTAGAAATCAACGTCGGCGCTCGGAAAACTATGGAGGTGTTCCTCGCATCCGTTTGTATTTCTCACATCACTTTCAGCTCCGTTATTCACATGAACGATAACTCCTTGCATATTGCGCACGGCGAGAAACACATTTTGTTTCTCTACATATTTCACCATATTCACACGGGTCGACATTGCAGAGGTAGGAGCTTCTTTGGCAGAACATTGCTTACTCGGACACGTTCTCGGGCTTCGCCCAAGGTGCTTCTTCACTCAGGCTCTATTTTTCACGAGTAAAATCTCTACTTGGAAATGACCTCAACGATAAAAAGTTAATGGTGAACTGTGCATCTGTCTGCAGCCGCATTTGCCACTCAGGCAAGAAAAGAGGAAAAACACGGCTTTTCCAAGACTCGTGTAGAAGTCAATTTTCCATGAAACAGCTTGAGTGTGAAAATACTTGTTTACCAACAGGTACTTACTAATAAGGTTAATAATAAGCAATGCTTACAAGGTTTTTTATCCAAACTTGAAACGTCACAATCGTCGAGCTTGCATCGTGTGATGTATCGTTTGCATCTAGATCTTGTAAACAAAACTGTTCGATACCTCTGCACGTGAACTGCTTAAATTCATCGCCTGCCGTTCAAAGTCGTAAAGGACTCGTTCATGAAGGAGCTTCAGACGACTTGTACTTTGCTTTGCATTTTCTTCAATGGAGGACGTTTGATCTTGTGCTTTATTCATCCAATAAATTAAGAGCCGCAAGTGTGAGAAACTCGACTGTGCAATATAAATTTGCATTATTTGCAAATAATGCACAGTTCCAGGAACATCACAAAAATGCATAATTTACAAAGAACAAGTTACTGCAAAATCATAAAAATGTTGTACATATTTACAAAGAACGTGGTTCCTGCATCATATCAAATATTTGTATTGCCATCCATCCTTGCCAAAAGACCCAATTCTGAAATCGATTAACGAGTGAATTTTTTGTCTTTCGGGACAAACACAATTATTTGGCAAAGATTTGCCTTTTGCTTCTTTCAGTTCAGGGAAGCGCTGAACAGGCCCAAGCGAGCTCAGGATAGATATTGGTGGGAGAAACGAGCAAGGGAGGGCGGACGGAGCTTTCCTTCCCGGAGCGGATCACATCGGGCTCGGATTTCAACCAATGGAGAGGGGAGAATGGGGTTTCAACCAATGGATAGAGAGTGAGGCGGGGCTTGATTCTTCATGAATGCGAGAGATTTTCCGATCGCCAATAGTAAATGGTAGCCAATAGCAAACGTGCATATCGTTGCAGCCAATAGCAAACGTGCAAATCGTGCCAGCCAATAGCAAACGTGCATATCGTGGCAGCCAATAGCAAACGTGTAAATCGTGCCAGCCAATAGCAAACGTGCAAATCGTGGCAGCAAATAGCAAACGTGCAAATCGTTGCAGCCAATAGCAAACGTGCAAATCGTGGCAGCCAATAGCAAACGTGCAAATCGTGCCAGCCAATAGCAAACGTACAAATCGTGGCAGCCAATAGCAAACGTGTAAATCGTGCCAGCCAATAGCAAACGTGCATATCGTGGCAGCCAATAGCAAACGTGTAAATCGTGCCAGCCAATAGCAAACGTGCAAATCGTGGCAGCAAATAGCAAACGTGCAAATCGTTGCAGCCAATAGCAAACGTGCAAATCGTGGCAGCCAATAGCAAACGTGCAAATCGTGCCAGCCAATAGCAAACGTACAAATCGTTGCAGCCAATAGCAAACGTGTAAATCGTGCCAGCCAATAGCAAACGTGCAAATCGTGCCAGCCAATAGCAAACGTACAAATCGTGGCAGCCAATAGCGAACGTGCAAAGCGTGGCAGCCAATAGCAAACACCGGAAGCGTCTCAGCGAAAAACAAGCTCTGGCCGCGTATTTCTCATCCTGTTTCATTCGCTGTTGTTTTGTTTTGTGTTGATCTTTGCCGGTCACGATGGCTCGTACGAAGCAAACCGCCCGTAAATCGACAGGTGGAAAAGCTGCTCGAAAGCGAAAGCAATACTTATTGTTGACAACATTGCATGTTTCGTCACGTGACTTGCCATTCATTGGTCATTGAACCTCGTGGTCCTGTTTATAAAGCTTTCACAAACCACTTCATGAAATACTGTATCTAAAGGTTATATCTATTATGTCTGCACGTAGGATGCACACGTTGTTGTTTGCAGTGTCCCAGCCCCACCAGTGATTTTATGAACCATCGGATCAGCTCCTTTCAAGTGAACGAGGTGGTGGCTCTGAAAAGAGCCGTTGTGGGTTTTGGGCGAGTGAGACGAGGAGGAACAAGAGAAACTTCACCTCGACTCTCTCGTCTTCCCTTCCTCTCACTTCTTTTTGAGCGTCGCCTTCTTGTTCTTCAACCCCTTGGTTGCAAGCTTGGCCTTTGGTTTCGTCGTCTTGGTCTTTCCCTTGGTCTTAGGCAGAACCTTCTTCACGTTTTTCTTCACCTTTGCAGGCGACTTACTGAATCGCTTCGAAGAGGCGGCGATAGATCTTTTCGGTTTCTTGGGAGAAACCTTCCGCACCACCTTCTTCACTGCTGGCTTTTTGGTCGCTTTCTTGGCCGCTTTAGACTTGATTGTGGTCTTCACAACTTTTCTGGGACTGGTGCTCTTCTTCACTTTGGCACTCTTCTCCTTGTTGAGTTTGAAAGAGCCGGCAGCGCCCGTTCCCTTGGTCTGCACAAAATTTCCACTTGCAACGAGCCTCTTCACAGCCGAATTGATACGAACGGAATTCCGTTGGAGATTGTAGCCATCTGCCCTCAGGGCCTTTTTCAAGGCGACAAGCGACGTACCATTTCGCTCCTTGCTCGATCCCACCACCTTGATGATCTTTTCCGAAAGGGTGCCGTCAGTCTTCTTCGGGGTCTTGGAAGCCCCAGGTTTATTCTTCCCTCGCTTGACAGACGGGGCCGAAGTTGAAAGTTCTGCTGAAACAGGTACAGACTCCGACATTTCGCAGTTCGCACCAACAAGAGTATGACAGGTAACACAAAGTTCCAAAACGAAGTACAGTGTTGCACAAATAAAGCGTCCCTTCGCCACGTCGCCTGTTATATTGACGGCGTGAAGAAGCGGACGTGATAGAAATCAAGGTCAGTGTTCGGAGTCGTTCACCATTTCCGTTTGTGTTTCCTGCGTCACTTTGAGCTTTGTTATTCACATGAACGATAACTCCATGCGCAATGCGAACAGTTGTTTCAGGTACGAGAACATCCCAGCAAACGGAGAGAAGCATCTTTTCAAATATCTGGACCTTTCGCCGCATTCCACGGCCCGACACGGCAGATGGACGATCTGCTTTGACAGAACATTGCTAACTCGAACACGTTCTCGGGCTTCACCCAATGGGTTTCTGTGCTCAGAATAAGATTTTCACGAGCAAAATATTTTCTTTGACCCGACATAAACCTCACAGAGTTAATGGTGAAATGTGCACCTGTCTGCAGCCACCTTTGCAAGGCAATGAAACAAACAAGAAAAAACTCCTTTTTGGAGGTTCGTGTCGAGGTCATCTTAGCATGGACCATCACAAATGTGAAGATACTTGGTTAGCACTTACCAGCAGCACACAGGTGTAAGCAATGGTTGGAAGGTTTTTTTTTTTTTAATCCAAACGTGAATAAAATCGTCGACCCGATTCTTGTGTCGTGCTTCGTGTGATGTTCTGTTTGCATCCAGGTTTTGTAAACGAACCTGTTGTGATATCTCATTTACATTTACTTGACTGGTTCAATCAATCCCCTGTCGTCCCAGAGAGGCGCAAGGTCTTCCATGCAGCATCTTCAAGTTCAAGGATCTTTCACGCGTTAAAGTAAAGCTTCGTAATAATAGCGAAAGGTTTACTGGTTGAACTGTTTTCTGGTTGAACGTCACGATAATTTATTGTTTCAACCTTAATGAAATGACATTGATAATGGACGTTGGTTCATCGAGGTTAATGTCCGCCAAAAAGGGCAGTTTTACTTTTGTTGAAATCCAAACTGTCATGAAAATATCGATCTATCGAAATATCGTTGCTATCTTCATAAAAAAAACTCTCTTCCTCACTCGCCCTGCACTGCCCTCTCTCCACCTCACCCCCAGGAATACCTTTGGCTACGGCTTCCCCTTCGCTCCCACCTTTTGTTCATATGTGTGTTGTCCCGTCCACCAAACAGTGATAACTCCATCTACATCTCGCTGTCTGATAATATGGACCAACTTCTATCTACCCATCACAACTCTCTCTTCCTCACATATGGTGATTTCAATTGTCACCATGCCAGTTGGCTGGGTGTGGGTACCTCTCTCACCAGCCATGGCTCTTCAGCAAAGGACTTCTGCGACTCACTGGGACTGACACAATCTGTCAATTTCCCGACCCGGATCTCAGTCAACGGAGCATCTTCTCTTCTGGACTTGGTTATGACTAACTTCCCTGAAAATGTCTGCTGCTCTTCTTCTGCTCCAATCGGCTCATCTGATCATGTGCTTGTTAAAGTGGACATCTCTCTGACCATTCTCAGAGAGCCTCCTCAGCGTCGACGAGTCTGACATTTCACTCAGGCCAACTGGCACGGTCTTCAAGCAGCCATCAATCATCTGGACTGGTCTCCCATCTCTACCGACTCTGACATCAACTCATCCTGGGAATTCTTCCAAGGTAAATTGCTATCTCATGCACAGATTTATCCCATCTCGTCTTCAGTTGTCATACCCTTCCTCCCGTCCATGGTACACGGAATCTTGTGGTGAGGCTATAACCCAGAAACAACTTGCTTTCGTCTCCTGGAAAGCAAATCCAACGGAAGGAAATCTCATTTCCTTTCACAAAGCCCGAAACAAGTGTGGGTCCACCCTCAGGAGAGCCAGGAAACAATATCTCTCCGTTCTCAGGACCGAACTCTCTTATCTGTCTCCCTCTTCCAAATCCTGGTCGCATCTGGTCAAATCTGTTTCTGGTGTTTGTTCCCCCTCCATCCCTTCTCTCACCTCAAACGGCCACACGGCTGACTCCGCACGTGAAAAAGCTGAATGCCTCAACTCTGTGTTTGCCTCAAAATCTTGTGTCCCAAACCCATCCCTCTCTGTACCCACCGTACCCAGTCGTACCCAGCTGCTCCTGGACTCTGTGTCCTTTCCTCCTGACAAGGTGGAAAAGTTTCTGTCAACCCTCGACTCTGATTCTGCAACTGGACCTGACGGCATCAGCCCACGGGTCCTAAAATCCTGCTCTGCCGCTCTTTCACTCCCTCTCTCTGTTCTCTTCACCCTCTTTTGCTCAATGTCATTTGCCATCTGCTTGGAAATCTGCCAACATCACCACTTTGCACAAAAAAGGTGCAAAAACAGATCCCAGCAACTACAGACCAATCAGCCTTCTCCCAATTATCAGCAAAGTCATGGAATCCATCATTGCTTCAGATATGAAATCTTTCCTCTTCTCCAATGGCTTGATCTCTGATCATCAATTTGGTTTCAGACCTGGTCACTCTACTCTGGACATGCTGCTTCTGCTTTCTCAACAATGGATGGAGGTCCTCAATGCCAAACAGGAAATTAGAGCTGTCTCCCGTGACATATCACGTGCCTTCGATACGGTCTGGCACTCTGCTCTGCTCACCGAACTCTCCTCTTTTGGTATCCATTGAAATCTCCACGCATGGCTGACGGACTTCCTCTCTCGTCGTAGTCAACGTGTGGCCCTGAATGGGTTTCTCTCATCTCCTCTTCCTGTTCAGGCTGGAGTTCCCCAAGGCAGTGTTCTGGGCCCTGTGCTTTTTCTGGTCTTCATCACTGATCTCTCTGACTCTCTTGAAAATCCTCTCTATCTCTTTGCTGATGACTCTACTCTCTGTTGCTCCAGTCTTCATCCCTCAGATCGGCAGTCTGCAGCCTCCTCACTCTCTACAGACCTGGACAAAATCACAGACTGGGCAAACAAGTGGAACATGTCTTTCAATCCTGACAAATCTCACACTCTTACGATGTCTCTCCGAAAAGACCGACTGGACAACCCTCCCATCCACTTTCTGAATAATCCTCTCCAAGAAGTTCTGTCACTCAAGCTTTTGGGTCTCACTATCTGCCATGATCTTTCCTGGGAAAACCACATTTCAAATCTGGCCTCCAAAGCCAGTCGCCGACTGGGCATCCTCCGTCGTGCGAAGTCCTTCCTTGGCACACCTGAGCTCCTCACCACATACAAAGCTTTCATTCGCAGCTAAATGGAATACTGCTCTCCCCTCTGGGCTGGTGCTCCTGCCTCACACCTAGCTCGTCTTCACGCTGTTGAAACCAAAGCGTTCAGAATCATTGGAATCTCCCGTGATGAAGCTAACTCCAAGGGTCTCTCACTCACTCACCGCAGGGAGGTTGGTGGTCTTTCCATCTTCTACCGACTCCTCTCTGGCCTTGCCGCCCCCCCCCCCCCCCAGCTCTCTCTGGGCTCTGTCCCGCAAATATTCCTACAGGTCGCACAAGATCTGCCTGCAACCCTCTTATGGTTAAACTGCCAAAATCAAGACTCTCTGCTCACCTTCACTCCTTCATGCCTCTTTTCTCCCGCCTCTGGAACAAACTCCCTCACTCTCTTCAATCCCACTCCACCATCTCTTATTTTCCCCCATCCAAAACCTTGATCTTTTCTACCCCCGCTAATTTCACCCCACTTCCACTTTTTTGAAATACCAACTTCTGTCCTGGAAGTCCTTGGTGTCCTTGTGTTTTATACTTCTCCCAACCCCCCCCCCCCCCCCCTTCCCACGCCTCCTCCCCCCAAGCCCTCTCCCTCCCACACATCTCCCTGCTCTCAAATGTTGTGTTTGTGTGCTTCCCCTTCTCTCCCCATCTTGTCTTCTGCTCCCTCTTTTTATATATTTTGTTTGTCTGTTTGATTTGTTTGTGAAGCAAATGTTCGCTCTTTCACGAGCCTCGATTCAGTATACAAAAAAAAAAAAAAAAAAAAAAAATCCTTCAATTACTTGAGACCTTTGAAGCGTATTTATAACTTCGGGGTCGTTTGCGTTTGTTGTTTATTTTTACAAAGTTCTGCAGTTGTGTTCAGAATGAAATCGCCGGAAATTATTGCCGAAGTTAAACCTCATTTGACAAGATTCTGTGTTTCTTTGAGCGAAAGCGAAGGGACCGCAAGAGCGAGTGCACATTGTCAAAACGAAAGGACGGCGTGCGCATGCGCAGCAAGAGAGGTGAAAAGGCAAAGGGCACACACGCGGACGTGGTAGAAATCAATTAAGCACCCTTTGTCCGAGAGAAAATTATGAAGTGTATGAGGCAAAGTGCAAAAGTCAAAGAACAAATCATAACATCGAGCTCTCCACCAATATAAAGCCTCAGCCCCACCATCATCTACACAGCCACGCGAATAGTCGTGGTTTTGCTAATTTGGTTTTAGTAAGCAATCTGTGTGATCATGTCTGGACGTGGTAAAGGTGGAAAAGGTCTCGGTAAAGGAGGTGCGAAGCGTCATCGCAAGGTACTGCGTGATAACATCCAGGGAATCACAAAGCCTGCGATTCGTCGCCTTGCTCGTCGTGGTGGGGTAAAGCGCATCTCGGGTCTCATCTACGAGGAAACCCGTGGAGTTCTCAAGGTGTTCCTGGAAAATGTGATCCGCGATGCTGTTACCTACACGGAGCACGCGAAGCGCAAGACCGTCACTGCCATGGATGTGGTGTACGCTTTGAAGCGCCAGGGCCGTACACTCTACGGTTTCGGTGGTTAAACATTTTGGTGGTGGAGTTCAACAACAACAACAAAACGGCTCTTTTCAGAGCCACCATCTCGTTCAGGAAGGAGCTTCAGGCGACTTAAACTTTGTATCATGTATTCTGTGGCACCAGCAATGCAATGGAGACAGCTCCGTTTATTACTTTGATTTTCACGAGGTGAATCGGTCAGATATTTGAAGTCTTTTTTAGAGGCTTAACGTTGTGTCGATAACCGAGGGGCAGGTTATGTGTAATAGATGTTAATTTTCATCAATGTCCTCGACCATCCACAATTACCGACATTACTTGAGCTGTACTTTGATATGAACTCCCATCCCCACTAGCCCCTCGCATGTAACATTGCAAATGAACTCGAAAAACGATCACTTGTCAGCCATGTGGTTTCATTGAACGATCCTGAACCCTTTTGCCCTGAGACACAGGCAGAAGACACCATATTGTTTCATCACGGATCCTTCCCGGGGTGTTCATTAAAAGTAAGGCAAAAGTGCTTCACAAAACGGATTTCCATTCGACAGATATACTGTGTGTACACATTGTACACAAAACCAGTGATACATTCAGTTATGGGAAATGTCGATTACACTTTCAAGAAAGGTGTTGTGGCTCTGAAAAGAGCCGTTGGGTGTTGTGGTGCGAAAGGTGTGCACAAGGCCTTGGACGAGCGGGTTAAGCTCGCTCCCCGCGGATACGTCGTGCCAGCTGGATGTCCTTGGGCATGATGGTGACACGTTTGGCGTGAATCGCGCACAAATTAGTGTCCTCAAACAGCCCAACGAGGTAGGCCTCGCTCGCCTCCTGCAGCGCCATCACTGCGGAGCTCTGGAATCGCAAATCGGTCTTGAAATCCTGTGCGATTTCACGGACGAGGCGCTGAAACGGCAGCTTGCGAATGAGCAGCTCCGTGGACTTTTGGTAGCGCCGGATCTCGCGCAGCGCCACAGTTCCTGGACGGTAACGATGCGGCTTTTTCACGCCACCGGTGGCTGGAGCACTTTTCCGCGCCGCCTTAGTCGCCAACTGCTTTCGGGGAGCTTTTCCACCTGTCGATTTACGGGCGGTTTGCTTCGTTCGAGCCATCGTCACCGGCAAAGATCAACACAAAACAAAACAACAGCGAATGCGAATGAAACAAGATGAGAAATGCGCGGCCAGATTTTGTTTTTGCGCCGCGCGACGCTTCCGCCGTTCGCTATTGGCTGGCACATTTTGCACGTTTGTTATTGGCTCAAACACTCTCCCATTCTCTGCAGAATTAAGCCCCATCTTAAGCTCTTTCCATTGGTCGAAACGTCACCCTTCCCTCTCCATTGGCTGAAATCCGAGCCCGATGTGATCCGCTCTGCGAGGGAAAGCTCCGTCCGCCCTCCTTTGCTCGTTTTTCCCATCAACATCTATCCTGAGCTCGTTTGGGCCTGTTCAACATTTCTTTGAACATGAAGAAGCAAAAGGCATATCCATGCCGAATAATTGCGAGTGTTTGTCTTGTAATATTATAAAGTTCACAATTCTACTCACCATTCGATTTCAAAATTTGGTAGTTTGTCGAGGTGACGTCACCGGTACCAAAGTTTTATATTCAGGAACTGGTCTTTGTAAACAATGCATTTTTGTGATGTTACACGATCTTTACGTTGTTTGTAAAAATGTTTTGATTTTTGAGTTTAATAAAAAATGAACTTGTAAAAAAATACACAGCGAAGTTTTGTGTAAAACACGGATCGTGTATCGCTGATGCTGCTTTCGAAAAGGTTTGAGTGGCTCTGAAAAGAGCCGTTGTGGGAGAGCTGAAGAACTCTTGGGCCTTGTGTGAGGCGAAGCCGTTTACTTTCCTTTGCTTTTCTTGGGGAGCAGCACGGCCTGGATGTTCGGCAGTACACCACCTTGCGCGATCGTCACCCCGCCCAGCAGTTTGTTCAGCTCCTCATCGTTGCGGATGGCGAGCTGCAAATGACGCGGGATGATGCGCGATTTCTTGTTATCTCGTGCAGCGTTCCCGGCGAGCTCCAGGATCTCTGCAGACAAGTACTCGAGCACAGCCGCCAGATAGACGGGAGCGCCGGCACCGACGCGCTTGGCGTAGTTGCCTTTGCGAAGATGTCTGTGGACACGACCCACGGGAAACTGTAGTCCAGCACGGGAAGAACGAGTCTTTGCCTTAGCACGAGCCTTTCCACCGCCTTTACCACGTCCCGACATGATTTGTGGAGAAGAACCGATATCTCACTAACCCGAACGTGACTGAAGTTTGAAAGTCATGGTGCGAATTGAGTTGTTTTAAGGGTGAAGTCGGATCAGGAATCATACACGCCCATCTTTTATCCATCCAATGGCTGAACATCAGGTTGTGTACTCCGCCTCCAAACTCTCTGTGATCCACATATTTGCATACGATACCCTTTATGAGAGCGAATCCTTTGAACTTTGAACTTTGACACCATTTAAAAGACAGAAATGTTTCCCAGTTTTGTTTTTGAGTACCTTTAGCCTTTCGTCGTCAAGTTGCACACGCAAAGCAAAACAACGAGGTTGAGCTTTATTATCGACAAACAAGTTATTTAAATTTAATGTTACATTTTTGAATTTTATCGGAAGGCAAGTTTGCCGTTTTACCCGATACTGGCTCTGAAGGGCGTCCCAATCGCACATACGGAGAGAGGAGTGAGAGTAATTTTACTCTGTATGCCTGGCAATCAAACAAAAGTGAAAATCATTCCAGCTATTAAACCTACTGTTTCAAACATACGTTTTTCACCAGATTTGTTTTTATTTCGTGCGGAGCGCCTCGAGGTACCTCCAAAAATGTGAATACAAGGTGAGTAGACCCCGCAACTAAGTAGTCGCTAAAGAGAACTGTCCGATTGTTTACAAATTTCAACACGGCACAACAACAGCAACCACAATGAGTACCTTCAAATGGTGTTCGATAAAAGTGAAAATCCAGCAGGAAATCAGCGAAATGTGCCGACTCGATCGAGCAAAATGTCAGAATTTCACTTGCAAAGCTGCAGTTCAACATGACAGAGTTGCAAACACAATGTATGAATCGACGTTTTTTACAAGTATACATTTTTAGGTATAAGTACATAACTTAAAAAGTGATCCTTTTTGGTGGTGTTTTGCGATCTTGGAGCGATAAACAGCATGCCTAATAAATTTGATGCAATGTAATCTAACGTGAAATAAAAACCAAAGGGAAATATAAATGGTCACTAATAAATGTTAAGGGTTGTGTAATAATTGTGGGTTTTAAAAGAAGATTGTGGTGGAGTTAAGCAAGGTGGAAGTTTAGTCTTGGCGCGCGATTCAAAGTCGCTTTTGGCGCGATATGCAAATGAGCCAGCGCACGTGTTGCACATCGCACACCACGGAGCCCGTACGCAGTGCACAATTACCCCAAGGTAATGGGGAGAAAAAGGGGTAAACCTCCCTAACCCTCACAAACGCATTCCAGCACAATCAACCAACGACACAAAGGGATGGGACTACTCTGGTCTTATACTATTAGTAATTAGTATAACTAACGACGTGACCTGTATGTTGGTTTAAATTGCCTTCGGAATCGGTTCCTCGAACCCCAACATAATACACATATTGTAATAATATTGCAAACACACATGAATTATAGAATTTTAACAGTTCGATGTAAAAGTGATGGCGTGGAGGAGCGGACGTGGTAGAAATCAACGTCGGCGCTCGGAAAACTATGGAGGTGTTCCTCGCATCCGTTTGTATTTCTCACATCACTTTGAGCTCTGTTATTCACATGAACGATAACTCCTTGCATATTGCGCACGGCGAGAAACACATTTTGTTTCTCTACATATTTCACCATATTCACACGGGCCGACATTGCAGAGGGAAGAGCTGCTTTGGCAGAACATTACTTACTCGGACACGTTCTCAGGCTTCGCCCAAGGTGCTTCTTCACTCAGGCTCTGTTTTTCACGAATAAAATCTCTACTTGGAAATGACCTCAACGTTAAAAGGTTAATGGTGAACTGTGCATCTGTCTGCAGCTGCATTTGAAAATCAGGCAAGAAAAGAAGAAAAACACGGCTTTTCCGAGACTCGTGTCGAAGTCAATTTACCATGGAACAGCTTGAGTGTGAAAATACTTGTTTACTATCAGGTACTTACTAATAAGGTTAATAATAAGCAATGCTCACAAGGTTTTTTATCCAAATTTTAAACGTCACAATCGTCGAGCTTGCATCCTGTGATGTATCGTTTGCATCCAGATCTTGTCAACAAAACTGTTGCAATATCTCTGCAAGTGAACTGCTTAAATTAATCGCCTGCTGTTCAAAGTAGGGCAAGTTTGTTGACAGAATCGAGGCTCGTGAAAGACCTAACATTTATTTCACATACAAATCAAACAGACAAACAAAATATATATTGAAAGTTTAAAGGTGTTGCACGCGTTTAAATAAACCTATGTGATGATGATGGAAAGGTTGAGTTTCTCACTGGGCCGACGTCACGAATATTCATTGTGTTTGAACGTAAACAGGTTAAACCAAATGTTACGGATTCGTCACTTCCGTTGTGGTGGTTTGCATCCACTGTAAATATTTCTGATTCCAGGTACTATGGAATACAACTATGAAACAAAAATCTACAGTACACTGGTCACAGTGTACCTCCAAGCCCCGAGAGGAGTCACGGCAGAAAAATGTGTTATTCTGTGTCAAAGATCAACGGAGAAGCCACCCCAATTGTTACTCACAAACAAATATTGTATTAAGATCACACAAGAATAACAGTACAACAACAATAGTATTCATAAGTACAATCAATATGTCTTATGATGGTACAATCAGTTCTGTAATATACAACTCACTGTGCTCCAAGTGAGTGAAACAAGAACATTCCCCAATGTCTCTTATTCCCGGCTTCAAGACGAAGTTGATTCGCTCCAGCGATCGCCAGAACGATGTCCAATCGAGACCAGAATCCCGTGCGGATGGCAAGTACCGTCACACCGCCGAAGCTGTACAAAGGCGCCCTCAAGACTACTGGGAAACCCAAAGGTGCCCTACAGGCAACTCAGAGATCACACCCTCGGGTATGGACGAAGTAACCTTCAAAAATCCACGTCACACACACGCCGCAGATCGACGTCTGAATGCGGTGAAAATGGTCGAAAAGAGACGAAACCGCGAGCGAAGCACAAGTCATGTGCGAGTCAAAATGGCCGACGACCCACTCTTGAGACGTAACGGCCCGGCGATAATGCTCCTCGGAATCCACCGCCAAAAACCTGACACGCAAGTTGGTCGGTCACAGCGATGACAACTCTGTCACAGGGACCCCTTTCCCGGGAACCCGAAAGTTCGCCAGTGACTCTTGCTCGCCAACGTTCGCTTCAGAACCCGGAGCAACTCGGCTTTCTTGACCGACCCATTCGCTCCGCCAATTTTTTCTTTTCTTCCTCTTCGTTGTCCGGTTCCCGATCCGGTTTCCTGTTTCTTTTAACATTAACTTTTTTACCTTTTGAAAACAGTTCATGAACAATAAACCTTTTGAACACAATAATAGTACATTGAATCAGAAATATTTACAGTGGATGCAAACCACCACAACGGAAGTGACGAATCCGTAACACTTCCCCCCCTCAAGAAAGAAAGTTTGAACATAGTGAAAACTTTCTTTGTCGGCAAAACTCTCCCAACAAACAAAAGTAAAACTCACACCCAAATCATCAATTCCCATGAGCAACAATAATCAATATTTCCCAAAAAGAAAGCAACAAAACTTCAAACAACCGACAGAGATTTCCAAAGTTAGTTCACTCTGGACAAAGCATCAGCAACGACATTGTCCCTGCCCTTTACATGCTCAATTTCCAAGTTGAACTCCTGCAAAACCAAACTCCATCTCATCAACCTCTGATTTTTATTTTTCATTTTTTTTGAATGAAGGTTAAGGGGTTGTGATCAAAAATCCAAAGTCAAGCAAATCTACAGCACTTTTTTAGGGAGGCCGAGCTGAGAGCCA
The DNA here is from genome assembly GCF_964187855.1 of Myxine glutinosa. Lineage (NCBI taxonomy): Eukaryota > Metazoa > Chordata > Myxini > Myxiniformes > Myxinidae > Myxine > Myxine glutinosa. The sequence continues at coordinate 78,130,887 of NC_136264.1, read as the reverse complement.
GGTTTCATGGTGGTTGGGTGGGGAGGCCTGGAAGTATTCACTACATGGACGCCTTTAGGAACGTGGAGTTCACAGTTAATCTGTGTAGGAATCTTAGCTCGGCTGCTCCACAGCATTCAGTGTTTCAAACTCTTCCTAACTTTCATAATAATCACGGTTGGAGCGCTTGTCGCTGTAGTCACGTGAATAGTGGTCTACTTCTCGGCCACTACCCTGATAATCATCCCTTCAGGAGCTGCCGTAACTCTGGGAGCCTCCATAGTAATCTCGACTGCGGCCAGCACCAAAACTACTACTTCCACCCCGGGAGCCATAGCCACCCCTGAAACTACCGCCACGTTTTCCCTCCTCTGTAGCCCCCTCGACGCCCATGGCCTGCCTTCTCTACTATTAAGGTCCGACCATCCAAATCCTTGCCATTCAAATCCATTTCTGCATCGTTGGCATCCTTTGTGTTTTCAAACGTGACAAAGCCAAACCCTCTTGACTTTTGCGTCTCCCTGTCTTTTAACAGCCGCACTTCCAAGAGTGGTCCATATTGGCCGAAGACAGAGTCCAGAACAACTTCCCTTGTTTTGAAGTTCAGTCCACCTACAAAGAGCTTGCCAACAATGCCTCCATCCATGACTTGTGTGTGCTGACACTTAGTTTTTGGGTACCTGACAAGACGTGCCTGTGCAAAGCGTGACGTCAGTACCTTCCTCTTCTCTTCAGAGCGCTTCCTACCCATAGCACGAGTCGCGGCACAGGATGGAAAGATACCCGGAATCTTCTGCTCTGACTGTGCAGTATTATTTTCCATACAAGGTGTTACGGGGTCCCCCCCTTACCTCTGGTCTCGGTGGACCTCCCAACCCTGAGAGGGTCCCCGGCAGAAAGATGTGTTATCCTTGGTTGAAATCCAGCAAATATTGAAACCCTCAATGGAACCAGCAAATGAAACAGTCATATCAATAATGCAAACACACCAGGTTATAAACAAACAATAAAATATATTTTAAATCACATACAAAGAGCCACACAACAATGGGGCAATCACCCCTACTTTCAAATCTTACGATGATATCCTTGTCAAGCCCCTTAACCCCACACTCACGGCACCTCCCCCAATGTCTCTGCACCCCTCCAAGGTGAAGTCCCAATTTCTCTGTGCGCTCCCGCAATCGGGGAGTCAAGGCCCGATGGTCAGTGGAGGCGTAGGCGAGCGAGACGACCCCGAGGTCACGTGCTCAGCACCCAGCAACGAGCGGTGGAAAGGAACCTCACAAAGACGCGCTCCGACGTACACGTTGCGGTTCAATCCGCGAGCCTCCGTATAATTCTTATGTGCGCCTTTCTGGCACAGCCGTCCCCGGCAAACCACCGGGGAATAATGCCCAGCCGACACGACAAAAACCTGTTCCCTACAGGTTGCTCGCGTGGCGAAGATGGCGGATGGCTTTCACTCCAACCTGGGCTTTGAGGCCCAGATCCTCCAGAACCTCATTGAGAATACCCGACGACACAGGCTCCATGCACTCCGGCGATATTTCTTATCGCCCGAACTTCCCTTCAAGGACGCAAAGTTCACTCGCACTGTACGTCGAACGCTCGGGCCGAAGCTTCAACAACAACGTCTGTTTCACGATCTCCTCGCCTCTCTCTTCTCCTTTGCTCCACCTCTTCCGGTCACGATCCGGATTTCCGGCCACATTTTACCAGGAGCGCTTTTAAATCTTTTAACTATAATAACCCTTTCCCTTCAACCCCAATCACCAGAATACTTAGAATCAACAACAATAATCATAACAACAACCCTTCGGGCCGAATCCGTAACACTTCCTCCCCTCAAGAAAGAAAGTTTGAACACAGCGAAAACTTTCTTTGCATGCCCTCTTTAAACAAGCCAAAGTAAATTCACAACCCAAATCAGCAATCCCCGTGGGCAACAATATTCAACCTTCCCCAAAAATAAAGCACCAAGATTTTACACCACCCCCAGAGCTTTCCAAAGTTAATTCCCTCTGGACCAAGCGTCAACAACGACATTGTCCCTGCCCCTCTGATTTTTACTTCTAGTTTCTCTTGAATGAAGGTTAAGGGGTTGTGATCAAAAACCCAAAGGCCAGCAAATCTATAGCACTTTCCCCGGGAGGCCGAGCTGAAAGCCAGGTTCCATGGTGGTTTGGTGGTGGGGCCTGGAAGTATTCACTACATGGACGCCTTTAGGAACATGGAGTTCACCGTTAGTCCGGGGAGGAAAGTTCATTACATGGACGCCTTTAGGAACGTGGAGTTCACGGTTAGTCCGTGCAGGGAAGTTCACGACCTGGACGCCTTTAGGAACGTGGCGTTCACGGTTAGTCCATGTAGGAATCTTGGCTCGGCGGCTCCGCAGCATTCAGTGCTTCAACTTTTCCGGACTCCTAATAATTACGGTGGGACCACTGGTCACAGTAGTCACCTGACTGGCGGTCTCCTTCTCGGCCACTGCTCTGATAATCCTTCCTTCGGGAGCGGTCATAACTCTGGAAGCCTCCATAATAATATCGCTTGCGTCCACCACCACTACTACTCCTCTGTAGTCTGTGGTCTTCCTCTGTAGCCCCCTCGACCCCTAGGAAATGCCTTCCCTGCTGTGATGGTCCGACCCTCCAACTCCTTGCTATTCAGATCCTTTTCTGCCTCTCTGGCATCCTTTGAGTTTTCAAACGTGACAAAGCCAAACCCTCTTGACTTTCGTGTCTCTCTGTCTTTTATCAGCAGCACTTCCAAAAGCGGTCCATAGTTGCTGAAGGCAGACTCCAAAACACCTTCCTTTGTTTTGAAGTTCAGTCCACCTACAAATAACTTGCTAAACTTGTCGCCATCCCTACCTGGTGTGGTGTTATTTTCCCTACTGGGCTTTTTAACAACCATCGGGTCACCATAAACTTGACCACCGGCCAAATCATTCCCAATAACAAAAGATATTCCCTCTACAGGAAGCGTGGCTTGTAAACCGACGGTGACCGGTCCTGACACCAAATCGAACTCCAAATGGATGACATGCAGTGGAGCACGAACACAGCCACCAATCCCCTGTAAATGAACACTATCCCCAGTTGCCATATTCTCTGACAATGGCAAAATGCCCTCAAGCATCAAAGATTGATGTGCCCCTGTTTCCCTCAAAACCCTAACAGGTCTTTGGTTAGTCAAGTTTCCATCCAGTGACACAAACCCCTCTAAAATAAAAGGTTTGTAACCCTCTTGAACAAGGTCATTCTGTGATGCCGTAACTTTGGCATGGGAACCTTCACAAGGAAGGCACTGTCCTCCAAGGACGATTTCTCGCATTTGCCAATGCATTCGGAGTTGTACTAGTCTGACTCCGCTCCTGATTTTTCCTTTTCAGGGCATAACATTGGGACATCAAGTGTCCAGGTTTCTTGCAAAAAGCGCAAATAGGCCCGGAGGAAAAACTCGTGGTCTGCCTCGAGCCCCCCGGAAGATAAGTCTGTCTTGGAACTGTAGTCTTCTGATCCCTAACAGTCGCGGTATCAGATTTGTCCTCAGTCATCTCTAGGCCGGCCCCATGAATATCGTTCTCCGCACCGGATGTACCATAACTCCCCTGGCGAACTCTAGGCGGGAAGTTAGGTGTGTGGAACCCCATCCTGTGTGTCAAGGCATAGTCATCTGCTACGGTTGCTGCCTCATACAACTCTGGTACCTTCTTTTCCTCCAGATGTACTTTAATGTCCTTGTGGACACACTGTTTGAATTCCTCCACCAAGATCAATTGTCGCAATAGTTCGAAGTCTTTCCCAATCCCCTTCGAATCACACCACCGATCAAACATGGTTTCCCTCATTCTTGCAAACTCCACATGGGTCTCACTCTCCCTCTTCCTGGCATTCCGAATTTTTTGCCGGTAAGCTTCAGGGGCCAATTCATTTGCTTTGAGAATGGCTTTCTTCACTTCCTCATAATCTGTACATTTGTCAATCGGTAAAGCCGAAAATATATCTTGCGCTTTACCCACCAGAACACTTTGCACTAACATAGTCCAGGACCCCACAGGCCATTTTAGCATTTGAGCCACTTTCTCAAAATGTAAAAAAAACTTGACTCCCTCCTTTTCATTGAAGGGTGGAACCAGCCTAACATGCCTCCCAACATGCCAGGTGTTCTGACCAGTTGTCGAACCACCCGGCATGGATACGACTTCTCCCCGTTTTCCCATTAATTCCAGCTCCTTGAGTTTAACTTCTTTCTGATACTCCATGTCACGTTCCTTTAGCTCCCTTTCGGCTTTCCTTTCCTCTGCTCTTTCCTTTGCTCTTCTTTCTTCTTCCGCTCTCCTTTCCTCTGTTCTTCTCTCCTCGCGTTCTCGTTCCTGTTGTACTCTTCTTTCCTCGAGTTCCCTTGCAGTTCTCCTTTCCTCTGCTCTTTCCTCTGCTTTTAACCTTTCCTGGCTCTGCAGTTGCATCTCCATTTTCCGGAGCTCCACAATTTCTTTTTCCTCAGGTAGCCAATCCAAGGCTACCTCTGTCCATGTTCCCTGTCCCACCAGAGATTCTACCACCAATGTCTGCATCTCTGCTTTCTTCATATTAACTCGGACCTCCAAGTTAAAATGTCTGGCCAATATCAAGAGTTCCGATTTTTTTTAACGCTTGTAACTGTGCCTCATTAGGGGACACCGCAAACTGTTCTGCGTCAGACACCATAGTGACTATCAGTTAGCACCTGTTAACCTTCACACAAAAATTTCCAAAATTTTGGAAATATTTGGGAATGTTAGAAAAATTCCAAGTTTGGGAATTTTGGGAATGCTAGGGAATTCTATCCCGGACGAATGTTATCAGGGAATTTAATCCCGGACGAGGATCCCAATTTCGAGCCCCCGAGCCAATTGGACGAGCCCCCAATTTCTGTTACGTGCTCCTCCCCGACCCCCTGGTCACAGTGTACCTCCGAGCCCCGAGAGGAGTCACGGCAGAAAAATGTGTTATTCTGTGTGTCAAAGATCAACGGAGAAGCCACCCCAATTGTTACTCACAAACAAATATTGTATTAAGATCACACAAGAATAACAGGACAACAACAATAGTATTCAAAAGTACAATCACAATTAATTATTTAATTATTCGATTAATGACTCTTTTTTTTTTTTAAAGTTACAGATTCTGATGAAATGGTGGTGGTTTATGTGTTCTCTGACCGAATTGATTAATAATTTAATTTTTTATGATTATTATTTATTTATTTTCATTATTAATCTTTTTTTTTTCTTTTCTTCTTTTTTGGCCAATATCTCAGGCACCTTTTGAGCTCGGAAGCTAATATTTGGACTTGAGTGACCAAGTGATGTGGCTATCAAGCATATTTTTGATTTATTGATTGATAAATTAATCAATTAATCGATTAATTATTTAATTATTCAATTAATTACCAAAAAAAAAAAAATCAGTTACAGATTTTGATGAAGTGGTGGTGGTTTATGTGTTCTGTGCCCGAATTGATTAATAATTTTATTTTAAATGATTTTTATTTATTTATTTTCATTATTAATCATTTATTTATTTTCTTTCTCATTTGGCCAATATCTCAGGCACCTTTTGAGCTGGGAAGCTAATATTTGGACATGACAGTGACCAAGTGATGTGGCTATCAAGGATATTTTTGATTTATTGATTAATCATTTAATCGATTAATTATTTATTGATTAATCGATTAATTATTTATTGATGAATCAATTGATTATATTTCATTTTTTATTAATGACTTATTTAATTAAATTTCTAAAAGATACATCTTCAGATGAAGCACTAGTGGTTTAGTTATGCTATTAGCCAATTGATTAAGAAAATATTTTGTGATAATCTTTTATTGATTTTAATTATACAATTAATTAATTAAAATTATACAATTAATTAATGATTAATCAATCAATTATTGTGCACCTCTCTCTCCAAATACAGTCTCTATGAGCTGCACTGCGGTATTGCCGGGCACCGGAGGCGCGCCGGCAATGCCGCGCTGCAGGATATTTTATTATTTGGCATTGGGGCGGTGTACTTTGAATGTATTTGTACTTGTTGTACACCGCACCTTTCCTATGCCATCTCCAGGCATTGCAAATCGTCATTGCTGGGCACCGAAGGGGGCTCGGCAGTGACGCATGCTGAAAGGGAGTACTCAGTTTTCACTCTGGTTGTTTGTTTGTTTGTTTTCTTTCTTTCTTTCTTTCTTGTTGGACACCGCACCTTTCCTATGCCATCTCCAGGCATTGCAAATCGTCATTGCTGGGCACCGAAGGGGGCTCGGCAGTGACGCATGCTGAAAGGGAGTACTCAGTTTTCACTCTGGTTGTTTTCTTGCTTTCTTTTTTTCTTGTTTGTTTGTTTGTTTGTTTGTCCGGGCGATATCTCAGCCATCCTTTGAGCTGGGAAGCTAAAATTTCGGCACAATAGTGAGCAAGTCCTTTTTCAAAAACCATATTTTTTGTTTTTTGATTAATCAAATAATTGAGGAGTTATTTAATTATTAGCGATTCATTAAGTACTTATTTAATTAATCAAATTTCCTTTCTCTTCTGACCATTAACTCAGGCACCTTTTGAGTTATGAAGCTGATATTTGGACATGCCAATGACCAGGTGATTTGGCTGCAAAGGCTATTTTTGATTTATTAATTAATCAATTAATCAATTAATCGATTAATTATTTAATTATTTGATTAATGACGATTTTTTTTAAAATTTATTTTCAGATTCTGATGAAATGGTGGTGGTTTATGTGTTCTCTGACTGAATTGATTAATAATTTTATTTTTTTATGATTATTTAATTATTCGATGAATAACCTATTTAATTAATTTTTAAAGTTACAGATTCTGATGAAATGATGGTGGTTTCTGTGTTCTGTGACCGAATTGATTAATAATTTAATTTTTTAATGATTATTATTTATTTATTTTCATTATTTATCATTGATTTATTTTCTCTCATCTGGGCAATATCTCAAGCACCTTTTGAGCTGGGGAAGCTGATATTTGGAAACGACAGTGACCAAGTGATGTGGCTCTAAAAGATATTTTTTATTTTTTTATTGATCAACTAATTAATTAATTAATTAATTATTTCTCAATTAATTAATTTTTTCGATTAATGGCTTTTAAAACTAATTTTCAAAAAGTTGCAGCTTCGGATGAAGCATTGGTGGTTTAGGTATGCTATTAGCCAATTGATTAAGAAAATATTTTATGATCATTTATTTATTTTAATTTCACAATTAATCGATCAATTATTGTACTCTTCTCCCTCCCAATTCCGTCTCCATGTGGCTGCCATATTTACCGCTGCCACCGAAGGTGGATGGAGGTTGTGTTTTTGCCCATGTCTGTCTGTCTGTTTGTCTGTGAACAAGATATCTCAAAAAGTTGTGGATGGAATCGGACGAAATTTGGAGGAGAGGTAGCATATGTGACAAGGACGAAATGATTATAATTTGGTGAAGATCCGGATTTGGATCCGGCTGGTAGTTTTAGAAATCTCGCGGCCGTAGGGGATAGTTTTTCACGGCCAGAAATATCCGAAGTTGAGACGGAATTCACCGAATTAATCAAGAAGTAAATTTTATCAATTTTAATCTCATCCAGAATGTAAATGGTGTCATTTTAGGTCTGAATTTGCGAAATTTTGTGAGCTGACCAATCAGCGATCAGCTTAGGTCAGCCAATCAGCGCCATCGACACGGTTTGATTAACGACAGTCACACATTGCCGTTGAAACGGCGCTATCGTCTGATCTGTCGGCACTGATCTTACTTCAAGCTAACTTCTTCTGATGGAGGAAGCGGCAATGCCCGGAGAGAACCAGTCTTGACAGCGACTGAAGTTAGAAGACTACACACATACTGTGAAAACGTATATTAAGCCCAGTTAAAATTTCTTAAAATAGGCCCTAAGCTAGCACATCGTATAGTTACTTCCTTAAGCTTCTTGTGACATTTATTGTATGTAGGTATTGGGGAGGACTGTCTGCTCTTCTCTTTTACCAAGTCTTACCAGGTACGGTACCTACTACACCTACCTACTACCAACTACCTAACCTACTGATGCCATAGTGATGGGTAAAATAGTGGCAAGAGGCTTTGGCTTCGCCGGCTCATTGCGGCTTTGCAGTCGGGTACTAGTACATGGAATCAAAAATATTTACAGTGGATGAAAACCACAACAACGGAAGTGACGAATCCGTAACACTTATGTACACAGACCAGCAGGTGGGGTGTAACTTTAGGCCTTTGCCAAGGAAGGAGTCCATGTTGCTTGCATCGTGCAGGAGACGTTGAGAAAGTCATTTCTCTGTGATAAAGCTTGCAGAAGGTTTGGGTAGCCGATGTTCGTGAGGTTGGATAGAAAACATGACGTATTCTGTTGACAGATAACGCAGGCATCATAATCTGTCAGATTAGAAAACTGCCTCTTCTGGCCAATTATCATTGGTTGTTCTTCAGTCTCCATTCTGGTGAACAGGCTCGAAAAGTAGACCTGAAAAACAAACCAATTCATTTTACCACTCATTCCCAATGTGGTACTATTCAAGCATTCACCAAAATAGTGTATAAATTGTAGGATTGAGACAAAGGATTTTAGGCTTTAGTCTTCATCATACTTGAAGGTTATAATCCTCATGGGCTTCCGTAGATTTTGAAATACTTTAACAAAAGGGATAAAGTAATGAATTTAGAAGAAACGCTTTATCTATCAAAGTTAATAGATTGTTGTCCTTGATTATGACACAACTGCAATCCTTCTAACCCAGTTTTTAGGGTATTATCAGACACTTGAGAAATGTACAGCTGTGGTTTCATGCATTGAAGTACAGTGTCATGAAAGGTCATGCAATGCCCTAATTATTATATCTTTCTGTACTATTAATTACAAACAATCTTGAAACTACTTACCTCCTAGTGTTTGATAAGTATAAACAACATACTTTGGTTTGTTTTTTTCCTGACAGATGAGGGCTTCTCGGCATGCACCAATCAACTCATTTTCCATGTGACATTTTTTAATTTTCACTTGAAACACATCTTTCCAAGGAAGGAGATTAGCATCTTCAATTACTAAAGAGCCCTTTGTTTTATGAAAGTATGGTGGCCCGTTTGGCTCATTCTTCAAAGACAGTTATGGTGCAGGAAAAGGAATTGCATTTAAATGGTAAACTAGATACTGGTGTAAAGGGGTTAAATAATGGGCTTTGGCATGGGATATTGTATAAAGTATAATAATTAACATCATTCATCCCTCACCTGAATGCATATACGACGTACGAAATACAATTTTTTATTGCTTTATAAAGTATTTGAATTTCATGCAAAGGGAGAAAAGGGGTTAATATTGTCATACAAAGGGTTAAAAGAGGCATTTAGCACTTCTACATTAATGAAATCATTAAGATACCCTGGTTTGGTTTTCTTCCCTGCTTCAAAATCAACTTTGTAGCATTATTCGAAAAATATCTCAAAATCCCCATTTTTTACCATTTTCTCAAAATTTGAAACAGGAGGGCTTAATACCGTAACGCTAATATATTTGTAAAGTTTCTTGATAATAAAAACTTCCTATATAGTCCCTCTAAAATATGAGTCAGTTTTCTTTTTTAAATCTCTTTGCATTTTTGGATATCAACCCTTTTACGACAAGGGTACCCCCATTTTCACTTCCCCTTCAACCTCGTGACCTTTTGACCTCTGATGACGTCATCGGTGACGTCGTCAAAATTTGCATACCACCATTTTGTAGCCTGGCCCAAGACCTTTCTAACAATATCCAATACAATTAGTTTTATTAAGAATAAATATTTTTAAAAAGCATTTTTAGTTCACCTACCCCTAATTTTTGGCTCTAATCAAATCGGGATGCAAGTTCAGATTCGAGCCCATACCGTGAGTTCGCAAGAAGATCGGTCGAGTTAACAAGCCATTTCATGTGAGCAATGTATATACCTACCCAAAAACATATAAGAAAAAAGTATACCATGTTTGACCACCTCCTTCAGAATTTTGGGTCGATGGCTCTCCTACCATACTGTGACTGAACGTCATGGTGCGAATTGAGTTGTTTTAAGGGTGAAGTCGGATCAGGAATCATACACGCCCACATTTTATCCATCCAATGGCTGAACATCAGGTTGTGTACTCCGCCTCCAAACTCTCTGTGGTCCATATATTTGCATATGAGACAGATTCTTTTGGACTTTGAACTTTGAACTTTGAACTTTCATCTTTTACCTTTTGAACCTTTTGAACCTTTTGAACCTTTTAAACCTTTTAAACCTTTTAAACCTTTTAAACCTTTTAAACCTTTTAAACCTTTTAAACCTTTTAAACCTTTTAAACCTTGCCGATTCACGCCAAACGTGTCACCATCATGCCCAAAGTACATCCAGCTGGCACGATGGCTACGCGGGGAGCGACCTCAAGGCGCTCGTCCAAGGCCTTGTGCACAACTTCCGCACCACACCACCCAACGGCTCTTTTCAGAGCCACAACACCTTTCTTGAAAGTGTGATCGACCATTCACCGAACTCGCCACATGTCACGACCTTTTGTGTGTGTATTGTGTACACGGGTCAGAAAGAGACGCAGAGACGTGTTTTATGAAGCATTTTGTTTTGTTTTTAACAAAGACTGGGAAAAGATAAAGACCCAGAGAATTGATTTGATGAACTTGACAGGGGGCGCTGGGTGGATCGGGACGGGGCTTCAGGATGGTTCTGTGAAATATCGACATGTCTGAATTAGTTGGGCTCATATGTTGACGAGATGCAGGTATATGCATAGTTCAGTGTACGGTTTATAAATACTGCGAGCACTCTGTGTTTGGTTTCCGAATGAGCAAACTTCGTGCAAAGGAAGGACGAAGAGTCGTGCAATGTACGAGCTTTTCTAGACACGAGGCACTGGGTTTACAGGTAAACGGGGATGGTCAACGACGTGTGTCAATGTCAAATGGGGCAAGTTTCATTTCTTGGTCGGACATTGTTCCTGTACATTGGGGCACATGGGTCAATTAGAAAGTGATCTTAGAAATTAGTAATTTGTTAAATACAAAGTAATAATAGTCGTGATGACACACTTTGAGTGTTGCATATTTAACATTGCGTGTTGAGTCACGTGACTTGCCATTCTTTGGTCATTGTTTGATATAAATAAGTTATGAATGAATATGGAACCATTTTTGTTGGTCTTGTAAATAATTTGAACCTTGTGCTCTTGTTTATTAAGCTCTTTCACAAACCACTTCATCGATTAATATATATAAAGGTTATATCTATTATGTCTGCACGAAGTTTTTATGAACCATCGGATCAGCTCCTTTCAGGTGAACGAGGTGGGTGGCTCTGAAAAGAGCCGTTGTGGGTTTTGGGCAAGTGAGACGAGGAGGAACAAGAGAAACTTCACCTCGACTCTCTCGTCTTCTCTTCCTCTCACTTCTTTTTGAGCGTCGCCTTCTTGTTCTTCAACCCCTTGGTTGCAAGCTTGGACTTTGGTTTCGTCGTCTTGATCTTTCCCTTGGTCTTTGGCAGAACCTTCTTCACGTTTTTCTTCACCTTGGCAGGCGACTTACTGAATCGCTTCGAAGAAGCGGCGATAGATCTTTTCGGTTTCTTGGGAGAAACCTTCCGCACCACCTTCTTCACAGCTGGCTTTTTGGTCGCTTTCTTGGCCGCTTTAGACTTGATTGTGGTCTTCACAACTTTTCTGGGACTGGTGCTCTTCTTCACTTTCGCACTCTTCTCCTTGTTCAGTTTGAACGAGCCGGCAGCGCCCGTTCCCTTGGTCTGCACAAGATTTCCACTTGCAACGAGCCTCTTCACAGCCGAATTGATACGAACGGAATTCCGATGGAGATTGTAGCCATCTTCCCCCAGGGCCTTTTTCAAGGCGACAAGCGACATACCATTTCGCTCCTTGCTCGATCCCACCACCTTGATGATCTTTTCCGAAAGGGTGCCGTCAGTCTTCTTCGGGGTTTTGGAAGCGCCAGGTTTATTCTTCCCTCGCTTGACAGACGGGGGCGAAGTTGAAAGTTCTGCCGGAACGGGAGCAGTCTCCGACATTTCGCACCAACAAGAGTATGAGAGGCAACACCAAGTTCCAAAAAGAAGTTCAGCGTTGCACAAATAAAGTGTCACTTTGCCACGTCGCCTCTTATATTGACGGCACGAAGAAGCGGACGTGGTAGAAATCAACGGCAGCGTTCGGGAAACGATGGGGTCGTTCACCGTGTCCGTTTGTGTTTCCTGCGTCACTTTGAGCTTTGTTATTCACATGAACGATAACTCCATGCGCAATGCGAACAATCGTTTCAGGTACAAGGACATCCCGGCAAACGGAGATAAGCATCTTTTCAAATATCTGGACCTTTCGCCGCATTCCACGGCCCGACACGGCAGGTGAACGATCTGCTTGGACAGAACATTACTTACTCGAACACGTTCTCGGGCTTCACCCAAGGGGTTTCTGTGCTCAGAATAAGATTTTCACGACTAAAATATCTTCTTTGACCAGACATAAAGCTCACAGAGTTAATGGTGAAATGTGCACCTGTCTGCAGCCACCTTTGCAAGGCAATGAAACAAACATGAAAAAACTCCTTTTTGGAGGTTCGTGTCGAGGTCATCTCAGCATGGACCATCACAAATGTGAAGATACTTGGTTAGCACTTACCAACAGCACACAGGTGTAAGCAATGGTTGGAAAGTTTTTTTTTAAATCCAAACGCGAATAAAATCGTCGACCCGATTCTTGTGTCGTGCTTCGTGTGATGTTCTGTTTCCATCCAGGTTTTGTAAACGAACCTGTTGTGATATCTCATTTACATTTACGTGACTGGTTCAATTAATCCCCTGTCGTCCAAGAGAGGTGCAAGGGCTTCCATGCAGCATCTTCAAATATCTTCGACGCGTTAATTTAAGCTTTACTTTAACGGTTAAAGTAAAGCTTCGTAATAATAGCGAAAGGTTCTGCTGTTTACTGGTTGAACGTCACGATAATTTATTGTGTTTCAACCTTAATGAAATGACATTGATAATTATCCATTATAATGGACGGTGGTTCATCGAGGTTAATGTCCGCCAAAAAGGGCCGTTTTAGTTTTCTTTAAATCCAAACTGTCGTGAAAATATCGATCCTACGATTACTTGAGACCTTTGAAGCGTATTTATAACTTCGGGGTCGTTTGCGTTTGTTGTAAATTTTGACAAAGTTCTGCAGTTGTGTTCAGAATGAAATCGCCATATATTATTGCCGAAGTTAAACCTCATTTGACAAGATTCTGTGTTTCTTTGAGAGAAAACGAAGGGACCCGCAAGAGCGAGTGCAGTTGAACATTGTCAATACCTAAGGAGAACGTGCGCATGCGCAACAAGAGAGGTGAAAAGGAAAAGAGCACACGCGCGGACGTGGTAGAAATCATCAAGGAAGCACGGTTTCACTTCGAGAAAGAAATGTATGAGGCAAAGTGCAAAGGTTAAAGAACAAATAGTCACATCGAGCTCTCCACCAATATAAAGCATCAGTTCAACCACCATCCAAATCGAGACGCGAACGTTCGTGGTTTTGCTCATTTGGGTTGAGAATCAAACGGTGGTGTCATGTCTGGACGTGGTAAAGGTGGAAAGGGTCTCGGCAAAGGAGGTGCGAAACGTCATCGCAAGGTACTGCGTGATAACATCCAGGGAATCACAAAGCCTGCTATTCGTCGCCTTGCTCGTCGTGGTGGGGTAAAGCGCATCTCGGGTCTCATCTACGAGGAAACCCGTGGAGTTCTCAAGGTGTTCCTGGAAAATGTTATCCGCGATGCTGTTACCTACACGGAGCATGCCAAGCGAAAGACCGTTACTGCCATGGATGTGGTGTACGCTTTGAAGCGCCAGGGCCGCACACTCTACGGTTTCGGTGGTTAAACATTTTGGGGGTGGTGTTCAACAACAAAACGGCTCTTTTCAGAGCCACCACCTCGTTCATGAAAGAGCTTCAGGCGTCACGCCAATAACTATGTATTGTTTGGTAACAAAAATGCAATGCAGATAGTGGGGTTTATTTCGCTTTGGTTTTCATGAGATGAAGCTGAAGGGGTCAAATAATACACGTGGTTAAAAATAAAATGGAAAAGTTGCGGTGGGAACTGGTTTTGTTAAGGTTGTGTCGATAACCGAGGGGCAGATTATGTGTAACAAATGTTAATTTTCATCATTGTCCTCGACCATCCACAATTACCAACATTACTTGAGCTGTACTTTAATACTCGCCGAAACCCGTGGAACATCCACGGAAGAGAGGATGTGGTGTATGGATAGAGTGTACCATTATGGATGGCATAGGGGATTTGCTTGTCCGAGTAAGAGTTAGGAAGAAAGATGAGAATGAAGAGTGCATATATGAACAACGTATTTATTGCAATCTACTTAAATGACAACGCTACGATATACTTTTGAAAATATCACGCACCGTCTCGAAGTCAATGCCATCCTTTTATCTCTTCGTATACAACTCACTGATTTCTACCTTATCGTGAACAGGGTAAAGCCTACTTTGATAATCATGAACGGTAGCAGATGCAGGAGTTGGTGAAACGAAAGGTGGGGGGGGGGGGGGGGGGGGCTGATCATGACCTACCCGACGCCACATGGCCTACGCCATTTCATTTGTTGAGATCATGGCCACAACGGAAACACAACTGGATAGGTAGGGCCTAGGCCTACGCCTACGTTTCGTCACTCGGCGAAGTCCACTTTGTTTTAAGCTTTCAGAAGCTGAAGCCTTGTTATTTATTGCTTTATATGATACTGATGGGCTGCTGATCGGTTTCACTTCGTCGTAATCACAGTATATGGAATAAATTATGGTAAACCCACCTGATGAGGTTAGCGTACACCGCGATCGATGACACCAGCACAAATGGCAGAATGCATGCTCTGGATTGTCCACTCAGTGGACGGCTTGCTGTCGCCTTCAACTGTCCAATCAGCGGACGGCTTGCTGCGCCTTCACCCAGCAGACGCCAATACGATGGCGTCGTAAGATGGCGTCGTATCGGCCGTTAATCGGATGCTTTTGGGCCCCAACGTCGGCTAATTCAGATTTTTCGAGTATGGCTGTACGTGATAAACAAAGAGCGCGGTTCGTAGATCGTAAATCCATTAGTGCCGTGGGCATCGGGTCATTGAGTGCGGCGTAAAAGGGATAACAAAGTCGAGTCCTTACAGTATTATTATAAGAGATGAACTCACATCCCCCCCCCCCCCCCCTCCCTTTGCACGTTTCATGACAGATGAACTCGAAAAACTATCACTTGTCAGCCATGTGGAGGTTTCATTGAACGATCCTGAACCCTTTTCATTTGAGACACAGGCAGACGACACCGTATTGTTTCATCACGGATTCTTCTCGGGGTCTTCATTAAAAATATGGCAAAAGTGCTTCACAAAACGGATTTCCATTCGACAGACACACTGTGTGTTGGAAGAATCAGAGATACAACATTGTCTCAGAGTTGAGTTTAATCGTGATCGATCTCAGACAGCATCTAAAGAGAGAACCAGCAATCATAGTATTAGTGTTACTACAGGTACATTCAAGTGTATCTCGTGAAGCGAGCATGCAGCTCGCAATGCAGAATCCTTACCATTCTCCGGAAGCCCGGAGGTGCTATCGCGTCACATGGCACAGAACTACCTTCTGCGCTGAAAGGCAGTCTCTTTTATCGGAGCCGTGTAGCGGCAATAAGTTGAATAACATCAGGGTCGTAACTTCGGTGACAATTTCACCAGTGTATACACATTGTACACAAAAACATTGATACATTGTTGAGTTATGAGAAATGTCGATTACACTTTCAAGAAAGGTGTTGTGGCTCTGAAAAGAGCCGTTGGGTGTTGTGGGGTTAAGCACAAGACCTTGGACGAGCGGGTTAAGCTCGCTCCCCGCGGATACGTCGTGCCAGCTGGATGTCCTTGGGCATGATGGTGACACGTTTGGCGTGAATCGCGCACAAATTAGTGTCCTCAAACAGCCCAACGAGGTAGGCCTCGCTCGCCTCCTGCAGCGCCATCACTGCGGAGCTCTGGAATCGCAAATCGGTCTTGAAATCCTGTGCGATTTCACGGACGAGGCGCTGAAACGGCAGCTTGCGAATGAGCAGCTCCGTGGACTTTTGGTAGCGCCGGATCTCGCGCAGCGCCACAGTTCCTGGACGGTAACGATGCGGCTTTTTCACGCCACCGGTGGCTGGAGCACTTTTCCGTGCCGCCTTTGTCGCCAACTGCTTTCGGGGAGCTTTTCCACCTGTCGATTTACGGGCGGTTTGCTTCGTGCGAGCCATCGCGACCGGCAAAGATCAATATAAAACAACGCGACTAAAACAAGAAGAGAAATGCGCGGCCAGATTTTGTTTGCGCCGAGAGACGCTTCGGCTATTTGCTATTGGCTTCCAGGATTTGCTCGTTTGCTATTGGCTGCCTCAAAACCATTCCCATTCGCTGAGGAATTAAGCCCCACCTCACGCTCCATCCATTGGTCGAAACTTCATTCTCCCCTCTCCATTGGCTCAAATCTGAGCCCGATGTGATCCGCTCCGTGAGGGAAAGCTCCGTCCGCCTTCCCTTGCTCGTTTCTCCCACCAATATCTATCCTGAGCTCCGTTGGGCCTGCTCAGCGCTTCCGTTAACGTGAAGAAGCAAAAAGCAAATCCGTTTGTGTCCCGCAATATAAAAAAATCACTCACGAATCGATTTCAAAATTGGGTAGTTTGTCGAGGTGGGACGGAACTACATTTTAATTTTATCACAGTCGTTGTACGTTATTTGTAAATAAAACATTATTGCGATATTGCAGGAACCGCACATTTGTCAATAATTCGAGAAACAGAAAATGGACGTGACAAAAGCTTGCTTGAAAGACGAACGTGCAATTGCGCAAACCCCGCAGAATGGTAATTCCATCGCCGAACACAAGCAGGAGATTAAATTATTTTGTTTCCAGAGCTCCGATCTGATGGCGTTGCCGGCGACATTTTGACCTCCCTCGTCGGTCCGTTTGAGGACACGAGGAGAGCGTCATCCACCGTCCACAAAACTCGAAACCTACAAATGCCTTTTTGTGCATTTATCTGTCAGAATGGATTTGTACAGAACATGAGAGTAAAGAAGAGGGGAGATCAAACGGTAATAAGGCAAGGATCTTCCACTGAGTTGTTAATGTGTGGAGTGGTTCCTCCGGAAAGGTAGTGGCAGCAGAAACTACATTCGTCTAAATTGTAATGAGATAAGTACCCGGAAATAATGTAGATCGAGACGTCTAGGGATATTTGCAGAACTTCTTGGTCGCTTGAGCAAGGATGGGTCATTGTGAACACCATTGCGCATTGTTGGCTGTGGGGGAGAGGGGGGAAGGGGGTGGGGGGCAGGGAGGGAGGAGGAGAGGGGGAAGGGGGCAGGTGGGGGAGGGAAGGGGTCTTGCTCGTCAAGAGGTGGTGTCTGGTCGATGTGTTGTTTCTCACACAAGAACCGTCTTCAGAAAGAATAATTCCTCCCCCCCCCTCCCCCACCCCCACCCCCGGAAAGAATAAGTCCCCCTCTCTCCCACCCCCGCAAAGAAAATCTCCATCCTCCCCCACCCCCGGAAAGAAAATCTCCCCTCTCCCCCACCCCTGCAAAGAAAATCTCCCCCCCTCCCCCACCCCCGGAAAGAAAATCTCCCCCCTCCACCACCCCCCCGGAAAGAAACAACTGATATATAAAAAATTCTCATTTTTGATATAAATTGGTCTGGTGTTGATGAGGTGCAGTAATGACGGACCGAATGGACACCTGCTGGGTCAACTAAACTCCTTCCTTGGAGGGGGAGGGGGGGAGGATCCTCTTAGTCAGGTTCAGTATGTCCAGATTTAAAGTTTCGTTGGATTTTTTGGGGGATTTGGAAAACGATATATTTTTGGAAACTATATTGTATAGTCAGTCAGAAAACCAATGTTGCTATTTGCACAGACTCCTGTATGGCGGCCATCTTGGATTTTCAAAATTGCCGCCGTATAACTAATTTTTCCCAATATCGCAGCTTCTAAATAACATAGAGCTTTGATTCTAACGGCTAAACATACATTTTCAAGGGCCCCAAATCCAATGGTAACAAGTTCGATAAGCTAGACATGACCATAGAGCTCCTATGTGGCGGCCATCTTGGATTTTTCAAACTGGCCGCCGTAAAATTGATGTTTCTCAGGATCTCATCTTCTAAATAAGACGGAGCTTTGATTTTTCTAAATCCCAAAAACAATCCAACGAAATCTAAAATCTGGACATGCTGAACCTGACTGTGTTGACTGTAATGAGAAATACTATTCTACTGCGAGTGTTTTGCCCTTTGTGGGCCTTTGTGGCATACTGCCAAATAACACACAGATACTCCTAATGTTCATGAGAACTTAAAATCTGTTTACGGGTGGACAAGCTACTAAAGTAATAAGTTTGATCCCCAGGGTACAGCTGAGGAAAATAATTAGTTTACAGCGTGTGTTTTTGTATTATTTATATACTGAGCAATATACCTGATATTGTGGTGATGGTGGTAGTGTATTTGTAGCCTATTATACATCAATATGTCTGTGGTGGTGGTTGTATATATCGGTGACGGTTCCCTTTGCTTTGCTGTCTTTGCAGGTTCTACATGTCACATTATGAGTGAGATGCAACAAGATAGTGAAGGGGCGGGGCAAGCCCAGGAGTCCACGAACTGTAAGCAGTGCATTTTATGCAAGGCAGATGATGTCAAGAAAGGATCCTTGGTGTTAAACCCCAGAATAGATTCCTACCAACATTTATTGAAGACAATAGAAGAAAGGGCCAGTTTGCATGATGGCATCTACGTTCAAGTCCATAAACGACTCCAAAACAGCACAAAAGAAACACTCTCTACAGAGAAGGCAGTTTGGCATCGCACTTGTTACTCCAGTGCAACTAACAAGAGCGAGATACAACGTGCCAGAGACCGCCATGCGCATGCAGTAACAACTGGACACTATACTGCAAAAAAACGCGGACAGAAGAGAGGAAGCACAGAAATGGACGAGCCAGGCTCATCAACATCTGATGCAACATCCCCGTTCACACGCTCGTGTACAGTGCCACTGGATAAAGAGAAGTGTTTCTTCTGCCAAAAAGATGATGGCCAACTACTCCACCAAGTTAGGACTGAAAATGCTGGTCAAGAGCTTAGAGAGGCTGTAGAGAAGTCCCAAGATGCATTATTGAAAACACGATTCAACACATGTATCTCACCAGGTGATGCACACGCAATTGACCTTCGGTACCACAAATCTTGTTGGAGAAGACATGTGTTCCATGTAGTACGAGACAGACCTAGCGCAAACAGAAGCAGCGCAGACAAAGAACTATTGCTGCAACGGGCAAGTCTGATTGAGATGATCAACCTGATAGATGTCAAAACACAAAACCAAGCTTATCTCTCCATGGATGACATTGAAACCACTTATGTCAATATGATTGGCGCAGAACACTTGGAAAAGCATGTACCTACATCCAATAGAAAGTGGCTGAAAGAAAGAATCGTCACTGAGTTGCCAAGCATGACATCTGTTCTCCAAAAAGACCGAAGAAAATCGGCCATCCTCTACTGTCCAGATGCATGTGAGGAAAGCATGGTTCATTCTGCAATCACAAGTGATGGCGATGACGAGAACAACATGAAGACAATCTACAAAGCAGCACAAGTGATACGGAAGAGCATCGCAGAATTCATTAAGAAGGACCAGGAAGCAAATACCATACAGGTGTCCAGCGATATCAACGATGTTCCGGCTGAACTATACACCATGATCCGCTGGGTAATGGTAGGGCCTGTCGACAAGCTGGAAACTGAGAAGAGGACCAGTGTTGTTGATAGATCAACACTCACTGTGAGTCAGAACATCATGTATGGATTCAAATCCAACAGACAGGTGAAGTACAAACCAAGCAGCGAATCCGCAACATTCAGGCCACCCCATTCAAGAGAAAACCCCCAAGTCCTGGGATTGGCTCTGACTGTCCATCATGACACACGCAACAAAAAGCTGATGGGACTTCTCAATACACATGGCTACTGTGTTTCGATTGTCCGCGCCCTCCTCATGGAAACTGCTCTTGCCAATGCTGTCGTAGAAAACACCAGGCAGTTTGAAGGTCTGTACATGCCACCATTCCTGAAAAGGGGAGCCTTTGTGTTCTTTGCTGCAGACAACACGGACTTTGCCGAGGATACTCCTGACGGGAAAGGAACCACTCACGCAACGATTACTGCAGTGTACCAGAAGTCAGATGTCCCTGGAGAACCAGTTGCGCAACCTCTGATCATCGGTGATGCACAGAGTCTATCGGTCACTCCATACCATGTAGATGTGCTGCACTGTGACAAGCCGAAACCACAGCTTACAAAGAGAACAGAGGAGTTTGTCATCAACAAGGGGGTCTCCAGATCCTATCAACTGAAACAACTGGGATGGGTTGTTGCTTCTGCTCTATCCAGGATGAAAGCGAGGGAACACTCCAGCAAGATTCCAGGTTGGGCAGGATACAACTCGCTCTTGTCTGAACGCCAGTCCATGACTCGGGTTGGTGCCTTGCCACTACTTCCAGAGGTGGCGCATGAGTGGCCAACCCTACTGACCGTGATCATGCAAGCCAGTCAGCTAAGGATGTTGGCAGTTGGTGAAGATCATCCCACTGTAATTTCATTTGACATAGCCCTCTACAAGAAGGTGGTGCAACTGCTGGATGCAAGACCTGACTTGAAACGCACAGTCGTCCCCAGACTAGGTGAGCTGCATGTTGTCATGGCGGCTCTCCGAGCCCTCGGAGCCTCCATGGAGAACTCAGGCATTGATGATGCTTGGGTAGAAGCTGATGTCTATGGTCCAGCCACGACGTGGCAAATCCTGAAATGTACACACTACAAGCGGTCTCTCCGTGCCCATATATATTCATAAGTAGCACTTTATGAAATGGTTCTGGAGGAGTTCTTGAAGGACAACCCACAAGTAAAGGATGTGTGTTTCGAGGCAACAGAGGGAGTAGAAGCTGCCTGTGCTGAGACGAACAAGTGCACGAAAGCTGAATCTGTAAAACAAGCAAACACCAAACTCCTTCAAGTCTTGACATCTGATGGGGTGGTGACGGCACTCGAGGAGTGGGAAGCACGGAGATCCAAGAATGCAATGTTCAAGTCAATGATGAACTATCTACATCGGGTGGAGACAATCCTGTTATTCGTGGCAGCATCACGGAGTGCTGACCTGGTGCTTCACCTCCAAGCTGGAGAAGAACTGAGGAAGTTATTCTTTGCCATGGACCGGATCAAATACAAGCGGCTCTGGCCCCGATACATCGCAGACATGTATGACCTAAGAACCAATCACCCTAGGACCTGGGAAGAACTAGGAGCTGGCAATCTATCAATAACCAAGAATGACATCCCGTTTGTATCCATTGGACCAGATCATGCATGTGAACATCTGAACAAGCTGATGAAGATTCACTCTGGACTGATTGGCATCTCTAACAATGCCAATGCTAGACAGAGATTCTTCATGGTTACACCAGAATTATCATGCCTGTCAAAAGACTTCAAGAGTCAGTTTGGCCTGGAAGGTGACAAGATCACAGAACATCATGACCTTGGTCCAAGTGCAGTCAAGAGGGAGCATGAAGCAATCAACAAGATCAAGGCTGCGATACTGAGTCACTGGAATCCATTTGACACTGAAGGTGACAAGCTGCACAATGTGATAACGAATGCTTACATCCCAGACGAGTATGTACCACAGATCTTGAACATTGATGTCACTGGTCAGAAGTTGTATGAAGACTACGTGTCGGAGCGTATCAATGGAGATGTTAGCCTCTGGGCACCAGTCAAGAAGGAGAACAACAAGATGTTCACGTCTGGGAAAAAGAGAACCACAGTGAAACTCAGAGACAGGACTGTGAATCTGAAGGAGACTAAGGAACTGTACGGAAGGCTCATGGTCCTTGCCAAGTCAAACAGAGACGTCAACCAGAAATATGCCATCGGAAATTACGAGTTCACTGTGACACCAAGAGCACTGTTCGCTCCAGATGGGACAATTCTTCCATGCACTGACAAGTCGAAGTTAATTCATCTACTCGACAAGTTAGCAAGAGCAGAAATTCACCCCGAAGATCAGCAGCAGACACCAGCTGCAAGTGTTCTACAAGAAGATCCAATGGACACAAGAACTATGGCATCCACATCTAGTAAACCTACAAGTCGGAAGATTGCACTGGTGGATGGGATGGTACTTGTGCATACGCTGACAAAGAAACCAGCCACTGTAGTGAAAGTCAACGATCTGGGTGAGTGCTTCAATGACAGACTCATGCCTCTAACAAAAGATTGTGATGAGATCATACTGGTCTTTGACACGTACAAAAACGATTCTCTGAAGAGTGCTACCAGGGCTAAAAGAAGGCAAGGAAAGGATGCAGAACAGTATCAAGTCAGAGATGACACCAACATCAAACACATCCCAATGAGCAGATTCCTTTCTCATGACAAAACAAAGGCTGATCTGACTGATTATCTGGCAGCGAAAACTCTAGAATACAACAGTCACTCATCCAAGTTGATCATCACGTCTGCTTCAGGGCGTACTAGGAGCAACAGTGACCTGCTCTTTGAGGACAACAACCATGAAGAAGCTGACACCCTGTTGATCCACCAGGCCGTGCTGGCATCCCAGCGAAACCCACATGATGAGCAGTTGGTGTTCTTCTCTCCCGACACAGATGTCCTGGTACTAGTCATAGCAAACTATGACCTACTGCTGAGGAATACATCCATTTCCATGGCCTCTGGAATACTTCAAATAGAGCCACTGTGGACAGCTCTAGGGGTCGAAAGAGCAAAGGCGTTGCCAGCCTTTCATGCTTTCACAGGGGCAGACAACACTGGGAGGTTCTCTCGAATAGGCAAAGCAACCTGGCTGCATGTCTACCTCAAAGCAAGTGAAGATGTCATAGACACCGTGCGAATGCTTTCAGATGCAACTGAAGTGACGGAGGACATGTTGTCCACACTAGCTAACTTTGTATGCGCTGCTTGCTCTCCAAATGGCATCCACATCGACAGCATCCCCGAACTACGATGGTATCTCTTTGGCAAACACATGGCAGAAAGTGACAGGCTTCCTCCTACTCTTGGAGCTCTCAAGCAGCACATCCTTAGAGTCCATATCCAAGCCAGAGTGTGGGGTCAGGTAAGCATTGCTCAACAGGATCCTCAGCTGAATCCCCTGCAAAACGGCTTTTACAAAGACACGGATGGACAAGTGAAACCAACCACAACTGAGGAGCCTCCAGCCCCCAAGGCCATCATTCAAATGGTTTGATGTCAGTGCAAAACAGACTGTTCTTCATCTAGATGTTCCTGCAGAACAAACAACTTGGCTTGTACAGACCTTTGTCAGTGTGACATCCAGTGCCAAAATGATGAGGACTCTCAAGATGTGATGAACGAAAGCGATGATGAGGATGATGATGACTTTACTCAATGATGAATCAAAGCTCTGTGCTCTTTAGAAGGTGAGTTCCATCAGTTTTACGGCGGCCAGTTTGAAAAATCCAAGATGGCCGCCACATAGGAGCTCTATGGTCATGTCTAGCTTATCGAACTTGTTACCATTGGATTTGGGGCCCTTGAAAATGTATGTTTAGCCGTTAGAATCAAAGCTCTATGTTATTTAGAAGCTGAGATATTGAGAAAAATTAGTTCTACTGCAGCAATTTTGAAAATCCAAGATGGCCGCCAAACAGGAGTCTGTGCAAATAGCAACATTGGTTTTCTGACTGACTATACAATATAGTTCCCAAAAATATATCGTTTTCCAAATCCCCCAAAAATTCCAATGACATTACATCGTGAACCTGACTATCTAGGAATCAAGGATACGACGAGCATTCCTATTTTTATGGTGATGATGGAGGTTTTCTATTGGTGGGAACTCGACATTACAATTTGCCCTTTGACCCTTCCACGATTCCTCCTTTAGTTATTTTCTCTGCGGTTTCCTTGGTGATTTCTACCACGTCCGCGTGTGCACTCCGCACCTTTTGCCCTTTCACCTCTCTTGCCGCGCATGCGCACGTCGTCCTTTCGCTTTTGCAATCTGCATCGCACTGGCTTTTACGATCCCTTCGCTTTCGCTCAAGTGAACCCGGAATACTGTCAAATAATGTTTAAGTTTTGCAGTAATTGACGACAATTTAATTCTGAACACAACTTGAACTGCAGAACTTTGGCAAATAACAACGCGCGCTCACATCACCTCAGTTAGAAATAAGCTTCCAAAGCATCAAGTCATCTTCCGATATTTTGATGCCAGTTTGGATATATATATATATATATTTTTGTATACAAGATCGAGGCTCGTGAAAGAGCTAACATTAATCACACAAAAAGTCAAACCAACACAAACCGACACATTAAACACAAAATAAGGGGAGCGATGGACAAGATGGGGAGAGAGGAGGAAGGACACAAACACAACATTTGAGAGCAGGGACATCGAGAGAACTGTGGGAGGGAGAGGGCTTGGGGGGAGGTGGGAGAGGTATAAAACATATGGACACTGCAAGGACTTCCAGGAAAGAAGTTGGAATTTCAAAAAAGTGTATCTGAGGTGAATTAGCGGGGGTAGAAAAGATCGAGGTTTTGGATGGGGGAAGATAAGAGATGGTGGTGAACAGCTGTTTTAAAGACCTGGAGGGAGGAGTGGGATTGAAGGGAGTGGGGGAGTTTGATCCAGAGGCGGGAGAAATGGGGAATGAAGGAGTGAAGGTGAGCAGAGAGTCTTGAATTTGGCAGTTTAACCATAAGAGGGTTGGGGCAGATTTTGTGCGACCTCCAGGAATATTAGGGAAACAGAGCACAGAGAGAGCTGGGGGAGCAAGGCCGGAGAGGAGTCGGGAGAAGACAAACACCACCAACCTGCCTGCGGTGAGTGAGTGAAAGGCCCTTGGAGTTAGCTTCATCGCAGGAGATTCCAATGATTCTGAAAGCTTTGGTTTCAACAGCGTGAAGCCGAGCTTGGTGTGAGGCAGGACAGGAGCACCGGCCCAGAGGGGGGAACAGTATTCCATTGAGCTGCGGATGAAAGCCTTGTATGTGGTGAAGAGCTCAGGTGTGCCAAGGAAGGAAATGGCTAGGAAATGTGGTTTTCCCAAGGAAGATCGTGGCAGATAGTGAGACCCAAAAGCTTGAGCGACAGAACTTCTTGAAGACGATTGTTGAGAAAGTAGCTGGGAGGATTTTCCAGTCGGTCTTTTCGGAGAGACATCGTAAGAGTGTGAGATTTGTCAGGATTGAAAGACATGTTCCACTTGTTTGACCAGTCTGTGATTTTGTCCAGGTATGCAGATAGTGAGGAGGCTGCAGACTGCCGATCTGAGGGATGAGGAATGGAGCGGCAGAGAGTGGAGTCATCAGCAAAGAGATAGAGAGGATTTTCCAGGGAGTCAGAGAGATCATTGATGAAGACCAGAAAAAGCACAGGGCCCAGAACACTACCTTTGGGAACTCCAGCCAGAACAGGAAGGGGTGATGAGAGAAATCCATTCAGGGCCACACGTTGACTACGACCAGAGAGGAAGTCCGCAAGCCAAGCATGTAGATTTCCATGGATACCACAGGAGGAGAGTTTGGTGAGCAGAGCTGGGTGCCAGACCGTATCGAAGGCACGTGATATGTCAAGGGAGGAAGCTCTGATTTCCTGTTTGGCATTGAGGACCTCCATCCATTGTTGAGACAGCAGAAGCAACATGTCCAGAGTAGAATGACCTGGTCTGAATCCAAATTGATGATTGGAGATCAAGCCATTGGAGAAGAGGAAGGATTTGATATCCGAAGCAATGATGGATTCCATGATTTTGCTGATAATTGGGAGCAGGCTGATTGGACTGTAGTTGTAAGGATCTGTTTTTGCACATTTTTTGTGTAAAGCGGTAATGTTTGCTGATTTCCAACATGCTGGCAGATGACCTTGAGCAAAAGAGAGAGTGAAAAGAACAGAGAGAGGGTGAGATAGAGCGGCAGAGCAGGATTTTAGGACCCGTGGGCTGATGCCAACTGGTCCAGTTGCAGAATCAGAGTCGAGGTTCTGCAAAAACTTCTCCACCATGTCAGGAGAGAAGGACACAGAGTCCAGGAGCAGTTGGGTTCGACTGGGTAAGGTGGGAACAGCGAGAGATGGGTTTGGGACACAAGATTTTGAGGCAAACACAGAGTTGAGGCATTCGGCTTTGTCACGTGCGGTGTCAAATGTGTAGCCATTTGAGGTGAGGGAGGGGATGGAGGGGGAACAAACACCAGAAACGGATTTGACCAGATGCCACCAGGATTTTTGAGGAAGGAGACAGGTTTGAGAGTTCATTCTTGAGTGTGGAGAGATAGATCTTCCTGGCACTCCTGAGAGTAGACACACACTTGTTCTGAGCTTTGTAGAAGGAACTGAGATTGCCTTCAGTTGGATTTGCCTTCCAAGAGGCAAAGGCAAGTTGTTTCAGGGCAACTGCCTCCCCACAAGATTCAGTGTACCATGGACGGGAGGAAGGGTAAGACAACTGAAGACGAGATGGGATAAATCTGTGCATGAGAGAGAGCAGTTTGCTTTGGAAGAATTCCCAGGAAGAATTGATGTCAGAGGCAGTAGAGATGGGAGACCAGTCCAGATGATTGATGGCTGCTTGCAGCCCGTGCCAGTCGGCCTGAGTGAAATGCCAGACTCGTCGACGCTGAGGAGGCTCTCTGAGAATGGCCAGAGAGATGTCCACTTTAACAAGCACATTGTTACATATTTATGTGAATGTATGTGAATTACCATTCAGGTCTTTGCTTATCCGTGTGTAGTATATTAAGTTGTTGTGGTTGTAGTTGTTGTGTAGTTGTTGTGGTTGGAGGGTCAGGAGCCCTTCTGAAAAGTGGCCGGAAACGGAAGTGACCGGAAACGGAAGAGGAAAAAGACACGAGGAAAAAAGGACGAGTTTTCTTTTTCCTCGCCCCGCTCCGACGAAAGGTGGGATTGATTGAGCCGTGTGGAAAAGCGGCGTTCCCGAGCCTGTCTGGCAAGAGGAGTTACCGGGACGGATACCTGCCCGGTGGACGTCAAACTGTCGTGTGGCCGTGCACCGACCCAGTGTTTGGCGCCGTTCGCGACACCGTCTAAAAAGACGCGTACGGGTCACCCGTTGGGGCCTAACATGCCTGGCAAGCGGCGTGGGGCTTTTGGCTTGCTTTCCCGTACCCGCTTTGCGTGGCCACGAGGGGCTGTAGCCGGGGTGCCTGGTACGATACCTGCCCGGTGGAAACACGTCCACCCGGGGTTCGTTCAACCGCCCGAGTGCGGCGACGCCGACCATCATCTTGGTCAGGAGGGGCCCAGAGACATTATGCGGGACCGAGACCAAAAGGGGGTCGTGAGTACTCACCGGGACACACATATATAAGATGGCCATCTTAATCATAGGGAATTGATTGTGGATTGGGAATTGTTGATGGTTGTGTATTGTTGATTGCTCGGGGAAAATCTCCGTGGTTGTGTCATTGAAATTGTATGGTATCATTACCATTGAAATATATCCTTGAACATCAGTTGTCTCTTGGGTGAAATTCATATGGATTGCGTGGCGAAAGCGCATATATAATACAGCTTTCTGGCGAAGTTCCTCTCACGGTCCGGGGGTCACCGAGACCAGGTATTCACCGAGGGGATCACGTAACAGAATTGGGGGCTCGTCCAAATTACGATTTGCAGATTCGCAATTGGGTCTACGTCCGGGATCGAAAATTGTATAAAATAATAAAATAATATTTTTATTAATTAAAATATATTAATTAAGTATTAATTGGAAAATTTTTGGGGAAATTGGGGTAAAGTCTTGGGTGAAGGTTAACAGGTGTTAACGATAGTCACCATGGCGTTTGTGGCACAGAACTTTGCGGTAACACCGAGTGAGGCACAGTTCCGAGCGTTACTAAAGTCGGACCTCTTGAAATTGGCCAAACATTTTAACTTGGAGGTCCGAACTAATTTGAGGAAGGCAGAGTTGCAGGCCACGGTGATACAATCTATGGTGGGATTAGGAACATGGGACGAGTTAGCCTGGGAGTGGCTACCCGAAGAACCAGAAGACGTTGAGCTCCGGAAACTGGAGTTGCAATTACGGAGCCAGGAACGGATCAAAGAAGAAGAAAGGAAAGCAGAAAAGGAAAGAGCAGAAGAAGAAAGGAAAGCAGAAAAGGAAAGAGCAGAAGAAGAAAGGAAAGCAGAAAAGGAAAGAGCAGAAGAAGAAAGGAAAGCAGAAGAGAGGAGAGAAGAGAAACAAGCAGAGGAAAGGAGAGTGGAACGAGAACTCCAGGAAAGGTTAGCAGAAGAAGAAAGGAAAGCAGAAAAGGAAAGAGCAGAAGAAGACAGGAAAGCAGAAGAGAGGAGAGAAGAGAAACAAGCAGAGGAAAGGAGAGGGGAACGAGAACTCCAGAAAAGGTTAAAAGAAGAGGAAAGGAAAGCAGAAGCGAGGAGAGAAGAGAAACAAGCAGAGGAAAGGAGAGTGGAAAGAGAACTCCAGGAAAGGTTAGAAGGGAGAAAAGCAGAGGAGAGGAGAGCTGCAAGGGACCTCGAAGCAGAGGAGAGAAAAGCGGAAAGGGAATTAAAAGAACGTGACATGGAGCTTCAGCAAGAAATCAAATTCAAGGAGCTGGAGTTAATGAGAGAACGGGGAGAGGCACCACCCTTGCTGACGGGGTCGACACCTAACCAGAAAACCTGGGATGTGGGCAGACATGTGAGGCTGGTTCCACCGTTCAGTGAAAAGGAAGTCGCGAAATTTTTTCCACACTTTGAGAAAGTGGCTCGACAATTAAACTGGCCGGAGGAGGCCTGGACCATACTCGTGCAAAGTGTGCTGGTGGGGAAAGCTCAGGAAATTTATTCGGCGCTACCAATGGACCAATGTGCAGATTATGAGGTACTGAAGACGCACATCCTCAAAGCGTATGAGTTGTGTTACATATTTATGTGAATGTATGTGAATTACCATGCAGGTGTTTGCTTCCGTGTGTAGTATATTAAGTTGTTGTGTAGTTGTTGTGGTTGGAGGGTCAGGAGCCCTTCTGAAAGAGTGGCAGGAAACGGAAGTGGCCGGAAGCGGAAGTGACGGGAAAGGGAGGAGAAAAGACACGAGGGAAAGGAAGGTTTCTTTTTCCTCGCCCCGCGACGACGAGAAGGTGGAATCGACCTTACGCTGCGCGGAAAACGCGCCGTTGCGAAAGGTCTGGCGAGAGGAGTTACCTGGGCGGTAAATACCTTTGGACACGTCCAGTCACTGTGAGTTCGTGCACGAAACCAAGCGTCCGGGACAGTTTGCCCCGTCTACAAAGACGCGTACGGGTCCGCACGGTGGGCCTCGCTCGCGTCGGAAGCCGCGTTGGGTTTTGCCCCGTCTACAAAGACGCGTACGGGTCCGCACGTTGGGCCTCGCTCGCGTCGGAAGCCGCGCTGGGTTTTTGCCCATCTACAAGGACGCGTAAGAGTCGCACTTGGGGCCTCGCGCACGTTGGACGCCGCGCTGGGTTTGCCCCGTGGCTTGGCAAGGAGGTGCGCTGCAGCTGCGGCCCCAGTCCGAGACGGCACGTTTAGAGCACGTCCGCCCGGGGCTCGTTCAACCGCCCGTGTGCGGAGAGGAGAGACATTGACCACGGAGGGAGTCAGGAGTGGGGCTCACGTGAGGAATGTATAAGATTAAGATGGCCATCTTAGAGTTTGTGTAGATGAGTTCACATGGTTGTAATATTGATTGTGCATTGTTGGTGGTTGTTGATTGCTCAGTGAATATATTATTGATTATTCCGGATCCTTGGTGTGGGGTTTCTTCTTGACCGGAATTCATATTGATTGCGTTACGAAAGCGTATAAACCATATATCTTTCTGGCGGGGTCCCTCCCACGGTCCGGGGGTCACCAAGACCAGGTAGTTACCGGGAGGACCACGTAACAGAATTGGGGGCTCGTCCAAATTACGATTTGCGGTTTCGCAATTGGGTCTACGTCCGGGATCTAAAAGTGTATAAAATAATAAAATAATAATATTTTTGGTAATTAAAATTTATTAATTAATTATTAATTGGTAATATTTTTTTTTGAGAAATTGGGGAAAGTCTTGGGGTGAAGGTTAACAGGTGTTAACGATAGGCACCATGGCGTTTGTGGCACAGAACTTTGGGGTAACCCCGAGTGAGGCACAGTTCCGAGCGTTGCTAAAGTCGGATCTCTTGAAATTGGCCAAACATTTTAACTTGGAGGTCCGAACTAATTTGAGGAAGGCAGAGTTGCAGGCCACGGTGATACAATCTATGGTGGGATTAGGAACATGGGACGAGTTAGCCTGGGAGTGGCTACCCGAAGAACCAGAAGACGTGGAGCTCCGGAAACTGGAGTTGCAATTACGGAGCCAGGAACGGATCAAAGAAGAAGAAAGGAAAGCAGAAAAGGAAAGAGCAGAAGAAGAAAGGAAAGCAGAAAAGGAAAGAGCAGAAGAAGAAAGGAAAGCAGAGGAGAGGAGAGAAGAGAAACAAGCAGAGGAAAGGAGAGTGGAACGAGAACTCCAGGAAAGGTTAGCAGAAGAAGAAAGGAAAGCAGAAAAGGAAAGAGCAGAAGAAGAAAGGAAAGCAGAAAAGGAAAGAGCAGAAGAAGAAAGGAAAGCAGAAAAGGAAAGAGCAGAAGAAGAAAGGAAAGCAGAGGAGAGGAGAGAAGAGAAACAAGCAGAGGAAAGGAGAGTGGAAAGAGAACTCCAGGAAAGAAGAGAAAAGGAACAAGCAGAGGAAAGGAGAGCTGCAAGGGACCTCGAAGCAGAGGAGAGAAAAGCGGAAAGGGAATTAAAGGAACGTGACATGCAGCTTCAGCAAGAAATCAAATTCAAGGAGCTGGAGTTAATGAGAGAACGGGGAGAGGCACCACCCTTGCTGACGGGGTCGACACCTCACCAGAAAACCTGGGATGTGGGCAGACATGTGAGGCTGGTTCCACCGTTCAGTGAAAAGGAAGTCGCGAAATTCTTCCCACACTTTGAGAAAGTGGCTCGACAATTAAACTGGCCGGAGGAGGCCTGGACCATACTCGTACAAAGTGTGCTGGTGGGGAAAGCTCAGGAAATTTATTCGGCGCTACCAATGGACCAATGTGCAGATTATGAGGTACTGAAGAAGCACATCCTCAAGGCCTATGAGTTGGTTCCGGAAGCTTACAGACAAAAATTCAGGAATGCCAGGAAGAGGGAGAGTGAGACCCATGTGGAGTTTGCCAGAGTGAAAGAAAACATGTTTGATCGGTGGTGTGAGTCAAAAGGAGTCGGGAAAGACTTCGAGACATTGCGGGACTTGATCCTGGTGGAGGAATTCCAGCAGTGTGTCCACGAGGACATCAAAGTGTACCTGCAGGAAAAGAAGGTACCAAAGTTGTGGGACGCAGCCACCATGGCAGATGATTATGCCTTAACCCACCGAATAGGGGTCCACGAACCTAACTCCTCGCCTAGATCTCCGCAGGGGAGGTGGGGAACAGCAGGTGCGGAGAACGACCATACATGGCGGCGGCCTCGAGATGATTATGGGGACAACTATGATACCCCACCGGTTCGAAATCAGAGGGATGCGGGCCCAAGACAAACTTATAGTTCGGGGGGCCCGAGGCAGACCCCGAGTTTTTCCTCCGGGCCTACTTGCGCGTTTTGCAAAAAACCTGGACACTTGATGTCCAGTTGTTACCTCATGAAAAGGGACAACCCAGAGCGGAGTCCGACTATTACAACTCCGAATGCGATGGCTAGCGTAAGAAATCGCCATCAAGAGGGTTACCAACCATTTGTTTCCGAGGGGTTTGTGTCACTGGATGGAGCCTCGACTAACCGGAGACCGGTTAGGATATTGAGAGACACAGGGGCCCATCAATCTTTAATGCTTGAAGGCATTTTGCCATGGTCCGAGGAGACGGCAACGGGGGATAGTGTTCGTTTACAGGGGATCGGGGGCGGTGTTAGTGCTCCCCTTCAGGTCATCCAGTTGGAGTCCGATTTGGTGTCAGGACCGGTCACCGTCGGTTTACAAGCCACGTTTCCTGTAGAGGGTGTATCTGTGGTTCTCGGGAATGATTTGGCCGGGGGTCAAGTTTATGGTAACCTGAGGGTTGAGAAAGAGCCCAGCAGGGAAAATAACACCACACCAGCTCGGGATGGTGACAAAAGTGCCAAGTTATTTGTAGGGGGACTGAACTTCAAAACAGAGGAAGAAGTTCTGACCTCTGTCTTCAACAGATATGGGCCGCTGGTGGAAGTGCGGTTGGTAAGAGACTGGGAAACGCAACAGTCAAGAGGGTTCGGCTTTGTCACGTTTGCCAGCACAAAAGACGCCAGAGAGGCAGAGAAGAATTGGAATGGCAAGGATTTGGAGGGTCGGACCATAACAGTAGGGAAGGCATTTCGTAGGCGTCGAGAGGTCTACAGGAGAGGACAACTGGGCGGTAGTTTTGGTGGTGGCCGCAGTCAATATTATTATGGAGGCTCCCTGAGTTACGGCCGCTCCCGAAGGAAGAATTGGCAAAGTAGTGGCCGAGAAGAAGACCGGTATTCAGGGGACTACAGGGACCAGTGGTCCCACCCTAATTATTAGGGACGTTCCGAGAAGTTGAAGCACTGAAGGCGGCGGAGCCGCCGAGCCAAGATTCCTACACGAACTAACCGTGAACTCCACGTTCCTCAAGGCGCCCATGTAGAGAACTTTCCTGCACGGACTAACCGTGAACTCCGCGTTCCTAAAGGCATCCATGTAGTGAATACTCGGCTTGGCCTCCCGGAAAAGTGCTATCGAGTGGCTTAACTGGCTTTATTTTTAAGTGATAACTGTGCCCGGGGGGAATTGATAATGTGGGGGGGTTGAGTTATCTGGTTTATTTCTCCAAATTGGCCGGCAAAGAAAGTTTTCGCTGGGTTCAAACTTTCTTTCTTGAAGGGGGGGAGTGTTACATATTTATGTGAATGTATGTGAATTACCATGCAGGTGTTTGCTTCCGTGTGTAGTATATTAAGTTGTTGTGTAGTTGTTGTGGTTGGAGGGTCAGGAGCCCTTCTGAAAGAGTGGCAGGAAACGGAAGTGGCCGGAAGCGGAAGTGACGGGAAAGGGAGGAGAAAAGACACGAGGGAAAGGAAGGTTTCTTTTTCCTCGCCCCGCGACGACGAGAAGGTGGAATCGACCTTACGCTGCGCGGAAAACGCGCCGTTGCGAAACGTCTGGCGAGAGGAGTTACCTGGGCGGTAAATACCTTTGGACACGTCCAGTCACTGTGAGTTCGTGCACGAAACCAAGCGTCCGGGACAGTTTGCCCCGTCTACAAAGACGCGTACGGGTCCGCACGGTGGGCCTCGCTCGCGTCGGAAGCCGCGTTGGGTTTTGCCCCGTCTACAAAGACGCGTACGGGTCCGCACGTTGGGCCTCGCTCGCGTCGGAAGCCGCGCTGGGTTTTTGCCCATCTACAAGGACGCGTAAGAGTCGCACTTGGGGCCTCGCGCACGTTGGACGCCGCGCTGGGTTTGCCCCGTGGCTTGGCAAGGAGGTGCGCTGCAGCTGCGGCCCCAGTCCGAGACGGCACGTTTAGAGCACGTCCGCCCGGGGCTCGTTCAACCGCCCGTGTGCGGAGAGGAGAGACATTGACCACGGAGGGAGTCAGGAGTGGGGCTCACGTGAGGAATGTATAAGATTAAGATGGCCATCTTAGAGTTTGTGTAGATGAGTTCACATGGTTGTAATATTGATTGTGCATTGTTGGTGGTTGTTGATTGCTCAGTGAATATATTATTGATTATTCCGGATCCTTGGTGTGGGGTTTCTTCTTGACCGGAATTCATATTGATTGCGTTACGAAAGCGTATAAACCATATATCTTTCTGGCGGGGTCCCTCCCACGGTCCGGGGGTCACCAAGACCAGGTAGTTACCGGGAGGACCACGTAACAGTTGGTTCCAGAAGCTTACAGGCAAAAATTCAGGAATGCCGGGAAGAGGGAGGGTGAGACCCATGTGGAGTTTGCCAGAGTGAAAGAAAACATGTTTGATCGGTGGTGTGAGTCAAAAGGAGTCGGGAAAGACTTCGAAACATTGCGGGACTTGATCCTGGTGGAGGAATTCCAGCAGTGTGTCCACGAGGACATCAAAGTGTACCTGCAGGAAAAGAAAGTACCAAAGTTGTGGGACGCAGCCACCATGGCAGATGATTATGCCTTAACCCACCGAATAGGGGTCCACAAACCTAACTCCTCGCCTAGACTTCAGCAGGGAACACCCGGTGGAACGGAACACCCGGTGCGGAGAACGACCTTACATGGCGGCGGCCTCGAGATGATTATGGGGACAACTATGATACCCCACCTGTTCAAAATCAGAGGGATGCGGGCCCAAGACAAACTTATAGTTCGGGGGGCCCGAGGCAGACCACGAGTTTTTCCTCCGGGCCTACTTGCGCTTTTTGCAAGAAACCTGGACACTTTATGTCCAGTTGTTACCGCATGAAAAGGGAAGACCCAGAGCGGAGTCTGACTATTACGACTCCAAATGCAATGGCCATTGTGAGAAATCGCCATCAAAAGGGTTACCAACCATTTATTTCAGAGGGGTTTGTGTCACGGGATGGAGCCTCGACTAACCGGAAACCGGTTAGGATATTGAGGGACACAGGGGCACATCAATCTTTAATGCTTGAAGGCATTTTGCCATGGTCCGAGAAGACGGCAACGGGGGATAGTGTTCGTTTACAGGGGATCGGGGGCGGTGTTAGTGCTCCCCTTCATGTCATCCATTTGGAGTCCGATTTGGTGTCAGGACCGGTCACCGTCGGCTTACAAGCCACGCTTCCTGTAGAGGGTGTATCTGTGGTTATCGGGAATGATTTGGCCGGGGGTCAAGTTTATGGTAACCTGAGGGTTGGTAAAGAGCCCAGCAGGGAAAATAACACCACACCAGCTCGGGATGGCGACAAAAGTGCCAAGTTATTTGTAGGGGGACTGAACTTCAAAACAGAGGAAGAAGTTCTGACCTCTGTCTTCAACAGATATGGGCCGCTGGTGGAAGTGCGGTTGGTAAGAGACAGGGAAACACAACAGTCAAGAGGGTTCGGCTTTGTCACGTTTGCCAGCACAAAAGACGCCAGAGAGGCAGAGAAGAATTGGAATGGCAAGGATTTGGAGGGTCGGACCATAACAGTAGGGAAGGCATTTCGTAGGCGTCGAGAGGTCTACAGGAGAGGACAACTGGGCGGTAGTTTTGGTGGTGGCCGCGATCAATATTATTATGGAGGCTCCCTGAGTTACGGCCGCTCCCGAAGGAAGGATTGGCAAAGTAGTGGCCGAGAAGGAGACCGCTATTCATGGGACTACAGGGACAAGTGGTCCCACCCTAATTATTAGGGAAGTTCTGAGAAGTTGAAGCACTGAATGCGGCGGAGCCGCCG
Source organism: Myxine glutinosa (assembly GCF_964187855.1). Classification (NCBI taxonomy): domain Eukaryota; kingdom Metazoa; phylum Chordata; class Myxini; order Myxiniformes; family Myxinidae; genus Myxine; species Myxine glutinosa. The sequence continues at coordinate 78,095,296 of NC_136264.1, read as the reverse complement.
AGCCAAGATTCCTACACGGATTAACCGTGAACGCCGTTCCTAAAGGCGTCCATGTAGTGAACTTTCATGCACGGACTAAGCGTGACCTCCACGTTCCTCAAGGCGCCCATGTAGAGAACTTTCCTGCACGGACTAACCGTGAACTCCACGTTCCTAAAGGCATCCATGTAGTGAATACTCGGCTTGGCCTCCTGGGAAAAAGTGCTATCGAGTGGCTTAACTTTGGATCTTTGATCAACCCCTTAACCTTCATTCGCAAGAAACTGACGGTCAAAGTCAGAGGGTCATGAGATGGAGTTTGATTTGGCAGGGACAATGTCGTGGCTGGTGCTTAGTCCAGAGGGAGTAATCTGGAGGGGTTGTGGTGAAATTTTGGTTGCTTGATTTTTAAGTGATAACTGTGCCCGGGGGGAACTGATAATGTGGGGGGGGGGGGGGGGGGGGGGGTTGAGTTATCTGGTTTGTTTCTCCAAATTGGCCGGCAAAGAAAGTTTTCGCTGGGTTCAAACTTTCTTTCTTGAAGGGGGGGAGTGTTACATATTTATGTGAATGTATGTGAATTACCATTCAGGTCTTTGCTTATCCGTGTGTAGTATATTAAGTTGTTGTGGTTGTAGTTGTTGTGTAGTTGTTGTGGTTGGAGGGTCAGGAGCCCTTCTGAAAAGTGGCCGGAAACGGAAGTGACCGGAAACGGAAGAGGAAAAAGACACGAGGAAAAAAGGATGAGTTTTCTTTTTCCTCGCCCCGCTCCGACGAAAGGTGGGATTGATTGAGCCGTGTGGAAAAGCGGCGTTCCCGAGCCTGTCTGGCGAGAGGAGTTACCGGGACGGATACCTGCCCGGTGGACGTCAAACTGTCGTGTGGCCGTGCACCGACCCAGTGTTTGGTGCCATTCGCGACACCGTCTAAAAAGACGCGTACGGGTCGCCCGTTGGGGCCTAACACGCCTGGCAAGCGGCGTAGGGCTTTTGGCTTGCTTTCCCGTACCCGCTTCGCGTGGCCACGAGGGGCTGTAGCCGGGGTGCCTGGTACGATACCTGCCCGGTGGAAACACGTCCACCCGGGGTTCGTTCAACCGCCCGAGTGCGGCGACGCCGACCATCATCTTGGTCAGGAGGGGCCCAGAGACATTGTGCGGGACCGAGACCAAAAGGGGGTCGTGAGTACTCACCGGGACACACATATATAAGATGGCCATCTTAATCATAGGGAATTGATTGTGGATTGGGAATTGTTGATGGTTGTGTATTGTTGATTGCTCGGGGAAAATCTCCGTGGTTGTGTCATTGAAATTGTATGGTATCATTACCATTGAAATATATCCTTGAACATCAGTTGTCTCTTGGGTGAAATTCATATGGATTGCGTGGCGAAAGCGCATATATAATACAGCTTTCTGGCGAAGTTCCTCTCACGGTCCGGGGGTCACCGAGACCAGGTATTCACCGAGGGGATCACGTAACAACATGATCAGAAGAACCGATAGGAGCAGAAAAAGAGCAGCAGACATTTGCAGGGAAGTTTGTCACAACCAAGTCTAGAAGAGAAGATACACCATTGACTGAGATCCGGGTCGGGAAATTGACAGATTGTGTCAGTCCCAATGAGTCGCAGAAGTCCTTTGCTGAGGTGCCATGGCTGGTGAGAGATGAACCCACACCCAGCCAGCTGGCATGATGACAGTTCAAGTCGCCACATATGAGGAAGAGAGAGTTGGGATGAGTTGATAGAAGTTGGTCCATGTTGTCAGACAGCGACATTTAAATGGAGTCATCACTGTTTGGAGGACGGTACAGAACACATATGAACAAAAAGTGGGAGCAGAGAGGAAGCCGTCGCCAGAGGTACTCCTGGGGGTGGGGTAGAGAGAGGGCAGTGCAAGGAGAGTGATGAAGAGAGTTTTTGATAAAGATAGCAACCCCACCACCAGGACGAGGCTCAGGTCTATCATACCGGAGGATGGAGTAACCAGGAAGAGATATTAAGGAATCAGAGACATCTTGAAGGAGGAAAGTTTCTGTTAAGCAGATCAAGTCTGGATTGTCAGAAGCAACCTGAATGGAGAGATCAATCAGGTTTGAGCAAAGGCCCCGGATGTTTGAGGTCCATATCGTTAATGAGGAGAGAGGAGGAGCATCGGGTGCAGGAGAGGGGAGGGGAGGGGTAGGGTCAGATGAAGGATGAGAGGGGGATGTAGGGAGAGCAGTTGATAGTGTGTCAGAGATCACAGAAAAGTTACAAGATAGGGAAGGATGAGGAGGACGAAAGGTTTGATGGTGATGGGATGAGGCACAGTGAGGGGTTCTTTGAGGAGGGGCAGAGGAAAGTCGAAGGTTGGGGGAGGTGGAGGTATGAGATAGAGGGGAGATGAAGTGGGGAGGAGGCAGCTTTGAGAAGGATGTGGGAGGCGGGAGAATTGGAGAGGGATGGTAGGGGGGGGAGATTTGAAGGGGAGGGGTTGGGGGGAGTTTTGAAGGGGAGGGGTTGTGTGGGTGGGTGTTTAGGAGGGGAGGGGCAAGGGGGGAGTTTAGGAGGGGAGGGTGTTACGCGTTCCTCCCCGACCTCCTAGTCTCGGTAGACCTCCGAACCCTGGGAGGAATCACGGCAGAAAAGTATATATTTCCGTGTCGAAATTAATAAGGAAACAACACCAATTTTTAAGAACAAACCAATAATCTATCTATAATTCCAGTAATCTCTGTGTGTTTGTTTGTACGTTTGTACGTTTGTACGTTTGTACGTTTGTACGTTTGTTTGTTTGTCTGTGACCGCTGTTTCTCGACAACCACGGGTCCGATATACTTTTAACTTGCCAGGTATATTGCTGGGGACCCGAGGATGTGCCTTTTCAAGGTTTCATATTAATCGGACAATTACTTACCGAGCTATGTCCAAAAAACGATTCAACCAATCAGAGAGCAGCGAACTATCGCGTGTGCCGAACGTGGCGGACACACTCTGCCTCGGATGGCACATTTGAGAGCGTATTCATTTATTTCACATTTGCAAACTATGTTGGCGCTATGTTGGCGTTAAACTATGTTTTAAAACTAATAAAAACCATTTCATGTAAATAGAGGGGGGGGGGGGGGGGGATTGTCACTGTACTCACACGAGCAGATGGCGGAAGTGCCTGACCGCCAAGTGAAGTCCGAGCAACTCGCGGTCGAAGGTACTGTAACGGCGTTCGGGCGGGCGAAGCTGCCGGCTAAAGAACGCCAGCGGTTGCCAAGCTCCGTTTTAAAACTAATAAAAACCCCGGGGGGATTGTCACTGTACTCGCAAGCCGTTCGCCGTTCGCTTTGGCGTTGCGAATGGACCAAAACATTTCATGGACCAAACCATTTCATGTAAATAGAGGGGGGGATATAATTTTAGATATAGATATAGTACGGGCATGCCCTAGTATATTATAAATCACACAGGAATAACATTACCACCAATGACAATTAAGAGTGCACTCTCTATTCCATCAGCTAGCATGCATAAAGTAACTCACAGTGTTCCAAGTGAGTGGAAAGAACCTTCCCCAATGTCTCTGTATTCCCGTCTTCGAGCTCAGAGTTGGTCCCCTCCGGTGATCAACGGAACGATGTCGACTCTAAACCAGAATCTCGTTTCGAGGGCAGGCACAGACACGGCCCAAAACAGCACCAAGGCGCACGCGAGCCAAAGTGGAGAAAATGGTCACGTGGTTAAAGTGGCACAAAAGCGCACTCACGGCGACTGGGAAATCCAAAGGCCCCCTCCAGGTACGAACATTCACTGTTCACGGTCGGCGAGCCGCAAAGAAATCGTCAGAAGCCTCGGTGCACACACACACCACAGATACGTCTGAACGCGGTGGAAATGGTTGACGAAGCAAGGAAAGTTTGCTCGACGCGCGAAGCGCATGAGTCAAAATGGCGGACGGCTCGTACTTGAGACGTAATCACACGACGATGGTTCCTCCGAATCCAACGACAACCTGACACGCAGGTTTGATCCGTCACAGCTATAACAACTCTATCGCGGAATTCCCTTTCCAGGAAACCCAAAGTTCACTCTTGTCTCTTGCTCAACAACGTTCGATCCAGAACGCAAAGCAACCAGCTTCTTCCCCCACGTGTCTCACCGCCTCCTCTTCCTCGCTCGTCGTTTTCCGGTGCACGATTTCCTGTATCATTTTAAGTTAACCTTTTTAACTTTAGATAGCTGTTCCTGAATAATAAACCTTTTGAGAATAATAATAACACCTAATATCAGAAACATGTCAAGTGGGTGAAAACCCCACTAACGGAAGTTACGAATCCGTAACACTTCCCCCCCTCAAGAAAGAAAGTTTGAACACAGCGAAAACTTTCTTTGCCTGCAAACTCTTTAAAAAAAAAAAAAAAAAAACCACCTTCAGAGGCCATTTTTCCCCGCAAGCGGGGGTTGGCCTTTTTCGGGGACCGTGGTTGTTGTTGTTTTTTGGTCCCCTTTTTGAAGCAATGTTTTACGGCGGGATGCCCTTCCTGCCGCCAACCCTTTTTGTCGCCTTTTTACGACAAACCGGGAATTACCAGTGAACTGGTACTCAATTTGCCGACCTCGGAAGGATGACAGGCTGAGTCAACCCCCCTGGCGTTAATTCAGCGATCAACCGGGATTCGAACCCAGGATCCTAGGATCCTAAGCTGGCACCCTAGCCGCTAGCCCAACACCAGGCTAGGAAACTAGGAACCCCCAAGAAACTCTTTAAACAAACAAAAATAAACTCACAACCCAAATCACCAATTCCCGTGAGCAACAATTATCAATATCTCAAAAATAAAGCAACAAAACTTCACACAACCCACAGAGATTTCTAAAGTTAATTCACTCTGGATAAAGCATCAGGAACGACATTGTCCCTGCCCTTTACATGTTCAATTTCGAAGGTGAACTCCTGCAAAGCCAACTCCATCTCATCAACCTCTGATTTTTCACTTTTAGTTTCATTTGTATGAAGGTTAAGGGGTGTTGATCAAAAATCCAAAGGCCAACAAATCTAGAGCACTTTTCCCGGGAGGCCGAGCTGAAGGCCAGGTTCCATGGTGGTTGGGTGGTGAGGCCTGGAAGTATTCCCTACATGGACACCTTTAGGAACGTGGAGTTCACGTTTAGTCCGTGCAGGAACGTTTACTACATGGACGCCTTTAGGAACGGTTAATCTGTGGAGGAATTTTTGCTCAGCTGCTCCGCAGCATTCAGTGCTTCCGCTCTTTCTAACTTTCCTAATAATCCCGGTTGGACCGCTTGTCCCTGTGGTCACGGGAATAGCGGTCTCCTTCTCGGCCGCTACCCTGATTAATCATTCTTTCGGGAGATGCCGTAACTCTGGGAGCCTCCATAGTAATATCGGCTGCGGCCACCACCAAAACGACCGCCAAGTTGTCCTCTTCTGTAGACCCCTCGACGCCTACGAAATGCATTCCCGACTGTTATGGTCCGACCCTCCAACTTCTTGCTATTCAGATCCTTTTCTGCATCTCTGGCGTCCTTTGAGTTTTCAAATGTGACAAAGCCAAACCATCTTGACTTTTGTCTCTCCTTGTCTTTTATCAGCAGCACTTCCAAAAGCGGTCCATATTTGCTGAAGGCAGACTCCAGAACATCTTCCTTTGTTTTGAAGTTCAGTCCACCTACAAAAAGCTTGACAAATTTGCCACCATCCCTGACTGGTGTGGTGTTATTTTCCCTACTGGGCTTTTTAACAACCATCGGGTTACCAGAAACTTGACCACCGGCCAAATCATTACCGATAACAAAAGATACTCCCTCTACAGGAAGAGCGGCTTGTAAACCTATGGTGACCGGTCCTGATACCAAATCAGACTCCAAATGGATGACATGAAGGGGAGCTCTAACACAGCTACCAATCCCCTGTAAACGAACACTATCACCAGTTGCCGTCTCCTCTGACAATGGCAAAATGCCTTCAAGTATTAACGATTGCTGTGCTCCGGTGTCCCTCAATACCCTAACCGGTTTCTGGTTAGTCGAGTCTCCCTCCAGAGACACAAACCCCTTTGAAATAAATGGTTGGTAACCCTTTTGAGGGCGATTTCTCACACTTGCCATTGCATTCGGAGTTGTACTAATCGAACTCCGCTCCTGATTTTCCTTTCCCAGGGCATAACAGTGGGACATCAAGTGTCCAGGTTTATGGCAAAAGCGCAAGTAGGCCCGGAGGAGAACCTCGTGGTCTGCCTCGAGCCCCCCGGAGGATTAGTCCGTCTTGGCACTGTAGACCTCTGATCCCTAGGAGTCGTGGTATCAGATCTATCCTCATATTCATCTCGAGGCCGCCCCAATGAATTTTCGTTCTCCACCCCTGAGGTACCATAGCTCCCCTGGCTAGGTCTAGGCGAGAAGTTCGGCTTGTGGAACCCCCTCCTGTGGGTTAAGGCATAGTCATCTGCCATGGTTGCTGCCTCATACATCTTTGGGACTTTCCTTTCCTCTAGATGTACTTTAATGTCCTCGTGGACACACTGCTGGAATTCCTCCACCAGGATCAATTGTCGCAATAATCCGAGGTCTTTCCCAACCCCTTTTGAATCACACCACCTATCAAACATGGTTTCTTTCATTCTGGCAAACTCCACATGGGTCTCACTCTCCCTCTTCCTGGCATTCCGGAATTTTTGCCGGTAAGCTTCCGGGACCAAATCATAGGCCTTGAGAATGTTTTTCTTCAAAATCTCATAATCTGAACATTGGTCAATCGGTAAAGCCGAATAAATATCTTGAGCTTTACCCACCAGAACACTTTGCACTAATATGGTCCAGGACTCCTCAGGCCAGTTTAGCAGTTGAGCCACCTTCTCAAAGTGTGAAAAAAAATTGGCTACCTCCTTTTCATTGAAGGGTGGAACCAGCCGCACATGTCTGCCAACATCCCAGGTGTTCTGGCGAGGTGTCGAACCAGTCAGCATGGATGGTATCTCTCCCCGTTCTCTCATTAACTCCAGTTCCTTCACTTTAATTTCCTGCTGACACGCCAATTCACGGTCCTTTAACTCCCTGTCGGCTTTTCTCTCCTCTGCTTCGAGTTCCCTTGCAGCTCTCCTTTCCTCTGCTTTTTTCCCTTCTAACCTTTCCTGGAGTTCTCGTTCCTGTGCTGCTCTTTTTTCCTGGAGTTCTCTTTCCACTCTCCTTTCTTCTGCTTGTTTCTCTTCTAACCTTTCCTGGAGTTCTCATTCCTGTGCTGCTCGTTTTTCCATGGAGTTCTCTTTCCACTCTCCTTTCTTCTGCTTGTTTCTCTTCTAACCTTTCCTGGAGTTCTCTTTCCTGTTCTGCTCTTTCCTTTTCTGCTTTCCTTTCCTCTGCTTTTAACCATTCCTGGAGTTCTCTTTCCTGTGTTGCTCTTCTTTCATCGCTCTGCAATTGCATCTCCATTTTGTGGAGCTCCACATTTTCTTGTTCCTCGGGTAACCAATCCCAGGCACCACTTCCCATGCTCTTAATCCCACCATAGATTGTATCACCACTGTCTGCATCTCTACCTTCTTCATATTAGTTCGGACCTCCAAGCTAAAATGTTTGGCCAATTTCAAGAGGTCCGATTTTACTAACGCTCTGAGTAGTGTAATAATGTTGCTTCTGGGACACCTCCGTTTAACATGGGAAATCCCTATCTAATGTCATTTACCCCCTTGTCTTTTTCAAAAATCATAAACACCTCTATTTCTCCCACCCTCATCTTTATGAACCTTTTGTCTGTAGTACCTATCCTTAATGTTGTTCATTAGACCACTCAAACACTACAAATATTTGTTTTCTCTTATAGACCTATCATCCTTCTTCTACATATCATCTGGCAGATTAATCTTTGACCCACTCAAACATTGACCCATTCACTTCCATATTAATTCTTTCCCTCCCTCATTGCCCCTAAACACCTATATTTCTCTCACCCTGTTCTTTACGAACCTTCTAACCTTTTGACATGTTATCCTTATTCATTAGACCACTTAAACACCTGTGATCCTTCTGACCTCATGGACCTTTTAACCTTTTACTCTTAATATCATCTGGTGAATATAACCCACTCAAACAACGACCCTACAAATATTTGTTTATGCGTGGGAAATAATTTAATTCTCCTACAACTCTCTTCACCATCTAATATATTAACAAAAAATATGTTTGAGTTTGGTTCTTTATTAAGATATTTTAACTGAGCTAAGATAAAATGGTAAACCTCCCTCAATGTTCTTGCTTGAGCGCCTCCAGTGCCACATACCATTTTTTGGTAAGCTCCGCCCATTTTTTGGTAAACCACGCCCATTTTTTACTAAGCCCCGCCCACTTTTTGTTAAGCCACGCCCACTTTTTACTAAGCCCCGCCCACTTTTGCTAAGCTCCTCCCACTTTTGCTAAGTCCCACCCACTTTATAAACTCTTCAGCATTGTATCATTTCCAGGTAATACATTACATCATTTTCAGGGAATTTCCATCACATCATTTCCAGTTAAGACACGCCCAGGGAATTTCCACAGGAAGACACACCCAGTCCTTATAAAAGGCACCGACCACACAGGCTTTTTCAAACACGCTTTCTGCTTCACTTGAGAATGGACTACTATGCCGAAATGGAATGGGATAACTTTGCTATTCCATGGAGTCCTACTACCTGTGTAGAACTCAACCTTCAGATTGATGAACTGGACTCGAACCTCTTATCAATGGAGGTAAGTTTGTTTATTTATTTATTTATTTATTTAATTTTTTTTTTTTTTTAAGATGAGACTCGTGTAAGAGTTAACAAAGTTTATTTTAATATTCATAAAGCTTGATTTATACAAATAAAAAATATTGTATTAAATTAATACATTGTTATTTTCTTTCACAGGAAATTGTATCTGAGATACGAAATGAAAATTCTGCTTTTAACACAACTTGGGATGAAGTTATTTTTTTGTTTGAAGACATTTTGAACAACCAAGACCCCCAGAACGAGTTCTACCTTGATGACCCAGCCAAAGAGTTATACCTTGGAGATCCACAAAATCCTGAAAAAGAGTTTTACCATGATGATACTTGTTGTGAGTTATCAAAACAAAACCCACTGAACAAGTTCTACCTTGATGAGCCAGAATACAAGTCATACATTGGAGACCCACAAATTTCTGAAAATTGGGAAAGGAGAGTTCTCCCTGATGGTCCGCAGTTATACTATGTGAGACACATCATAGAAACCCTAAAAAATTGGGCAAGGAGAGTTCTCCCTGATGGTCCGCAGTTATACTATGTGAGACACATCATAGAAACCCTAAAAAATTGGGCAAGGAGAGTTCTCCCTGATGGTCCGCAGTTATACTATGTGAGACACATCATAGAAACCCTAAAAAATTGTGAAATGGGAATTCTCCCTGATGGTCCGCAGTTATACTATGTGAGACACATCATAGAAACCCTAAAAAATTGGGAAAGGGAAGTTTTCCCTGATGGTCCGCAGTTATACTATGTGAGACTTATCACGGAAACCCCCAATATTTCTGAAAATTGTGGTTTTACCTTGGGGACTTGGAAAGATGGTTATATTTTTGGAGACTCGGAATGGGGGTTTTGTTTTGATGACTCGGAATGTGATACCTATCTTGGAGGCTCAACAGGAATGTGGTTATACCTTGGGAACTTGGAAAGTTGGTTTTATTTTGGAGACTCTACCTGTGGGGTTCCTCTTGGAGACTCTTTGGATTCTAAAGCAATGAACAATGTTCTTTATTTAATGACGCTTGATTTAAGCAATATCAAGAAAGTTCGAGGAAGAAAATGCTGGAAAATTCTTTCTTCCCATTTCTACTTCTTCAAACTTAAAAGCCTTGAAAGACAGAATTGGAGGAAGAGGAAAAAAAAAAAGAAATACGTATTTAAAAAAGAAGAAAAGAAAGATTATGTTAGGGTTTGGGTGGGATTTTGAATGTGAGGGTTAGGGATGGGGTTGGGTTAGGGTTGGGATTTTGAATGTGAGGGTTAGGGTTGGGGTTGGGTTAGGGATGGGGTTGGGTTAGGGATGGGGTTGGGTTAGGGATGGGTTGGGTTAGGGTTGGGATTTTGAATGTGAGGGTTAGGGTTGGGGTTGGGTTAGGGATGGGATTGGGTTAGGGTTGGGATTTTGAATGTGAGGGTTAGGGATGGGTTGGGTTAGGGATGGGGTTGGGTTAGGGATGGGGTTGGGTTAGGGTTGGGGTTGGGTTAGGGATGGGGTTGGGTTAGGGATGGGGTTGGGTTAGGGATGGGGTTGGGTTAGGGATGGGGTTGGGTTAGGGATGGGGTTGGGTTAGGGATGGGTTGGGTTAGGGATGGGTTTGGGTTAGGGATGGGGTTGGGTTAGGGCTTGGGTTGGGTTAGGGTTTGTATATTATTATGACTCACTCGCACATACACACACACACAAAAGTTAAGCCCCAACTAAAAAGTTGTGGGATTCTGTGTTTGGGGTTCACAGATTTAAAAACGTATCCCCATTATACACACACAAAAGTTAAGCCCCAACTAAAAAGTTGTGGGATTCTGTGTTTGGGGTTCACAGATTTAAAAACGTATCCCCATTATACACACACAAAAGTTAAGCCCCAACTAAAAAGTTGTGGGATTCTGTGTTTGGGGTTCACAGATTTAAAAACGTATCCCCATTATACACACACAAAAGTTAAGCCCCAACTAAAAAGTTGTGGGATTCTGTGTTTGGGGTTCACAGATTTAAAAACGTATCCCCATTATACACACACAAAAGTTAAGCCCCAACTAAAAAGTTGTGGGATTCTGTGTTTGGGGTTCACAGATTTAAAAACGTATCCCCATTATACACACACAAAAGTTAAGCCCCAACTAAAAAGTTGTGGGATTCTGTGTTTGGGGTTCACAGATTTAAAAACGTATCCCCATTACATTTTATTTATTTATTTATTATTTTCAAGGGTATTATCTGCTTACTTGTGTTTTTTGTAATTCTTGTGAGTAAAATGAACCCAAGATTTCTTCTCCATTTAAATCATATAATTTGTAGGTCCAAGGGACTGTATCCATTACATCAATGATTTTAAATAATTCACGAGTCCATTTTTGTGTATAACCTTTCTCAAAATGACTTTTCCATTTGTATATTCTTACAATATCACCAACTTTAAACTTGGGCTTTCTCAAATTAATCTCCTTTTCATATTCTAATTTTGTAAATGTTTCTGATGGTTTTGATTGTGTTGATGAATGAACTGTATTATTGTAATTATCTACAATATCCTGAATTAAATACACCCATTTTTGAGAACCGAGTTGTGTGAATTTTTTATATAATTTCTCTTTTAAAGTACGATTAAAACGCTCAATAACAACTGCCTTTCCTTCATTAAAGGTGCTGTATAATTTAATACCCTTCCCCTTAAGAAATTTCATGAATATTTTGTTATAGAACTCTGTTCCCTCATCAGTCCATAACTTCTTTGGTTTCCTTTTATCCCGATCAAATATTAGCTTAAAGGCTAACATTAAAGTATCACCCCTTTTATTTTTTAAAGGGACAACCCAGGCAAATCTACTCCTCAAATCAATAACGGTTAAAGCATACCTGTATCCCCTGTCATTATTCAATTCAATTAAATCAGCGGACCATATGTGGTCAGTGTATTTAGAATAAACCTTCCTTCTTTTAAACTTTGTGATTATAGGTTTGTGTAATTCTTCAGCCAAAAGCTCCTCAGTCTTGATGGCATCATTAGAGCCTAATAGTTTTTTGAGGAATAACCAAGACCAAGTTTCAATTTAGCATTTATCAAATTTCTCACAATAAACCTATCAACTTTCTCTCTCAACGTTGGATTTTGTATCAAAGACAAATTATACAACATTTCGCTGTCGGCTTTATGTTTTTCAGTCAACGTAGTGGTTTTCCCATAAGCAATATCATGCTTCATACACACTTCGTCAACCCTATTTGTAGGTTTAGACCAAGGTTTAGGATTGTCAGCCTCATCTAATCTTTTATCCAAGTTTGTTCCTGGACCACAGAAAGAATACCCTGGAAGGTGTAATTCCCCTGGAATTCCAGTTGTTGTAAATTTACTTCCTGACAGAAACTTTTGTATGTCTCCTCCTCTTTTAGGAGAGATGAATTGGCACTTTTTAGAGCCACATACTTGACATATTCCTTTTTGATAAACTCTATTATTTTTAGCTTTAACATAAGAGATATTTTTAGATTTAGTTTTCTTTTTACATTTGAGACAATAACTCATATTTATTTATCAGAAAAATTCCGACAGAGTATCAAAACCTTTTTGGTTTTCAACATATACATTTCAATCTTTATTTTTAAAACATAAAGAATCCTAAGGAATGCCTTCACTCTCTCCTCCATTTATTTACAAATAAAAACTAACTAAAGTCAATGACACCAACATCATCAATCACATAATCTTTTCCTTCTTCTTCTTCTTCTTCTTCACCACTTTCTCGTTTAAATCTCTGAAATTGAAGACATTGACGTTCTTATTTTTGAAACCATTATCTTCATAAGAGTTGTTAATTCTTTAATTTCCTCTTCGGTGCGTTGAGATTGATTTATTTGCTTTAATACACTCAATCTTTTATGAATCTCAGTGATTTCCATCTTTTTATATTTTTCCTCCCTCTCTCTTTGCTCCCTTTCCTCCCTCTCCTCCTTCTCCTTTTTCTCCCTCTCCTCCTTCTTCTTTTTCTCCCTTTCCTCCTTCTCCCTTTTCTCCCTTTCCTCCTTCTCCTTTTTCTCCCTCTCCTCCTTCTCCTCCTTTTTCTCCCTCTCCTCCTTCTCCTCCCTCTCCCTTTCCTCCTTCTCCTTTTTCTCTCTTTCCTCCTTCTCTTCTTCAACTCCTTCCTCATCCCTTGCTACCCTTGAGTTTGAACCCCAAAGAATATTATACATATACTCATCTGGATTTTGAGATATTCTTGTATCTATAATTATTTTTCTCATAATAGGATACCAATAAGATTTGTTGACGATTTCTAAAAGAGTTTTATATTTCATAACTTTGAGAAGTTCATTTTTATTTAATATTTTAAACAAGTCTCTATTTGTGGGTTTAACAATATCAGTATAAGGCCAGTTTTTTATGACAAAATTCCCATGTATATGCTCCAAATCATAAGGTATGTAATACCGAGCACCCTTTTCTTGTAGGTATCCTTGAATACAAAAATTATAATTCTCTTGTAGTCTTCTTCCTGCCATTTATGTATCAGAAATATATGTGAGATTAATATTATGACAGGTAATACCACCCCATCTTCCCACTACCAAATCGGTTTGTATTCCTCGGCTTTCTATCCTTATCTCATTACCTTCCTTCTTTGTCATGCGAACCATCGCTATACTATCATATATTTTTATTTTCTTAAAATCACGTATTTGTTGTTTACTAATTGTACTTCCACATAAATCCTTATCTTCACCAAGTGGATAATATTCTTCTTTACGAGACTGATTTAAATCATGTAGGTCTTCTATGTTTATTGAAAAAGACCAATTATACCCTAAATCAGGCATATCATACCCCCATTTATTAATTCGCATATTAACTAAATGTCCTTCTTTATAAAATTTAATTGTAAGCAGGTAGTTAAATTCAATGAGGAAAGGTGTATGGTCAGTATAACCAGGTGTTGTGGTTGTAAATTTTACTTGTTTCACAAAACGTGCTGTTTTCTTTAAAGATATATATTGTGATAAATCACTGAATCTAATCAAGTCATTCGCATCTGTAGGGTTTGGATAATTGATTAATTTATAAGTATTCTTCATATTAATATTTTTACTTACACTATATTTTTGTCGTTCAGCCTGTGCCTTTGTATAATAATTTGATAAATCAATATCCTGAGAGGATTTTCCAAAGATAGAACCATCTTTTCCAACATAGGTCATTTATATTAGATAAAAAATGATATCATAAAAATTTTCATTATTGTTGAGTTGAAATAATACATATAAACATAATTGGCCACAACATTTAGAATTAATTTCTTGAACTTGGAATGTTTGATAAACACCATTCTGTAAGAATTGTATTACTTCAACAGGTGGTGGCATACCATAACTATCAAAATAATATTTATCCTGACTATTATGAATACAAACCCAATGAGAACCATTCTGTGTGTCTAAATTCATAATAATATTCTTTGTATTCTTATTTATATGTGTTAATTCATCTCTCATACAGATTACCACATTATCAATTTTTAGTGTTTTACAATACTTAGCTAGTTCTATATTTGACGTTGTATTCTTTCCAAATTGTTTAAACCATTTATCCATTTATTTATGAGAAAGATACAATCCATTACCCCGTTTAGTTAGTTTAACACCCGCTTGAGCGATAGAGGAAAGCATATCTCCAACCAACAATCTAGCTTTATCAGGTAGACTTTCAAGTTTTTGAGCAAAATCTACAATTACACCACTTCCACTAATTTGTTTCTCCAACTCCTTGTTATGTCTTTCCAATTCTTTTTGAGCTTTTAGTTGTGCCTTCCTTTCGTTAGCAGTTTTTACCGCTGCTGAAATACCACCAGTCAATGCTCCCGCCGCACTTAAACCAGCAAATAAAGGAATTAGAAACGGGAGAAATCCTCCTCTTGACTCGTCTATTGAATATTTCTTTAACATAGGTTTCGTCATTTTAATTTTAAGTGATCCAACATCATTTAGTGTTTTTACTTGTGTGTGTGTGAGTAAAACATCAATTCTTACAGCTCCTTTTCTTTGAATTGTATTAACATTAATAATACAAGGCTTTTGATTTTGAATACAAGATGTTAATTTATTAAGATTGATTTGATTAACATATACCCCAACCATTTATTTATGAGAAAAAACCTATGTGATATTAATCATAACACCATTATCTGTATTAATCTGTAATTCTGTTTCCTCCAAAAGCAAACAATATGCATTAACCTCTTCACTCTCCCCTCTTTCAATGTATAGAGAAGTATCCACTCGATTAGACTTTATAGTTTCCTTTTGAGAACTCAGGTCAATTGCGTAGATTGTATAAAGTTTTTGAAACGCAACCATATCCAAAATAGGATCATTATTACCATTACTTTCACACACCTTTTGGTAGGACTTGTAGGCTTCCGCATAATCATTTTTTTCCCAATCAATTTCCAATCTATCTCGCGGATAAAATGTGCCATCAAGAGAAACCCGAAGTTGTTTCACCTTTGCATTATCACTCAGGGCATTATTCTTATTAGTACCGTCCTCTCCATCTGGTTTTTTAAAAATGAGCCAGAGGTATCGTGGCTTTCCTTGTAGAACACCTAAATTCCAAGTGTAGGTAGTGTGTTCCAGTTTAACGTGTTGACATCTTCTTTTAAGGTATGATACATTTAGCGGTTTCTTTGAGTTAAGTCTTCTATTTAACATCTCTTCCGTTTTAAGATTAGGAGTATATTCACTGATATACCAACACAAATCATTAATAACAAATTTATTATTTTCTCCAAAAGCATTTTCATCCCCAAAAAGCAATCTATTTACATTATCATTCCTTTGTAGTTGAAATCTAATTTTAAGCCCATACAAAACTTTATCATAATCACAAAATCCAAATATACCTTTCAGAGGTACTGCTACGGTAAAACTATTCTCAGCTTTTGCGTCATCATTATACATTGACTTCCTTTGACTATAACCAGGGTCTGCGTTTGTACCCGTTGACATATCAGGAATAAAACCCTCAACAGCTCCCTTACCCATTCTATCACTAAACGAATATAGTGTAAATTTCATCATTTCAGATGTAGCAGAGACATAATCAACCGCTTCAACCTCTTGTGTTCCAATATACAGGCGGACACTGTCAAACATTTTCCAGAAGAAATCATTTACGAGTGTAGCATTAGTATTATTCGCAGCCTTAGTGAATTTAAATTTACACAGCAAGAAACTATCAGCTATATTCAAGTAAGTTTGTTGATTATTTATTTCAAAACTTTTTGTTCCGTTTGAATTCCAGTCTGTTCCTGTTATAGCATTTACCTTAAAATAGTCTTCCTTTTTAGTGGAGTTTGAAATGATAATCGTATCATCCAAATCATAGATACTATCAATCGCTTCCATACTTGTATTTATATAGCATTAAAATTGTTGAAACCCTGACCCAAGTATTTTAATGATTTTTTGTCGTTCTTGTGAAGATAGTTGAGTTTTACCTTTTTTTATTTCTTTGATTGCTTGTAATTTATGAGACTCCTTTTGAGCATCTTTTATACTCTTTATAGCACCCGCAACGGAGCCCACGGCAGAAGCAGTTGAACCAATTAGGTCTTTATGTTTAAGGATGGTTGAACCAATACCCATTAGAGTATCAATTATCCCATCTCCTTTATTTCGAAATTGATGACCTACACCTCGTTGTCTCTTAGGTTTATAGTATCCTCTACCCACATACCTTGTATAGTCTGGTGAAAGGAACATGTCCTCCCCTGTAATTATTTTATATTTTCCCAACTCGTGTTTTCTCACAATAACCATTATTTATTTATTGAAAAACTTCACGTAGGTGAATTCTGATGGATATAATTTCATCATTAAAGGATATCATACGATTATCTTGGTCGGTTATCCTAAAATTTACTCTGTATATGGTTTTTCCTGACACAGGTAAATAGACAAGATTTTTTGGTTCCATATTAAATTTATAACCAATCGGGGTTGAGTATGCACTGAATGAAAATATTGTATTTGTTCTTATTCCATCGTTATAAGCACCATCAATCAAATCACAATGAATTAATACTGAATTTATACCGGAGGATATTTGGATAACATTATCACTGTAAAACGTCCCGTTATTTTCAATCTTTTTTGAAGAGAAACCCAATAGCTCTCTAAACGAATTTTCAATCGTGAAATCAACTTTATAATTATTTTTAAGTTTAATAGTTGATTTTGAAGTGTGTTTTTGAATATCTATTACAATATTTTTTGGTTCATCACCTTTTTCTTTCATAAGGCGAGAGACTTCTGAAGATATTTGAGAAATCTCGTAAGCTCCAGGTGAAACGGTTATAGTTTTATATCCACTTCCTGGATTATAACTAAACTTGTTGTTTTTCTCTGTGATATTAAAAAGGGTATTGTAAGTTTCCATTGACAACAAAGATGCCTCATATGAGGTAAGGGGGTCAAGTTGTAGTGGGTAAGGGAATGAAGCTGTGTAATCGCTCGTTGTGAAATTAAAACTAAGAATTGTGCTTCTCATCTTATTTAATATCTAATAAAATATCTTTGTATTGACATTTATTAATTATTTTCATGTTCATCAACTGATCTAAAATGGCTGAGGATTCATTAAAACAATTGTTGTTTCCAGCCTTCTTACTACCTAACAACAATAATAGCCTATTAACTAATTGTGATGGGTCATTTGGAAGAAAACTAACACCCGAACCAAGCTTACTTAAAGCATCAATAATATGTTTCTCCTTCTCATTCTTCTTACTTTTACCAGCAACAGAAACTCCATAATCAAGTGCATTTAGCAACTCAATATATACCCTATCTTCCTCTCTTTCCATATCAAGTGGTTCCTCAAAATATTTTGAACCGCTGAATCCGGGGTTTGTTAGAAGAAACATTAATCTTGGAGTTAATTTAACATTTGGTTGAGTAGAACTCAAGAACATCAATTCATCATTAAATATCAATACCTTTTCTTCCACAAGATGAAACACTGCTGGTTCTTCTGTTGGAATGAGACCTGCTCTGGTTTTTGAACCCGCCGAATATTCATTGTTTTGAAGAGCTTCCACAACATAATTAGGGGGTTGATTTACCTCCTCAAGTTTCCGAAATAATCCCTCGTCATCATATTCTAATTCACCAAGTTCTTGTTTTGTTATCTGACTAAAATCTTTGAGCATTTGAAGTTTTTTCGGAGTAAATTCTACCGTGGGTACTGTAGGTGAGTGTTGAGTTTTCAAAAGTGGTTTAAAGAATTTCTCTTGTTTTCTTTCAAAGGCTTCTTCACCAGTTAGTTTCTGTCTCCGTTTCTTCTTTATCTCTTCCTGTTGTTTAACAACTTTTGAAACTAATTGTTGATGTTCCTTAAACTTTCTTTCTCTTTCTTCAGTATTCATTTTCTGTATTTATTTATTGAAAAATATCATTTAGTATCTCATCTTGTTTCACAACAATATATTTATATTTTCCAATCGTGTGTTTCATATAATTTTCAAATTCTTTTTTACTACATAACGTAGAGCAATTATCTCTCCAAAAATTATTTACATCTATTGAATTTAACTTAAATAAAATAAAAGTATTGGCATTGTTTCTTATTGAGCGTCGAGGGAGTTGAAAATATGATTGACTAAGATATATACAATTACAAGAAGAATGTCTCCCTCTTGTATAGTAGCTATCCATTACTGTTTGGTTTCTCTCATTAACACAATCATCAAAGATGACGAGGTTCTTTTTTGATTTATCTAAATCTTGAGGTGAAGGTATATCATCCGTATTATCACTGAGAATACAAGTTATGGGTTTCGATTTTGATTTCTGTGTATCACAAAATAATTGTATTATATCTTCAATATTATAATCATTCAGTTTGTTTTGAAGTTTAAATAAACCGATAATGTCTTCCTTTTTAAGACCTGCATTAAAACCCTGTGAGAGTAGTTGATACTCGGGTTGAAAACTTGACTTTGTAAAAATTATTAAATTATCATAATCTAAAAAATTAGGACCAAGGAGCATCTTTAAAAGTAAACAGGTTTTCCCACATCCGCTTGAACCAACTATTAGACATCTCAATGAATTTGGAATGTTTTTATGGTTATTAAATTTTATCTTATTTTCCCAAACGGGTAAAAAATCATTCATTTATATATTTGGAAAACAAGTCATCCAACTTTTTTTGAGCTATTTTAGAAACTCTATATTTTATCCTGAGTTCTGGTTTAATTTCAAAATAATTCATTATTTTATTTATGTAGTATCTTGTATTAACATTTCCATTAAAATTATTTTGAATAATAAATATCATTAAACCCTTATACATTTCCTCAATACAAAGAGTCTCTTTCCTTGTAAGAAATGGTGTATTATCACCATAATGCTTAACATTCATCTCTCTTATTAATCTTGTAAAGTAATTCATTTTTGGTTCTAATTTAAAAGAGTTATATGTTTTTTTATATTTCTTATTATCATTAATTAGAATATAATCACAGAATAAACATTGTTTATATGAATCCTCATCATTAAGCCCCACTCTATCACAAGCCGGACAATTCTCTAATTTATCATATGGAGAGTCTGGAAATTCTAAATATCCTTCAGAACTTATCATATTTATGTGGTAAATTTTTACTTAAACTAAACGCAAGTTTATTCATTAATAAATACAATGTTTCAAAGCACAAAAGACAAATTTCAATCAATCTCTACTTCGGTGGAAGATATAGAAAAATATGTCAAAGATGTTAAATTGAACAAAGATAAATATGGAAATTTTTGGGTAAAACCAGTTATGGAAAATAACATGAGCCCCTCTATTTCATTTAAAGGAAGAGCTCTAACTATACCTGGAAAGACATCCATTAAAGTAAATCTAACAAAAGTTTCTCCTCTACTCCTGGCAATTTATTCAAAGCTTGAAAAAGTGATTGACCACGATACTTTGAAAAAGAATGATAAGACCATTAATAATTCTAGAGGAGACATTTGTATTTTCTTTAATAATCCAAAGGGTGTAGATCTAAGTAAAATGAATGATGTTAATATTTCTGGTGAAATGTCATTTCGTTCTATGATAGTTAGAGATTATTTAAAGATAACTTTTGATATAAAAATTGTAGAGATTGAATCTGTTAATGAAAGAAAGTATATAGATATTGATGGGAATATTTTTCTTGCTAATTAAATATGAGTCAATACAGCAGTGAAGATTTTACTATTTCATTGAACTCGGACGATAGTGATGATAGTATTTCATTGAACTTGGATGATGGTGATGATAGTATTTCATTGAACACAGATGATAGTTATGATACTAATAGTTTGTGCTCAAATGATAGTTATGAGAGTAGCTTTATTGATGACTCTGAGTATGATTCTGAGTATTCATGTGATAGTTATGACTTAGATGATTCTGAGTGAAAAAGTGTTTTAGTTTAAGCACAGTGATATATATAAAACGGAGCTGTAAAGCTCAAAAGTGTTTTATTTTAAGCACAGTGATATATATAAAACACCACGTTTTCTCACGCTATAAATATGGTTTATTGTGATACTTGCGAGAAGGAAGTAAAATATTATAAACAACATATTCTCACCGCAAAACATACATACAACATTTTAAACAAACTTTCCCCTCTTCCACCTGAAACAAAACACTGTTCTACATGTAATAAAAATATCCTCAAGAAAGGCTTCAAAATACATCTTAAAACAAATCTACATTTATCAAATTTTATCACAACTAAAAACTCTGATGGAGCATTCAAAGGACATATTAAAATAAGAGTCTTTAACTTCAAACCTCCTGAACCAGAGTCTATAGTTGATGCTGTAGAAATAGTTAAACCTGCTGTTCAAACGTTGATTGAAAAAACACTAAAGGAAATGAAACCACTTAAATTTTATATGGGAGTAAAATTAGAAATGACAAAGGATGAAGGAGTTATAGATGCACCATACATGAGAACTGAGCCACACTTTATATCTTCATATCAAGATTTTAAAACATCAGGAGTCTATGATGAACTTATTAAACAAGAGCAAGATGTGGATAATTCAATCGTAGGAAGTGGATTCAATATAGGAAAAATTATTTACATAGACATTCATATTCTTAAATCAGATCCTCTAAAAGCTTCTTCTTACATTGATTTACCCAGTGTTATCAAAAATAGAAAAGCAGTTATCAATATCAAAAATAAAGACAATAAATGTTTTCTCTGGTCTATTTTAGCACACTTACATCCTCCACATTTTCATGATGAAAGAGTATCTCATTATAAAAAATATGAGAATACATTAAATACGAAAGATCTAAAGTTTCCGATGACTTTAAATGATATTCCTAAATTTGAAAAGATGAATAATTTATCAGTTAATGTTTATGGTCTAACAGAAACAAACAACATTCAGGTTTTAAAGCTTTCTGACAATTGTAAACAAACTCATATTAATCTTCTATATTTTAATTCAGACGAAAATTCACATTATACATACATCAAAGATATTGCTAAATTAATAAAACCACAAGTCTGTAAGAGAACAAATAAAATATATATTTGTTTGCGTTGTCTTAACTTCTTCAATTCACAAGAAAGATTAGATAAACATTCAAATTATTGTGGCGAACATAAATCAACGGTAATCAATATGCCTAAAGAAGGCTCAAAGATCACATTCAAAGATGAAAATAAAAAGATCAAACATCCATTTGTTATATATGCTGATTTTGAAAGTATTTTAGAAAAAATTGATACTGCTTCTCAAGATCCAAAAGAATCATACACAAATAAATATCAAAAACATACTCCTTGTGGTTTTTGTTATTATATCAAATCATCCGTTGGTGATAAATATAACAAGTTAGAGATGTATAGAGGCTCAAATACCCCAGAGGAGTTTGTGAAACGACTAGAAAAAGACTGTGTTCGATTAACCAAGATAATGAGAGAAACCAATAAACCAATGTCCTTAACAAGTAAAGAAAAAAGGGAATTTATAAAAAACAATGTCTGTCATATTTGTGAGGAGAAAATTGGTAAAGGTCTAAAGGTTAGAGACCATTGTCATCTCACTGGTAAATATAGAGGTCCGGCTCATCAAAGTTGTAATATTAATTATCAACTCCCCTCTTTCATTCCTGTCTTTCTTCATAACAACGCTCATTATGATACACATCTATTTATCAAGGAACTCTCAAAGACTTCTGGAAGTATCTCAGCAATTCCAAACACGGATCAGAAATACATTTCATTCACAAAAACAATTCACACATCTCCTATTACTCATATCAGATTTCTTGATACATTTAAATTCATGGCAAGTCCATTGGTTAACTTGGTTCAAAATCTAAAAGAGTTTCCATGTCTTTCAGAGTATTTTTTAGATAAAGATTTTCTAACACAAAAGGGAATTTACCCCTATGACTATATGGACTCATTTGAGAGATTCAATGAAACACAACTTCCTTCAAAAGAAAATTTCTATAACAAATTAAATAATAGTCATATATCTGATAAAGATTATGTACACGCACAAAATGTTTGGGAAAAATATAACATCAAGAATCTTGGCGAGTATCACGATTTGTATCTCAAAACTGATGTGCTTTTATTGGCCGATGTATTTGAAGCCTTTAGATCTGTTTGTCGCACTGGATATGGATTGGATCCTGCTCACTACTACACAGCACCTGGATTGGCCTGGAGTGCGATGTTGAAAATGACAAAACAAGATTTGGATTTGATAACCGATGTTGATATGCTTTTGATGATTGAAAAGGCAAAAAGAGGTGGAATTTCACAAGTCTGCTCGAGTAGATACGCAAAAGCAAATAACAAATATCTTCCAAATTATGATCCAACGAAAGAGAGTTCTTACTTGATGTACTATGACGCGAACAACCTGTATGGCTGGGCAATGTCTCAGGCTCTTCCTTATGGAAAACTTAGATGGGTAAAGGAAAAAGACTACAAAAACGTTTTACAAGATGTATGTATCTCTACACAAAAAGAATTGGATGAAGAAAAAGTTGGTTATTATTTTGAAATTGATTTAAAATATCCAGAGGAACTCCATAACCTACACAAAGATCTCCCATTTGCTTGTGAGAAAGAAAGTCCAAAGAAAGAATGGTTGAGTGATTATCAACGATCGTTTGATATAGGTGAATCAACAGAAAAATTACTTACTACATTATATAACAAGAAAAATTATGTTCTACACCAAAGAAATTTGCGACAATATTTATCAAAAGGTCTAAGAGTAGAGAAGATCCATAGGGTTCTAAAGTTCAATCAAAGTCATTGGTTAAAGGGGTACATTGATTTTAATACACAAAGAAGAACAGAGTCAAAAACAGATTTTGAGAAAGACTTTTATAAATTGATGAATAATGCGGTCTTTGGTAAGACTATGGAGAATGTGAGGAAAAGACAAAATATCAGACTATCAACATCTTGGGAACAAGCATCAAAATTAATTAATAGACCGAGTTTTACTCGAGCTGAGGTCTTTACTGAGAACTTTTGTGCGATCCATTTGATTAAAGAGAGTATTGAAATGAACAAACCTATTTATATTGGAACAACAATTCTTGATTTATCAAAGTCATTAATGTATGATTACTTTTATAATAACTTGAGGAAGAAATATCAAAATGATGTTAATCTACTTTATATGGATACAGATAGTTTTATTTTGAAAATTAATACCAACGATGTTTATTCAGACATGAAAAGAGACATTAATATCTATGACACGAGTAATTACAGTCCAGAGAGTGAGTTGTTCTCTTCTAAAAATAAAAAGGTGATTGGAAAGTTCAAGGATGAATTAGGAGGAAATGTTATGAGTGAATTTGTGGGATTGAGGTCAAAGGCTTATGCTTATAAATACATTGTGAATAACGTTGAAAAGACTGATAAGAAGTTAAAAGGTGTAAAGAAAAATGTTATTAAAGAAACAATAAACTTTAAGGATTATTATAACTGTTTAACAACAAAGAAAGAAGAGTTTAGAAAGATTAATGGAATAAGAAGTTATAAACATCAATTATATTCAGAAGAGATAAATAAGAAAGCATTGGGGGCTTTTGATGATAAGAGGTTTATTTTAGAAAATGGAATTGATAGTCTCCCTTATGGTTATATAAGTATATAAGTGATAAGATATATATATAAGTGATAAGATATATATAAGTGATAAGATATACATAAGTGATAAGATATATATAAGTGATAAGATATATATAAGTGATAAGTTAAAAAGGGGGGGGGGGGGGGGGTGGGGATTTTAACGGGCTACCGCCGCCTTTTTTACTATTATATAAATGATAGAACCAAGTATCAACCAGACTAAAGAGTGGAGGTGTAATCAACCTTGGTATATAAATGGAAAACATAATGAATGTGAAAAATATCAAATAGGTATAATTGAAAAGGCAACTGGTAAAAAAGTTCACAAAACAAATAAGAGAATTAATTTAAATACCGGTGAATTGGGTAAAAAAGATGGAAATATTTTTGAGTGGACGGAAAACTTTGATGGTTGTCAGGAAAATATATACTTTAATTTAAAAATGGTATGTGGCACTGGAGGCGCTCAAATAAGAACATTGAGGGAGGTTTACCATTTTATCTTAGCTCAGTTAAAATATCTTAATAAAGACCCAAACTCAAACATCTTTTTTGTTAATATATTAGATGGTGAAGAGAGTGGCAAGAGAATTAAATTATTTCCCACGCATAAACAAATATTTGTCGGGTCGATGTTTGAGTGGGTTATATTCACCAGATGATATTAAGAGTAAAAGGTTAAAAGGTCCATAAGGTCAGAAGGATCACAGGTGTTTAAGTGGTCTAATGAATAAGGATAACATGTCAAAAGGTTAGAAGGTTCGTAAAGAACAGGGTGAGAGAAATATAGGTGTTTAGGGGCAATGAGGGAGGGAAAGAATTAATATGGAAGTGAATGGGTCAAAGATTAATCTGCCAGATGATATGTAGAAGAAGGATGATAGGTCTATAAGAGAAAACAAATATTTGTAGTGTTTGAGTGGTCTAATGAACAACATTAAGGATAGGTACTACAGACAAAAGGTTCATAAAGATGAGGGTGGGAGAAATAGAGGTGTTTATGATTTTTGAAAAAGACAAGGGGGTAAATGACATTAGATAGGGATTTCCCATGTTAAACGGAGGTGTCCCAGAAGCAACATTATTACACTACTGCTCTGAACTGTGCTTCACTAGGGGTCACTGCAAACTTCTCTGCATCAAACTCCATGGTGACTATTGTTAACACCTGTTAACCTTCACACAAGAAATTTTAAAAAAACATTTTTTGGGGTTTTTGTCTTTAGAAAAATTTGGGAATGTTGGAACAATTCCAAATTTGGGAATTCTGGGAATGTTAGGGAATTCTTTCCCGGACTAAATTTAGGGAATTTTAGATCCCGGACGAGCCCCCAATTTCTGTTACGTGTTCCTCCCCGACCTCCTGGTCTCGGTATACCTCCGAACCCCGGGAGGAGTCACGGCAGAAAAATATATATTTCCGTGTCGAAATCAAGAAGTAAACAACACCAATGATTACGAACAAACCAATAATATATTATAAATCACACAGGAATAACATTACCACAAATGACAATTAAGAGTGCACTCTCTATTCCATCAGCTAGCATGCATAAAGTCACTCACAGTGTTCCAAGTGAATGGAAAGAACCTTCCCCAATGTCTCTGTATTCCCGTCTTCGAGCTCCGAGTTGGTCCTCTCCAGTGATCAACAGAACGACGTCGACTCTAACCCAGAATCTCGTTCCGAGGGCCGGCACAGACACGCTGCCCAAAACGGCACCAAGGCGCACGCGACCCAAAGCGGAGAAAAGGATCACGTGGTTAAAGTGGCACAAAGGTGCACTCACGGCGACTGGGAAATCCAAAGGCCCCCTCCAGGTACGAACTTTCACTGTTCACGGTCGGCGAGCCGCAAAGTAATCGTCAGAAGCCTCGGTGCACACACACACACCACAGATACATTTGAACGTGGTGGAAACGGTTGACAAAGCAAGGAAAGTTTGCTCGACACCCAAAGCGCATGAGTCAAAATGGCGGACGGCTCGTACTTGAGACGTAATCACACGACGATGGTTCCTCCGAATCCAACGCCAACCTGACACGCAGGTTTGATCTGTCACAGCGATAACAACTCTATCGCGGAATCCCTTTCCAGGAAACCCAAAGTTCACTCATGTCTCTTGCTCAACAACGTTCGATCCAGAACGCAAAGCAACCAGCTTCTTCCCCGACGTTTCTCACCGCCTCCTCTTCCTCGCTCGTCGTTTTCCGGTGCACGATTTCCTGTATCATTTTAAGTTAACCTTTTAAACTTTAGATAGCTGTTCCTGAATAATAAACCTTTTGAGAATAATAATAATACATAATATCAGAAACATGTCAAGTGGGTGAAAACCCCAATAACGGAAGTTAGGAATCCGTAACAGGAAACAACACTAATGATTACGAACAAACCAATAATATATTATAAATCACACAGGAATAACATTACCACAAATGACAATTAAGAGTGCACTCTCTATTCCATCAGCTAGCATGCATAAAGTAACTCACAGTGTTCCAAGTGAGTGGAAAGAACCTTCCCCAATGTCTCTATATTCCTGTCTTTGAGGTCAGAGTTGGTCCCCTCCAGTGATCAATGGAACGATGTCGACTCTAAACCAGAATCTCGTTTCGAGGACAGGCACAGACACGCCGCCCAAAACGGCACCAAGGCGCACGCAACCCAAAGCGGAGAAAAGGATCACGTGGTTAAAGTGACACAAAGGCGCACTCTCGGTGACTGGGAAATCCAAAGGCCCCTTCCAGGTACGAACTCTCACTGTTCACGGTCGGCGAGCTGCAAAGTAATCGTCAGAAGCCTCGATGCACACACACACCACAGATACGTCTGAACGTGGTGGAAACGGTTGACGAAGCAAGGAAAGTTTGCTCGACGCGCGAAGCGCACGAGTCAAAATGGCGGACGGCTCGTACTTGAGACGTAATCACACGACGATGGTTCCTCCAAATCCAACGCCAACCTGACACGCAGGTTTGATCAGTCACAGCGATAACAACTCTATCGCGGAATCGCGGACAACGGTCAATCCAGAACGCAAAGCAACCAGCTTCTTCTCCGACTTTTCTCACCGCCTCCTCCTCCTCCTCCTCATTTTCTTCTGGTTCAGGTTCCTGTATCATTTTAAGTTAACCTTTTTAACTTTTAATAACTGTTCATAAACAATAAACCTTTGGAAGACAATAATAGTACATAGAATCAGAAATCTTTCAAGTGGAGGAAAACCACAACAGCGGAAGTGACGAATCCGTAACACCATCCAAAACCTTGATCTTTTCTACCCCCCGCTAATTCACCCGAGATATTTTTATTTTTATTTTTTTTATTCCAACTTCTTTCCTGGAAGTCCTTGCAGTGTTTATATGTCCCCCCCCCCCCACCTTCCCCAAAGCCCTCCCCCCTCCCACATTTCTCCCGTTGTCCCTGCTCTCAAATGTTGTGTTTGTGTCCTTCCCCCTCTCTCCCCATCTTGTCTGCCGCTCCCCTTATTTTTTGTGTTTTGTGTGTCGGTTTGACTTTTTGTGTGATTAATGTTAGCTCTTTCACGAGCCTCGATCTTGTATACAAAAAAAAAACAAAAAAAACTGAAATGCTTAAATTCATCGCCTGCCGTTCAAAGTCGTGAAGGACTCCTTCAGGAAGGAGCTTCAGTCAGGCGACTTGAACTTTGCTTTGCATTTTCTTCAATGGAGGACGTTTGATCTTGTGCTTTATTCATCCAATAAATTAAGAGCCCCAAGTGTGAGAAACTCGACTGTGCAATATAAATTTGCATTATTTGCAAATAATGCACAGTTCCAGGAACATCACAAAAATGCATAATTTACAAAGAACAAGTTACTGCAATATCATAAAAATGTTGTACATATTTACAAAGAACGTGGTTCCTGCATCATATCAAATATTTGTATTGCCATCCATCCTTGCCAAAAGACCCAATTCTGAAATCGATTAACGAGTGAATTTTTTGTCTTCCGGGACAAACACAATTATTTGGCAAAGATTTGCCTTTTGCTTCTTTCAGTTCAGGGAAGCGCTGAACAGGCCCACACGAGCTCAGGATAGATATTGGTGGGAGAAACGAGCAAGGGAGGGCGGACGGAGCTTTCCTTCCCGGAGCGGATCACATCGGGCTCGGATTTCAACCAATGGAGAGGGGAGAATGGGGTTTCAGCCAATGGATAGAGAGTGAGGCGGGGCTTAATTCTTCATGAATGCGAGAGATTTTGAGATCGCCAATAGTAAATGGTAGCCAATAGCAAACGTGCAAATCGTGGCAGCCAATAGCAAACGTGCATATCGTGGCAGCCAATAGCAAACGTGCAAATCGTGGCAGCCAATAGCAAACGTGCAAATCGTGGCAGCCAATAGCAAACGTGCAAATTGTGGTAGCCATTAGCAAACGTGCAAATCGTGGCAGCCAATAGCAAACGTGCAAATCGTGGCAGCCAATAGCAAACGTGCATATCGTGGCAGCCAATAGCAAACGTGCATATCGTGGCAGCCAATAGCAAACGTGCAAATCGTGGTAGCCATTAGCAAACGTGCAAATCGTGGCAGCCAATAGCAAACGTGCAAATCGTGGCAGCCAATAGCAAACGTGCATATCGTGGCAGCCAATAGCAAACGTGCATATCGTGGCAGCCAATAGCAAACGTGCAAATCGTGGCAGCCAATAGCAAACGTGCAAATCGTGGCAGCCAATAGCAAACGTGCATATCGTGGCAGCCAATAGCAAACGTGCATATCGTGGCAGCCAATAGCAAACGTGCATATCGTGGCAGCCAATAGCAAACGTGCAAATCGTGGCAGCCAATAGCAAACGTGCAAATCGTGGCAGCCAATAGCAAACGTGCATATCGTGGCAGCCAATAGCAAACGTGCAAATCGTGGCAGCCAATAGCAAACGTGCATATCGTGGCAGCCAATAGCAAACGTGCAAATTGTGGTAGCCATTAGCAAACGTGCAAATCGTGGCAGCCAATAGCAAACGTGCAAATCGTGGCAGCCAATAGCAAACGTGCAAATTGTGGTAGCCATTAGCAAACGTGCAAATCGTGGCAGCCATTAGCAAACGTGCATATCGTGGCAGCCAATAGCAAACGTGCATATCGTGGCAGCCATTAGCAAACGTGCAAATCGTGCCAGCCAATAGCAAACGTGCATATCGTGGCAGCCATTAGCAAACGTGCAAATCGTGGCAGCCAATAGCAAACGTGCAAATCGTGGCAGCCAATAGCAAACGTGCATATCGTGGCAGCCAATAGCAAACGTGCATATCGTTGCAGCCAATAGCAAACGTGCAAATTGTGGCAGCCAACAGCAACCGTGCATATCGTGGCAGCCAATAGCAAACGTGCAAATCGTGGCAGCCAATAGCAAACGTGCAAATCGTGGCAGCCAATAGCAAACGTGCAAATCGTGGCAGCCATTAGCAAACGTGCAAATTGTGGCAGCCAACAGCAACCGTGCATATCGTGGCAGCCAATAGCAAACGTGCATATCGTGGCAGCCAATAGCAAACGTGCAAATTGTGGTAGCCATTAGCAAACGTGCAAATCGTGGCAGCCATTAGCAAACGTGCATATCGTGGCAGCCAATAGCAAACGTGCATATCGTGGCAGCCAATAGCAAACGTGCATATCGTGGCAGCCATTAGCAAACGTGCAAATCGTGGCAGCCAATAGCAAACGTGCAAATCGTGGCAGCCAATAGCAAACGTGCATATCGTGGCAGCCAATAGCAAACGTGCATATCGTTGCAGCCAATAGCAAACGTGCAAATTGTGGCAGCCAACAGCAACCGTGCATATCGTGGCAGCCAATAGCAACCGTGCATATCGTGGCAGCCAATAGCAAACGTGCATATCGTTGCAGCCAATAGCAACCGTGCATATCGTGGCAGCCAATAGCAAACGTGCATATCGTTGCAGCCAATAGCAAACGTGCATATCGTGGCAGCCAATAGCAAACGTGCATATCGTTGCAGCCAATAGCAAACGTGCAAATTGTGGTAGCCATTAGCAAACGTGCAAATCGTGGCAGCCAATAGCAAACGTGCAAATTGTGGTAGCCATTAGCAAACGTGCAAATCGTGGCAGCCATTAGCAAACGTGCATATCGTGGCAGCCAATAGCAAACGTGCATATCGTGGCAGCCAATAGCAAACGTGCATATCGTGGCAGCCAATAGCAAACGTGCATATCGTGGCAGCCAACAGCAAACGTGCATATCGTGTCAGCCAATAGCAAACGTGCAAATCGTGGCAGCCAATAGCAAACGTGCATATCGTGGCAGCCAATAGCAAACGTGCAAATTGTGGTAGCCATTAGCAAACGTGCAAATCGTGGCAGCCAATAGCAAACGTGCAAATTGTGGTAGCCATTAGCAAACGTGCAAATCGTGGCAGCCATTAGCAAACGTGCATATCGTGGCAGCCAATAGCAAACGTGCATATCGTGGCAGCCAATAGCAAACGTGCATATCGTGGCAGCCATTAGCAAACGTGCAAATCGTGGCAGCCAATAGCAAACGTGCAAATCGTGGCAGCCAATAGCAAACGTGCATATCGTGGCAGCCAATAGCAAACGTGCATATCGTTGCAGCCAATAGCAAACGTGCAAATTGTGGCAGCCAACAGCAACCGTGCATATCGTGGCACCCAATAGCAAACGTGCAAATCGTGGCAGCCAACAGCAACCGTGCATATCGTGGCAGCCAATAGCAACCGTGCATATCGTGGCAGCCAATAGCAAACGTGCATATCGTTGCAGCCAATAGCAAACGTGCATATCGTGGCAGCCAATAGCAAACGTGCATATCGTTGCAGCCAATAGCAAACGTGCAAATTGTGGTAGCCATGAGCAAACGTGCAAATCGTGGCAGCCAACAGCATACGTGCATATCGTGGCAGCCAATAGCAAACGTGCAAATTGTGGTAGCCATTAGCAAACGTGCAAATCGTGGCAGCCAATAGCAAACGTGCAAATTGTGGCAGCCAACAGCAACCGTGCATATCGTGGCAGCCAACAGCAAACGTGCAAATCGTGGCAGCCAATAGCAAACGTGCAAATTGTGGCAGCCAACAGCAACCGTGCATATCGTGGCAACCAACAGCAAACGTGCAAATCGTGGCAGCCAACAGCAACCGTGCATATCGTGGCAACCAACAGCAAACGTGCATATCGTGGCAGCCAATAGCAAACGTGCAAATCGTGGCAGCCAATAGCAAACGTGCATATCGTGGCAGCCAATAGCAAACGTGCATATCGTGGCAGCCAATAGCAAACGTGCATATCGTGGCAGCCATTAGCAAACGTGCATATCGTGGCAACCAACAGCAAACGTGCATATCGTGGCAGCCAATAGCAAACGGGCAAATCGTGGCAGCCATTAGCAAACGTGCATATCGTGGCAGCCAACAGCAAACGTGCATATCGTGGCAGCCAATAGCAAACGTGCATATCGTGGCAGCCAACAGCAAACGTGCATATCGTGGCAGCCAATAGCAAACGTGCATATCGTGGCAGCCAATAGCAAACGTGCATATCGTTGCAGCCAATAGCAAACGTGCATATCGTGGCAGCCAACAGCAAACGTGCATATCGTGGCAGCCAATAGCAAACGGGCAAATCGTGGCAGCCAATAGCAAACGGGCAAATCGTGGCAGCCAACAGCAAACGTGCATATCGTTGCAGCCAATAGCAAACGTGCATATCGTGGCAGCCAATAGCAAACGTGCATATCGTTGCAGCCAATAGCAAACGTGCAAATCGTGGCAACCAATAGCAAACGTGCATATCGTTGCAGCCAATAGCAAACGTGCATATCGTTGCAGCCAATAGCAAACGTGCAAATCGTGGCAGCCAATAGCAAACGTGCATATCGTTGCAGCCAATAGCAAACGGGCAAATCGTGGCAGCCAATAGCAAACGTGCATATCGTTGCAGCCAATAGCAAACGTGCATATCGTTGCAGCCAATAGCAAACGTGCAAATCGTGGCAGCCAATAGCAAACGTGCATATCGTTGCAGCCAATAGCAAACGGGCAAATCGTGGCAGCCAATAGCAAACGGGCAAATCGTGGCAGCCAATAGCAAACGTGCATATCGTTGCAGCCAATAGCAAACGTGCAAATCGTGGCAGCCAATAGCAAACGTGCATATCGTTGCAGCCAATAGCAAACGTGCAAATCGTGGCAGCCAACAGCAAACGTGCATATCGTTGCAGCCAATAGCAAACGTGCATATCGTGGCAGCCAATAGCAAACGTGCATATCGTTGCAGCCAATAGCAAACGGGCAAATCGTGGCAGCCAACAGCAACCGTGCATATCGTGGCAACCAACAGCAAACGTGCAAATCGTGGCAGCCAATAGCAAACGTGCAAATCGTGGCAGCCAACAGCAAACGTGCATATCGTTGCAGCCAATAGCAAACGTGCATATCGTTGCAGCCAACAGCAAACGTGCATATCGTTGCAGCCAATAGCAAACGTGCATATCGTTGCAGCCAATAGCAAACGTGCAAATCGTGGCAGCCAACAGCAAACGTGCATATCGTGGCAGCCAACAGCAAACGTGCATATCGTAGCAGCCAACAGCAAACGTGCATATCGTAGCAGCCAACAGCAAATGTGCAAATCGTGGCAGCCAACAGCAAACGTGCATATCGTGGCAGCCAACAGCAAACGTGCATATCGTGGCAGCCAACAGCAAACGTGCATATCGTGGCAGCCAACAGCAAACGTGCATATCGTTGCAGCCAATAGCAAACGTGCATATCGTTGCAGCCAATAGCAAACGTGCATATCGTTGCAGCCAATAGCAAACGTGCATATCGTTGCAGCCAACAGCAAACGTGCATATCGTGGCAGCCAACAGCAAACGTGCATATCGTTGCAGCCAATAGCAAACGTGCAAATCGTGGCACTCAACAGCAAACGTGCATATCGTGGCAGCCAACAGCAAACGTGCATATCGTAGCAGCCAACAGCAAACGTGCATATCGTGGCAGCCAACAGCAAACGTGCATATCGTGGCAGCCAACAGCAAACGTGCATATCGTGGCAGCCAACAGCAAACGTGCATATCGTGGCAGCCAACAGCAAACGTGCATATCGTTGCAGCCAATAGCAAACGTGCATATCGTTGCAGCCAATAGCAAACGTGCATATCGTTGCAGCCAATAGCAAACGTGCATATCGTTGCAGCCAACAGCAAACGTGCATATCGTGGCAGCCAACAGCAAACGTGCATTTCGTTGCAGCCAATAGCAAACGTGCATATCGTTGCAGCCAATAGCAAACGTGCATATCGTTGCAGCCAATAGCAAACGTGCATATCGTGGCAGCCAATAGCAAACGTGCAAATCGTGGCAACCAACAGCAACCGTGCATATCGTGGCAACCAACAGCAAACGTGCAAATCGTGGCAGCCAATAGCAAACGTGCAAATCGTGGCAGCCAACAGCAAACGTGCATATCGTTGCAGCCAATAGCAAACGTGCATATCGTGGCAGCCAATAGCAAACGTGCATATCGTTGCAGCCAATAGCAAACGTGCAAATCGTGGCAGCCAACAGCAACCGTGCATATCGTGGCAACCAACAGCAAACGTGCAAATCGTGGCAGCCAACAGCAAACGTGCATATCGTGGCAACCAACAGCAAACGTGCAAATCGTGGCAGCCAATAGCAAACGTGCAAATCGTGGCAGCCAATAGCAAACGTGCATATCGTGGCAGCCAATAGCAAACGTGCAAATCGTGGCAGCCAAGAGCAAACGTGCAAATCGTGGCAGCCAATAGCAAACGTGCATATCGTGGCAACCAACAGCAAACGTGCATATCGTGGCAGCCAATAGCAAACGTGCAAATCGTGGCAGCCAATAGCAAACGTGCAGATCGTGGCAACCAATAGCAAACGTGCATATCGTGGCAGCCAATAGCAAACGTGCAAATCGTGGCAGCCAACAGCAACCGTGCATATCGTGGCAGCCAATAGCAAACGTGCATATCGTGGCAGCCAATAGCAAACGTGCATATCGTGGCAGGCAATAGCAAACGTGCAAATCGTGGCAGCCAACAGCAACCGTGCAAATCGTGGCAGCCAACAGCAAACGTGCAAATCGTGGCAGCCAACAGCAACCGTGCATATCGTGGCAGCCAATAGCAAACGTGCAAATCGTGGCAGCCAACAGCAACCGTGCATATCGTGGCAGCCAATAGCAAACGTGCAAATCGTGGCAGCCAACAGCAAACGTGCAAATCGTGGCAGCCAATAGCAAACGTGCATATCGTGGCAGCCAATAGCAAACGTGCATATCGTGGCAGCCAACAGGAACCGTGCAAATCGTGACAGCCAATAGCAACCGTGCATATCGTGGCAGCCAATAGCAAATGTGCAAATCGTGGCAGCCAATAGCAAATATGCAAATCGTGGCAGCCAATAGCAAACGTGCATATCGTGGCAGCCAACAGCAACCGTGCAAATCGTGGCAGCCAATAGCAAACGTGCATATCGTGGCAGCCAATAGCAAACGTGCATATCGTGGCAGCCAATAGCAAACGTGCATATCGTTGCAGCCAATAGCAAACGTGCATATCGTGGCAGCCAATAGCAACCGTGCATATCGTTGCAGCCAACAGCAACCGTGCAAATCGTGGCAGCCAATAGCAAACGTGCATATCGTTGCAGCCAACAGCAACCGTGCAAATCGTGGCAGCCAATAGCAAACGTGCATATCGTTGCAGCCAACAGCAACCGTGCAAATCGTGGCAGCCAATAGCAAACGTGCATATCGTTGCAGCCAATAGCAAACGTGCATATCGTGGCAGCCAATAGCAACCATGCATATCGTGGCAGCCAATAGCAAATGTGCAAATCGTGGCAGCCAATAGCAAACGTGCATATCGTGGCAGCCAACAGCAACCGTGCAAATCGTGGCAGCCAATAGCAAACGTGCATATCGTGGCAGCCAATAGCAAACGTGCATATCGTTGCAGCCAATAGCAAACGTGCAAATCGTGGCAGCCATTAGCAAACGTGCATATCGTGGCAGCCATTAGCAAACGTGCATATCGTGGCAGCCAATAGCAAACGTGCATATCGTTGCAGCCAATAGCAAACGTGCATATCGTTGCAGCCAATAGCAAACGTGCATATCGTGGCAGCCAATAGCAAACGTGCATATCGTGGCAGCCATTAGCAAACGTGCATATCGTTGCAGCCAATAGCAAACGTGCAAATTGTGGTAGCCATTAGCAAACGTGCATATCGTGGCAGCCAATAGCAAACGTGCATATCGTGGCAGCCATTAGCAAACGTGCAAATCGTGGCAGCCAATAGCAAACGTGCATATCGTGGCAGCCAACAGCAAACGTGCATATCGTGGCAGCCATTAGCAAACGTGCAAATCGTGGCAGCCAATAGCAAACGTTGTGTTTTTTCAAATGTTGTGTTTGTGTCCTTCCCCCTCTCTCCCCATCTTGTCTACCGCTCCCGATGTTATTTGTTTTATGTGTCTGTTTGTCTTTCTGTGTGATTAATGTTCGCTCTTTCACGAGCCTCGATCTTGTATTTTTAAATAAATAAAAAAAAAACAAAAAAAAACGTGCAAATCGTGGCAGCCAATAACAAACGTGCATATCGTGGCAACCAACAGCAAACGTGCATATCGTGGCACCCAACAGCAAACGTGCAAATCGTGGCAGCCAATAACAAACGTGCATATCGTGGCAACCAACAGCAAACGTGCATATCGTGGCAGCCAATAGCAAACGTGCAAATCGTGGCAGCCAATAGCAAACGTGCAAATCGTGGCAGCCAATAGCAAACGTGCATATCGTTGCAGCCAACAGCAAACGTGCATATCGTTGCAGCCAACAGCAAACGTGCATATCGTTGCAGCCAACAGCAAACGTGCATATCGTTGCAGCCAACAGCAAACGTGCATATCGTTGCAGCCAACAGCAAACGTGCATATCGTTGCAGCCAACAGCAAACGTGCAAATCGTGGCAGCCAATAGCAAACGTGCATATCGTGGCAGCCAACAGCAAACGTGCATATCGTTGCAGCCAACAGCAAACGTGCATATCGTTGCAGCCAACAGCAAACGTGCATATCGTTGCAGCCAACAGCAAACGTGCATATCGTTGCAGCCAACAGCAAACGTGCATATCGTTGCAGCCAACAGCAACCGTGCATATCGTTGCAGCCAACAGCAAACGTGCATATCGTTGCAGCCAACAGCAAACGTGCATATCGTTGCAGCCAACAGCAAACGTGCATATCGTTGCAGCCAATAGCAAACGTGCATATCGTTGCAGCCAACAGCAAACGTGCATATCGTTGCAGCCAACAGCAACCGTGCATATCGTTGCAGCCAACAGCAAACGTGCATATCGTGGCACTCAACAGCAAACGTGCATATCGTTGCAGCCAACAGCAAACGTGCAAATCGTGGCAGCCAATAGCAAACGTGCATATCGTGGCAGCCAATAGCAAACGTGCATATCGTGGCAGCCAACAGCAAACGTGCATATCGTTGCAGCCAACAACAAACGTGCATATCGTTGCAGCCAACAGCAAACGTGCATATCGTTGCAGCCAACAGCAAACGTGCATATCGTTGCAGCCAACAGCAAACGTGCATATCGTTGCAGCCAACAGCAAACGTGCATATCGTTGCAGCCAACAGCAAACGTGCATATCGTTGCAGCCAACAGCAAACGTGCATATCGTTGCAGCCAACAGCAAACGTGCATATCGTTGCAGCCAACAGCAAACGTGCATATCGTTGCAGCCAATAGCAAACGTGCATATCGTTGCAGCCAATAGCAAACGTGCATATCGTTGCAGCCAACAGCAAACGTGCATATCGTTGCAGCCAACAGCAAACGTGCATATCGTTGCAGCCAACAGCAAACGTGCATATCGTTGCAGCCAACAGCAACCGTGCATATCGTTGCAGCCAACAGCAAACGTGCATATCGTTGCAGCCAACAACAAACGTGCATATCGTTGCAGCCAACAGCAAACGTGCATATCGTTGCAGCCAACAGCAAACGTGCATATCGTGGCAGCCAATAACAAACGTGCAAATCGTGGCAACCAACAGCAAACGTGCATATCGTGGCAGCCAATAGCAAACGTGCAAATCGTGGCAACCAACAGCAAACGTGCATATCGTGGCAACCAACAGCAAACGTGCATATCGTGGCAGCCAATAGCAAACGTGCATATCGTGGCAGCCAACAGCAAACGTGCATATCGTTGCAGCCAATAGCAAACGTGCATATCGTGGCAGCCAATAGCAAACGTGCATATCGTGGCAGCCAATAGCAAACGTGCAAATCGTGGCAGCCAATAGCAAACGTGCATATCGTGGCAGCCAACAGCAACCGTGCATATCGTGGCAGCCAATAGCAAACGTGCATATCGTGGCAGCCAATAGCAAACGTGCATATCGTGGCAGCCAATAGCAAACGTGCAAATCGTGGCAGCCAATAGCAAACGTGCATATCGTTGCAGCCAACAGCAAACGTGCATATCGTGGCAGCCAATAGCAAACGTGCATATCGTGGCAGCCAATAGCAAACGTGCAAATCGTGGCAGCCAATAGCAAACGTGCATATCGTGGCAGCCAATAGCAAACGTGCAAATCGTGGCAGCCAATAGCAAACGTGCATATCGTGGCAGCCAACAGCAACCGTGCATATCGTGGCAGCCAATAGCAAACGTGCATATCGTGGCACCCAATAGCAAACGTGCATATCGTGGCAGCCAATAGCAAACGTGCATATCGTGGCAGCCAATAGCAAACGTGCATATCGTGGCAACCAACAGCAAACGTGCATATCGTGGCAACCAACAGCAAACGTGCATATCGTGGCAGCCAATAGCAAACGTGCAAATCGTGGCAGCCAATAGCAAACGTGCATATCGTGGCAACCAACAGCAAACGTGCATATCGTGGCAGCCAATAGCAAACGTGCAAATCGTGGCAGCCAATAGCAAACGTGCAAATCGTGGCAGCCAATAGCAAACGTGCATATTGTGGCAGCCAATAGCAAACGTGCAAATCGTGGCAGCCAATAGCAAACGTGCATATCGTGGCAACCAACAGCAAACGTGCATATCGTGGCAGCCAATAGCAAACGTGCAAATCGTGGCAGCCAATAGCAAACGTGCATATCGTGGCAACCAACAGCAAACGTGCATATCGTGGCAGCCAATAGCAAACGTGCAAATCGTGGCAGCCAATAGCAAACGTGCAAATCGTGGCAGCCAATAGCAAACGTGCATATTGTGGCAGCCAACAGCAAACGTGCAAATCGTGGCAGCCAATAGCAAACGTGCAAATCGTGGCAGCCAATAGCAAACGTGCATATTGTGGCAGCCAATAGCAAACGTGCAAATCGTGGCAGCCAATAGCAAACGTGCAAATCGTGCCAGCCAACAGCAAACGTGCAAATCGTGCCAGCCAATAGCAAACGTGCAAATCGTGCCAGCCAATAGCAAACGTGCATATTGTGGCAGCCAATAGCAAACGTGCAAATCGTG
This sequence comes from Myxine glutinosa, assembly GCF_964187855.1. Lineage (NCBI taxonomy): Eukaryota > Metazoa > Chordata > Myxini > Myxiniformes > Myxinidae > Myxine > Myxine glutinosa. The sequence continues at coordinate 78,056,848 of NC_136264.1, read as the reverse complement.
CCAGCCAACAGCAAACGTGCAAATCGTGCCAGCCAATAGCAAACGTGCAAATCGTGCCAGCCAATAGCAAACGTGCAAATCGTGCCAGCCAATAGCAAACGTGCAAATCGTGGCAGCCAATAGCAAACGTGCAAATCGTGCCAGCCAACAGCAAACGTGCAAATCGTGCCAGCCAATAGCAAACGTGCATATTGTGGCAGCCAATAGCAAACGTGCAAATCGTGCCAGCCAACAGCAAACGTGCAAATCGTGCCAGCCAATAGCAAACGTGCATATTGTGGCAGCCAATAGCAAACGTGCATATCGTGCCAGCCAACAGCAAACGTGCATATCGTGGCAGCCAATAGCAAACGTGCAAATCGTGGCAGCCAATAGCAAACGTGCAAATCGTGGCAGCCAATAGCAAACGTGCATATCCTGGCAGCCAATAGCAAACGTGCAAATCGTGGCAGCCAATAGCAAACGTGCAAATCGTGGCAGCCAATAGCAAACGTGCAAATCGTGGCAGCCAATAGCAAACGTGCATATCGTGGCAGCCAATAGCAAACGTGCAAATCGTGGCAGCCAATAGCAAACGTGCAAATCGTGGCAGCCAATAGCAAACGTGCAAATCGTGGCAGCCAATAGCAAACGTGCATATCGTGGCAGCCAATAGCAAACGTGCAAATCGTGGCAGCCAATAGCAAACGTGCAAATCGTGGCAGCCAATAGCAAACGTGCAAATCGTGGCAGCCAATAGCAAACGTGCAAATCGTGGCAGCCAATAGCAAACGTGCAAATCGTGGCAGCCAATAGCAAACGTGCAAATCGTGGCAGCCAACAGCAAACGTGCATATCGTGGCAGCCAAGAGCAACCGTGCATATCGTGGCAGCCAATAGCAAACGTGCATATCGTGGCAGCCAATAGCAAACGTGCAAATCGTGGCAGCCACAAGCAAACACCCGAAGCGTCTCTCAGCGAAAAACAAGATCTGGCCGCGCATTTCTCATCCTGTTTCATTCGCTGTTGTTGTACACCGCACCTTTCCTATGCCATCTCCAGGCATTGCAAATCGTCATTGCTGGGCACCGAAGGGGGCTCGGCAGTGACGCACGCTGAAAGAGAGTACTCAGTTTTCACTCTGGTTGTTTGTTGTACACCGCTCCTTTCCTATGCCATCTCCAGGCATTGCAAATCGTCATTGCCGGGCACCAAAGGGGGCTCGGCAGTGACGCACGCTGAAAGAGAGTACTCAGTTTTCACTCTGGTTTCTTGTTTGTTTTCTTTCTTGGTTGTCCGGGCGATATCTCAGCCATCCTTTGAGCTAGGAAGCTGAAATTTCGGCACAGTAGTGAGCAAGTCCTTTGTCAAATACGGTATTTTTTGTTTTTTGAATAATCAATTAATTGAGGAGTTATTTAATTATTAGCGTTTAATTAAGTACTTATTTAATTAATTAAATTTCATTTCTCTTCTGACCATTATTAACTCAGGCACCTTTTGAGTTAGGAAGCTGATATTTGGACATGCCAATGACCAGGTGATTTGGCTGCAAAGGATATTTTGATTTATTAATTAATCAATTAATCGATTAATTATTTAATTATTCGATTTATGACAAAAAATTTTTTTTTTTTAAAGTTACAGATTCTGATGAAATAGTGGTAGTTTATGTGTTCTCTGACCAAATTGATTAATAATTTAATTTTTTTATGATTATTATTTATTTATTTTCATTATTAATCATTTATTTATTTTCTTTCTCATTTGGCCAATATCTCAGGCACCTTTTGAGCTGGGAAGCTAATATTTGGACATGAGTGACCAAGTGATGTGGCTATCAAGGATATTTTTGATTTATTGATTAATCATTTCATCTATTAATTATTTATTGATTAATCGATTAATTATTTATTGAGTAATCAATTAATTATTTAATTTTTTATAAATGACTTATTTAATTAAATTTCTAAAAGATACATCTTCGGATGAAGCACTACTGGTTTAGTTATGCGATTAGCCAATTGATTATATGAAAATATTTTGTGATAATCTTTTATTGATTTTAATTATACAATTAATCAATCAATTAGTGTACACCTCTCCCTCCCAATGCAGCCTCAATGAGCTGCACTGCGGTATTGCCGGGCGCCGGAGGCGCCCCGGCAATGCCGCGCTGCAGCATATTTAATTATTTGGCATGGAGCGGTGTACTTTGAATGTATGTGTACTTGTTTTCTTGTTTGTTTGTTTTCTTTCTTGGTTGTCCGGACGATATCTCAGCCATCCTTTGAGCTAGGAAGCTGAAATTTCGGCACAGTAGTGAGCAAGTCCTTTGTCAAATACGGTATTTTTTGTTTTTTGAATAATCAATTAATTGAGGAGTTATTTAATTATTAGCGTTTAATTAAGTACTTATTTAATTAATTAAATTTCATTTATCTTCTGACCATTATTAACTCAGGCACCTTTTGAGTTAGGAAGCTGATATTTGGACATGCCAATGACCAGGTGATTTGGCTGCAAAGGATATTTTGATTTATTAATTAATCAATTAATCGATTAATTATTTAATTATTCGATTTATGACAAAAAATTTTTTTTTTTTAAAGTTACAGATTCTGATGAAATAGTGGTAGTTTATGTGTTCTCTGACCAAATTGATTAATAATTTAATTTTTTTATGATTATTATTTATTTATTTTCATTATTAATCATTTATTTATTTTCTTTCTCATTTGGCCAATATCTCAGGCACCTTTTGAGCTGGGAAGCTAATATTTGGACATGAGTGACCAAGTGATGTGGCTATCAAGGATATTTTTGATTTATTGATTAATCATTTCATCTATTAATTATTTATTGATTAATCGATTAATTATTTATTGAGTAATCAATTAATTATTTAATTTTTTATAAATGACTTATTTAATTAAATTTCTAAAAGATACATCTTCGGATGAAGCACTACTGGTTTAGTTATGCGATTAGCCAATTGATTATATGAAAATATTTTGTGATAATCTTTTATTGATTTTAATTATACAATTAATCAATCAATTAGTGTACACCTCTCCCTCCCAATGCAGCCTCAATGAGCTGCACTGCGGTATTGCCGGGCGCCGGAGGCGCCCCGGCAATGCCGCGCTGCAGCATATTTAATTATTTGGCATGGAGCGGTGTACTTTGAATGTATGTGTACTTGTTTTCTTGTTTGTTTGTTTTCTTTCTTGGTTGTCCGGACGATATCTCAGCCATCCTTTGAGCTAGGAAGCTGAAATTTCGGCACAGTAGTGAGCAAGTCCTTTGTCAAATACGGTATTTTTTGTTTTTTGAATAATCAATTAATTGAGGAGTTATTTAATTATTAGCGTTTAATTAAGTACTTATTTAATTAATTAAATTTCATTTATCTTCTGACCATTATTAATTCAGGCACCTTTTGAGTTAGGAAGCTGATATTTGGACATGCCAATGACCAGGTGATTTGGCTGCAAAGGATATTTTTTGATTTATTAATTAATCAATTAATCGATTAATTATTTAATTATTCGATTAATGACAAAAAAAATTTTTTTTTTTAAGTTACAGATTCTGATGAAATAGTGGTAGTTTATGTGTTCTCTGACCAAATTGATTAATAATTTAATTTTTTTATGATTATTATTTATTTATTTTCATTATTAATCATTTATTTATTTTCTTTCTCATTTGGCCAATATCTCAGGCACCTTTTGAGCTGGGAAGCTAATATTTGGACATGAGTGACCAAGTGATGTGGCTATCAAGGATATTTTTGATTTATTGATTAATCATTTCATCTATTAAGTATTTATTGATTAATCGATTAATTATTTATTGAGTAATCAATTAATTATTTAATTTTTTATAAATGACTTATTTAATTAAATTTCTAAAAGATACATCTTCGGATGAAGCACTACTGGTTTAGTTATGCGATTAGCCAATTGATTATGAAAATATTTTGTGATAATCTTTTATTGATTTTAATTATACAATTAATCAATCAATTAGTGTACACCTCTCCCTCCCAATGCAGCCTCAATGAGCTGCACTGCGGTATTGCCGGGCGCCGGAGGCGCCCCGGCAATGCCGCGCTGCAGCATATTTAATTATTTGGCATGGGGCGGTGTACTTTGAATGTATGTGTACTTGTTTTCTTGTTTGTTTGTCCGGACGATATCTCAGCCATCCTTTGAGCTAGGAAGCTGAAATTTCGGCACAGTAGTGAGCAAGTCCTTTTTCAAAAACCCTATTTTTTGTTTTTTGCTTAATCAATTAATTGAGGAGTTATTTAATTATTAGCGATTAATTAAGTACTTATTTATTTAATCAAATTTCCTTTCTCTTCTGACCATTAACTCAGGCACCTTTTGAGTTAGGAAGCTGATATTTGGACATGCCAATGACCATGTGATTTGGCTGCAAAGGCTATTTTCGATTTATTAATTAATCAATTAATCAATTAATCTATTAATTATTTAATTATTTGATTAATGACAAACATTTTTTTTTTTTTGTAAGTTACAGATTCTGATGAAATGGTGGTGGTTTATGTGTTCTCTGAACGAATTGATTAATAATTTAATTTTTTTATGATTATTATTTATTTATTTTCATTATTAATCATTTAATTATCTTCTTTCTCATTTGGCCAATATCTCAGGCACCTTTTGAGCTCAGAAGCTCATATTTGGACATGAGTGACCAAGTGATGTGGCTATCAAGGATATTTTTGATTTATTGATTAATCAATTATTAATTAATCAATTAATCAATTAATGATTTAATTATTTGGTTAATGACAAAAAAAAAATTTTTTTAAGTTGCACATTCTGATGAAATGGTGGTGGTTTATGTGTTCTCTGACCGAATTGATTAATGATTTAATTTTTTTTATGATTATTATTTATTTATTTTCATTATTAATCATTTATTTATCTTCTTTCTCATTTGGCCAATATCTCAGGCACCTTTTGAGCTCAGAAGCTAATATTTGGACATAAGTAACCAAGTGATGTGGCTATCAAGGATATTTTTGATTTATTGATTTATCAATTAATCAATGAATCGATTAATTATTTAATTATTCGATTCAGTACTAATTTTTATATATATATTTTTCCAGTTACAGATTCTGATGAAATGATGGTGGTTTATGTGTTCTGTGACCGAATTGATTAATAATTTAATTTTTTAATGATTATTATTTATTTATTTTCATTATTAATCATTTATTTATTTTCTTTCTCATTTGGCCAATATCTCAGGCACCTTTTGAGCTGGGAAGCTAATATTTGGACCTGACAGTGACCAAGTGATGTGGCTATCAAGGATATTTTTGATTTATTGATTAATCATTTAATCGATTAATTATTTATTGATTAATTGATTAATTATTGATTAATCAATTAATTCTTTAATTTTTTTATTAATGACTTATTTAATTAAATTCCTAAAAGATACATCTTCGGATGAAGCACTTGTGGTTTAGTTATGCTTTTAGCCAATTGATTAAGAAAATATTTTGTGATAATCTTTTATTGATTTTAATTCTAGAATTAATCAATCAATTAGTGTACACCTCTCCCTCCCAATGCAGCCTCTATGAGGTGCACTGCGGTATTGCCGGGCACCGGAGGATAATTTGCCCCGGCAATGCCACGCTGTAGGATATTTAATTATTTGGCATGGGGGTGGTGTACTTTGAATGTATCTGTACTTGTTTTGTTTTGTGTTGATCTTTGCCGGTCACGATGGCTCATATGAAGCAAACCGCCCATATATCGACTGGTGGAAAAGCTCCTCGAAAGCGAAAGCAATAATTATTGTTGACAACATTGCATCATGAATCACGTGACTTGCCATTCATTGGTCATTATTTGATATAAATAAGTTACTAGTACCCGACTGCAAAGCCGCAATGAGCCGGCGAAGCCAAAGCCTCTTGCCACTATTTTACCCATCACGATGGCATCAGTAGGTTAGGTAGTTGATAGTAGGTCGGTGTAGGTACCGTACCTGGTAAGACTTGGTAAAAGAGAAGAGCAGACAGTCCTCTCCAATACCTACATACAATAAATGTCACAAGAAGCTTAAGGAAGTAACTATACGATGTGCTAGCTTAAGGCCTATTTTAAGAAATTTCAACTGGGCTTAACATACGTTTTCACAGTATGTGTGTAGTCTTCTAACTTCAGTCGCTGTCAGGGCTGGTTCTCTCCGGGCATGGCTGTTTCCTCCCCCAGAAGAAGTTAGCTTGCAGTAAGATCAGTGCCGACAGATCAGACGATAGTGCCGTTTCAACGGCAATGTGTGACTGTCGTAAATCAAACCGAGCTTTCTTTCTTTATGTAAACCGCTTATACCGTATTTCTGGCCGTGAAAAACTATCCCCTACGGCCGCGAGATTTGTAAAAAAATAATTCTTCATCAATTTTAGAATATTTGATGCCGTTTTCAGCGTCCGAAACGCGTAATAAGCTTTTTAAAAATATTTTTCAAATGCTCGAATCTCATTGGTTCCAGTGTTTGGTGACGCTTTTCGTTAAAGATAACCAGGCCCGTGCGGGCCGAGGTTGGTCTTAAAGTATTTTAATAATAAATTGGAGGTGCATAAGATCGTGAATCAAACAAAGACGGGTGAAAGAAACTCCTATTGAACGTTTTTCAATTTGTTATGCATACTTCCGCATCCGCAAGATGGCGGCCTCCATTGAGCTTTGGAATTCTCAAGCCAAGGCATAATCAGGTTTTCGACATAATACGTATGCGTTTATTGACAACACCGGCTTCGCCGGCTACTAGTACTGACTGCAAAGCCGCAATGAGCCGGCGAAGCCAAAGCCTCTTGCCACTATTTTACCCATCACTATGGCATCAGTAGGTTAGGTAGTTGGTAGGTGTAGTAGGTACCGTACCTGGTAAGACTTGGTAAAAGAGAAGAGCAGACAGTCCTCCAAAATACCTGCATACAATAAATGTCACAAGAAGCTTAAGGAAGTAACTATACGATGTGCTAGCTTAAGGCCTATTTTAAGAAATTTTAACTGGGCTTAACATACGTTTTCACAGTATGTGTGTAGTCTTCTAACTTCAGTCGCTGTCAGGACTGGTTCTCTCGGGGCACTGCGGCTTCCTCCACCAGAAGAAGTTAGCTTGCAGTGATTAATTCGGTGAATTCCGTCTCAACTTCGGATATTTCCGGCCGTGAAAAACTATCCGTATTTCTAAACTAAATATGTAAACCGCTTATACCGTATTTCTGGCCGTGAAAAACTATCCCCGACGGTCACGAGATTTCTAAAAAATAATTCTTCGTCAATTTTAGAATATTTGACGCCGTTTTCACCCTCCGAAATGCGTAATAAGCTTTTAAAAAATATTTTTTCAAATGCTCGAATCTCATTGGTTCTGGTGTTTGGTGACGATTTTCATTGAAGATAACGAGGTTGGTCTTAACGTATTTTAATTACAAATTAGAGGTTCATTAGATTGTGAATCAAACAACGACGGGTGAAACAAACTCCTATTGAACTTTTTCGCAATTGTTTTATGCAAACTTCCGCATCCGGTCGATGGCGGTCTCCATTGCGTGATTTGGTTTTAGAAATATTTTTTCAAATGCTCGACTCTCATTGGGTCTGGTGTTTGGTGACGCGTTTCGTTGAAGATAACCAGGCCCGTGCGGGCCGAGGTTGGTCTTAAAGTATTTTAATAATAAATTGGAGGTGCATAAGATCGTGAATCAAACAATGACGGGTGAAAGAAACTCCTATTGAACGTTTTTCAATTTATTATGCATACTTCCGCATCCGCAAGATGGCGGCCTCCATTGCGCTTCGGAATTCTCAAGCCAAGGCACAATCAGGTTTTCGACATAATACATACGCGTTTATTGACAACACCGGCTTCACCGGCTATTAAAGTATTTTAATAATAAATTGGAGGTGCATAAGATTGTGAATCAAACAAAGACGGGTGAAAGAAACTCCTATTGAACGTTTTTCAATTTGTTATGCATACTTCCGCATCCGCAAGATGGCGACCTCCATTGAGCTTCGGAATTCTCAAGCCAAGGCATAATCAGGTTTTCGACATAATACGTACGTGTTTATTGACAACACTGGCTTTGCCGCTATGAATGAATATGGAACAACTTTTGTTGGTCTTGCAAATAATTTGAACCTTGTGCTCTTGTTTATAAAGCTCTTTCACAAACCACTTAATCGAATACTGTATACAAAGGTTATATCTATTATGTCTGCACGTAGGATGCACCTAGTTGTTGTTTGCAGTGTACCAGCCCCACCAGTGATTTTATGAACCATCGGATCAGCTCCTTTCAAGTGAACGAGGTGGTGGCTCTGAAAAGAGCCGTTGTGCGTTTTGGGCAAGTGAGATGAGGAGGTACAAGAGAAACTTCACCTCGACTCTCTCGTCTTCCCTTCTTCTCACTTCTTTTTGAGCGTCGCCTTCTTGTTCTTCAACCCCTTGGTTGCAAGTTTGGACTTTGGTTTCGTCGTCTTGGTCTTTCCCTTGGTCTTTGGCAGTACCTTCTTCACGTTCTTCTTCACCTTTGCAGGCGACTTACTGGATCGCTTCGAAGAAGCGGCGATAGATCTTTTCGGTTTCTTGGGAGATATCTTCCGCACCACCTTCTTCACAGCTGGCTTTTTGGTCGCTTTCTTGGCCGCTTTAGACTTGATTGTGGTCTTCACCACTTTTCTGGGACTGGTGCTCTTCTTCACTTTGGCACTCTTCTCCTTGTTCAGTTTGAACGTGCCGGCAGCACCCGTTCCCTTGGTCTGCACAAGATTTCCACTTGCAACGAGACTCTTCACAGCCGAATTGATACGAACGGAATTCCGTTGGACATTGTAGCCATCTGTCCCCAGGGCCTTTTTCAAGGCGACAAGCGACGTACCATTTCGCTCCTTACTCGATCCCACCACCTTGACGATCTTTTCCGAAAGGGTGCCGTCAGTCTTCCTCAAGGTCTTGGAAGCGCCAGGTTTATTCTTCCCTCGCTTGACAGACGGGGCCGAAGTTGAAAGTTCTTCTGAAACAGGAACAGACTCCGACATTTCGCACCAACAAGAGTATGAGAGGTAACACGAAGTCCCAAAACGAAGTACAGTGTTGCACAAATAAAGCGTCCCTTTACCACGTCGCCTGTTATTCTTATAGTGACGGAGCGAAGAAGCGGACGTGGTAGAAATCAACGTCAGCGTTCGGAAAACTATGGGGTCGTTCACAGTATCCGTTTGTGTTTCCTGCGTCACTTTGAGCTTTGTTATTCACATGAACGATAACTCCATGCGCAATGCGAACAATCGTTTCAGGTACGAGAACATCCTGGCAAACGGAGAGAAGCATCTTTTCAAATATCTGGACCTTTCGCCGCATTCCACGGCCCGACACGGGGCAGATGGACCATCTGCTTTAACAGAACATTGCTTACTCGAATACGTTCTCGGGCTTCGCCCAAGGGGTTTCTGTGCTCAGAATCTGTTTTTCACAAGTAAAATCTCTTCTTTGACCTGACTATAACCTCACAAAATTAATCGTGAAAGGTACACCTGTCTGCAGCCACCTATGCAAAGAAATGAAGCAAACAAGAAAAAACCCTTTTTGGAGGTTCGTTTCAAGGTCATCTTCGCATGGACCAGCATAAACATGAATATACTGGTTAGCCCTTACCAACAGCACATGGGTGCAAGCAATGGTTGGAAAGTTTTTTTTCATCCAAACGCGCGAATAAAATCGTCGACTCGGTTTCTCTTCTGTTCTTGTGTTCTTCATCACACGTTCTTCGTGTGATGTTCTGTATGCATCCAGGTCTTGTAAACAAAACTGTTGTGATATCTAATTAACACAGACTTGACTGCTTCAATTAATCCCCTGCATAATTTAAACCTCATTTAACAAGATTCTGTGTTTCTTTGAGTGAAAGCGAAGTGCAGTTGCAAGAGCGAGTGCAGTTGCACATTGTGAAATCGTGAGGACAACGTGCGCATGCGCTGTGGAGCGGTGCAAAGGGCACTCGCGCGGACGTGGTAGAAATCACCAAGGCAGAACCCTTTCTCCTCGAGAAAACAATTAAATGTAGGAAGCAAAGTTTAAAGGTTAAAGAGCAAATAGTAATTTTGAGCTCTCCACCAATATAAAGCCTTGGTACCAACACCATCGGTATCGGCCCGCTTTTGCTCGGCGTTTGGTTAAATTGGGGTTTTCATTGAAACGCTAATCATGTCTGGACGTGGTAAAGGTGGAAAGGGTCTCGGAAAAGGTGGTGCGAAACGTCATCGCAAGGTGCTGCGTGATAACATCCAGGGAATCACAAAGCCTGCTATTCGTCGCCTTGCTCGTCGTGGTGGGGTAAAGCGCATCTCGGGTCTCATCTACGAGGAAACCCGTGGAGTTCTCAAGGTGTTCCTAGAAAATGTTATCCGCGATGCTGTTACCTACACGGAGCACGCCAAGCGCAAGACCGTTACTGCCATGGATGTGGTGTACGCTTTGAAGCGCCAGGGCCGCACACTCTACGGTTTCGGTGGTTAAACATTTTGGGGGTGGTGTTCAACAGCTACAACAACAAAACGGCTCTTTTCAGAGCCACCACCTCGTTCATGAAGGAGCTTCAGGCGTCACCCCAATAACGATGTATTGTTTGGCACCAAAAATGCAATGCAGATAGTTGGGTTTATTTCGCTTTGGTTTTCATGAGATGAATCTGAAAGGGTCAAATAATACACGTTGTGCTTAAAATGGAGAGGTGGCGGTGGGAACTGGTTTTGTTGAGGTTGTTTCGATAACCGAGGGGCAGGTTATGTGTAATAAATGTTAATTTTCATCAATGTTCTCGACCATCCACAATTACCGACATTATTTGAGCTGCACTTTGATATGAACTCCCATCCCCTCTCCCCCCTGGCATGTTACATTACAGATGAACTCGAAAAACTATCACTTGTCAGCCACGTGGAGGTTTCATTGAATGATCTTGAACCCTTTTCCCCTGAGACACAGGCAGACGACACCGTATTGTTTCATCACGGATCTTTCTCGAGGTCTTCATTAAAAATAAGGCAAAAGTGCTTCACAAAACGGATTTCCATTGGACAGATATACTGTGTGTACACATTGTACACAAAAACATTGGTACATGGAGTTATGTGAAAATGTCGATTGTACTGTCAAGAAAGGTGTTGTGGCTCTGAAAAGAGCCGTTGGGTGGCGTAGTGCGGAAGTTGTGCACAAGACCTTGGACGGGCGGGTCAAGCTCGCTTCCCGCAGAGACGTTTCGGCTATTTGCTATTGGCTGCCACGATTTGCACGTTTGCTATTGGCTTCCACGATTTGTACGTTTGCTATTGGATGCCACAATTTGCGTGTTTACTTTTGGATGCCACAATTTGGGTGTTTGCCTTTCGATGCCACAATTTGCATGTTTGCTATTGGATGCCACAATTTGCACGTTTGCTTTTGGCTGCCACCATTTGCAAGTTTGCTATTGGCTGCCACAATTTGCGTGTTTGCTTTTGGATGCCACAATTTGCACGTTTGCTTTTGGATGCCACAATTTGCACGTTTGCTTTTGGATGCCACAATTTGCACGTTTGCTTTTGGATGCCACAATTTACACGTTTGCTTTTGGATGCCACAATTTGCGTGTTTGCTTTTGGATGCCACAATTTGCACGTTTGCTTTTGGATGCCACAATTTGCACGTTTGCTTTTGGATGCCACCATTTGCGTGTTTGCTTTTGGATGCCACAATTTGCACGTTTGCTTTTGGCTGCCACCTTTTGCAAGTTTGCTTTTGGCTGCCACCTTTTGCAAGTTTGCTTTTGGCTGCCACCTTTTGCAAGTTTGCTGTTGGCTGCCACCATTTGCAAGTTTGCTGTTGGCTGCCACCTTTTGCAAGTTTGCTGTTGGCTGCCACCTTTTGCAAGTTTGCTTTTGGCTGCCACCTTTTGCAAGTTTGCTTTTGGCTGCCACCTTTTGCAAGTTTGCTTTTGGCTGCCACCTTTTGCAAGTTTGCTGTTGGCTGCCACCATTTGCAAGTTTGCTTTTGGCTGCCACCTTTTGCAAGTTTGCTGTTGGCTGCCACCTTTTGCAAGTTTGCTTTTGGCTGCCACCTTTTGCAAGTTTGCTGTTGGCTGCCACCATTTGCAAGTTTGCTTTTGGCTGCCACCATTTGCAAGTTTGCTTTTGGCTGCCACCATTTGCAAGTTTGCTGTTGGCTGCCACCTTTTGCAAGTTTGCTTTTGGCTGCCACCTTTTGCAAGTTTGCTGTTGGCTGCCACCATTTGCAAGTTTGCTGTTGGCTGCCACCTTTTGCAAGTTTGCTGTTGGCTGCCACCTTTTGCAAGTTTGCTTTTGGCTGCCACCTTTTGCAAGTTTGCTTTTGGCTGCCACCTTTTGCAAGTTTGCTTTTGGCTGCCACCTTTTGCAAGTTTGCTGTTGGCTGCCACCATTTGCAAGTTTGCTTTTGGCTGCCACCTTTTGCAAGTTTGCTGTTGGCTGCCACCATTTGCAAGTTTGCTGTTGGCTGCCACCTTTTGCAAGTTTGCTTTTGGCTGCCACCTTTTGCAAGTTTGCTGTTGGCTGCCACCTTTTGCAAGTTTGCTGTTGGCTGCCACCTTTTGCAAGTTTGCTTTTGGCTGCCACCTTTTGCAAGTTTGCTTTTGGCTGCCACCTTTTGCAAGTTTGCTGTTGGCTGCCACCATTTGCAAGTTTGCTGTTGGCTGCCACCTTTTGCAAGTTTGCTTTTGGCTGCCACCTTTTGCAAGTTTGCTGTTGGCTGCCACCATTTGCAAGTTTGCTGTTGGCTGCCACCTTTTGCAAGTTTGCTTTTGGCTGCCACCTTTTGCAAGTTTGCTGTTGGCTGCCACCTTTTGCAAGTTTGCTGTTGGCTGCCACCTTTTGCAAGTTTGCTTTTGGCTGCCACCATTTGCAAGTTTGCTATTGGCTGCCTCAAAACCATTCCCATTCGCTGAAGAATTAAGCCCCACCTCACGCTCCATCCATTGGTCGAAACTTCATTCTCCCCTCTCCATTGGGTCAAATCTGAGCCCGATGTGATCCGCTCGTGAGGGAAAGTTCCATTCGCCTTCCCTAGCTCGTTTCTCCCACCAATATATCTATCCTGAGCTCCTTTGGGCCTGCTCAGCGCTTCAGCAACGTGAAGAAGCAAAAAGCAAATCCTTGCCGAATATTTCCGTGTGTGTCCCGTGATATAAAAAATTCACTCACGAATCGATTTCAAAATTGGGTAGTTTGTCTTGGTGGGACGGAACTACATTTTTATTATATTACAGTCGTTGTACGTTTTGTAAATAAAACATTATATTGCGATATTGCAGGAACCGCACATTTGTCAATGAATCGAGAAACAGAAAATGGACGTTACAAAAGCTTGCTTGAAAGACGAACGTGCAATTGCGCAAACCCCGCAGAATGGTAATTCCATCGCCGAACACAAGCAGGAGATTAAATTATTTTGTTTCCCGAGCTCCGATCTGATGGCGTTGCCGGCGACATTTTGACCTCCCTCGTCGGTCTGTTTGAGGACACGAGGATAGCGTCATCCACCGTCTACAAAACTCGATACCGACAAATACCTTTTTGTGCATTTATCTGTCAGAATGCATTTGTACAGAACTTGAGAGTAAAGCGAGTAAAGAAGAGGGGACATCAAACGGTAATAAGGCAAGGGTCTTAACTCAGTTGTTAATGTGTGGAATGGTCGCTCCGGAAAGGTGGTGGCAGCAGAAACTACATTCGTCTAAATTGGAATGAGATAAGTACCCGGAAATAATGTAGATCGAGACGTCTCGGGATATTTCCAGAACTTCTTGGTGGCTTGAGCAAGGATGGGTCATTGTGAACATCATTGCGCATTGTTGTCTGTGGGGGAGGGTAGGAGAGGGGTCTCGCTCGTCAAGAGGTGGTGTATGGTCAATGTGCTGTTTCTCCCACAAGAACCGTCTTCGAAAAGAATAACTCAACCCCACCCCCACCCCCGGAAAGAATAACTCCCCCCCCCCTCTCCCCCACCCCCGCAAAGAAAATCTCCCCCCTCCCTCACCACCGGAAAGAAACAACTGATATTAAAAAAAACATTTCTCCTTTTTGATATAAATTGGTTTGGTGTTGATGAGGTGCAAGAATGACGGACGGAATGGACACCTGCTGCGTCTAAATTCCTTGCGCATCTTGAACTGTCAAGGCTGGAAAAAGCCAACGCGGAGACACCTGCGATGACCCCACTCTCACGCATTGTTGTTTTCCAGGTTATTATTGTGCATTAAGTGCAAAGTTCATAATCATCGAATGTTCTGTATTTGGTTTGGAAGTGATAGAACGCCCATGATTTGTACACAAAAAGAGAAATCCAAAGAACTTTACTCAATTGCATGCGAAGGTGACGAATTTGGTTCTTTCGAAGGGAAACTCGGATCAAGAATGACACACGCCCACTTTTCATCTAACCAATGACTGAGCATTAGGTTGTGCACACTCCACCTCGAAACGCTTTGTGATCATATTTGCATATGAACCCTTTATAAGAGGAAATCATTCACACTCCTTTTCTTATTCATTCTCTTTCTCCGTGGTTCATATTTGGTTGTTTAAGTAGCTACTCGTTCATGCCTGCGGATCCTCAAGCAAGCGGCAGTGCGTCTGCTCCTTCCCGGGGAGTTGGCCAAGCACGCCGTGTCAGGGAATGTCAGGGATCGACGGCTCCAAGCGCACAGGCCCGCCGCGGCTCCGATGTTGGCGGGAAGCAGGCCTCGATGCGCCCTCGTTGGCGCGCCGTCAGGCCTCACCGAGCGCCTCGCTCTCCACGCTCCAACGGCAAGCCTCGCTCGCACACGCTTCATTTCTGCCTGTCGGCTGCTTCAATCCCCGATGCCAACGAACAGGGGAACGAGGAGACGAGGCCGGCACGCAACCACCTGCGCCGAGGACCAGAACGCCGATCGTCCACACTCACTCGCAGGCAGGCTCCCGAGCAAGAGGCAGTCCAACCACCAGAGGAACCAGAACCAGAAGGAAAAGGGAGCAAATAATAATAATAATAATAATAATAATAATAATGCATTTATTTTATATAGCGCTTTTCAGGAAGCCCAAAGACGCTTTGACAGAGTGCAAAACATAATGCATAGCAAAACATAAAGACAATTGCAAAAAAGAAGAATCAATAGGGAAATATTCAAAGCACAAAGGAGGGAGAAAGAGAGGAGATAGTCAGGGGTTAGATGCTGTGGGTTAAATGTTGAATGCAGTGTTGAACAGGTGGGTCTTGAGTGATGTTTTGAATGTGGTGAGTGAGGAGGAGTCTCTGATGGTGTGAGGTAGCGAGTTCCAGAGGGTGGGAGCAGCGATGGAGAAGGCCCTGTCCCCCCAGGATCTAAATTTGGTCCGGATGGGGGGGTCAGGAGGTTGGTACCAGCAGAGCGGAGGTTGCGGGTGGGAGTGTGTCTGGAGAGGAGGTCAGCCAGGTAGGATGGGGCCAGGTTATGGAGGGCTTTGTAGGTCAAGAGGAGGATTTTGTACTGGATTCTCTGGGAGATGGTTAGCCAGTGAAGCTTGTAAAGGACGGGGGTGATGTGGTCACGGGTCCGGGAATGGGTGAGTAGACGGGCAGCGGAGTTCTGAATGTATTGGAGTTTATTGGTGATTGTTGAGGGTGAACCATAAAGGAGGCTATTGCAGTAGTCCAGACGGGAAGTGATGAAGGCGTGGATGAGGGTTTCTGCAGCCACGGAGGAGAGGGATGGACGGAGACGGGCGATGTTTTTCAGGTGAAAGAAGGCTGTCTTTGTGATCTGTTTAGTGTATTTGTCGAAGGAGAGGGTTTGGTCAAAGATGATGCCAAGATTCCGGATGTGAGGGGAGGTGGATACTGGGAAACCGTCGATGTTGAGGGCAAAGTTATGGGTGGACTTGGTGAGCGTTTTTGGGCCAATGATGATTATTTCAGATTTATCACAGTTAAGTTTGAGGAAGTTGATTTGAAGCCAGGATTTTATTTCAGTGATGCAGTTTGTCAGGATAGAGTGGGTGGCGGTGGAGATGGACTTGGTGGAGATGAAAAGCTGGATGTCATCGGCGAAGCAGTGGAATTGGAGACCATGACGGCGGATTAAGTGACCGAGGGGGGACAGGTAAAGGATGAAGAGGAGGGGGCCAAGAACTGAACCTTGGGGGAGGGGAGCAGTGGGGGATTTGCAGTTATTGATGGAGATGAACTGACGTCTGTCAGAGAGGTATGATTTAATCCAAGAGAGGGCAGTGCCGGTAATGTTAAAGGTGGTTTCAAGTCGGGTGAGGAGGATGGTGTGATCGATGGTGTCAAAGGCGGCGCTGAGGTCGAGGAGGATGAGAATGTTGAGGTTGCCAGCGTCAGAGGAGAGGAGAAGGTCGTTGGTGATTTTGAGGAGAGCAGTTTCAGTACTGTGGTTGGAGCGGAATCCGGATTGGAATGTTTCATACAGGTTATTGGCAGAGAGGTGATGTTTGAGTTGAGTGGCTACAGCGCGTTCCAAAACCTTTGACAGAAAGGGTAGGTTGGAGATGGGTCTGAAGTTATTTAGGGTGTCAGGGTTTAGTCCAGGTTTTTTCAGAATGGGGGTAACAGCAGCAATTTTGAGGGATGGTGGGACGATGCCTGTAGACAGGGAGGAGTTTATTGTTGCAATGATAAGTGGAGAGAGAGCAGGAAGGGAGGCCTTGACAAAGCTGGAGGGGATGGGGTCAAGAGTGCAGGTGGCAGTTTTCATTCCGATGAGGAGTTCAGAGAGGTCAGTAGGGGAGACTGGGGAGAATTGAGACAGGGGATGGCAGGATAAGGGGGGGCAGGTGGTTTGAGGGGGAGCGGGTGCGGCGGTGGTCAAGCTGTTGTAGATGTTTTCAATTTTGCGTTGGAAGAATGAAAGGAAGGAGATGCAGTTGTCTATTGTGAATGACTGGGTGGTGGTGTTCAGGGGGCTGAGGAGTTTGTTTATTGTAGAGAAGAGTGCTTTTGGGTTTCCGGAGCCAGAGTGGATAATTTGAGAGTAGTAGGCGGAGCGGGTGCGGGAGAGGGCATCTTTATAGTGTTGTATGTGGTCCTTGTAGGCCTGGGAGTGAACTGTGAGACCTGTTTTATTGCGGAGTCTTTCAAGTTGGCGAGCACGAGTTTTCATCAGGCGGAGTTCAGGGGTAAACCAGGGAGCAGAATGGGTGAAAGAAACTGTTTTGGTTTTTATAGGCGCAAGTTGGTCAAGGTAGGAGGAGAGAGTGTGGTTGTAGTAGTCAGTGAGGTCAGAAGGGGTGTGGAGGTCAACGAAGGGAGAAGTGGACATTTTTTCAGAGAGGGTCGATGAGAATGAGGCAGGTGAAAGAGCGTTTAGCTTACGGAAGTTGATAGTGCGATAATGCCTTGGTGCTGGGGTGGGGATGTTGATAGTCAGAGTGATGGCTAGGTGGTCAGAGAGAGTGAGGTCGGAGCCAGAGAGATGGTGCAAAATTAGTCCAGTAGAGCAGACAAGGTCCAAAATGTGACCACGGTTATGGGTAGGAAAGTTGACATGTTGAGTGAGGTTAAAGCAGGTGAGTAAATCAGTGAAGTCAGTGGTTAGCGTGGAGTCAGTGGAGTCCATGTGGATATTGAAATCACCAAGGAGGAGGATTGAGGGGAAGAGGGAACATAGCTGGGTCAGAAAGTAGGAGAAGTCAGACAGGAATTATGGGTGTGGTTTGGGAGGGCGGTAGACAACAGCCATGACTGACTGTGTGTGACCAGAGAGTTTAAAAGCCAGGTGTTCAAATGATGGAGCAGATGAGATGGAGATGAGGTTGGTCTTGATGTCTTGTCGGTGAATAACGGCAATTCCACCACCTCGGCCCTCCGAGCGTGGTTTATTGATGTAAGAATATCCATTGGGTGTGGTGAGGTTGAGCGTGTAGTAGTCCAGTGGTTGTTGCCAGGTCTCAGTGAGACAGAGAAAGTCCAGTTTATTTTCCAGGATGTAGTCGTTCAGGATGAGGCATTTGTTGTTGAGGGACCGGGTATTGAACAGGGTGAGCTTGATGTTGTTTTGTACGGCGGGTATGAATCCAGGTGATTTGGCCAGGGTTCGCAGAGAGGAGGTGCGATTTTGCAAATGTCGGCCTCCGGTCATTTGCGATCGCATCCAGAACAAGAGGGAAGAAATGGGGACGCCGACGCTGACAAAGTCAAAATGCGACCACTCGCTGTGGGATCCAGCATGAGAAGCCCAAAATGTCGGCTCATCGTTCGTGGTGTCGCTTCTCCTGTGACGTCACCGGCCCTTCTTCAACCAAATCCTTTGCAAGGTCGGCGTGGCCTCAGCCTGCCTGAGCAATGAGTGTTGCTTTGTTGTGATATAACTGGTGATATCCTATCGGCAGTGCTCCAAAATGGCTTCTGGTGGGTTTTATGGTTATTGTGGCGGAGGGGGGGGGGGGGGGGGGAGGATTAATTAATATGTGTGCTAATGGGAATGGATTCCTAATCTACATGTCTATGTGTGTTGCCATAAGAGACTCGGGGATGACCACAGCGGGAACGACACAGAGGGGAATTAACATATTCCCGACAACTACTTAACATGCCTCGCCCCCTCATGGTGGGAAGAAGATACTGTGGTGCTGTGCACACACGATTCGTTTGCCAAGAAGGTAGGCCACAACGCGTTGTACAAACTGAAATGCTTTATTAACAGCTCGCACATAAGCACTGGGCGGGCTCGACTATCGAGCCCGCATATATGTCCCGAGGCCACGCCTTGCCCCCGGGCATGGCCGGTCGGCCAAAAGGCGGGGCATGTCCTCAGTTCCACCCTGCACCTCGTGACGCCTTCGCTCCGGGCGTGGCCCGAGCTGCGCTTCCACGCCCGGACGCTCGCGCCACCCGCTGGTGCGCGGAATTATTGCCCACTGACAATGTGTCCGCCACAATACACTTAATCCGACATTCGGGCCAGACATGTCCTCTACTTACTGCACATGGAGATGGTTCTTCTATCACGATCATCGCAGCACCTACATATGCAGATCTACCTGGATCTAGATATTCCCCCCTACCCCCAAATTAATAACACAGCCCCCCCCCTCCCCCTCTGGAACTGCAGTCCCTGCTCGGTTCACTGCAGGTGCTACCATTCTGGTCTTAGCACTTACTGTCTCACACCTAATTAACCTTTCAAATAAATCAGGAGAGCTGTGGGAAGTCAGCCGAAGCTACCTTCCTATTCTCCTTAACATGCTAACCCACTTAACAATTATGCAGTCAAATATTTACACTGATTAAAATTCGTTGTTCCTGCGGTGGGAGGAAACAAACAACAAGCACTCAAAATCTAACTTAACCACAAGCTTAACCTTCCTCAAAACTTCAAAATGCAAAAACTCTATTAAAACATTTGCACAAACCCCAGTCTACAGACCGCGTCTCCCGGTGGATGCCACAAGACTCAGCGTTACCTGCGGGGCCATCCCAATGCACCCCAAATTTCCGCGGGCCTTGTCCTGGTGATACAGGTGAGTGACATGGCTGGGTGGATTTCTCCCCCAATCACTCAACATGAACCCATGGCCACTCATACACATTCCAAAGATCATTAAGACACAAAATCATGACACGTACTTATTTCACCCCCCTGCAGGACCATGGCATAGATGTGATTTCCGTGTGTGCATTTCTACTCGGCAGCGGGGAGGTACCGCACAATCAAGATGGTGGGGGCGCTTCAGGCTGTGGTGCCCACAGTCCCAAAATCAAGTCACTCGACTTACAACTTCATTCCCCCCCCCCCCTTTACCTCTTGGCCCTGTGACAGTCAAACAGCCCCTTTCCGCCATTACCCTGCCGTTGGGGGTCTCCACACTCCAGGCTCTGTTGCCTCCTGCTTCCACGCAGCAACACGGGTCGCCGGGAGTCTTCCACACCAAGGTGCCCAAACAGACCCTCCACCGACAGGCTCCAATTTCCAGTCACTATTGGCTGCCAGGGGTAATTGCCGCAGAGGGAGGGCCGCAGTCATCGCTCCTCAGATCTTGATCTGTACCTGCGGACACGCACATCTTCCCCACCCACAAAATCCCCAAAACACATTTCCTCCCCTGCTGCCATTTAATTTTCACCACATATTTCCATGAGAAGATATTACAAAGAGTTGCCATGGCCTGCTATTGTGAAATACCATTCACATTTCACCAACACATTTCGAAAAGCACATTGCAAAACTCAATAATCACCACTCATCCATTATCTCCAACCTTACGACCACACAAAAACACCAAAACTTTACACAGGCTGCCCCACATTGTGTAAACCACAATGCCCCACAAGATACTGTGTGGCACACATTCCAACCCCCTCACTGACCATGCCATAACTCTCACCCGCCCACAACTCGAAATTAAAAGTCCCCAATTTAACAAGCAAATCCTGAAGCCTGGGACAGCAACCATCAAGGCCTTACCCCCACCTTGATGTGCAGGTATGTACCAGTTGGTCAGGTCCAAAGTGCCATCCACCTGACAAAATCCCAAAATTTCTCATTGGGCCTACCAAATTCCACCAAATTTCACTTTTGTCCCCACTGTACTGGCAGGTATGTGGATTCGCATCCAATGGTGAACTGTTCTAAACAACTACATGTGGCTATGACAGCTCCGCACCTCTCCCGTGCAAGGGTCATCGGGACAAGCTGAGCAGTCAAAACGCCAACATGGCCCATGAGGGTGCGACCCACCATCCATCCTTCGGCCCCCCTGCGAGGCACACAGCTGCTCGAGCCCCAGCTGGCCAATGTGGTGAGCACCTGCTTCCAACAACACTCACTCACACAACTTCGGCTCTGGGGGAGACGGTTGCAGTGCGTGGCATCCACACTCACGTCACCTATACCGCCCTCATCCCCCAGTCCACACAACTGCAGCCCCCAGTGCCCACCCACACTTGACCACACCAAGGTCCAGCAGACAGCCATGCTCCACCAGGAGACTCACCCAGAATACGTGGTCCAAACACCTCGGACACCCATAGAACCACGTTGACACCCAGGCTGCCCAACTCCATCCCCACAACCCTGCGTCCCAAATATCGGCACAGTCGCCCGCGTAGCCAGTTGAAAGCTGTGTCCTGCTAACTTGTCAATTTTTATCACAGCCTCCAACACTTTGGTCCAACACACTGGATCAATAATGGCGCCACTGAACAGTGTCCACCATTTCTCTTCAGAAAATTCACCCTTAAATTTGCATCTACCCCCTGATTACCAGTGCCAAATATTTCACATTTTGCTAATCTCACCAAAGAAGGGTGCTTCTCCATACACATGCCAGCCGAGCATGGCCCATCTGCTCGGCACGT
Organism: Myxine glutinosa; assembly: GCF_964187855.1. Classification (NCBI taxonomy): domain Eukaryota; kingdom Metazoa; phylum Chordata; class Myxini; order Myxiniformes; family Myxinidae; genus Myxine; species Myxine glutinosa. The sequence continues at coordinate 78,035,451 of NC_136264.1, read as the reverse complement.
TACACATTTCCCGATTTAACAATCCCATGGCCCTCTTCCCAAGCCCAGAGTCCACAAATCATAACAGAGCATCTGTGGAAGGTCACTGTCACACCATCACGTTCCACAGCTGCTCTAATGGTTGTCCGGTGGGCCATAATCCATCCCTGTCCATTCTGTTCGACCCGTGTCCATAGACCAGCACAGCATGGCAGATCACCACATGCTGGCTGTCCCAGAGTCTCAGGGAAAGGGTGTCAGGCCGCATGCCCGGGCGGTCACCACATCAGACCTATGTTGGCCGGCCGCGATGCCACCACCAAAGCGCGACCTGTCCCCAGAGCTGTGACACCTCCCCCTTGTGGTCCTCAATATACGCCATCCCAGGCCTGAGAAACCACCTTGGACCCCCTGGAGGTCTTAACCCCCACCAGGGTCCGGTGACCCTACCGGCCCATGCCACCCGCTGGGGCGGCACCCCAATGGACAAGGGACGCCACACTCCACCAGACCCCCCGTGGGGCCCAGGTCGTACCACGACACCCATGGCTGTACCACACGTCCAAATCTCGCCAGCCCAGCCCCCCAGCTGGCTGGCATACCCAAATTTTGCAAAGGGGCAACTTTTGCCCGAGGCCATCCCCAATGACCTCTCCTGGTCCACATTCCACAGCCTGGGGACCAACTCCCTCTATGGCTGCTCCACATCACATTCCCATTTCCATATAAATTTATTTTTCCTTTTAAAAATTTTGATTCGCACTGCCAAACCACAGCTGTAGGTAACAACCCCCTCATGTTGTTCTGCCCCTTCCTGCAGCTGTTCCAAATTTCCTACGGGGATCAAATCTCCCGAGGCTCGATCTCCCGATCCCTCTCTGTCCGAATCCAGCCCGGAGCCAACACACTCCCCCAGCTGGTTATCCAGTTTCGGAGCCTCTGATGCCCAATTTGTGTTCGTGGTGAGGGTCCCCTCAGTCACCTCACCCACCTCGTCGGACCGACTCACCTCCTCCCCCAGACTCCTTTGGATCTGGTCAAACTCTACCTCCATGGGACTGTCCCAGGTCCCCAGCCGCTGTGTCGCATCATGCTCATCATTCACATTCCCAATCAGTTCTGGCCCCGGCAGGCCTTTCTCAATAAATACCCGGTCCGGCTCCGTTACTCGGACCCCCCCTATTTTTATCCCCTGTTGCACTGCACAACTGCCCTTGTGCTGCACCACTCCAAATTCATCCCCCTGTTGAGGTGTTGTGACATCCTCCCAGCCCCGATAAACCTCCAGGCCACGATGTGGGAAACTTCCCCCATGACAATTTTCATATTCCCCATTCACCTCTTGGCACTCCACATCTACCTGTAAATTTGCAGTCCCCCGTTTTAATTTGCTTGCCATTCCCGGTTCCTGAGCCCCCTGCACATCTGCATGGGCCGTACTCTCATCCGTTCCCAATTTGAATTCCCCCCCGTTCCGATTGAATTACCGCCACCCTTGGCTTCTCCTGGGTTTCTTTCCCCAGTTTACTCCTTCATTCGTTCATTCCCTCTACCTTTCCTTCCATACTATCACTCATTGTTTTGATCAGTTCACCCCGGGCATCAATGCTGTTATTCAGTTGCTCCAAGTTATTGTTAATGCTGTTATTTATTTCTTTCATAAATTGCATTAAAGCCTGGTAATCTATGGGGGACGTCCCTATGGCGAAGAAAGCTCCATCCCTATGCCGAATTCCCCCATCTACATCCGACTCACCCCCAAGGCTATCCGCACCTTCCACCCATTCTTCCATATTGCTTACCTATTCCATCCGTAAAGAAGAGGTCGCTTCACCGCGCGGCTTTTACCAGGAACCGATTTAGATTTTAACTGACACGCCGTTCGCGTCCCGCGCACTGATCGACTATTCCAATTTATCGCCTCCGAGTAAAAAAAACTTGCGTCCAAATTCTCCACACTCCTTCACACCAAATTTATAACAGGGTTCAAATCCCACTCCTGAATACCAATTGTCACGCGATCCCTTCCGGTTAATACCAGGACTCGCGAATGACCAAACGGCTTTAATGGAGGCGACGATCAAACATGGATTCGGCTATAAGAGCACGGGAGGAAGAAGTGAAGAAGAAGAAGCGTAAGCGCTTCCCGATAGTGAACCGACGGCAGCTCCGATCCTGTAGGGGAAAGTAACTCAACGAACACAGGAGGTAAAATGTACAAAGAGAATGATTTATTTCAAACCGAAGACAATGAAATGCGACGAAAAATAAATAATTTTCCTAAATCGGGATCCCGCACACCGACTTCCAAATACGAGACAAAGGAATGAATTACATAAAATAACTGTCCCGTCGTGTAATGTTCTGTGGGGTGCGGCCTTATCTGTCAGTAGTCTGCAGTGTGTCGTCCGGAATCATCTAGGCTCCAGTGGCACGAATAAATCTTTGTCCGCCTTGCTCGCACGCTCTGCTAGGCCCCGAGCACACGCCGCCAAGTAGGCCCCGGCCTCGTCTGCTCAGTGGCACGCCTCGCTCCCAGCCCGTCTGCCACACACGAGGTCCCGATCGCTCCGAGCACCACGACGAACCAGCTAAGAGCTCCGAGCACCAAGAGATCTCCAAGAGCAAAGCACGAAGGGTCCAGGCAAAAAGAGAGCGAAGCACAATGGGTCCAGCGCAGAGGCAAAAAGAGGGCGAATGGCGATCTCCAACACGAAGTGGTCCAGCGCGAAGAGAGAAAATGTCGTCCAGCGAGTCCTTTTGTCACCTCGCGTGTGACGTCTATCTGGCGCGTTTCCAATCAAAGCCTCGATTCTTCGTGGTCTCTCGAACCTTCTCGCGCCTTCCCTCCAATGAACAACCTCCTTCTAAGTCGTGGTTTGGTGCCTTCCGCGCTGATTGGCTGAAGGTTCGCGCCTTCCGCTCCAACCAATCACATGTTCCCTGGGCGTGGATATAGCCTGCTACGATGCTCATTACCCATGGTGGCGTTGTACGCGCCCGCTGCCTGCTTGTCTTTCCGGTCAGTCATTTAAGGGAAGGGAATTTAATTACTGTTGTGCACTAAGGACCTATCTAAGTGTTTATATGAGAATGCGTTGCCATAAGGGACACAGGTTTGGCGACAGAGGGGACGACGAACAAAGGAATCTTATCCATAATCCCTGTACTACTTAGCACGCCCGCCCCCTCGTGGCGGGGACACCAATACAGCTTATACCAACAAACCGGGCTAAACATAGAACTTATTACAGGTAGATTCCCTATCACGACAGTCAAGTACCTACCTATACAGATCTACCTGGCTCAAGATATTCCTTTACCCACCCCCCCCAACCCGACATAACATTATATAAGTGATAAGATAAATATATGTGATAAGATAAAAAGGGGGGTTAGGGATTTTAATGGGCAACCGTCACCTTTTTTACGAATATATAAATGATAGAACCAAGCAATAACCAAACCAAAAAGTGGAGAAAACAACAACCTTGGTATTTAAATGGAAAACATCATGAATGTGAAAAATATCAAATAAGCCTTATTGAAGAAATAACAGGGGTAAAAGTAGATAAAACAAATAAGTGAATCAATTTAAATACGAACAAGTAAAGATACATTCAAAGTACACCGCCCCCATGCCAAATAATTAAATATCCTCCAGCGCGGCATTGCCGGGGTGCCCCAGGCGCCCGGCAATACCGCCGTACAGCTCATAGAAGACAGTATTGGGAAGGAGAGGTGTGCAATAATTGATTGATTAATTGCATAATAAAATCAATAAAAGATTATCATAAAATATTTTCGTAATCAATTGGTTAAAAGCATAACTAAACCACTAGTGCTTCATCCGAAGATGTATCTTTTAGGAATTTAATTAAATAAGTCATTAATAAAAAAATAAATAATTCATTGATTAATGAATAAATAATCGATTAAATCATTAATCAATAAATCAAAAATATCCTTTATAGCCACATCACTTGGTCACTGTCATGTTCAAATATTAGCTTCCTAGCTCAAAAGGTGCCTGAGATATTGCCCAGATGAGAAAGAAAATAAATAAATGATTAATAATGAAAATAAATAAATAATAATCATTAAAAAATGAAATAATTAATCAATTCGCTAATAGAACACGTAAACCACCACCATTTCATCAGAATCTGCAACTAAAAAAAAAAAATTTAAGTCATTAATTGAATAATTAAATAATTCATCTATGAATTGATTAATTGATTAATCAATAAATCAAAAATATATTTTACAGACAAATCACTTTGTCATTGGCATGTCCAAATATCATCTTCCTAACTCAAAAGGTGCCTGAGATAATGGCCAGAAGAGAAAGGAAATAAATAAGTACTTAATTAATCGCTAATAATTAAATAACTCATCAATTAATTGATTAATCAAAAAACAAAAAGTAACGTTTTTGACAAAGTACTTGCTCATGATTGTGCCGAAATTTCAGCTTCCGAGCTCAAAGGATGGCTGAAATATCGCCTGGACAACCAAGAAAGCAATAAAACAAGAAAGCAAGAAAACAAGAAAGCAAGAAAACAAGAAAGCAAGAAAACAACCAGAGTGAAAACTGAGTACTCCCTTTCAGCGTGCATCATTGCCGAGCCCCTTCAGTGCCCGGCAATGACGTTATGCAGCGCCTGGAGATGGCATAGGAAAGGAGCAGTGTACAATAAGTTGGAGGCTCTGGGAGGTAATATCCCAGAGTGAACAGAAAACTTTGATGGTTGTCAGAAGATTGCGGGGAAAATAATCTCAAAATCTCAAAATGGTATGTGGCACTGGAGGATTTCAGCTAAGGTCATCAAGAGAAGTTTATCATTTCATATCAGCTCAACAGCGCTACCTAAACCGCGAGTTAAATTCTAATGTCATATTTATCAATATTTTAGATGGTGATTGTTCTTTTAAGAAATTTAAATTATTGCCTAAAAATGAAACACAAATATTCGTTGGGTCTCTGCATGAGTAAAATGAAAAATGGGGGGAGTTAATAAGTTAAATGCAGGTGTGAGTCAATAGCTTAATTTTCCCCCATTGACTTCAATGTTATATTTAATGTGTTTTAGTAGTTGGGTCTATTGAGGATTTAATATTTGTAGATGGGCAAAAAGAGGGTGAAATCTGGGTGAAAAACAATGAGTTAATAAGTTGTTGTTTTTTACCTCTTTCCCCATTGAATCGAATATTAAATTTGAAGGTGAGCCAGAACCTCCCTTTCTTTACGACTCATGGGTGACCCCACTGGTTCGAAATACCAGCGCAGAGTTTCATTGGCCTCACTGTTTGATCCTGTGTTAAACTTCCTTGAAAGTGAACATTTTTTTTGTTGCTGTAGAAAAATAAAACAGTTGAATGTTTTTTTATCATGACCATAGATGGCGAGGTTTGCATTGAAATCAGAAAAAGCCAAATGAAAATTCGCATGTGTCCGTGAAAGTGGAACCGAGGCTTTCTATTGGTCGATAGCTCGACATAATCACCCTTTTCACTTTGACTCCATCGCTTTCTGATGGGTATGAATGGGACGGGGTGAGGGGTGAGGAGTAACGTGTGAGGGGTGAGGAGTATTCGGTGGGGGAGGGGCGGAGAAAGCTCCTCGTGCCCTTTCACTTTTCACCTCCCTTTGCGCATGCGCATTTCGTCTTTTCAACCTCCACTGATCGTCAACTCGTGTTCGCTTCGCCCTCACTGAAGGAAAGACGGAATTTTGTCAAAGGAGGTTGGAAGTTAAAATGAATTGGAATTTTATTCTGAACACAACATGAACTCAACATGTCTGGAAAGTAAACAACGAGCGAGAACGTTACCAATGTGGTGCTGTGCACACACGACTCGATTGCCAGAGAGGTAGGCCACAACGCGTGGATACAAACAAGAGTCTTTATTACAAGCTCGCATATCAGCACTGGGCGGGCTCGAGCTTAGAGCCCGCATATATATGTCCCGAGGCCACGCCTTGCCCCCGGGTGTGGCCGATCGGCCGAAAGGCGGGGCATGCATTTCAGTTCCCCGCCTGGATGCTCGCGCCACCCACTGGTGCGCGGAATTATTAACCCTTGTGCCCGCCACACCAAGTTAGAAAAAACGATTCCAAGGTAAGAGCTGAATCTGATTCTGATGAACCTTTCTCTGTTACAGGGTCAGTGCTGTCGAAGTAGTTTCATGGCAGTGGTTAAACTGGGTGGTTTGCCATTACCTTCGCAGCATTTAGTTAGGGCAAGAATTTGTAATTTGTTCAGGGTGCCGGTGATAGCTCGCCTACTCTTCCCGAAAGACACCATGGGAACTTTAACGTCCACCAACTAATGAAGACAGACGAAACACCCAGTTTAACATCCACCCAAGGGAAGGCACACACAACCCTAACCACAACCAATTGATTGAAACACTGGGACGACAGTTTATTGTTTGGTCGGGATTCAACCCAGGTTTCGAGGCGACTGTGCACACCTCCACGCCGTCCTATCAAGTAATGAGTGTGTTTAACATGAACGTTTCCACCGTCCTTCACCTACTCTCGACATGATTTATGCACATCTTTGTAAATCAAAAGAACTTGCTTGAAGTCGTGTCTATTGTTGCGAGTTGGATTATTTTGAGGGGGAATGCAGATCAGGAGTGATACACGCCCACTTTTCATCCGCCCAATAGCTGAACATGACGTTGGTGACTCCGCCTCCAAACTCTCTGTGATCCACGTATTTGCATATGAACTCCTTCATAAGACAAACTCAATGGCAAGTGTTCATATTGTTTTGCTCAAGATTTAGTTTTTCTTTGTTCGCTATTGTTTTAATTTCTACTCGTCATGCCTGCCGATTCTCCCAAGCAAGTGGTGGCAAAGAAGGGTTCGAAGTAAGCCGTTTCCAAAGCAACTCGAAAGGGTCCCGGTAAAAGGCGTCATCGCAGAAAGGAAAGCTACGCCATTTACATCTACAAGGTGCTGAAACAAGTTCACCCCGATACGGGTGTTTCTTCCAAAGCGATGAGCAGCATGAATTCCTTCGTTAATGACATCTTTGAGCGCATCGCATCCGAAGCATCTCGTCTGGCGCATTACAACAAGCGCTCCACCATCACATCGCGGGAGATCCAGACGGCAGTGCGTCTGCTCCTTCCCGGGGAGTTGGCCAAGCACGCCGTGTCCGAAGGTACACAGGCTGTGACCAAGTACACCAGCTCCAAGTGAGCTCGGACTCGTTTCTCCAGTTCATCCCCAAACGGCTCTTTTCAGAGCCACTCAATGTTTCTTTAATGGAGTGCGGCTTTTGCTATTCGTGTCCTTCCTTGGTGAAAGAACCACGTGATGTTATCTGTAACTAGAAATGTGGTTCATATTAAAGTGCAGGTCAGGTAATTATCAGCATTATACTGAAGTAAAAAGTAGTCCTGTTAAAACTTCCTATTATTCCATGGATAGGGTTGGTATTTGTCGCAACGACTTGGAACATAGTTTATTGTGAGGTGGGTATGTTTGTTCGGTAGTCAGGATCAAATTTGATGAGGACCAATGTTTGTCCAACCTGCTCCTATCGATATTGTTACGGTCCGCGGATTAGATGTTATTTTTACCGAGCGGAGGTAACCGCGGCCGAACAGTTGTTCCCCGACTAAACCCGATTCACCCAAACGTTGGCCGTATCGCGCCACAGATACTCAATGTGGAAAAGACTAAGACGACGAATGTGAAGAGGAAGAAGAAGACATACAGAAGAGTAACGGGGTTTATTATTTACACACACATAAGCAAAAAGAGCAGTCACGATTATTTACAGCGGACATGAAAACGCAGGTGACACAGTGAAAATTACTAGCTTATACAGACTTAGTTACTACCCAGGACAGCATGAACAAAACAAACTCATGTATGCAAATGGGGAACTTGCAGGCAGGAATGGCTGGAAAGGATGAGCAGGTGGGATCACAGGGCACAGCGAGCAGGTCCACTCCGGGCGGGAAGCGGGGAGCCGGCAGCTCCTTGAAATCCGCTTTACAGTGCACGCCGGCAGCTCCTGGTATTCGGCTTTACAGCGCACGCCGGCAGGGTCACTTGCTGCCCCGTCAGGGCTTCACGTGGCTGGTTGAAACGGGGCTGGACTCATCTGCCGTATCTCTTTGCAACTCGTTCGTAAAAGTTCCTCTGCTTTCTCTTGGACCCTTTCTTTGTCGTGTACCTCTCCACGCAGCTCAGCTCGTATTTCCTTCCTCTCACTTCTCTCCAGCGCGGGACTGACATGCCCTCCACGGTTTCGGTACCGCCCTCCTCCCCCGTGCTCTGTTTCGTGACCTTGTATGGTAATCCCACGGGCTTGTCTCCTTATTTGGGCATGGCGCCGACGGCACGCCCCTCGTGGCGAGCCACGGGCTTGTTTCCTTATTTGGGCATGGGGCTGAACAGCCCCGCCCTTCGTGGCGTGCCCTGGGCTTGCCTCTCCCGGGCGACCCCGCCCCTCCTGTTCAAACAGAGCACGGAGCACATATTCACTATAGCAGCGAAATGAGAGGGCGTGCACCCCACGCTTGTGAACTGCTTTACCCGCAGATGGAGAGTTTGGCTGGGAAATGGAATTATTGAAGGGGAGCTATTCTTAATTGATTCGGTGCAATGGAGTATTATTCTAATGGAAGACAAGGCCTTACTCTAAAACACATAATAAGATATAAGCTACTGAACAAGGGTTTTATCGGGTCCTGCAATGTGGTGTTTCATGGAATAACTGCCGGGACGCCCTTTTTACCTTTACACAACTCTGGAGGCAGGAGGGGCCATATTCAAACAATGTTCATACAACAATTTACCACTACAATACACACAATCAAAAAAATGCAATCCTCATATCCGCAACACTGCACCCTCCTCCTCTTAGGCACGACCCGGGCCTACAACTTTTATTTAGTGTGACACGTAGGTGTAGTTCCCTCTACTTTTAACCTGACCCTGAGTGCGACAGTTTTAAAACATAAATAAATGTGTCCCGCTGCTCCATTGCACCCTGCCTAACAGACTCACGCCCACAGTTAACCGAATTGCGGAATGGTCTTCAAACTATACACTGACGGTGGGGAGCATTATTTACAATTGACGCTATTTTATTTACAAAACGAACCCAGGACCTGTGATTGTTCTTTCTGGGGGGGAGACAGTCTGCTCTGCATCGACGCACCATGAAAGCACCCAAAAACGCACCAATACACCCTCAAGCACCAATCGGTGCACAGTCATCACTGTTCAATGAATATTCAATAATAAAAATAACCAAACAACCCCTAACCCTGCAGGTGGTCTCTTGCTCTTCGGCTCCCTCTGCTGGCTATTATTATTTGTTCTTCCAGATGTTGTCTTTTCCTTTGCTGGCGGCCTATTTGCAATAAAATGCACCCAACGTGTCCTATTTTATTTATGGCCCACAGGGCCGACTAGTGTGGTTCACCTGTGGGGCATCGGTGCCCTGTGATCAAGGTCCGCCAGCAAGATTTCAGGCCCTCATGGCCGGTTCCAGCAGAGGGGCCACGCCCCAACCCATGGGGTCCATCAGTGGTGCTCGGCCACAGACATGTGGTCCATAATGTGGTGCATCGATGCAGACAGCTGGTTCTGGGAGTTCCGGGCGCACAATGGCGGACTCACGCACGCTCCCCTCGGCGCCCAATGGCGCACAGGTCATGTGGGAGACAAAAGGGGGAAGACAGATGAGCGAGGGGTAAGGTCACAAGGGTACACATCAATAAGGCAATGCAAGGCGAAATACGTACGGAGAGCGAAGTGAGAAAGCTCGTCCCTACCGTACGTCACCCCCCCGTCACCTACCCTACCCTTGCCCTTACCCCATATTTACAAAAATCTACACCTTTACAAATTCGTCACTACTGTCACGTCTTCCCCATATTTCCCCAATACCAAATTCGTCTCCACAATCCCTCTATCCAAAATTTGCCATCACCCAATTCGTCATCAATCCTCATAAGGAGGAAGAGATGGAAAACCACAAAGCACAATGTCACACCCACGTCATGATGCGTCTCACAATCCAAAACATTTGCACATAAAAAATAATAAAAACAACCTGGCATGGTGTGGAGGTACGTCATCTCAGGTGAGTGCATGCAGATGGTGCAAGGAGATTTTCATCCTAACTATCCTCTAAATGACTTTAACACACTTTACACTACCCGGGGTCTTTCCCTGCCAATCCATTGGCCACTTACACTATGGGTTCTAAAAACCAATTCCCATTGACCAAACTGTGGTGCTTCTCAATTTAGGGTCTCACTCCCCCGATTCATCTCCCGGTGCCCTTGCACAATTTCTGGGCTGGGTCGTGTAGCTCTTCCAGCAGGTCTACCCACCTGCACACCTCCACCACTGCAGTTGCCACCCGAGCTTACCTAGCTCCTCACCCTAACCTAACTAACTGGGGAAGGCCCCTCCTGGCTCTGTCACCCCACTCGGTGCCCTCTGGCACTGGGCTACCCGGGTCTGTCCTCCGGATCCTCGGGCCCCATCCACAACAACTCTACCGGCTCCCAGAGCCCACCTGCGGCCTCACCTGGCCGACATCCTCACAGTGGTGGAGTGCCCAAACCAACTACACACACTAACAGGCTACACGCCCAGCCATTTCCACAACACTATTGCACCCATCCAATCACCATTCTTCCACCCGCACCACAGATGCCAATATCCAACCACAATTTACCTGTACCCTCTACCTTACACTTACACTACCCACCCCGGGTATTCGTGATGGGGGTCCACTCTTCCCCCATTCACACCTTCGCACCATCCACTCCACTCCATAGTTTCCACCATACTCACTCCACGACCATCCAGTCCAATACTCCATATATTCCATACACCTGTTGGTGCACACCTGTGCACTCACACCTGGTGCCACCTGCACCCTCCTTCCTTCCTGGACCATTTGGTCAGCATAACTCACATCACTATCACTCACTCATACACTGCTCCACACACCTGTTCAGTTGCACACCTGTGCAATCACACCTGTTCACCATACACTTCCAATCCTCAAACACACGGCATCATCTCATCTAACTACTCCCCTCTGGAACTTGCGCTTCCCCGTCGCCCCTTTAAACTATTGCGCTCCCTCGTCATTATCATCCACTCTAAACTACCTGCGTCCCCACTACAGGTATCAGTCATTAACTAAACCTTAACGTTACCTAATGTCAATCTCTAGGGCCCTACACATTATCCAAACCCTCCCGGGCTAGTTTTCACTGCCATCAACCCCATAAACTAGTGCTCCTTTGCCCCCCTCTGTGAGGGATGGTGGATTGGCCATCCCATCACATGGGGCATCTCTTACTATAAATTTTGCTCGTCCAATTTCAACAAATCAAAAATTTGCCAATCATCTGCCAATCACTGTACCATTACCTATCATCACTCTGCCAATCCTTTGCCAATCATCAAATTTTGTTTTTCTAATTTCGGGTCCAGACCACTATCCTCATCATTACAGTCTACTTACTAATGCCTCTCGGTGCGCCAATTCACTTCCACAGCCCGGCTTCGTAAAGCCGAGCAATGAATGCAGGTTGTTTGGTGCCGGCGGCTGGATGCGTCCCGCATTCGGTGCAGGGACGGGGGCTTACCCGGGCCGAGATCCCACGCACCATCTCGGCACAGAGCCGTCCAATGGCCCGATCTCGACCTGCCGGAAGGTCTCAACAAAAAGGGGTCGCCATGACAACCCTTCCTATCGGGCTGCCCGCTCCGCCTAGTGGAGCACGGACGCGTCCGTTCCACGCGCGGTCCAGCGTGGATCACGTACGGCGGTCCTTTCGAACCCGCCATGGTTCGGATCCCCGCTGGTCCTTGCGGCACGCGAAACCCGGCACGCACCGAGGGCCCGATTCGGCTATAAGTCGCTCTAACCTCTAACCCGGTTACCGTCGATGCCTCACCTGCATGCTTACACCCCGCAGCCCGTTCCTTGCTCATACACCCAGCTGTTCCCATGCTCCTCGTCATTGCACCTCCTCTTACACACCCAGGTACACTCATTCCGCTCACAGACTTGGTCACACACCTGACCACCGAACACCTTGGCACACATTCGTCGTTCGCACACCTCACCAACACACCTCTTCGCGCCCCCTCCTCGGTCACCTCCTCTGTGACAATAACAGGTGTGCTCTCACTCGCACACCCAACCACGTGCCTCACAACCAACTCAAGTGTGCATTCCCACACACGCTCTACCATTCCAGGTGTGCTTCGTTCCATTCCAGGTGTACATCCTCTCTCACCTGTCACAACCAACTCACGCTCCGTGTCACTCTCACTACTTTCACCACCACTCTTGACAGCGCACTCACCCTAACTCTCGACAGCGCACTCTTTCCTCATGCACCTGTCCGTTACACACCTTTCTCGCGCACACTCTCGCGCACACTCTCCCGTTACATCCTCTGTAACACTCACCACAAGTGTGCATTCTTCCTTACTCTTGACAGCGCACTCTCCCCATGCACTCGTCCATTACACACCTTTCTCGCGCACACTCTCCCGTTACATCCTCTGTAACACTCACCACAGGCGTGCATGCTTCTGTTACATCCTCTGTAACACTCCTCACGACGCGCTTCCATGTGCTCCCTCGCACACGCGCTACGACCGACTCACTCTCGACAGCACACTCACTCCTCGGCGCGCACTTTTTCCTCACACACCCTAGAGTCGGACATTCTCGCACACCTCCTCCTTCGCACACCGTACCTGTCGCACACTTCACCAACGGCCTCTCACGAACACCCGGATCCAAATCAACCCCCAAGCCGACTGAAGCTCCCCTCACATCATGTACATTTCCTCGTATATCGCCACTCACCTTGGCACCTCGTCTCCTCACCTCCTTCGCCACCTGCAAACTCTTTATTTGGTTAGTGAGCACACCATTATGAGTTGAGCACCGACCTTGTACATATTCCATCACCTCCTCCTTTATCTCCCTCTTAGTTTCTGTCCGTCCCTTCTTAATTTCACTCACCTCTTCTTCCACTTCCTCTAATTTTTGCTTCACCTCTTTTATTTCCCGGTGCGTCTCCTCAAGTTCGTCCTCTAAGGCTATCTTGACCGTCTCTATGTGCGTCCTCACCTCTCGGTCCTTCGTCTCCATTACTTCTGTCACCTCATCCAACCCCATTGTCAGTCCCTCACGTACCATCTGACATTGCCTCTGTGTCGCTATCAAGTCCTTTTTTATGTCGTTTTGTGTCGCTTTTAACCCTTCTAGTACCGCAGTGTTCCTTTGAACCTGCTCCACTAACTCCGTCTGTCCCACCGTCAGCTGTTCCACCTCCTCCGTCAGATCTTCTATTCCCCCTTGTAACTTTGCCGTCCCATTTCTCACCTCTTTCTCTATACGCTTTTCACCTCGCTTTACCTCCTCGCGTACCCCCGAGACCTCCTCACTTACACCTCGTCGTATTTCCTCTTTCATCTCCTCCCTCTCTTTTGTAGATGCTGCCCTCATCTGTCCCAATTCATCCCTCTGAGCATCCAATTTGGTTTCTACCCCGATTTTTACCTCCTCTATCTGCTCTCCCATTTGTTTAATTTCTCGGGCGGATTGCTCCCCTATCTCCCGCAATTTGCCTTCCATCCTATTTTCTAACCCCATTAACCCATTTTTCGCCCCCTCTATCTGATTCTCCTGGGCAGCCATTCTATTTTCCACCCCCGTTAACCCATTCTTTACCTCTTTTATCCCGTTGTCTAACCCCTCAAATTTGTCGTCTAACTTCCCAAATTTCTTGTCTAATCCCTTAAAATTATTGTCTAACCCCTCCCCGGTACCCCTCGCTTCATCCCTCATTACCCCCAATTGCTCACCCTGAGCATCCATCCGGTTCCCCATTTCGCCCCCCAATCGCTCACTATCAGCCCTCGCTTCGTCCCTCATTCGCTCACTATCAGCCCTCAATCCCACAATTTGGTTTCCCAACCGCTCACTCTGAGCCCTCGCTTCGTCCCTCATTACCCCCAACATTCTGTTTTCCATTTGTTCCATACTGTCGTTTTTTTTCTGCATTTCCACCATGAATTGGGCCATGAAGGCTTGCATTTGGACCGCGCTCATTGGTTCCGCGGCCGTGGCCCCCTCAACCACGTGCGCGAGAGCGCCATTTTGTGCGCCTGATACCCCCTCAACCACACCTTCTTTACTCTCCTCCACCCTTTCCTCCACATACATTTCCCCGAGGTCCTGGGTCGATTCTACCCCATCTATCTCTCCCACCGACATCCCGTCGCCTTGACCAGCCATGGCGCGATTTCAAAATTCGGGTTTTGCTTTAAAACAACACAAATTTCCAGCAGCTCCAAATTTTGACCAAATTTTTTCCTCGATGTTTAAAAAAAAAATTGGTTCGGGCCTCGAATCTCACTCCCCGACACCAATTTGTTACGGTCCGCGGATTAGATGTTATTTTTACCGAGCGGAGGTAACCGCGGCCGAACAGTTGTTCCCCGACTAAACCCGATTCACCCAAACGTTGGCCGTATCGCGCCACAGATACTCAATGTGGAAAAGACTAAGATGACGAATGTGAAGAGGAAGAAGAAGACGTACAGAAGAGTAACGGGGTTTATTATTTACACACACATAAGCAAAAAGAGCAGTCACGATTATTTACAGCGGACATGAAAACGCAGGTGACACAGTGAAAATTACTAGCTTATACAGACTTAGTTACTACCCAGGACAGCACGAACAAAACAAACTCATGTATGCAAATGGGGAACTTGCAGGCAGGAATGGCTGGAAAGGATGAGCAGGTGGGATCACAGGGCACAGCGAGCAGGTCCACTCCGGGCGGGAAGCGGGGAGCCGGCAGCTCCTTGAAACCCGCTTTACAGCGCACGCCGGCAGCTCCTGGTATTCGGCTTTACAGCGCACGCCGGCAGGGTCACTTACTGCCCCGTCAGGGCTTCACGCGGCTGGTTGAAACGGGGCTGGACTCATCTGCCGTATCTCTTTGCAACTCGTTCGTAAAAGTTCCTCTGCTTTCTCTTGGACCCTTTCTTTGTCGTGTACCTCTCCACGCAGCTCAGCTCGTATTTCCTTCCTCTCACTTCTCTCCAGCGCGGGACTGACACGCCCTCCACGGTTTCGGTACCACCCTCCTCCCCCGTGCTCTGTTTCGTGACCTTGTATGGTAATCCCACGGGCTTGTCTCCTTATTTGGGCATGGGGCTGAACAGCCCCGCCCTTCGTGGCAAGCCACGGGCTTGTTTCCTTATTTGGGCATGGGGCTGAACAGCCCCGCCCTTCGTGGCGCGCCCTGGGCTTGCCTCTCCCGGGCGACCCCGCCCCTCCTGTTCAAACAGAGCACGGAGCACATATTCACTATAGCAGCGAAATGAGAGGGCATGCACCCCACGCTTGTGAACTGCTTTACCCGCAGATGGAGAGTTTGGCTGGGAAATGGAATTATTGAAGGGGAGCTATTCTTAATTGATTCGGTGCAATGGAGTATTATTCTAATGGAAGACAAGGCCTTACTCTAAAACACATAATAAGATATAAGCTACTGAACAAGGGTTTTATCGGGTCCTGCAATGTGGTGTTTCATGGAATAACTACCGGGACGCCCTTTTTACCTTTACACAACTCTGGAGGCAGGAGGGGCCATATTCAAACAATGTTCATACAACAATTTACCACTACAATACACACAATCAAAAAAATGCAATCCTCATATCCACAACAATATTATAAAAGGAGCCGTGTCTGTCTGTTTGTCGTGTTATAACTTGAGAACGGATTAACAGATTTCAAGAAATCCAACGACGGCGGAGTCGCGTCACTCCTGTGAGTTTGTGATCCAAATTTTTATTTTTATTTTTTATGGGTACATGGACACGCGTGTCAAAACTGCAAATGCCAACACGGAGCACGGAGAGCAGGATCTCCCAGTAATCCTTTCCCCCCCCCCCCCCATAGATTAGCCATCGCAGCAGAGATTGGTATTGCCGTCAGCGAAGAGACTGGTCTTATATTCTCGTATATCTGAACTGATGGGGCAGTTACCACGAACTCAGAAAATCTATTTATTCCATTTCTCAGTTACTCTTCGCCCGAAACCTCTTTCGTAGAGCCATGTAACTGTTCTCCAGAAACAAATTTCAGTTGAGTGTGGCCTCTAATTGCACGATACATCACTGGAACAAAGTGCTCGGGAACCTTGGCTTTTAATCCTCTAATAATCTTTCAGACTTCAATATCTGCCCGTTTCACCCCGTGAAAATCAAAGTAATAAACGGAGCTGTCTCCATTGCATTTCTGGTGCCACAGAATACATGATACAAAGTTCAAGACGCCTGAAGCTCTTTCATGAACGAGTTGGTGGCTCTGAAAAAGCCGTTTTGTTGTTGCAGCTGTTGATGAGCACCACCTCCAGAATGTTTAACCACCGAAACCGTAGAGCGTACATACGGCCCTGGCGCTTCAAAGCGTACACCACTTCCATGGCAGTAACGGTCTTTCGTTTGGCGTGCTCCGTGGAGGTAACAGCATCGCAGATCACATTTTCCAGGAACACCTTGAGAACTCCACGGGTTTCCTCGTAGATGAGACCTGAAATGCGCTTTACCCCACCACGGCGAGCAAGACGACAAATAGCAAGCTTTGTGATTCCCTGGATGTTATCACGCAGTACCTGGCGATGACGTTTAGCACCTCCTTTTCCGAGACCCTTTCCACCTTCACCACGTCCAGACATGACTGACAGTTGAGCTCAAATCAGAATAAACGAAACGACAAGCGTTCGTGTGTATATATGGTGGTGGTAGAGATTTTCTTTTGGTCGGAACTCGATATTACCATTTGCTGTTTGACTCTTCCATCTTGACGACGACATGAATTATTTTCTCTGGGAAAAGGGTGTCTGTGCTCTTCGTGCCTTTTCCCCCCTTTCACCTGTCTTCCCGCGCATGCGCACGTCGTCCTTTCGATTTGACAATCTACAACTGCACTGGCTTTTACTTTCCCTTCGCTTTCACTCAAGTAAACACGGGATCCTGTAAAATGAGGTTTAAGTTTTGCAGTAATTGACGACGATTTAATTCTGAACACAACTTGAACTGCAGAACTTTGGCAAATAACAACGTGCGCTCACATCACCGAAGTTAGAAATAAGCTTCAAAAGCATCAAATAGCTCGATTCAGCTATGAGGAGCGGCTGAAGGAGATAAGTCTTTAAATATTGTTGCGGTTTTGAGTTTTGTACAATAAAGGTTAAATTTCCCCCTCATAGTTTAGTCACACAAACAACATGTAGCCTCACGATAGTTCAGTTATTTCATCGTATGTGTAAGAATAGTCCTTTTCCTGTGTTAGTTTTGCGTTGAGTAGAGTAAGGAGAATAGGTCCTTCATACTTCCATTGCCTTATGCCACCTTCCGCCTCTTTGTGCTGCCTTTGGCTTTTTGGCGCTAATTAACACGAGGCAGGCCTGGAGGTTCGAGTCGGAACCGAATGAGGGCGGCGAAGAAGCTGACGGTAAGCGCAAGCCGCCAATCAGGGCTCAAAGGGGGTGGCTGCGGCAATGCGTCACAGGGCGTGGTTGGAACGTTCGAGAAGGCTCAGGGCGTAGCAAATATAACCCGTCGCGCAAAGCCCCCAGCAGGAGTTGAATTGAGGAGTTGAAGGAGCACGGTCAGCAGTAAGAGGACTCTCGAGTTGTTGGCATTGAAGAGCGTGGCAGCGTATAGAGTTACGAGATCGGAGAAAGACACGCATGAACCAAGATACGCTCTCATATTAAAGTGATGCTCGGTTGAACTTGAAGCCGGGCCGCTATATTGCATTGGGTTACGCGCGTGATAGCGCTCTGGTTGCTAAACGCGCTGTGGAACCGACCAGCCGCGCTGAGAGACGCATATATTGCCTTCCTGCCTCATCTCTGTATTTTGTCCAAGAGACGCGCTACGAGGATCCTTCCACCGCCTGCTCGCCATCATCGCGGGACGTGCTGTGACCGAGGAAAGCCGGACGGGGCCGTTCCTGGACGACCAATTCGGCGCGTTTGGTCTGAACATCATCCTGCCTGCAATTCCCTGTGTGAGTATGACCAGGCCCGAGTCTGGGATTTTTAATAAGACTGCTTAGGTTCTGCTCTGTGTCTGCTTTCTACCAAATTGTACATACGTGTAAATAATAATTAAACCTTTGTTCTTCCTTTGATTCTACCGCTTTTGTGATTTCCATCATTGACTAAGCGTGGTACGAGTAAAACCGCTCTAATCGGGGTCCAATATTAATGGTGACTGCAAGGACCACGTGGTACGCAATCCACTCGGTGTACTCAAATTACACGTGGCTCGTGCGAGGCTTGGTTCCCCCCTTCCGTGGCGGCGCAGGTATTTAGGTACGAGCGAGACTTGGTCCCGAAACCCTACCTTGCGTTTGCCCGGAAGAGGCGTTTCAAGTCTCTCGGTTACGCCAGGCCCAGAAAGAACAAGGGGCTTAATCCCCCCTTGGTAAAGGTAAGAAGGGCGGCGGAAAACCGTAACAATATTATTAGGGAAGCGGTTACGAGAGGATATGATGGAGTGGAGATGTTTAACATCATGAAAGGTGGGAACAAAATATCTGCAGAATACTTATTAAGCACAATGTACAGTGATAGGACAAAGGCCTAGTAGCCTGAGAGTCTCGAGGAGAGTTCAGACAGTAGTAACGCAGGAGTCTTTCACTCAGAGAGTCGTTAACAAATGGAATGGTCTCCCTGGAAATTAATTGGCAGCAAAAACAGCAAAGTTTAAATTTGGCAGGGATCACATCAGTACTTGTAAATATTGGAGATCGAGGGGAATAAGGATAAACAAAGCAGGAGTTTTATGGAGCTTGAGCATGGATGGATGATTGTGTGCATGTGAGTAGTGTTGTCTGTGGGGTTATCATAGAATGGAGGGGATGGTGTGTGTTTGATGTTGAGTTTCTCACCCATTAACCAGGTTCGCCTACTCCCCCCCGCCCCCCGGAGAGAAAAACAACCCAACAAAAACACGTTTTCCATTTTAACTTTCATGTAAATTGTTGATGTCTCAAAGGCATCATGGACCGAATGGCTTCCTCCTGCGTCTAATTTCCTTGTGTGTAATTGTAGGATATTTTGATGCCAGTTTGGATTTAAAGAAAAGTAAAACTCGTTCTGTCCGCCAAATGAATTTAACCACGTTAGTAGGGGAATAATGTTGTTCCTGGACCACCCTCATTTCTCTATTCACTTACATGTAAATTTTCCTCTCACCCTCATTTCCCTTTAACACCTCTATTTCTGCCACCCTGATCTTTACGAACCTTTTGGCCTTTTAACATACGAGCTATAGCAAAAGATAACCTACTCTTATCCTCAATGTTGTTCATTAGACCACTCAAACAATGATCCTACGAATATTTGCTCCCTAGTAGACCACTCAAACATCGATCCTACAAATATTTGTTTATGCGTAGGAAATAATTTAATTATCTTACCACTCCCTTCACCATCTAATATATTAACAAAAAAGATGTTTGAGTTTGGTTCTTTATCAAGATATTTTAACTGAGCTAAGATAAAATGATAAACCTCCCTCATTGTTCTTGTTTGAGCACCTCCAGTGCCACATACCATTTTTAAATTAAAGTATATATTTTCCTGACAACCATCAAAGTTTTCCGTCCACTCAAAAATATTTCCATCTTTTTTACCCAACTCACAGGTATTTAAATTAATTCTCTTATGTGTTTTGTGAACTTTTTTACCAGTTGCCTTTTCAATTATACCTATTTGATATTTTTCACATTCGTTATGTTTACCATTTATATACCAAAGTTGATTACACCTCCACTCTTTAGTCTGGTTGATACTTGGTTCTATCATTTATATATTTATAAAAAAGGCGGCGGTAGCCCGTTAAAATGCCTAACCCCATTATCTTATCACTTATATATATTGTGTTACGGTTTTTAGAACCTTCACTTTGTAAATTTAGTATTAAAATTTCCTATGTACATTTCCCCTTTAATTGGCTGTTAATTTAAATGAGTGCACCGTAGCTAGTCCATGTACAAGCACGTAGGCCACCATATACCCTTCTAAATAGTTATTTCCTTATTATGTGTATCAGTTAAGGCTCTGTCTCCCATTAATTGACACTGCATTGCACCGAATTGAAATAAGATAGGATCCCTCCGACACCCCCATGGCCTCTTCAAAGTGCCACTAACTTTGGGTGGGGTTATTGGCATCACCTTCGCCCCAAGACTCCATTGCACACGAGGTCATCTCGGAGCAGAAGGTGGGAGGAGTCAGCAAAGCGCCAGGAACAAGGCGTAGCTTTGCCAACGCCTCCTCAAGGGGCGGGATCGGTGAGCCCTCGCGACCAATCAAGGCCGAGGCGAGCTCACCGATGGGCGTTTCCAATAGGCCGGCGGCTTGATCGCGACGCGCCTCATAAAAGAGGGTGGGGAAGGACTGCGGAGTCAGATGTGGGAGATGCGGCAGATGAACCACACATGAGCTTTGAATCCACCGCAGCTTTGACCACCGCAGCTTTGAGCTTTGACAGCGGTTTCGACCGCGGCTACGAAGAAACGCCGCCGTGCGAACACGATCGAGGAGGGTCGGCGACTGCTCACCTCGAGCCGTGTCATTGACATGAACCGGACCCGCATCCTTCCAGCTCTGTGGACCACCTGAACCTTCCTCCCCTTCCAGCCATTCGTTCCTGCCTTCATTCCCCACTCGTGTAAGTCTGATTGTCGTCTGTTTGTCTGTGTTGTCCTGGGGTTTAAGTAAGACTGTACAGGTAAGCTAGTATTGCTCTGTGTCCTTCTGATCCTTCCATTTTCCTGTATATTACTTTTATTTCTGCTCTTCTTGATTTTGGTTTGTGTACATAATAATAAATCCTGTTATTTCCTACTTTTGCCTCCTTCTTCTTCCTCGTCCGTTCGTCCTTGTCTTTTCCACATTGAATACCTGCGGCACGATTTGGCCAACGAATAAGAATCGGGTCTAGTAATTGTTAATGGTTCCAGCCGCGGCTGCTAATCCGCTCGGCAAATAACATCTTGTCCGCGGTCTCGAACGAGGTTGCTCACCTGCCTCTCTGGAGGGAGCTGGACAGCTTCAGGACTCACGTCGGTCAGTCGCAGACAAGGGGATTAATCCCACCTTGGTAAGGGGAAAAGGGGCCGACGGTGAGATCCGTAACAATTGGTGTCAGGAGTGAGATTCAGACCTGAAGTGCGCTTAGCGCACTCAAAATTACGAGTGGCCAAAATTTTATTTAACACCACTAAATTTTAAAATCGTGCCATGGATAATCAAGGCGACCGGATGCCGGTGGGAGTAGAGTTAGAAGGGGTAGAAGCGACCCAGGACCCCAGGGAAATGTATATGGGGGAGAGAGAGGAGGAGAGCAATGAGGATGTGGTTGCGGGGGTATCAGGTGCACAAGATGGCGCTCTCGCGCACGAGGTTTCAGGCGCACAAAATGGCGGCTCACACGAGGTTGCGGCAGCCGTGCCCGCAGCACCAATTAACTGGGACCTACTCATGCTGCAAATGCAGGCCTTCATGGTCAAGGCGGATGAGGAGAGGGAAAGCAACAGGGGGCTGGGAAATCTAATTGAAGGGTGTTGTAATAGAATAAAGGGGGACAAATCAAGGGCAGAAATGAGGGCCGATGGAGAGCAAATGGGAAATAATGGGAAAACCAAATTCGGGGGATTGAGTAAGGAGGTGGAAAAGATGGATGCAATGCCAATGAGGGAAGAAGTAAGGGCCAACACCAATAACTTAGAAAGCAAATTGGAGGGAGTCGGAAGCAGATTAGGGGACAAATTGAGGGGCATAATTGGCCAAGCCAAAGAAATGAATGAGGGGATGGCAAGGGGGCAAGCCGCATATGAGGTGAGGGAAGCCGAGAGGGAGGTTGACCGCAGGTTGAGCGAGCAGGTCCCAGGGGTACGCGACGAGGTAAAGCGGGTCGAGAAGCGCTGGTTGAGCGAGGCGGAGAAAAGCGCAGGTAAAATGACGGGTATAGAGATCGTGACCCGGGGTTTGGGGCAGCCAGCGACCGCTGAAGTAGAGGGAATTTTAATAAAGCCAGCGGTCGTCAAAGAAAAAGCAAAAGTTGAAATTGAAATTGTAGAGACGACAGACGTAGAAGAGCAACAGTTGGAGGAAGGAATGGATAATGTGCAAAGTCCGTGCTCACACCTTGATGCCGTGCTTAATCCTTATAAAGATTTGCAGGTGTTGGTGCAGGGAGGAAGAAGAACCCCGAAGGTGAGCCGCACTGTATATGGTGCTAAGAGGTTTTTCGGCAGAGTGTTTGGCGCGAAGAGAATTGTCGCGCGATTGGGGTCGATATGGCACCCGGGCGTTTGTGGGAGGTCCGAGGGGCGTGGTGTACGAAAGAATGGCACTCGTGTGAGGAAAAAGTGTGCATCGGCGAGTGAGTGTGTTATAAAGTGTGGGAGTAAAACCGAGTGCGAGCGGGAATGCACGTCGGAGTGTACAGAGTGTGACACAGAGAGTGAGAGCGATACAGAGTGTACGTGCGAGGGTGAGAGTGACCCGGAGAGTGAGTTGGTGGAGGAGTGGGTGCGAGGATGCACGCTTGGGATGAGGGTGTGAGAAAGCGCACCTGAGTTGGTTGTGGCGCATGTGCGTGAGGGCACATCGGAGCGCGTGAGTGGGTGGATGCAAGAGTGCACCCCCATGAGTGGTACGGAGTACGTACCGAGGGAGAGTGCGCAAGACGGTGCGCGAGGTGTGTTAAGGAAGTGTGCGAATGGTGAGTGTGTGCAAGAGGGTGCGCGAGAGGTGTGGTGTGTAACAGGGAGTGCGGTAGTGGAATGGACGGAGTGTGTGGAATGTACGGGCGGCGTTGGAACGCCGGGCTTGGTGAGTGTGAAAAGGGTCGCGTATGCGTGTGAGCATGCGAGTAAGGCATCAACGTTAAACGGGGCAGCGTTTCGGGCGACGGATAGCCGACGCGAACACTCGGCGTGCGGTGCGCTTTGTTGGATGCGAGGCCCGGCGCGGGTCGGTGCTGCGTCGCTTCTCTTCGAAGCGTCGTTGCCGATTCGGGCCTGGCCTCGCCCCGCACGGTCGAGTCCGGGCTTTGCCGGGCAAAGCGACCGGTCCGGTTCGAGGGCAGGTAAGAGGGATCAGAACGGCGCCCCCTGGCGGGGACGGGGTTCCGACCGGGCGAGATTGAGCCATCGGGCCTGAGACCGAAAGGATCCGCACCGAGATGGTGCGTGGAATCTCGGCCCGACCAAACCGCCTCCCCTGAACCGAATGCCAGACGGACTCAACCTGCAGGCGACCAAACCACCCAAATTCATTGCTCGGCTTTGCGAAGCCGAGTTTTAATGAGGTAACGACGCACCGAGGCTCAGATATAGTGGACTGTGATGGTGATAGTGTTTTGGATTCGAAATGTTGAGAGTAGTGAATAGGATTGGCAGAAGTGATTGGCAAAATTTGATGATTGGCAAATGATTGGTAGAAGGATTGGCAGTGATTGGCAAATTTTTGATTGGCTGGAATTTGATGGGCAAAATTGATAGTGGGACATGCCCGATGTGGTGGGATGGTAACTTTGCCATCCCTCACAACCAAGACGGGGCACATGAGCACTAGCTATGGGGTTTATGGCAGTGTAAGCTCGCCGAGGCAGGGTTTGGATAATGTATAGGGATCTAGAGATGACCATAGGTAATGGTAGAGGTAAGTAGTGACATTGGACAGGTAGTCGGGGACATAGAGAGTTTAGAATGGATGATAACGATGTGGTATGTGCTTAGTTTAAAGGGAAGACGGGGAGCACCAAGTTAGAAGGAAACCAGGTAGTTCAGATGATGCCGTGTGTTTGAGAATCGAAAGTGTATGGAGCAGTGTATGAGTGAGTGAGGTGATTGTGAGTTGTATTGAGTGTGGAAGTGTATGAAGCAGTGTATGAGGAACAATTGTGGTTGTGCATTGTATTGAATGATTGAAGAAGCCTGGGAGGAAGGAGGGTGCAGGAAGCACCAGGTGTAGGAGTGATTGCACAGGTGTGCCAATACAGGTGAGCATGGTTGAATGAAATGTATGGTCTGGAATATATGGAGTATGGAATGGATGGTGTGGAGGGAGTATGGTGGAAACTGGAGTGGAGTGGATGGTGCGAAGGTGTGAATGGGGGAAAAGTGGACCCCTATCACGAATACCCGGGGAGGGTAGTTTAAGAGTTAGGTAGAGGGTATAGGTAAATTGTGGTTGGATATTGGCATCTGTGGTGCGTGTGGAAGAATGGTGTTTGGATGGGTGCATTGGTGTCGTGGAAATGGCTGGGCGTGTGGCCTGTTAGTGTGTGTAGTTAAGTGGGCACTCCGCCACTGTTAGGATGTCGGCCAGGTGAGGCCGCAGGTGGGCTCTGGGAGCCGGTAGAGTTGTGGATGGGGCCCGAGGATCCAAAGGATGGACCCGGGTAGCCCAGTGCCAGAGAGGGCACCGAGGGGGTAAGTGTCAGAGAGGGCCTTCCCCAGTTAGGTTAGGTAAGGAGCAGGTAAGCTCGGAGGCAACTGCAGTGGTGGAGGTGTGCAGGTGGGTAGACCTCCTGGGAGAGCCACACGACCCAGTCCTGAAATTGTGCAAAGGCACAGGGAGTTGAATCGGGGGAGTGAGACCCCAAATTGATGAAGCACCACAGCTTGGTCAATGGGAATTTGGTTCTTAAAACCGCATAGAGTAAGATGGCCAATGGATTGGCAGGGAAAGACCCCGGGTAGTGTAAAGTGTGTTAATGTCATTTAGGAAGTAGTTAGGATTAAGAATCTCCTCGCACCATCTACATCCACTCACCTGGGGTGACAAAACTCCACACCATGCCATGTTTTTATTATTTTTGTGCAAATGTTTGGAATGTGAGACGCATCATGACGTGGGTGTGACATTGTGCTGATGTTCCATCTCTCCCTCCTTATGAGGATTGATGATGAATTGGTGATGGCAAATTTTGGATTAATGGGATTGTGACGAATTTGGTACAGGGGAGATATGGGGAAGACGTTACGGTAGCGACGAATTGGTAAGGGTGTAGATTTTTTGTGTACATATGGGGTAAGGGCAAGGGTAGAGTAGGTAACAGGGGGGGTGATGCACGGTAGGGACGGGCTTTTCTCCGCCCAGTCTCCAGGCGCACCTCACCTTGCATTACCTTGTTTGATGTGTACCCTTGCGCCCTTACCCCTCACTCACCTGTCTTCTCTGTCTTCCTTCCCCGACCCATGGATCGTGCTCTCTGGGCACTGAGGGGAGCGTGCGGGAGTCTGCCATTGTGTGCCCGAATCTCCACAACCAGCTGCCCGCATCCACGCACCACTTATGGACCACATGTCGCTGGCTGAGCACCACTCATGGACCCCACGGGTTTTGGCATGGCCCCTCTGCTGGGACCGGCCACGATGGCCCAAGATCTTGCTTGCGGACCTGGTGAGGTGGCACCAAGCCCACAGGTGAACCACCCATAGTCGGCCCCTGTGGGCCATAAATAAAAATGGATGCGTTGTGTGCCTTTTTATTTCCATCAAATAGGCCGCAAGAAAGACAACTGGAAGAACGACAACGGCCAGCAGAGGGAGCCGAAGAGGAAGACCACCAAAAGGGTTTTTTTTATTTTTATGGAACTATGGTGACTGTGCACTCTGGTGCTTTATGGTGTTTTTTTGGTGCTCTTTATTGGTGCTGGTGCGTCGATGCAGTGCAGGCTGTCTCTTCCCCCCCCCCCACCCCCCCCCCCCCCCAAAAGAAAAATCGCAGGTCCTGGGTTGCAGTGTAAATACAATCAGCGTCACTTGTAAATAATGCTCCCCACCATACATGTTTAGTTTGAAAACCATGCCGCAATTCGGTTATCCTGTGGGCATGAATCTGTTAGGCAGGGTGCAATGCAGCAGAATTGCCACAGAGGGACAAACTTATTTGTGTTTTAAAACTGTCACACTCAGGTTCAGGTTAATTGTAGAGGAAACTACACCTACGTGCCACACTAAGTTAAAGTTTTGTCGGCCCGAGCCGTGCCGTGAGGAATGAGGGTGCTGTGTTACGGTTTTTAGAACCTTCACTTTGTAAATTTAGTATTAAAATTTCCTATGTACATTTCCCCTTTAATTGGCTGTTAATTGAAATGAGTGCACCGTAGCTAGTCCATGTACAAGCACGTAGGCCACCATATACCCTTCTAAATAGTTATTTCCTTATTATGTGTATCAGTTAAGGCTCTGTCTCCCATTAATTGACACTGCATTGCACCGAATTGAAATAAGATAGGATCCCTCCGACACCCCCATGGCCTCTTCAAAGTGCCAGTAACTTTGGGTGGGGTTATTGGCATCACCTTCACCCCAAGACTCCATTGCACACGAGGTCATCTCAGAGCAGAAGGTGGGAGGAATCAGCAAAGCGCCAAGAACAAGGCGTGGCCTTGCCAACGCCTCCTCAAGGGGCGGGATCGGTGAGCCCTCGCGACCAATCAAGGCCGAAGCGAGCTCACCGATGGGCGTTTCCAACAGGCCGGCGGCTTGATCACGACGCGCCTCATAAAAGGGGGTGGGGAAAGACTGTGGAGTCAGATGCGGGAGATGCGGGAGATGCGGCAGATGAAACACACATGAGCTTTGAATCCACCGCAGCTTTGACCACTGCAGCTTTGAGCTTTGACAGCGGTTTCGACCGCAGCTACGAAGAAACGCCGCCGTGCGAACACGATCGAGGAGGGTCGGCGGCTGCTCACCTCGAGCCGTGTCGTTGACACGAACTGGCCCCCGCATCCTTCCAGCTATGTGGACCACCTGAACCTTCCTCTCCTTCCAGCCATTCGTTCCTGCCTTCATTCCCCACTCGTGTAAGTCTGATTGTCGTCTGTTTGTCTGTGTTGTCCTGGGGTTTAAGTAATACTGTATAGGTAAGCTAGTATTGCTCTGTGTCCTTCTGATCCTTCCATTTTCCTGTATATTACTTTTATTTCTGCTCTTCTTGATTTTGTTTGTGTACATAATAATAAATCCTGTTATTTCCTACTTTTGCCTTCTTCTTCTTCCTCGTCTGTTCGTCCTTGTCTTTTCCACATTGAATACCTGCGGCACGATTTGGCCAACGAATAAGAATCGGGTCTAGTAATTGTTAATGGTTCGAGCCGCGGCTGCTAATCCGCTTGGCAAATAACATCTTGTCCGCGGTCTCGAACGAGGTTGCTCACCTGCCTCTCTGGAGGGAGCTGGGCAGCTTCAGGACTCACGTCGGTCAGTCGCAGACAAGGGGATTAATCCCCCCTTGGTAAGGGGAAAAGGGGCCGACGGTGAGATCCATAGCAATATTATCACTATTATATATCTTATCACTTATATCTTATCACTTATATATATATATCTTATCACTTATATATCTTATCACTTATATATATATATATATATATATCTTATCACTTATATATCTTATCACTTATATATCTTATCACTTATATATATTTTAACACTTATAACCAGAAGGGAGACTATCAATTCCATTTCTAAAATAAACGTCTTATCATCAAAAGCCCCCAATGCTTTCTTATTTATCTCTTCTGTATATAATTGAAGTTTATAACTTCCTCTTCCATTAATCTTTCTAAACTATTCTTTCTTTGTTGTTAAACAGTTATAATAATCCTTAAAGTTTATTGTTTCTTTAATAACATTTTTCTTTATACCTTTTAACTTCTTATCAGTCTTTTCAACGTTATTCACAATGTATTTATAAGCATAGGCCTTTGACCTCAATCCCACAAATTCACTCATAACATATCCTCGTAATTCATCCTTGAACTTTCCAATCACCTTTTTATTTTTAGAAGAGAACAACTCACTCTCTGGACTGTAATTACTCGTGTCATAGATATTAATGTCCTTTTTCATGTCTGAATAAACATCATCAGTATTAATTTTCAAAATAAAACTATCTGTATCCATATAAAGTAGATTAACATCATTTTGATATTTCTTCCTCAAGTTATTGTAAAAGTAATCATACATCAAGGACTTTGATAAATCAAGTATTGAGGTTCCAATGTAAATAGGTTTGTCCATCTCAACGCTTTCTCTCATCAAATGTATCACACAAAAGTTTTCCGTAAAAACTTCTACTCTCGAGAAGCTTGGTCTGTTGATCAATTTTGATTACTTGTTTTGCCTCTTTCTAACATTCTCCATCGTTTTTCCAAATACAGCGTTATTCATCAACTTATAAAAGTCTTTCTCAAAATCATTCTTTGATTCAATCCTGCGTTGTGTGTTAAAATCAATGTACTCTTTCAACCAATGACTCTGATTAAACTTGAGAATCCTATGTATCTTTTCAACACGGAGACCCTTTGAAAGACATTGTTGTACACCGCACCTTTCCTATGCCGTCTCCAGGCATTGCAAATCGTCATTGCCAGGCACCGAAGGGGGTTCGCCAGTGACGCACGCTGAAAGAGAGTACTCAGTTTTCACTCTCGTTGTTTGTTTTCTTGCTTTCTTGTTTGTTTGTTTGTTTGTTTGTTTGTCCGGACGATATCTCAGCCATCCTTTGAGCTAGGAAGCTGAAATTTCGGCACAATAGTGAGCAAGTCCTTTGCCAAAAACAGTATTTTTTGTTTTTTGATTAATCAATAAATTGAGGAGTTATTTAATTATTAGCGATTAATTAAGTACTTATTTAATTAATCAAATTTCCTTTCTCTTCTGACCATTAACTCAGGCACCTTTTGAGTTAGGAAGCTGATATTTGGACATGCCAATGACCAGGTAATTTGGCTGCAAAGGCTATTTTTGATTTATTAATCAATCAATTAATCGATTAATTATTTAATTATTCGATTAATGACAATTTTTTTTTTTTTTTAAGTTACAGATTCTGATGAAATAGTGGTAGTTTATGTGTTCTCTGACCAAATTGATTAATAATTTAATTTTTTTATGATTATTATTTATTGATTTTCATTATTAATCATTTATTTATTTTCTTTCTCATTTGGCCAATATCTCAGGCACCTTTTGAGCTCGGAAGCTAATATTTGGACATGAGTGACCAAGTGATGTGGCTATCAAGGATATTTTTGATTTATTGATCAATCAATTAATCGATTAATTATTTAATTATTCGATTAATTACTAAAAAAAAATAATAATAATCAGTTATAGATTCTGATGAAATGGTGGTGGTTTCTGTGTTCTGTGACCGAATTGATTAATAATTTAATTTTTTAATGATTATTATTTATTTATTTTCATTATTAATCATTTATTTATTTTCTTTCTCATTTGGCCAATATATTAGGCACCTTTTGAGCTAGGAAGCTAATATATGGACATGACAGTGACCAAGTGATGTGGCTATCAAGGATATTTTTGATTTATTGATTAATCATTTCATCTATTAATTATTTATTGATTAATCCATTAATTATTTATTGAGTAATCAATTAATTATTTAATTTTTTATAAATGACTTATTTAATTAAATTTCTAAAAGATACATCTTCGGATGAAGCACTAGTGGTTTAGTTATGCTATTAGCCAATTGATTATGAAAATATTTTGTGATAATCTTTTATTGATTTTAATTATACAATTAATCAATCAATTAGTGTACACCTCTCCCTCCCAATGCAGCCTCTATGAGCTGCACTGCCGTATTGCCGGGCGCCTGAGGCGCCCCGGCAATGCCGCGCTGTAGGATATTTAATTATTTGGCATGGGGGCGGTGTACTTTGAATGTATCTGTACTTGTCTCAAATTTCTTTGATGGAGCACATAATTTTTCTTGTTGTATAGTGTTGTTAGAAGCTTCTCTGATGCTTTACCCATTACATTAAATGATTGTTGATAATCACTTAACCACTCCTTCTTTGGACTTTCCTTTTCACAAGCAAATGGGAGATCTTTGTGTAGGTTATGGAGTTCCTCTGGATATTTCAAATCAACCTCAAAATAATATCCCTTCTTTGTTTCATTCAATTCTTTTTGTGTTTATATACAGAGATTTTGTTGAACTTTCTTATGATATTTCTCTTCAACCCATTTCAAACCACCATAAGGAAGTGCTTAAGACATTGCCCACCTATACAAGTTATTCGCATCATAATACATCAAGTAGGAGCTCTCTACCGATGGATCATAATTTGGAATGTACTTGTTCTTTGCTTTAGCATATCTCTTTGAACAGACTTGTGAAATTCCTCCTCTCTTTGCCTTCTCAATCATCAAGAGCATATCAACATCTGTTATAAGATCCAACTCTTGCTTAGTCATCTTTAACATAGCACTCCAAGCCAATCCAGGAGCAGTGTAATAGTGAGCAGGATCCAATCCATATCCAGAATGACCGATTGTTCTGAAAGCCTCAAACACATCAGCCAACAAAAGCACATCAGTTTTGAGATACAAATCGTGATACTCACCAAGATTCTTGATGTTATATTTTTCCCAAACATTTTGTGCGTGTACATAATCTTTATCAGATATATGACTATTATTTAATTTATTATATAAATTTTCTTTTGAAGGAAGTTGTGTTTCATTGAATCTCTCAAATGAGCCCATATAGTCATAGGGATAAATTCCCTTTTGTGTTAGTAAATCTTTGTCTGAAAAATACTCTGAAAGACATGGAAACTCTTTTAGATTTTGAACCAAGTTAGCCAATGGACTTGACATGAATTTAAATGTATCAAGAAATCTGATCTGAGTTATAGTAGATGTATGAATTGTTTTTGTGAATGAAATGTATTTCTGATCTGTGTTTGGAATTGCTGAGATACTTCCAGAAGTCTTTGGGAGTTCCATGATAAATAGATGAGTGTCATAATTAGCATTGTTATGAAGAAAGACAGGAATGAAAGAGGGGAGTTGATAATTAATATTACAACTTTGATGAGCCGGACCTCTATATTTACCAGTGAGATGACAATGATCTCTAACCTTTAGGCCTTCACCAATTTTCTCCTCACAAATATGACAGACATTGTTTTTTCTAAATTCCCTTTTCTCTTCACTCTTCAAGGACATTGGTTTATTGGTTTCTCTCATTATCTCGGTTAATCGAACACAGTCTTTTTCTAGTCATTTCACAAACTCCTCTGGGACATTTGAGCCTCTATACTCCTCTAACTTGTTATATTCATCACAAACGGATGATTTGATATAATAACAAAAACCACAAGGAGTATGTTTTTGATATTTATTTGTGTATGATTATTTTGGATCTGGAGAAGCAGTATCTATGTTTTCTCGAATACTTTCAAAATCAGCATATATAACAAATGGATGTTTTATTGTTTTCTTTTCATCTTTGAATGTGATCTTTGAGCCTTCTTTAGGCATATTGATTACTGTTGATTTATGATCACCACAATAATTTGAATGTTTATCTAATCTTTCTTGTGTATGGAAGAAGGTAAGACAACGCATACAAATATATATTTTATTTGTTCTTTTACATACTTGTGGTTTTATTAATTTTGTAATATCTTTGATGTATGTATAATGTGAATTTTCCTCTGAATTAAAATATAGAAGATCAATATGAGTTTGATTATAATTTTCAGAAAGCTTTAAAATCTGAATGTTGTTTGTTTCTGTTAGACCATAAACATTAACTGATAAATTATTCATCTTTTCAAATTTAGGAATATCATTTAATGTCATTGGAAAATTTAGACCTTTTGTATTCAACGTATTCTCATATTTTTTTTATAATGAGATACTCTTTCAACATGACTATCTTGTGGATGTAGATGTGCTAGAATAGACCAGAGAAAACATTTATTGTCTTTATTTTTGATATTGATAACTGCTTTTCTATTTTTGATAACACTAGAGCCAAGTGAGAATCAATGTAAGAAGAAGCGTTTAGAGGATCTGATTTAAGAATATGAATGTCAATAAATAGTATCCCATCTATATTGAATCCACTCCCAACAATCGTGTGCTCAACTTCTTGCTCTTGAATGATCAGTTGATCATAAGCAGGTCCAAATTGATCATAGGATGAAATAAATCGTGATTTAGTTCTCATGTAAGCATCATCAGTGTAATGATCACCAGTGAATGGATCATCTTTTGAGATTAACATTTTAACACCCAAGTAAAACTTGATTGAATTCAATTCTAGAAGAGTCTTTTCAATGAAGGCTTTCATTGATGGCTCAATAATCTCGACAGCTTCAAGTATTGACTTTGGACCAGGAGGATTAAAGTTAAAGATTCAAATCCTGATATGCCTTTTGAAAGCACCATCAGTATTTTTAATAGTAAACAATTTTGACAAGTGTTTGTTTGTTTTAAGATGGGCTTTGAACCCCTTCTTTAGGATATCTCTATTACAGAGACTACAATGTTTTTTGTTCTTAGGAAGTGGTGAAAATTGATTTAGAATGTTGTAAGTGTGTTTAACTGTGAGTATGTGTTTTCTATAATGTTTTACTTCCTTTTCGCAAGTATCACAATAGACCATATTTTTGGGTAAGAAAACAGAGTGTTTTATATATATCACTGTGCTTAAACGAAAACACCTTTTCGAGCTTTTTTGGCTCGTTTTATATTGTTACAGACACGACTTTGATGTTAAAGTGGGCCGAGCGGAATGGCCGTCGTGTCCGCACAAATTACCCGACTATACTCGACGTTGACGAAGCCGCGCCACGCTGGCTCAATAAGAAAAAGAAGACACCCGGCTGGATTACAATCACACAATACGACACCAACGTTTCGATTCTCAAGTATATTCGTACGGAAAAAGGTTAGATTACAGGGGCTAGAGGTATATTACAGGAAGACAGGCACTTAGACACACTCTTATATTAACCCCGGACAGACGACAGACACACGGGACAAAATGCTGACTCACACGGGGGTTGATGAAAAGGAAAGGCAGGTCGCGATGGCTCAAGGTGCACTCTTGGCTCAAGGCAGAATCGACTCGGTCCGGTCCAGAGATGCGGGGAGGTATCGTCGCGCTGGGGGTGGCGGTGGCTTCTCTCTCCAGTCTCCAAGCTGAGGCGCATCTGACGTCACGTCCGGCAAGCGGCTGCGTATATCCGGCGGGGAGTGACACGCCCTCGGCTCGTTAGCTCCGCCTCGTGGAATCGGCACGTTGCTTCTCATTGGGTGCGTGCGGGGGGGGTTACTGGCTCCGCCCCTGACGAGGAGCTGACAGCCAGCCCCTTCGGGGTAACCCCGTGGAGCGCATGGTCTGGAGCTAATCGAGCCGGTGTGAGGACGCATCCTCCCCCGCTCCGCCGCCATCTCCTCTGTTGTTGTTGTAATTGTTGTTGTAGTTGTTGTTATTGTTGTTGTTTGGGGAAGAAGATGGGAGGAGGTATGGGAAAGGTCCTAAACTCACTACTGATGCCATATAATCACATTCTGGTGCAACGAAGAGTCATAATTAATGGAGACGAGGCCTTAACTGACATAGAATAAGAATAACTAGGAAGATGTCCGAAAGTTGTCTACGTGTGGTGCGGTGGACCTGGGCACGACATTTAATGGGGGAATAAGGGGAAGGTCGGCTCTACTGATTGTTATTTACATGCAATGGGACTAGGGAATGGGGGACTGGGGAAAGTTGGGGAGTATTGGAGAAAATAGGGGAATATTTACAAGCGGATATGGAGGCCAAATTCCATATTCGCAACATTGCACCCTTCTCTACCCTCGGGGCGTCCCGACCCGATAAATTTTTACCTACTTTAGTGTGGCACGCAATGTAGTTCCCTCTACTATTAACTCTACCCTGAGTGCGACAGTTTTACAGATATTCACAAATGAGTAAATATGTCCCCCTGCGACGTTGCACCCTTCTCCTCACAGAAACACACCCACAGGATAACCGAATCCGGAAAGAATTCTCAAACTAAACATACAGCCGGTAGGGAGCATTATTTACAAGACTACGCTGCTATTTACACTACGATCCAGGACCTGTCTTTGGAGGAACACATGCAGATGTTATGCATAGAGAGAGCGCGCTTGCCAACATCGATACACCAACCCACGAGTGCTCTGTGGCCGACGGCCTTTAATAACGTGCAGAGCACCCTTTCCCAGCATCAAAAGCACCACCCCACCACACAGTCAGCACCATCCGGTGCAGTCACCATTGTTCATTGGTATAAAAATAAATTCGACAACCCCTAACCCTGCAGGTGTCTCTTGCTCTTCTTGTGGTGCACTTGGTGGTAACTAAAAGTGGTTCACCTGTATGGCATAGGTGCCACGTTGACCCATAGGTCCATCCCCGGGTGGTGCTTGGCCGCAAACGAACTGCGGTCCATTGTGGGTGGCCACAAACATTGCGGTCCATATGGTGTATCGATCCCGGCAGCAAACAGCGAAAGTGCAGGCCCACAACTGCGCAGCCAGCACCTCTCTCTCCTCTCTCTCTACCCCAAAGCCAGATCCTCGGAGGTGGGAGACAAAAGAAGAAACAAGTGAGTAAGGTGGTAAGGGCGCAAAAGTGCACGCAATGTAAGGTGATGCACACTGGGGGCACATGGGAACCAGGTGAGACAGGTACGTTCCTATCGTACGCCCCCCCCCCCCACCAGGTAACCTACATGGCCCCTCCCTTACCCCTTACTGCATCCACAAAACACAACACTACCCATAAACATCTACTTTACAAATCGACAAACATCCCTACTGTCTTCCCCGTTCCTCCCATATACCAAATTCGTCTTCTCTCCCTCCTAACCAATCAAATTTGCCATTTTCAACTCTCATCAAAATTTGCCATTTTCAACTCAACATCAAAATTTGCCATTACCAATTCATCATCAGTCCCTCCTAGGGAGGGAGAGATGGAATCACCCCAATGTCTCATCCACGTCGTGATGCGTCTCACAAATCCACACAGCAATCTCATTTCCTGCAACAAACAAAGAAAACACAGGTGTGGAGTCATCATCATCACCACAGGTAAGTGGCTGCGTATGGTGCGACAGGTTCATCAATCCTAACTATTTCCTAAATGACTTTAACAACTTTACACTACCCGGGGTCTTCCTCCGGCCAAACCATTGGCCCTCTTACACTATGGGTTCTAAAAACCAATTCCCATTGGCCAAACTGTGGTGCTCTTCAATTTGGGGTCTCACTCCCCCCGATTCATCTCCCGGTGCCCTCGCACAATTTCTGGGCTGCGGCGTGTACCTCTCCCAGTGGGTCTACCCACCTGCACACCTCCACCACTGCAGTTGCCTCCGAGCTTACCTGCTCCTTACCCTAACCTAACTACCTGGGGAAGGCCCTCTGGCTCTCTCCCCACTCCGTGCCCTCTCTGGCACTGGGCTGCCCGATCCACACCCGGGATCCTCAGGCACCCACTCACAACTACCGGCTCCCAGAGCCCACCTGCGGCCTCACCTGGCCGACATCCTCACAGTGGTGGAGTGCCCAACCAACTACACACACTAACAGGCTACACGTCCAGCCATTTCCACAACACTAATGCACCCATTCACAACACCATTCTGCAACCGCACCACAAGTGCCAATATCCAACCACAATTTACCTGTACCCTCTACCTAACACTTACACTACCCGCCCCGGGTACTCGTGAAAGGGGTCCACTCTTCCCCCATCCACACCTTCGCACCATGCACACCACTCCGTACCACTTACTCCAACTCTCTCCACACACCTGTACCTGCACACCTGTGCTCTCACACCTGGTGCCACCGGCACCCTTCTCTCCCCAAGCGCATTCGCGCTGATCCACAACACTCACTACTCATACACTACTCCACACACCTGTCCAGTTGCACACCTGTGCAATCACACCTGTTCAATCCTCACACACACGGCATCATCTCATCTAACTACTCCCCTCTGAAACTTGCGCTTCCCAGTCGTCCCTTTAAACTATTGCGCTCCCACGTCATTATCATCCACACTAATCTACCTGCGTCCCCACTACAGGTATCAGTCACTAACTAAACTTAACGTTACCTAAGGTCATCTTCTAGGGCCCTATCAATATAACCTAACCCACCCGGGCTAGTTTTCACTGCCATACACCCCATAAACTATTGCTCCTTTGCCCCCCCACATGGGAAGGGTGGCAGGGATGCCATCCCACCACATCGGGGGTCTCTCACTACCAATTTTGCACATCAAATTTCAACAAATTAAAAATTTGCCAATCACTGCCCATCATCTGCCAATCACTACTGCCAATCCCTTGCCAATCATCAAATTTTGTTTTTCTCTAATTTTGGGTCCAAAACACTAACCTCATCACCCAGTCGACTCACTAATACCTCTCGGTGCGCCAATCCCTGTCCAAAGCCCGGCTTCGTAAAGCCAAGCAATGGATGCTGGTTGTTTTGTGCCAGCGGCTGAATGCGTCCGGCACTCGGTGCAGGGACGGGGGCTTACCCGGGCCGAGATCCCACGCATCACCTCGGCGCGGAGCCATCCAATGTCCCGATCTCGACCTGCCGGCACGTCTCAACAAAACGTGGTCGCCATAACGACCCTTCCTATCGGGCTGCCAGCTCCGCCTAGTGGAGCACGGACGCGGCCGTCCAAAGCGAGGCCCAGCACGCACCGAGGGCCCGATTCGGCTATAAGTCGTTCTCAACTCTACCCCATCTAACGTCGATGCTTCACCTGCATGCTTACATCCCGCAGCCCGTTCCTTGCTCACACATCCAGCTGTGCCCATGCTCCTCGTACCCTTCCTTACACACCCCGGTACCCTCATTCCACTCACAGCCTTGGTCACACACCTGACCACCGAACACTTTGGCACACATTCGTCGCTCGCACACCTCACCAATACACCGCTTCGCACCCCCTCCTCGGTCACCTCCTCTGTGACAATCACAGGTGTGCCCTCATTCGCACACCCAACCACGTGCCTCACCACCAACTCCAGCGTGCATTCCCACTCACGCTCTACCATTCCAGGTGTGCATCCTTCCATCCCAGGTGTACATCCTCGCTCACCTGTCACAACCAGCTCACTCTCCTGGTCACTCTCACTACTCTCACCTCCACTCGTGACAACGCACTCACCCTTACTCTTGACAGCACACTCTTTCCCCATGCACCTGTCCGTCACACACCTTTCTCGCGCACACTCTCCCGTTACACCCTCTGTAACACTCACCACAGGTGGACACTCTTCCTTACTTCTGACAGCGCACTCTTTCCTCATGCACCTGTCCGTCACACACCTTTCTCGCGCACACTCTTGCGCACACTCTCCCGTCACACCCTCTGTAACACTCACCACACCGCGCTCCCATGTGCTCCCTCGCACACACGCTACGACCGACTCACTCTCGCCAGCACACTCACTCCTTGGTACACACTTTTTCCTCACACACCCCAGAGTCGGACTTTCTCGCACACCTCCTCTTTCGCACACCAGACCTGTCGCACACTTCACCAACGGCCTCTCACGAACACCCGGGTCCATCTCGACCCCCAAACTCCTTAAATCCCCTGGCGCATCATACGCACGACCATATTGGTCACCACTTACACCGGGTCCTCTTCCTCTTCGCTTCTCCTCCATCACCTGCGAATCCCTCATCCGGTTAATGAGCACATCATCACGATCCAAACACAGACTTTGGACCAATTCTTTTATCTCCTCTTTTATCTCTTTCTTATCCCCTCTCCGTCGCTTCTTAATTTCACTCATCCCTTCTTCCACTTCTTCTAATTTGTGCTTCACCTCTTTTATTCCCCGGTACGTCTCCTCAAGCTCGTCCTCCAAGGCTACCTTGACCGTTTCCAGGTGCGTCCTCACCTGCCGGTCCTTCGTCTCCATTACCTCTATCACCTCGTCCAACCTCGTTGTCAGTCCCTCACGTACCATCTGACATTCCCTCTTCGTCGCTATCAAGTCGTTTTTTATGTCGTTTTGTGTCGCTTTTAAACCTCCTAATACCGCAGTGTTCCTTTGAACCTGCTCCACTAACTCCGTTTGTCCCACCGTCAGCTGCTCCACCTCCTGCGTCAGGTCCTCTATGCCCCCTTGTAACTTTACAGTCCCCTTTCTCACCTCCTTCTCCATGTGCTCCTTACAGTGCCTCACCTCCTCGCGCACTCCTCCGACCTCCTCACTCACTCCTCTTCTGATCTCCTCTCCCATCACTTGCATCTCCTGCCCAGATGCCACCCTCATCTGCTCCATTTCCTCCCTGTGAGCATCCAGTTTGGTTTCTACCCCCATTCTGACCCCCTCTATCTGCTGCTCCATTTGTTTAACTTCCCTTTCCGCTTGGTCCCTCATGTCCCTCAATTTGCCTTCCATACTGTTTTCTAACCCCTCTAACCCCTTTTGCATCCCTTCCATTTGATTCTCTTGAGCGGCCATTCTGTTTTCTACCCCCATTAACCCATTTCTCACCTCTTTTATCCCGTTGTCTAACCCCTCAAAATTATTGTCTAACTTCCCAAATTTCTTGTCTAACTCCTCAAAATTATTGTCTAACTTCCCAAATTTCTTGTCTAACTCCTCAAAATTATTGTCTAACTTCCCAAATTTCTTGTCTAACCCCTCACCAGTACCCCTCGCTTCGTCCCTCATTACCCCCATTTGGCCCTCTAATCGCTCACCCTGAGCATCCATCCGGTTCCCCATTACCCCCATTTGGCCCTCTAATCGCTCACCCTGAGCATCCATCCGGTTCCCCATTACCCCCATTTGGCCCTCTAATCGCTCACCCTGAGCCCTCATTCCCACAATTTGGTCTCCCATTCGTTCCATAAGGGCCCTCATTTGCAACATAAAAAGGTTCGGATCCACCAGGGGCGCTGCCACGGTCGCGGGCGCGGTGACCAGCGAGGCGCCATTTTGCGCGTCTGCTACCCTCGCTGCTTCGCTCTCCTCACGTCCCTCAATTTGGTCCTGGACCGACCCTGCCTCACTCTCCCCTACCGGACCCCAGCCGTCTTGATCCGCCATAGCGCGACTTGCAAAATTCGAGTTTCGTAAAACAAAACAAATTTCGGCCGCTCCAAATTTTGACCAAATTTTTTTTTTCCTCTATTCGTTTTTTTTTTTCAAAATTTGGTCGGGCCTCGAATCCCACTCCTGACACCAATTGTTACAGACACGACTTTGATGTTAAAGTGGGCCGAGCGGAATGGCCGTCGTGTCCGCACAAATTACCCGACTATACTCGACGTTGACGAAGCCGCGCCACGCTGGCTCAATAAGAAAAAGAAGACACCCGGCTGGATTACAATCACACAATACGACACCAACGTTTCGATTCTCAAGTATATTCGTACGGAAAAAGGTTAGATTACAGGGGCTAGAGGTATATTACAGGAAGACAGGCACTTAGACACACTCTTATATTAACCCCGGACAGACGACAGACACACGGGACAAAATGCTGACTCACACGGGGGTTGATGAAAAGGAAAGGCAGGTCGCGATGGCTCAAGGTGCACTCTTGGCTCAAGGCAGAATCGACTCGGTCCGGTCCAGAGATGCGGGGAGGTATCGTCGCGCTGGGGGTGGCGGTGGCTTCTCTCTCCAGTCTCCAAGCTGAGGCGCATCTGACGTCACGTCCGGCAAGCGGCTGCGTATATCCGGCGGGGAGTGACACGCCCTCGGCTCGTTAGCTCCGCCTCGTGGAATCGGCACGTTGCTTCTCATTGGGTGCGTGCGGGGGGGGTTACTGGCTCCGCCCCTGACGAGGAGCTGACAGCCAGCCCCTTCGGGGTAACCCCGTGGAGCGCATGGTCTGGAGCTAATCGAGCCGGTGTGAGGACGCATCCTCCCCCGCTCCGCCGCCATCTCCTCTGTTGTTGTTGTAATTGTTGTTGTAGTTGTTGTTATTGTTGTTGTTTGGGGAAGAAGATGGGAGGAGGTATGGGAAAGGTCCTAAACTCACTACTGATGCCATATAATCACATTCTGGTGCAACGAAGAGTCATAATTAATGGAGACGAGGCCTTAACTGACATAGAATAAGAATAACTAGGAAGATGTCCGAAAGTTGTCTACGTGTGGTGCGGTGGACCTGGGCACGACATTTAATGGGGGAATAAGGGGAAGGTCGGCTCTACTGATTGTTATTTACATGCAATGGGACTAGGGAATGGGGGACTGGGGAAAGTTGGGGAGTATTGGAGAAAATAGGGGAATATTTACAAGCGGATATGGAGGCCAAATTCCATATTCGCAACAATATATATATAACTTTACTTAAACTAAAACGCCTTTTTGGCTTGTTTTATATATATAACTTTACTTAAACTAAAACAGCTTTACATCTCCCAATCCATATCAGAACCAGGGTCATATTCAGAATCAATCTCACAATCAGAGACATCTGATTCATCAATAAAACTACTATCATAACTATCATATTGACTCTCTGAATCAAAACTATCTACTGAACCTAGACTCTCTGTATCACAGGAGCAGAGGCTCTCTGTATCACAGAGGCTCTCAGTATATGAGGAAACTTCTGAGCAGGAACTATCACTCATTTAATTAGCAGGAAAAATATTCCCATCAATATCTATATACTTTCTTTGATTAGCGCCTAGAACAACAATGTTTCTTACATTAAAGGTCATCTTGAAATAATCTCTAATGATCATGGTATGAAATGTCATCTCGCCAGTAATATTCATATTATTAATATTACCTACATCTTTTGGACTATTAAAGAAGATACAAATGTCTCCTCTAGAATTATTAATGGTCTTATCATTCATTTTCAAAGTATCGCGATCGATCACTTTTTCAAACTTTGAATAAATTGCTGGGAGTAGAGGAGAAACCTTTGTTAGATATACTTTAATAGATGTCTTTCCAGGCATAGTTAGAGCTCTTCCTTTAAATGAAATAGAGGGGATCATGTTATTTTCCATTATAGGTTTTATCCAATAATTTCCATATTTATCTTTGTTCAATTCAACATCTTTGACATATTTTTCTGCTGGTACCGAAGTAGAGATTGATTGAAATTTGTCTTTTGTGTATTGAAACATTGTATTTATTAGCTAAAAAAAACTTGCATTTAGTTTAAGTAAAAATTTACTGTTTAAATATGATAAATTCTGAAGGAGATTTAGAATTTCCAGACTCTCCATATGATAATTTAGAAATCTGCCGCCGTTGTGATAGAATAGGGCTGAAATGTGATAGAATAGAATAGGAATGAGGGTTCATATAAACAATGTATTTTCTGTGATTTAATTTTAATTAATGATATTAAAAAATATATAAATATATATAACTCTTTTAAATTAGAACCAAAAATGAATTACTTTACAAGATTAATAAGAGAGATGAATGTTAAGTATTGTGATGATAATACACCATTTCTTTCAAGGGAAGAGACTATTTGTATTGAGGAAATGTATAAGGGTTTAATGATATTTATTATTCAAAATAATTTTAATGGAAATGTTAAAACAAGATACTGTTGTGGATATGAGGATTGTGTTTTTTTTTATTGTATTTTTTTTATTGCTTTATTGTGCACCCTCCTGCCTCCAGTTGTGTATAAAGGTCAAAGGGCGTCCCGTAGTTAGGTCATATACAATCACGGTTAGCCAATAATAGATTTCCTGCTTGTTGATAGTTATTTCCTTATTCTGTGTATTAGGCTACGGATTTGTCTTCCATTAATTGACACTCCATTGCACCGAATTCAAATAGATAGATCCCCTTTCATTTTCATTTCACAAAGCCTCAATTGCCAACTGCATTCACCGCGACTCCATTAGCCATGAGGTCGGCTTGGAGAAGAAGGGGGAGGAGCTGCCGAATCCTGGGCGTGCCCGCCCATCGTCATCAAGGGTGGAGCCAGATGGCCCGTGCCGACCAATCAGGGCCGAGGAGAGCTCACCGATGGGTGTGTTCTAGAGGCCGGCGGCTTGATCGCCCGCGGGCGTTATAAAAAGCGCGCACGGAAGCCTTTGGGAGGAGTGATGAGAAGGAGGCCAAGTGAGAAGTGCAAAGAAAGGGTTGCGAGAAGTGCGAAACCAGAAGTGCGCCAGAGACGGCAGAGGAGGCCAAGTCCAGAAGTGCAAAGAAAGAGTTCTGCAGAGAGCCGCTTCAACCAGCCGCGTGAAGCCCTGACGGGGCAGCGAGTGACCCTGCCGGTGTGCGGTGTAAAGGCTAAAGCTGAATACAAGGAGCTGCCGGCTCCTCGCTTCCCGCCCGGAGTGGACCTGCTCGCTGTGCCCTGTGATTCCACCTGCTCATCCCTCCAAACGATTCCTGTCCTTCCATCCTTTTGCGTACGTGAGTTTGTTTTGTTTGTTCTGTCCAGGGTATAAGTTAAGCCTGTGTAGATAAGCTTGCATTTCACTGTGTCTCCTTGATTTCTTCTGTAAATTATTTTATTATCCTTCCTTCTCCTTGGTTACTTTTGGTTGTAAATAGCAAATAAATTATATTCGTATTCCCTACTTCTGTCTTCCTCTTCTTCACATCCGTGTCGCCTTTGTCTTTTCCCCATTGAATATATGTGGCACGATCTGGCCCACGTTTAAGGAATCGGGTCTTAGTCATTGTTAATAGTTCGGGCCGCGGCGCCATCCGCTCGGCAAATTAACATCTTATCCGCGGTCCGTAACAATACTATATAAATAAAATAATGAATTATTTTGAAATTAAACCTGAACTCAGGATAAAATATCGAGTTTCTAAAATAGCTCAAAAAAAGTTAGATGACTTGTTTTCCAAATATATAAATTAATGATTTTTTATCTGTTTGGGAAAACAAGATAAAATTTTACAACTGAAAAATCTTCCAAATTCATTAAGATGTCTAATAGTCGGTTCAAGCGGATGTGGAAAAACCTGTTTGCTTTTAAAGATGCTCCTTACCCCCAACTTTTTAGATTATGATAATTTAATAATTTTTATGAAGTCAAGTTTTCAACCCGAGTATCAACTACTCTCACAGGGTTTTAATGCGGGTCTTAAAAAGGAAGACATTATCGGTTTATTTAAACTTCAAAACAAACTAAATTCATAATACAACAGGAAGAGATAAATAATATTGAAGATATAATACAATTATTTTGTGATACACAGAAATCAAAACCGAAACCAAAACCCATAACTTGTATTCTCAGTGATAATACGGATGATATCCCTTCACCTCAAGATTTAGATAAATCAAAAAAGAACCTCGTTATCTTTGATGATTGTGTTAATGAGAGAAACCAAACAGTAATGGATAGCTACTATACAAGAGGGAGACATTCTTCTTGTAATTGTATTTATCTTAGTCAGTCATATTTTCAACTCCCTCGACGCTCAATTAGAAACAATGCTAATACTTTTATTTTATTTAAGTTAAATTCAATAGATTTAAATAATTTTTGGAGAGATAATTGCTCTACGTTATGTAGTAAAAAAGAATTTGAAAATTATATGAAACACACGATTGGAAAATATAAATATATTGCTGTGAAACAAGATGAGATACTAACTGATATTTTACACACATAAATGACAATTATTATTAATCTTGTGGGTAAATCTGCTTCAGGAAAGAACTTTCATAAATCTAAACTCTTGAATAGTAAAAATGAAAAGATGGTAAGTTTTTTTTTTTAAACACCCTATGATTCGTTTTGTAGGTACTACAACCAGAGCAATGCGACCAGGAGAAGTAGAAGAGAAAGATTATTACTACATTTCAATGGAGG
Organism: Myxine glutinosa; assembly: GCF_964187855.1. NCBI lineage: Eukaryota > Metazoa > Chordata > Myxini > Myxiniformes > Myxinidae > Myxine > Myxine glutinosa. The sequence continues at coordinate 77,991,693 of NC_136264.1, read as the reverse complement.
AACATATGCGATTGAGGAACGAAGGTCAAATATTTGAAGAGGTCTCTCTTGGTTCTACAAAATATTCACATTGTAAGAGTGAGTGAAATAAAGTAAAATATAATGGTCTTGGGATTTTAGAAACTAATCCTGAAGGAATGAGACAAATTATTAAACATTTGTGTGGTGATGGAGTTAAGATTTTATCATTCGGTTTTGATATCGATGAGGAGACTCAACGCAAACGTATGAAAAGCAGAGATACAAGTATTAGTGAAGAAGAAATAACAACTCATATTAATACCAATAAAGAATTTGATGAAATATTTAAAGAAAAGGATTTATTTCAATACATTTACTACAATGATGAAGAAAAGGAAAATTTTCCCATTGACCTTTACAATTCATTAAATGATATTTTTCAATAAATAAATACAGAAAATGAATACCGAAGAAAGAGCAAGAAAGTTTAAAGAACATCAAGAGTTGGTTTCAAAAGTTGTAAAGCAACAGGAAGAGATAAAGAAGAAACGGAGACAGAAACTAATGCCTTTGAAAGAAAACAAGAGAAATTTTTTAAACCACTTTAAGAAACTCAACAAACGATTTCACCTACAGTTCCCACGTTAGAATTTACTCCGAAAAAACTTCAAATACTCAAAGATTTTAGTCAAATGACAGAGAAAGAACTTGGAGAATTAGAATATGATGATGAAGGATTATTTCGGAAACTTGAGGAGGTAAATCAACCCCCTAATTATGTTGTGGAAGGTCTTCAAAACAATGAATATTCGGCGGGTTCAAAAACCAGAGCAGGTCTCATTCCAACAGAAGAACCAGCACAGTTCCATCTTGTGAAAGAAAAGTTATTGATATTTAATGATAAATTGGTGTTCTTAAGTTCTGCTCAACCAAATGTTGAATTAACTCCAAGATTAATGTTTCTTCTAACAAACTCCGGATTTAGCGGTTCAAAATATTTTGAGGAACCACTTGATATGGAAAGAGAGGAAGATAGAGAGTATATTGAGTTGCTAAACGCACTTGATTATGGAGTTTCTGTTGCTGGTAAAAGTAAGAAGAATGAGAAGGAGAAACATATTATTGATGCTTTAAGTAAGCTTGGTTCGGGTGTTAGCTTTCTTCCAAATGACCCATCACAATTGGTTAATAGACTATTATTGTTGTTAGGTAGTAAGAAGGCTGGAAACAACAATTGTTTTAATGAAACATCTGCCATTTTAGACCAGTTGATGAATAGGAAAATAATTAATAAATATCAATACAAAGATATTTTATTAGATATTAAATAAGATGAGAAGCACAATTCTTCGTTTTAATTTCACAACGAGTGATTACACAGCATCATTCCCTTACCCACTACAACTTGACCCCACAAAAGAATTTGAGGCATCTTTATTGTCGATGGAAACTTATAATACCTTGTTTAATATCACAGAGAAAAACAACAAGTTTAGTTATAATCCAGGAAGTGGATATAAAACTATAACCGTTTCACCCGGAGCTTACGAGATTTCTCAAATATCTTCTGAAGTCTCTCGCCTTATGAAAGAAAAAGGTGATGAACCAAAAAATATGGTAATAGATATTCAAAAACACACTTCAAAATCAACTATTAACTTAAAAATAATTATAAAGTTGATTTCACGATTTAAAAATCGTTTAGAGAGCTATTGGGTTTCTCTTCAAAAAAGATTGAAACTAACGGGACATCTTACAGTGATAATGTCATTCAAATATCCTCCGGTATAAATTCAGTATTAATTCATTGTGATTTGATTGATGGTGCTTATAACGATGGAATAAGAACTAATACAATATTTTCATTCAGCGCATACTTGACCCCGATTGGTTATAAATTTAATATGGAACCAAAAAATCTTGTCTATTTACCTGTGTCAGGAAAAACCATATACAGAGTAAATTTTAGGATAACCGATCAAGATAATCCTATGATCTCCTTTAATGAAGAAATTATATCCATCAGAATTCACCTACGTGAAGTTTTTAAATAAATAAATAATGGTTATTGTGAGAAAACACGAGTTGGGAAAATATAAAGTAATTACAGGGGATGGGATGTTCCTTTCACCATACTATAAGGGTGAAGGTATGTTTCTTGGTAGAGGATACTATAAGCCAAAGAGACAACGGGGTGTGGGACATCAATTCAGAAATAAAGGAGATGGGATAATTGATACTCTAATGGGTATTGGTTCAACCATTCTTAAACATAAAGACCTAATTGGTTCAACTGCTTCTGCCGTGGGCTCAGTTGTGGGTGCTATAAAGAGTATAAAAGATGCTCAAAAGGAGTCTCATAAATTACAAGCAATCAAAGAAATAAAAAAAGGTAAAACTCAACTATCTTCACAAGAACGACAAAAAATCATTAAAATACTTGGGTCAGGGTTTCAACGATTTTAATACTATATAAATACAAGTATGTAAGCGATTGATAGTATCTATGATTTGGATGATGCGATTATCATTTCAAACTCCACTAAAAAGGAAGACTATTTCAAGGTAAATGCTATAACAGGAACAGACTGGAATTCAAACGGAACAAAAAGTTTTGAAATAAATAATCAACAAACTTACTTGAATATAGCTGATAGTTTCTTGCTGTGTAAATTTAAATTCACTAAGGCTGCGAATAATACTAATGCTACACTCGTAAATGATTTCTTCTGGAAAATGTTTGATAGTGTTCGCCTGTATATTGGAACACAAGAGGTTGAAGTGGTTGATTATGTCTCTGCTACATCTGAAATGATTAAATTTACACTATATTCGTTTCGTGATAGAATGGGTAAGGGAGCTGTTGAAGGTTTTATTCCTGATATGTCAACGGGAACAAATGCTGACCCTGGTTATAGTCAAAGGAAGGCAATGTATGATGATGAAACAAAAGCAGAGAATAGTTTTACCGTAGCAGTACCTCTTAAAGGTATATTTGGATTTTGTGATTATGATAAAGTTTTGTATGGGCTTAAAATTAGATTTCAACTACAAAGGAATGATAATGTAAATAGATTGCTTTTTGGGGCTCAAAATGCTTTTGGTGATAATAATAAATTTGTTATTAATGATTTGTGTTGGTATATTAGTGAATATACTCCTAATCTTAAAACGGAAGAGATGTTAAATAGAAGACTTAACTCAAAGAAACCACGAAATGTATCGTACCTTAAAAGAAGATGTCAACACGTTAAACTGGAACACACTACCTACACTTGGAATTTAGGTGTTCTTCAAGGAAAGCCACGATACCTATGGCTCATTTTTAAGAAACCAGATGGAGATGAAGGTACTGATAAGAATAATGCACTGAGTGATAATGCTAAGGTGAAACAACTTCGGGTTTCTCTTGATGGCACATTTTATCCGCGAGATAGATTGGAAATTGATTGGGAAAAAAATGCTTATGCAGAAGCCTACAAGTCTTATCAAAAGGTGTGTGAAAGTAACAGTAATAATGATCCTAATTTGGAAATGGTTGCATTTCAAAAACTTTATACAATCTATGCAATTGACCTGAGTTCTCAAAAGGAAACTATAAAGTCTAATAGAGTGGATACTTCTCTATACATTGAAAGAGGAGAGAATGAAGAAGTTGATGCTTATTGTTTGCTTTTGGAGGAAACAGAATTACAGATTAATACAGATAATGGTGTTATGATTAATATCACATAGGTTTTTTCTCATAAATAAATGAGTAGGAAAGAACCGGTATATGTTAATCAAATCAATCTTAATAAATTAACATCTTGTATTCAAAATCAAAAGCCTTATATTATTAATGTTAATACAATTCAAAGAAAAGGAGCAGTAAGAATTGATGTTTTACTCACAAGAGAGCAGGTAAAAACACTAAATGATACTGGATCACTTAAAATTAAAATGACATAACCTATGTTAAAGAAATATTCAATACAAGAGGGAGGATTTCTCCTGTTTCTAATTCCTTTATTTGCTGGTTTAAGTGCGGCGGGAGCATTGACTGGTGGTATTTCAGCAGCGGTAAAAACTGCTAACGAAAGGAAGGCACAACTAAAAGCTCAAAAAGAATTGGAAAGACATAACAAGGAGTTGGAGAAACAAATTAGTGGAAGTGGTGTAATTGTAGATTTTGCTGAAAAGCTTGAAAGCCTACCTGATAAAGCTAGATTGTTGGTTGGAGATATGCTTTCCTCTATCGCTCAAGCGGGTGTTAAACTAACTAAAAGGGGTAATGGGTTATATCTTTCTCATAAATAAATGGATAAATGGTTTAAACAATTTGGAGAGAATACAACGTCAAATATTGAACTTGCTAAGTACGGTATTGTAAAAAACTAAAAATTGATAATGTGGTAATCTGTATGAGAGATGAATTAACAAAGTTGTCCAAGAATACAAAGAATATTATTATGAATTTAGACACACAGAATGGTTCTCATTGGGTTTGTATTCATAATAGTCAGGATAAATATTATTTTGATAGTTATGGTATGCCACCGCCTGTTAAAGTAATACAATTCTTACAGAATGGTGTTTATCAAACATTCCAAGTTCAAGAAATTAATTCTAAATGTTGTGGTCAATTATGTTTATATGTATTATTTCAACTCAACAATAATGAAAATTTTTATGATGTCATTTTTAATCTAATATAAATGACTTATGTTGGAAAAGATGGTTCTATCTTTGGAGAATCCTCTCAGGATATTGATTTATCAAATTATTATACAAAGGCACAGGCTGAATGACAAAAATATAGTATAAGTAAAAATATTAATATGAAGAATACTTATAAATTAATCAATTATCCAAACCCTACAGATGCGAATGACTTAATTAGATTCAGTGATTTATCACAATATATATTTTTAAAGAAAACAGCACGTTTTGTGAAACAAGTAAAATTTACAACCACAACACCTGGTTATACTGACCATACACCTTTCCTCATTCAATTTAACTACCTGCTTACAATTGAATTTTATGAAGAAGGACATATAGTTAATATGCAAATTAATAAATGGGGGTATGATATGCCTGATTTCGGGTATAATTGGTCTTTTTCAATAAACTTAGAAGACCTACATGATTTGAATCAGTCTCGTAAAGAAGAATATTATCCGCTTGGTGAGGATAAGGATTTATGTGGAAGTACAATTAGTAAACAACAAATACATGATTTTAAGAAAAGAAAAATATATGATAGTATAGCGATGGTTAGCATGACAAAGAAGGAAGGTAATGAGATAAGGATAGAAAGCCGAGGAATACAAACCGATTTCGTAGTGGGAAGATGGGGTGGTATTACCTGTCATAATATTAATCTCACATATATTTCTGATACATAAATGGCAGGAAGAAGACTACAAGAGAATTATAATTTTTGTATTCAGGGATACCTACAAGAAAAGGGTGCTCGGTATTACATACCTTATGATTTGGAGCATATACATGGAAATTTTGTCATTAAAAACTGGCCTTATACTGATATTGCTAAACCCACAAATAGAGACTTGTTTAAAATATTAAATAAAAATGAACTTCTCAAAGTTATGAAATATAAAACTCTTTTAGAAATCGTCAACAAATCTTATTGGTATCCTATTATGAGAAAAATAATTATAGATACAAGAATATCTCAAAATCCAGATGAATATATTGTTACGGACGCGGCTTTTGGATGTTATTTTACCGAGCGGTGGTGTATTTAACCGCGTCCGAACAGTTACTCCCCGATTAGAACCCGATTCCACCCGAACGTTGACTAATCGCGCTACAGATATTCAATTGGGAAACCTCTAAAACGACCGAAAGAGAAGAAGAGAGAAGAAAGACAGAGTTTGGAGGAAGAACAGATTTATTATACACACACAAGCAATATTTTAGAGCGACCAATATTATTTACAGCAATAGATGGAAAAGAGCAGTCACACAGTGCATTGTTAACTTATTCTATTTCATTTACTTAATCCCCAAGACAAACGAGTAGGACAGGACGTTCACACTCACACGGTGGATATTGCAGGCAGGTAATGGCTCGAGGTTGATTGCCTGAGAGGAAGGCAAGGTCGGAGGCAGCAGCTTTCAACCCCTCGCGGTTTTGGCGGGAAAACCTCCGTCGCGTATCCGCGGCCGTCACGCGCTGGCTCGGCACACCTGCTCCTCTTCCTGGGGTGGAGCCGTCTCCCTCCGTTCAGCGCGTCTCTCCAACGACAGGGGATATTGCAGGCAGGTAGGTAGGGCTTGCGGTGGATTGCGCTCCTCTTCCAGGTCATCCCCCAGCGTATCTCTCAAGGCCTCTCCTTTAAGCAGTTCCTTACATTTGCTTTTATCACCTCCGGCGGAATTAAGCCGCCGGCTCCGAGGGCACGCCTACCGGGTCACTCACCGCGGTGTTGATTGGCTGTTAGGGCCGGTTCACTCCTGCCCTCTTCTGACGAGGTGGAGACACGCCTTTCTTCTCCAACCTTACCTCGTGGCCAATGGTGGTTGAAGAGAAAAACCGACCAAAATGCGGAAGGCAAATGGAAGGGAGGTTTTTGGGGAAATTGGAAGGGCCTACGCTTATTTTGTTTGATACAATGCAAAGTCAATCTAGTGGAAAACACATACTTAGCCTACATGGAATAAGGAAATACACTATTTAAAAGATATATCGTGACCTGCGTGTATGTTCTATGAAATTAATTAGGAGGACGGCTGCGACCATTATTTACATTACCAGGATGTTACCATACCAAAACCATACTCTTCACATCCGTTACCCTTCCTCCAAAATTGTTACACTCCTCAAAACCCGTTACACTTCTCAAAACCCGTTACACTTCTCAAAATCGTTACAATATGTATAATATTCTTTGGGGCTCAAACTCAAGGGTAGCAAGGGATGAGGAAGGAGTTGAAGAAGAGAAGGAGGAAGGAGTTGAAGAAGAAAAGGAGGAAAGAGAGAAAAAGGAGGAGGAAAGAGAGAAAAAGGAGAGGGAGGAGAGGGAGAAAGGGAGAAGGAGGAGAGGGAGAAAAGGGAGGAAAGGGAGAAAAAGGAGAATGAGGAAAGGGAGAAAAAGGAGAAAAGGGAGAAGGAGGAAAGAGAGAAAAAGGAGAAGGAGGAGAGGGAGCAAAGAGAGAGGGAGGAAAAATATAAAAAGATGGAAATCAGTGAGATTCGTAAAAGATTGAGTGTATTACAGCAAATAAATCAATCTCAACGCACCGAAGAGGAAAATAAAGAATTAAAGACTCTTACTAAGATAATGATTTAAAAAATGGTTGAGATGAGTTCAGCGAGGAGATTTACATGAAGGAGACAAAGGTCATATAGTTGATGATGTTGGTGTTATTGACTTTAGTTAGTTTTTATTTGTAAATAAATGGAGGAGAGAGTGAAGGCATTCCTAAGGATTCTTTATGTTTTAAAAATTAAGATAGAAATGTATATGTTGAAAACCAAAAAGGTTTTGATACTCTGTCGGAATTTTTCTGATAAATAAATATGAGTTATTGTCTCAAATGTAAAAAGAAAACCAAATCTAAAAATATCTCTTATGTTAAAGCTAAAAATAATAGAGTTTATCAAAAAGGAATATGTCAAGTGTGTGGCTCTAAAAAGTGCCAATTCATCTCTCCTAAAAGTGGAGGAGACATACAAAAGTTTCTGTCAGGAAGTAAATTCACAACAACTGGAATTCCTGGGGAACTACATCTTCCTGGATATTCTTTCTGTGGTCCTGGAACAAACCTGGATAAAAGATTAGATGAGGCTGACAATCCTAAACCTTGGTCCAAGCCTATAAATAGGGTTGATGAAGTGTGTATGAAGCATGATATTGCTTATGGGAATACCACTACATTGGATGAAAAACATGAAGCCGACAGAGAAATGTTGTATAATTTGTCTTTGATACAAAATCCAACGTTGAGAGAGAAAGTTGATAGGTTTATTGTGAAAAAATTGATAAGTGCTAAATTGAAACTTGGTCTTGGTTATTCACCCTCAAAAAACTATTAGGCTCTAATGATGTCATCAAGACTGAGGAGCTTTTGGCTAATGAATTACATAAACCTATAATCACAAAGTTTAAAAGAAGGAAAGTTTATTCTAAATACACCGACCACATATGGTCCGCTGATTTAATCGAACTAAATAATGATAAGGGATACAGGTATGCTTTAACCGTTATTGATTTGAGGAGTAGATTTGCCTGGGTTGTCCCTTTAAAAAATAAAAGGGGTGATACTTTAATGTTAGCCTTTAAGCTAATATTTGATAGGGATAAAAGGAAACCAAAGAAGTTATGGACTGATGAGGGAACAGAGTTCTACAACAAAATATTTATGAAATTTCTTAAGGGGGAGGGTATTAAATTATACAGCACCTTTAATGAAGGAAAAGCAGTTGTTATTGAGCGTTTTAATCGTACTTTGAAAGAGAAATTATATTTAAAAATTCACACAACTCGGTGCTCAAGAATGGATATATTTAATTCAGGATATTGTAGATAATTACAATAATACCATTCATTCATCAACAAAATCAAAACCATCAGAATCATTTACAAAATTAGAATATGAAAAGGAGATTAATTTGAGAAAGCCCAAGTTCAAAGTTGGTGATATTGTAAGAATATACAGATGGAAAAGCCATTTTGAGAAAGGTTATACAAAGAGATGGACTAATTATGTATTTAAAATTGTTGATGTAATGGATACAGTCCCTTGGACTTACAAATTATATGATATGAATGGGGAAGAAATCTTGGGTTCATTTTACTCACAAGAATTACAAAAAACACAAGTAAGCATATAATACCCTTGAAAATAATAAATAAATAAATAAAATGTAATGGGGATACGTTCTTGAGATCTGTGAACCCCAAACACAGAATCCCTCAACTTTTCAGTTGGGGCTTAACTTTTGTGTGTGTGTACAATGGGGATACCTTCTTGAGATATGTGAACCCCAAACACAGAATCCCTCAAGTTTTCAGTTGGGGCTTAACTTTTGTGTGTACAATGGGGATACGTTCTTGAGATCTGTGAACCCCAAACACAGAATCCCTCAACTTTTCAGTTGGGGCTTAACTTTTGTGTGTATGTGTGAGTGAGTCATAATAATATACAAACCCGAACCCAACCCCATCCCTAACCCAACCCCATCCCTAACCCAACCCCATCCCTAACCCAACCCCATCCCTAACCCAACCCCATCCCTAACCCAACCCCATCCCTAATCCAACCCATCCCTAACCCTCACATTCAAAATCCCAACCCTAACCCAACCCCATCCCTAACCCATCCCCATCCCTAACCCTCACATTCAAAATCCCACCCTAACCCTAACATAATCTTTTTTTCTTCTTTTTTAAAATACGTATTTCATTTTATTTATTTTTTTTCTCTTCCTCCAATTCTGTCTTTCAAGGCTTTCAAGTTTGAAGAAGTAGAAATGGGAAGAAAGAATTTTCCAGCATTTTCTTCCTCGAACTTTCTTGATATTGCTTAAATCAAGAGTCATTAAACAAAGAACATTGTTCATTGTGTTACGTGGTCCTCCCGGTGACTACCTGGTCTCGGTGACCCCCAGACCGTGAGAGGAACTCCGCCAGAAAGATTTATTATGTATGCGCTTTCGTAACGCAATCAATATGAATTCCAACCAAGAAAAAACCCCACACCAAGGATCCGGAATAATCAAGGATATATTCCCCGAGCAATCAACCATCAACAATCAGCAATCAATAGTACAAAGATGTAAACTCATCTACATTAACTCTAAGATGGCCATCTTATACATTCCTCACGTGAGCCCCACTCCCGACTCCCTCCGTGGTCAATGTCTCTCACAATGTCTCCGTACTCCTGTAGTTCGATCTCCGCACGTGGGCGGTTGAACGGACCCTTCCTGACGTGCTTTCACCGGGCACGTCCCGTACCGGGAACAACGGCTGCAGCGCGCACCTCCTGGCCAAGCAAAGCGGGTAATGTAAAGCAGGCAAAGCAACACGCGGCTTGCCCCGCGCGCGCGGCCCAAGGTGCGACCCGTACGCGGCCTTGTAGACGGCGAGGCGAACTGTGCCCGCTGCTTGGTTCCGTGCACAAACCCACAGTGACTTCACGTGTCAAAGGGTAGTTACACGTCCCGGTAACTCCTCTCGCCAGACGGGCTTTGAAACGCCGATTCTCTTACGTTGCTCAATCGATACCGCTCGCATCCGAGCTTGGCGAGGAAGAAGAAGAATCGTCGCGTCTCCAGGACCTCGTGTCTTTTCTTCTTCCGTTTCCGGTCTCCTTTTTCTCAGAAGGGCTCCTGACCCTTTAATCACAACAACCTTTAATCGACTACACATTGATAAGCAAAGCCCGGAATAGTAATTCACATACCTTCACATAAATATGTAACAATTGCTTTAGAATCCAAAGAGTCTCCAAGATGGACCCCACAGGTAGAGTCTCCAAAATAAAACCAACTTTCCAAGTTCCCATGGTATAACCACATTCCTGTTGAGCCTCCAAGATAGGTATCACATTCCGAGTCATCAAAACAAAACCCCCATACCGAGTCTCCAAAAATATAACCATCTTTCCAAGTCTCCAAGGTAGAACCACAATTTTCAGAAATATTGGGGGTTTCCGTGATAAGTCTCACATAGTATAACTGCGGACCATCAGGGAGAATTCCCGTTTCCCAATTTCTTTGGGTTTCTATGATGTGTCTCACATAGTATAACTGCGGACTATCAGGGAGAACTCTCCTTGCCCAATTTTTTAGGGTTTCTGTGATGTGTCTCACATCGTATAACTGTGGACCATCAGGGAGAACTCCCGTTTCCCAATTTTTTAGGGTTTCTATGATGTGTCTCACATCGTATAACTGCGGACCATCAGGGAGAATTCCCCTTTCCCAATTTTCAGAAATTTGTGGGTCTCCAATGTATGACTTGTATTCTGGCTCATCAAGGTAGAACCTGTTCAGTGGGTTTTGTTTTGATAACTCACAATAAGTATCATCATGGTAAAACTCTTTTTCAGGATTTTGTGTATCTCCAAGGTATAACTCTTTGGCTGGGTCATCAAGCTAGAACACTTTCTGTGGGTCTTGGTTGTTCGAAAGATCTTCAAACCAAAAAATAACTTTATCCCAAATTGTGTTAAAAGTAGAATTTTCATTTCGTATCTCAGATACAATTTCCTGTGGGAGAAAATAACAATGTATTAATTTAATACAATATTTTTATTTGTATAAATCAAGCTCTATGGATATTAAAATTAACTTTGTTAACTCTTACACGAGTCTCACCTAAAAAACAAAAAAATTAAATAATTATATAATTAAATAAATAAATAAACAAACTTACCTCCATTGATGAGAGGTTTGAGTCCAGTTCAACAATCTGAAGGTTGAGCACTACACAGGTAGTAGGACTCCAAGGGATACCAAAATTATCCCATTCCATGTCAGCACTGTAGTCCATTCTCAAGTGAAGCAAAAAGCGTGTTTGAAAAAGCCTGTGTGGTCGGTGCCTTTTATAAGAAGGACTGGGTGTGTCATTTCCTGTGGAAATTCCCTGGGCATGTCTTAACTGGAAATGATGTGATGGAAATTCCCTGAAAATGATGTAATGTCTTAACTGAAAATGATACAATGGCAGAGTTTATAAAGTGGGTGGGGCTAGGCAAAAAGTGGGCGGGGCTTAACAAAAGTGGATTCTTTTAAAGTGGGCGAGGCTTAGTAAAAAGGGGTGTGGCTTACCAAAAGTGGGCGGTGCTTACCAAAAAGTGGGCGGAGTTTAACAAAAAGTGGACAGAGCCTACCAAAAAGTGTGTGGCACAGGAGGCGCTCAGACAAGAACATTGAGGGAGGTTTATCATTTTATCTCAGCTCAGTTAAAATATCTTGATAAAGAACCAACTCAAACATATACTTTTTTTTTTTTTTTTTTTTTTTTTTTTTTGTATACAAGATCGAGGCTCGTGAAAGAGCGAACATTAATCACACAGAAAGCAAACAGACACACAAAACAAATAACATCGGGAGCGGTAGACAAGATGGGGAGAGAGGGGGAAGGACACAAACACAACATTTGAGAGCAGGGACCGAGAGACATGGAGACATCGAGAGAACTGTGGGAGGGAGAGGGCTTTGGGGGGGAGGCATGGGAAGGGGGGGGGGGGGGTGGGAGAGGTATAAAACATATGGACACTGCCAAGACTTGCAGGAAAGAAGTTGGAATTTCAAACAAGGTGGATCTGGGGTGAATTAGTGGGGGTAGAAAAGATCAAGGTTTTGGATGGGGGAAGATAAGAGATGGTGGTGAACAGCTGTTTTGAAGACCTGGAGGGAGGAGTGTGATTGAAGTGAGTGTGGGAGTTTGTTCCAGAGGCGGGAGAAAAGAGGAATGAAAGAGTGAAGGTGAGCAGAGAGCCGAGATTTCGGCAGTTTAACCATCAGAGGGTGGCTGGCAGATCTTGTGCGACCTGTAGGAATATTTGGGGGACAGAGCACAGAGAGAGCTGGGGGAGCAAGGCCGGAGAGGAGTCGGTAGAAGACAGAAAGACCACCTACCTGCCTGCGGTGAGTGAGTGAAAGGCCCTCAGAGATAGCTTCATCGCGGGAGATTCCAATGATTCTGAAAGCTTTGGATTCAACAGCGTGAAGCCGAGCCAGGTGTGAGGCAGGAGCACCAGCCCATAGGGGAGAACAGTATTCCATTGAGCTGCGGAGGAGGCTAAGTAATACATTACTTTGTTAATGTATTAGATGGTGATGGAAGTTGCAGGAGAATTAAATTATTTCCGACGCATAAACAAATATTTGTAGGATCATTGTTTCAGTGGTCTACTAAACAACAATGATCATTGATAGTAAGAGTAAAAGGCCCATAAGACCAAGGGGGGCAGGAATAGAGGTGTTAAGGGAAAATGAATAAAAGTGAGGGAAGATGAGAAATTAACATGTAGGTGAATGGAGATTTGGGGCTGTCCCAGGAACAACATTTATCACCTACTGGCGACCCAGGCATCGACACCAAGAGGGGTAGTGTTTGGAGGGACGGGGGATGCGCGGGAGCCCCCCGGGAATAGCGTACTGTGGGAGCCCGAACGGTTTGGTCCCGCGTTGATTCCGCAAGGAGTGACGTGCGGGGTTCAGCCTTCGGGCGCCCACAAGGTCCCACTCGCGCCGTACGACGGCAAGAGTGATTTGAGGGCGTACCTGGCGCAGTTTGAGTACGTGTGCAGTGGCAATGGTTGGAATCCGGACGAAGGTGGAGTACACCTTGTGGGGGCACTGTGCGGTGCGGCGGCGGAGTTGCTGACAGCTTTACCACCAGGTGCTCTCACCCTGTCAGCTCTCCGCGCGGCCTTAATTAATCGTTTTGGCATTGAACAGCAAAGCGAGCTTGTTAAAGTGCAGCTTGCTCAGCGAAAACGCAAGCCCCAGGAGACCATCGGGGAGCTTGCCCATGACATTCGCCGCGCAGTAGGGATCGCACACGCAGACATGGCAGCGAGTTCCCAGGAAAGCCTGACGCTGGATCACTTTATCCAGGCCCTTCCGGATCTGGAGCTCCGACAACAGATCGCCATGTGGCGCCCGCAGACCATGCGTCAGGCGGCCGACGCTGCAGCCCGTTGGGAAGCAGCGAGGCCCCTGGCCCGGGGAGGCGAGCGCCACGCAGTGGCGGTGCGTCAGGTAGGGCCCGTGATGGGGGGCGGGCCCCCTAGGGGGCCCGCCCCCGACGGGGGCCCTGACCTGGAGAGCATGGTTCGGAGGCTGGTGGATCGGTGCCTAGCGGGACCTGGACCATGGCAGACGGCTCCAGCGGTGGCACCCGGTAGTCCATGACAAAGTACCCCAATTCGGACATACAGGGGGGGGAATTTGGAATACCGGAGGCAAGCACCTTACCAGGTGAGGTGTTATAATTGTGCTCGGCTGGGTCACCGTGCGTGGGAGTGCCGAGCTCCACGCCGGGATGTTCCCCGCCAGCCGATGCCCTCAACTCCGCCCAGTATAGATCGGCCTAGCCGACCTCAGACACCCCCCCGCCAGGGCCCGGGAAACTAGAACGTGCCGGGCATGCAGGGCGGTGTTCGGCAGTAGGGGATGGAGAGGAGCCCTCGTTGACGCGACAGGTCATTCATTGTGGCCAAATTGGAACTGGTAGTTTGACAATTCGATGCAAAATTGCAGGCGTGGGGGTAGACGCCGTTGTGGACATGGGAGCCAGCGCCACAATCATCAGCCCCGTGATCCTTAATTTGAGTGCAGTCGGCTGGGGTAAAATCCAGCGTCTGGAAAATCATAGTTTGCAGTTGGCTACCGGGGGGCAACGGCTCCGATCATAGGGCGTGGTTTTGTGACCCTCAAGTTGGGGTCAGTAAAGAGAGAGATAGAGGTTTGGGTGGCGGAGGTGTGCGAACCATGCTTAATAGGGTTGGATTTGTTGACTGCCAGCGGTTGTAAAATCGACTTGAGCCGGGGGACCCTGCGATGGGGAGTGGAGAAGCTACCATTGGAGGGGGTGAGCACGGCCGAGAGGGTGGACCTGGAGGCTCCTGAGGCCGTGACCATCCCTCCGGGGGCCGAGGCCATAGTGCCGGCTCGATGGTCAGCTCGCCCGACATGGCAGGAGTCCTGCGGCCTGGTCGAACCGGTGGCAGCGCGATCCATACCTGGGTTAATCGTGGGCCGCAGCCTTGTAAAAACGGACGGGCCGGTGGTGGCCGTCCGAGTAATTAACATTAGTACAGAACCACGCACTATAGTGAGGGGCACGAAGGTAGCTGGCTGCACCCCAGTTAGCGAAGTCGCGTCTGTGAGGGGTGAGAACTTCCAGCCGAGCCGGCCCCAGGGGGAGACTTCAATAAATATTAGGAATTGGCCCGATCCCATTTGCGAGATGGTAAATCGTAGTAGCATAGAGTTGGGAGGTACCCAGAGGGAGGCCTTACACAAACTGGTTGGATCCCATTTGGATCTCTTCTCCTTGTCCACCGAGGATATTGGACGTACGGGCCTGGTGAAACATCAGATCCACACCGGTGAGGCCCGGCCTATTCGTCAAGCCGCCCGACGGCTCCCTTGGAGCAAGAGGGCGGAAGCTGACGAGCAGGTTGAAAAAATGCTCGAAGCAGGCGTGATCGAGCCCTCGGGAAGTCCCTGGATTTCACCTGTTGTGCTGGTTAAAAAGAAAGATGGGACCACGCGGTTCTGCGTGGACTATCGCCAGCTAAACAACGTGACACTCAAGGACTCATATCCCCTGCCAATAATTTATGACACCCTCGATGCCATTGCGGGCTCAAATTGGTTCTCAACTTTGGACCTCAAGAGAGGGTATTGGCAGGTGGAGATGGATCGGACAGGGAAGGAGAAAACGGCATTTTCCACAGGTAAGGGGCTGTATCAGTTCACTGTGATGCTGTTTGGTTTGTGTAATGCCCCCGCCACCTTTGAGAGATTGATGGAACATGTACTAGGCGGCATGCCATGGCAATCATGATTGGTATACCTGGATGACGTCCTAGTACATGCCAAGACCTTCCCCCAGGCGTTAGCTAATTTGGATCAGGTGTTCGGGTGCCTCAGACAGGCAGGGTTGAAGCTGAACCCGAGTAAGTGCACCTTGTTTGCAAGAGAGGTGGCCTATCTAGGTCACGTTATCGGTCGCGAGTGGGGAAAAAACAGACCCAGGCAAAATTACAGCGGTAGAGGAGTGGCCCGCACCATGTACCATCAAGGAGGTGCGGGGATTTTTGGGACTCTGCTCCTACTACCGGCGCTTTGTGGCGAAATTTGCGGAGTTGGCCCGTCTCCTCCACCGGCTTACGGAGAAGGGGACGCAATTTAATTGGACAAGGGAGTGCCAAGATGCCTTCCTAAAATTAAAGGGGTGTTTGACATCCGCACCCCTTCTAGCTTACCCCACCAGCGACGGGACATTTACCCTGGACACGGATGCGAGCCAGGAAGGATTGGGCGCAGTTTTGTCTCAGACACAGGAGGGCGTGGAGAGAGTGATTGGTTATTATAGTCGGGCCTTAAGTAGGCCCGAACGAAATGAATGTGTCACTCGCAAAGAGTTATTGGTTATGCTGGCTGCCATGAACCATTTCCACCCGTACCTGTACGGGCGGAAATTTTTGGTTCGAACTGACCATTCCTCCTTGCAATGGCTCATTCGGTTCAAGGAACCGGAGGGCCAAATTGCAAGGTGGTTGGAAAAGTTGCAGCAGTACGATTTCAATGTGACCCATAGGGCCGGGAAGGCCCATGGTAATGCAGACGCACTCTCTCGGCGTCCTTGTCTGGGGGAAAACTGCATATTTTGTGCGGGACACGAGGAGAGGGAGCAATTGGGCGACTCTGCCCCGATTCTCGTCGTCCGGGCAACCCGGGTGAGAGGGCCAATTTTGCCACTAACCGCGGACGAGGAATTTGGAAATTTGGCATGGAGCACGGCCCAGCAGGAGGATCCCGTTCTGGGGCCGGTGTTCAAATGGGTCAAATTGGGGCAAAGACCAAAGGGGGAAGAGGTCACCCCCCTCGGGGCGCAAACAAAGGCATATTGGGCTCAGTGGCAGACCCTGGAATTGAAAGGCAACATCTTGTATCGCAAGTGGGTGGAGGTTCCCTCTGAGAGAACTTCCTGGCTGGTGATAGTCCCTGACAAATTTAAGAATGTCATATTACAACACGTGCATGGTACCCGCTCCGGCGGCCATTTGGGCAGGACAAAGACAACATCTCGGGTCTGCCGGAGGTTCTATTGGGTTAATATGGGGCGCGACATACAGGACTGGTGTCGGAGATGCGACGCCTGTTCTGCCAAAAAGGGACCAGCATGGAGGATGAGGGCCCCCCTTCAATTACACCAGGTGGGGGCCCCCCTTGAGCGGGTGGCTATGGATATTCTAGGACCGCTGCCCCACACCCGCCAAGGTAATAAGTACATCCTCGTTGTAATGGACTATTTCACCAAGTGGCCGGAGGCCTATGCCCTCCCCAACCAAGAAGCCGGGGTGGTGGCACAGGCCTTCGTGGAAGGATTTGTATGTCGGCACGGGATTCCACAGGAGCGGCACACCGACAGGATCGAAATTTTGAAAGCCAATTATTAAAAGATGTGTGCAGACTCCTGTCAATTCAGAAAACCAGAACCACGCCCTTGCGGCCACAATCTGACGGGATGGTGGAAAGATTCAACAGAACATTGATACAACAACTGGCATTGTTCACCACCACCCGTCAGGATGACTGGGACGAACATCTCCTGTACTTGTTAATGGCCTACCGAACCAGCCAGCACGGGGCCACCGCATGCAGTCCAGCGTTGCTTATGTATGGGCGGGAGTTACGGGCTCCCGCCGACTTGCTATGCGGTCCCGTGCCAGACACCACGGATACACCACCGAGGGAGGGTTACGCACGTCACCTGGAGGAAGGCATGGAGCGGGTCCATGCCTTCGCCCGCCACCAGCTCCATCTGGCGGGGGCCAAGATGAAGCGCAGGTACGACGACCGGAGCCAGGGGAGTCAGTACGCTCCGGGGATGAAGATTTGGTTCTTTAATCCCCGGAGGCGGAAGGGCAGGTGCCCAAAACTCACCTCCCCCTGGCAAGGCCCAGGAGTCGTCCTGTCGCACGTCTGTGACGTGGTCGTTAAGATCAAAATGGGGCCACGAGCCCTCCCTCGGATCGTCCATGCCGACCGGATAAGACCTTATGCTGGCAAGCAGGCGCCCTCGTGGATCGCCTCGGCTCTAGATGCCGAGGCAGGACCCAGTTAAGTAGCTACAGTGGACAAGTACCTCTTGCGACGGGGGCTCGTAGCGTCAGAGGACTGGGGGTGGGGGGGTGGTAGTGAGAGATGCCCGATGTGGTGGGATGGCAACTCTGCCATCCCTCACAGCGGGGGCAAAGGAGCTATAGTTTTATGGGGTTTGGCAGTGAAAACTAGCCCGGGAGGGTTAGGATAAAATGATAGGGATCTAGAGAAGATTGACCATAGGTAACGGTAAGGTTAAGTAGCAACAGTGGACAGGTAGTCGGGGACATAGAGAGGTTAGAATGGATGATAACGACGTGGGATGTGCTTAGTTTAAAGGGGCGACAGGGAAGCGCGAGTTTTGGCAGGGCACCAGATAGGTCAGATGATTGCGTGTGAGTGTTGGAGGTGTACTCAGGAGTGTATTGTGAGAAGGTGATTGTGAGTTGTATTGAGCGTGGAAGTGTATGGAGCAGTGAGTGAGGAACAATTGTGATTGCACAGGTGTGCAACTGAACAGGTGTATGGAGCAGTAGGGCGGGTCATACTCAGGTGCCAAAATCAATCTGAAGGAAATCCTAACACGAGGGGTGCCTATATTATGTGTTTTTTTATGGGGAATTCAAATACGAGTTAATTTTTTTGATAGGATAACTCTAACCTACATCAATTTGTATTTCTAAATTGCTAATTTTACCCTTTCGAACCCCTTTATAAGATATTAAAAGATATAAGGGAAATCATTCATATTGACACAGCCAAATCAAATGTACATATTTATTAACAGGTGAACTGTATGTATATCACTGGTTACAATTACAAAGATCAATCTCCTTACTTCTTGAACTTTACCAGGTTGCACAAGTCCTGCTTTGACTCATTCTTGGACATCAGCCTCCTGCTGGTCTCCTGAGCCCTGATGCCTCCATCCCTCTTTACCTGTGAGAAGTACTTTGCAGAAGCCTCAGTCACCATTTTAACAACCCTCTCAATGCTTGGTGTGTGGCAAGGCCAGTTGAGCACCTCCATGGGGGTGTTGATGAAGTTCTTCACCTCCGAGGTGCTTAGGGAGCTGGTGAGAGGTGGCTCTGACACACCTTCCGACCAGCTGATCAAGTTACCAATGCTGGAAGCATCACAGTTGATGTCAGGTGTCTTTCTGGTCCTGACAGAGGAGTCCCCCAGCTGAGTGTCTGGGTCCCCCTCTCCCCTGATGGCCAGGATTCTCTCCACCCCCTCAGTCCTCTCCTTCTGATCCTCAGAGCACAGCAGTGTTTGGAGGATGGCTTCACTGTGGGCATACCAAGCAGATCTTCTCACAGTCGGCATCACAAGGTCCAGCACCTCCTTCCTCTGGGACTTGAGGCAGTCCAGCTGAAACAAGATGTGCCTAGG
The DNA here is from genome assembly GCF_964187855.1 of Myxine glutinosa. Classification (NCBI taxonomy): domain Eukaryota; kingdom Metazoa; phylum Chordata; class Myxini; order Myxiniformes; family Myxinidae; genus Myxine; species Myxine glutinosa. Next base: position 77,972,531 of record NC_136264.1, on the reverse strand, counting down.
CCCTTCGATCCAGGAGTGCTTGACTTTCACGTTGAACCAACATGGATAATACACTCCAATGATGAATTCCACAATGAATTGCAGATTCTTCTGGTTCTTTCCTGTCAGTCCATGCTTTGACACCCAGAGCCTGAGAAGTCTGTTCGCTGTGGTGAGCCAGCGGCTGTGGTTTACTGGTCCAATCTCCACTAGAGCCAGCCTTGCAAGAAGCACTCCATCCCTGATTGCACAGACAATTTTATAGCCATAGTGTTGATCAGTTGAGAGATCTTCAATGGCCTTGTCAGACAGCTTGATCAGTGGAGGGCCAACAAAGATCCGGGTGAAGTTTGGATTGATATCCAAGTCTGTAGCAGAAGCAAGGAGCTTTCCTATTGGCCCGGAAAATGTGTTGTCTGACAGAGTAGGGCCATCAAGGTGAACAATGAGATGGCGCAGGGGAAGTTCACCAGTGTGCAGGTTGCACACGAACCAGACCAGCTTTCTCCCCAGGTGCAGCTCCAGCTGCCACATTACTCCAGCTTTCACACCAGTGTTGACATTTGTTGAGTCTCCTCCAATGGCCCACAAGGTCTTATCAAAACCCCTCTCTTTCAGCCAGGCAAACAGGACCTTAGCAATCTGCTCTGCATGTGACTCCTCTTTAGTTGCTTTCTCTGGGGTAAAGTGGAACAGATAGTAGCTACCAGGCTCACTAACAACACTATAGTGTTCTTCCTTGATCTTTGCAGGAAAAGATTGGTCACTGCCCTCAGCTTCCATCATCACATTGGTCAGGTCAATCCACCCATCAAAGAGGATGCAGGAGATCCCCCCCTACTCCCTGCACTTCTCATCAAACTCTTCCCCCAGCTCTGTCATCAACTTCTCCTGTGCTCTATTGACCTTGTTCTTATCAATCACTTTACTTGTATTGTCTTCTGTGATGATTCCTGCATCAATCAGAGCTGCAGTTGCTATCGCTGCAGTTGGCCTCAGCCCTATGCCATACCTTACACTAGCAAGGGCAATGTTTGGAATCTCATCATAGTTTTTCTGGACCTGTGTTGAAGCTGCAGGCTCAGTGTCAGTTTCAGGGAAGAGCTCAACTTCAGTGACAAACTCATCTTCAGCACCACTTCTCTCCAATTCCAGATCCTCATCACCATCTGACAAAAATCTCTCAACATCCTTCCTGGCTGCCTTCTCTGCTGCTGAAGCATTTTCCTCCTTGCTCCTTCTCCTTTTCTCTGCATTCTTTTTATTTTCCTGCCTTTCCAATGTCCTCACCTGTCTCTTGTGCTCTGGCAGATCAGGGCTCCCCATTTGGTGGGGTCCTTTACTTCCAACCTTCTCTTTCTGTCCCTTAATGTAGGGAAGATCTTTCACAGGAATCATTTTCTCTCTGCTGCAGGAACAGTTAATGTGGGCTTGGATCACACAGCCCTCACCGGCCTCACAGCCTCCCCCCTCACAACTGGTAATCTGACACTTGCAAGTCAAAATATCAAATAACTTGTCTAACTTGACAATGAACCTCTCTTTGGCATCAAGTTTGCCCTTCCCAAGAGAAAACTTCACTGCCTGATTCCAGACCTCCTTGAGCTTGGACATGATGGTCACCTTTTCATTGATAACAGGAGGCTTGAAAAGAGCATTAGCTTTGCTCCACTGACAAATCAGACCAGGCTAGATGTCAGACACGAGCTGGTCCACTGGGTAGTTCCTCCTGTCATCTTCACTTTGCTCCCTCAAGTAGATGCCATACCTCAGGATATCCCTCACAGTTGGCAGTTCAGACACCGACAGCTCCTGCCCAGTGCCAACAAGATTACTTAAATGAGAACTTGATTTCATCCTTGTTCTGACTTGAGCCATTTTTAGTAGTTCACACTGAAATAAAAACAATAATACACAGGTAAGTATCCACTACAGACAGATATTAAGGTATTACACAGGTATTACAGAAAACCGTCAAAATATTCACTTCACAGGTCACTATTTTCCTTCACATGTAACTCAGGCTGGCAATAGGTAAGTACACAAATCAATTAACAAATATAATATAAAACAAGGTAATTTACATCTAAAATTATTATCTATTTGTTCCTCAGGTTCCTTATCAAAAACGTACTTACTGGCATTGCCATAAGAAGAGAAGAGAAGACGGATGGATAAGGATTGCCAACCTCCTCAACATCGAGCTTTCAGCAACAAGATGGCTACAACTGCCGTCCCAACAGGAAGTTACCAAAATAAAAGCCCGAACTTCAAAATAAAAAACTTCTCTTTTTTTCCAGAAGAATAGCAAAAGAATCAAAAATTTAATAATAATCAACTGCAAATTGATGTAGGTTAGGGTTATCAGAATTTTAAAAAAACCTCAGATTTGTGTTCTACACACCAAAATACGTAATATGAACACCCCTCTCGATTGATTTCCAAAAAAAAAAAAGTATGGCCCGCCCTAATGGAGCAGTGTATGAGTGAGTGATGGTGATGTGTGTTGTGTTGACCAAATGGTCCAGGGAGGAAGGAGGGTGCAGTAAGCACCAGGAGTACTGGCACAGGTGTGCAAATGCAGGCGTATGGAGAGTGGTTGTATGAAATAAATGGTATGGAATATATGGAGTATGGAATGGATGGTTGTGGAGTGAGTATGGTGGAAACTGTGGAGTGGAGTGGATGGTGCGAAGGTGTGGATGGGGGAAAGGCGGATGGACCCCATCACGAATACTCGGGGAGGGTAGTGTAAGTGTTAGGTAGAGGGTACAGGTAAATTGTGGCTGGATATTGGCATCTGTGGTGCGTGTGGAAGAATGGTGTTTGGATGGGTGCATTTGCATTAGTGACGTGTAAATGGCTGGGCGTGTGGCCTGTTAGTATGTGTAGTTGAATGGGCACTCCACCACTGTGAGGATGTCGGCCAGGTGAGGCCGCAGGTGGGCTCTGGGAGCCGTTAGAGTTGTGGATGGGGCCCGAGGATCCAGAGGACGGACCCGGGTAGCCCAGTGCGAGAGAGGGCACCGAGTGGGGAGAGCGCCAGAGGGCCTTCCCCAGTAGATAGGTTAGGATAAGGAGCAGGTAAGCTTGGAGGCAACTGCAGTGGTGGAGGTGTGCAGGTGGGTAGACCTGCTGGGAGAGCCACACGACCCAGTCCTGAAATTGTGCAAAGGCACAGGGAGTTGAATCGGGGGAGTGAGACCCCAAATTGATGAAGCACCACAGTTTGGTCAATGGGAATTTGGTTCTTAAAACCGCCTAGAGTAAGATGGCCAATGGTTTGGCAGGGAAAGACCCCGGGTTGTGTAAAGTGTATTAAAGTCATTTAGGAAGTAGTTAGGATTAAGAATCTCCTCGCACCATCTACATCCACTCACCTGAGGTAACGACGGTGCTCCGCACCATGCCAGGTTGTTTTTATAATTTTTTGTGCAAATGTTTGAAATGTGAGACGCATCATGACGTGGGTGTGACATTGTGCTTTGTTGTTCCGTCTCTCCCTCCTTATGAGGATTGATGATGAATTTGGTGATGGCAAATTTTGGTTAGAGGGATTGTGGGGACGAATTTGGTATGGGAGAGATATGGGGAAGACGTGACAGAAGTGACAAATTTGTAGATGTGTAGGTTTTTGTACATATGGAGTAAGGGCAAGGGTAGAGTAGGTAACAGGGGGGGTGACGTACGGTAGGGACGAGCTTTCTCACTTCGCTCTCCGTACGCACCTCGTCTTGCATTGCCTTGTTTGATGTGTACCCTTGTGACCTTACCCCTCGCTCACCTGTCTTCTCCCCCCCCCCCCTGTCTCCCACCTGAGGACTGTGCGCCACTGGGCGCCCGGGGGAGCGTGCGGGAGTCCGCCATTGTGTGCCCGAATCTCCCGCAACCAGCTGTCTGCATCGATGCACCACTTATGGACCACATGTCTGTGGCTGAGCACCACTTATGGACCCCACGGGTGGGGGCATGGCCCCTCTGCTGGAACCGGCCATGATGGCCCGAGATCTTGCTGGGGGACCTTGGTAACATGGCACCTATGCCATCCAGGTGAACCACTCATAGTCGGCCCTGTGGGCCATAAATAAAAAGAACAGTGGACACGTTTTGTGCATGTCATTTTATTATGTCCAAATAGGCCGCCAGCAAAGAAGAAAGACAACATCTGGAAGAACGACAATTGCCAGCAGAGGGAGCCGAAGAGGAAGACCGGCACCAGGGGTTTGTTGGGTTTTTTAAAGAATTGAACTGTGGTGACTGTGCACCGATTGGTGCTTGATGGTGCTTTGGTGCGTTTTGGTGCTTTCTGGTGCGTCGATGCAGCACGGGCTGTCTTCCCCTCCCCCCCCCAAAAGAACAATCGCAGGTCCTGGGTTGCGTTTTGTAAATACAAGTAGCGTCATTGTAAATAATGCGCCCCCACCGTAAGTGTTTCGTTTGAAAACCATTCCGCAATTCGGTTAGCTGTGGGCGTAAATCTGTTAGATAGGGTGCAATGCAGCAGCGGGACATACTTATTTGTGTTTTAAAACTGTCACACTCAGGGTCAGGTTAAATGTAGAGGGAATTACACCTACATGCCACACTAAAGGTAAAAGTTTAATAGGCCCGGGACATGCCTAAGAGGAGGAGGGTGCATTGTTGTGGATGTGAGAATTGCTGTGTTTTTTTTAATTGTAGTGTAATGAATTGTTGTAAATATCACCCTCTTTCCTCCATTTGGTGTGTAAAGGTTCAAGGTCGTCCCCGTAGTTATTCCATATACAATCACATAGCCAATCATAGATCTCCTTGTTCAGTAGTTATCTCCTTATTATGTGTATTAGATTAAGGCTTTGTCTTCCATTAATTGACACTCTATTGCACCGAATTCAAATAAGGTAGATTCCCTTCGCATACCCCTTTTGTCATCAATTGCCAACTGCATTGGGCGGTTTTCGGCGTGCGGTTTTCTGCATTCGCCGCTGCTGCTTTGTGGTTTTCGCCGCAAAACTCCCTTGAACACGCGGTCAGATTGGAGAAGAAGGGGGAGGAGCCGCCGAATCCAGGGCGTTGACCGCCGATCGTCATCACAAGGTGGAGCCAGCGAGCCCCGACCCGCCAATCAGGATCGGTGAGAGACCAGCTCGGGCGTGGCGCGGGTTGATCTGGAGGCGCGCTATAAAAGTGCGCGCGGAAGCCTTTGAGGAAGTCAGAGAGAGAGATGCGGCAGATGAGTCCAGAGCGAGAAAAGTGACGGAGCCTCATGAGCAGGACCACACAGCTTTGACTCCACCAGGCAGCTTTGACTCCACCAGGCAGCGTTGACTCCACCAGGCAGCGTTGGCTCCACCAGGCAGCTTCGACCCGTTACCACGCGGGAACCAGGATCGGTGGCATCGGTGGCCGTCGAGGTCCAGCCCGACGTCCCATGCGGGATCAAGCCCGAACCATCTGCTCCAGCTGAACCTTCCTCTCTCCTTCCAGTCCTTCGTTCCTGCCTCCATTCCATCCTTCTGTGTACGTGAGTTTGTTCTGTGTGTCTTGTCCTTGGGGTTAAGTAAGACTGTAGAAGGTAAGCTAATTTGCACTGTGTCCTCTTCTTCTTCTGTATTTTATTTTATTATCTTTCCTCCTCCTTGGTTTCTTTTGGTTGTAAATAACAGCAAATAAATCATATTCGTATTTCCTACCTTTTGCCTTCTTCTTCTTCACATCCGTCGTCTTAGTGATTTCCTTCATTGAATACCTGTGGCGCGATTTTGGCCAACGTTCAGGATCGGGTCTAGTCCTTGTTAATAGTTCGTGCCGCGGTTGCTAAAACCGCTCAGCAATTAACATCTGTCCGCGGTACGAACGGGGCTGTGCACCTGCCTTTCCGGAGGTAGCTGGGCAGCGTCAGGGACCCCGTCGGTCAGTCAGGAACGAGGGGATTAATCCCCCCTCAGTAAGGGGAACAGAGGCCAACGTTGGGTTCCGTAACAATACTAATGCTACACTCGTAAATGATTTCTTCTGGAAAATGTTTGATAGTGTCCGCCTGTATATTGGAACACAAGAGGTTGAAGCGGTTGATTAAGTCTCTGCTACATCTGAAATGATGAAATTTACACTATATTCGTTTAGTGATAGAATGGGTAAGGGTTGAAGGTTTTATTCCTGATATGTCAATGGGAACAAATGCTGACCCTGGTTATAGTCATAGGAAGGCAATGTATAATGATGAAACAAAAGCAGTGAATAGTTTTACCGTAGCAGTACCTCTTAAAGGTATATTTGGATTTTGTGATTATGACAAAGTTTTGTATGGTCTTAAAATTAGATTTCAACTACAAAGGAATGATAATGTAAATAGATTGCTTTTTGGGGCTGAAAATGCTTTTGGCGACAATAATAAATTTGTTATTAATGATTTGCGTTGGTATATCAGTGAATATACTCCTAATCTTAAAAGGGAAGAGATGTTGAATAGAAGTCTTAACTCAAAGACCCCGCTAAATGTATTGTTACTGATACGGGGGACGGCTCTCCCGTTAGCAAGGGGTGATTAGCCCCTTGTCCTGTTAAGCTGGCCGTCTCCCCGGTCCTGGTGCTTGTAACGCTATCCCGCGGGATGGAACGGATCAGAGTTATGGGCCCAGCGTCTATCCCGAATACCTTTATCCGTCCCTCCGCAGACTAGGGAGACAAGTACCGCTCGAACCCCGGTTTGGATGGTCTAGTTAGTTGCCGAGCGGTTTTTAGCAACCCGAAGTTCGAGTCATTAGCCTTCACTAAACCCGATCCTGAACGTTGGCCGAATCGCGCCACGTACACTCAATATGGAAACCTCTAAAGCGACCGAAAGAGCATGAAGAAGTAAAGACAAAGTAGGGAATAACAAGATTTATTACTATTTATACACACTAAGCAGAAAGGAAAAGAAAGATGATTTATAAGGCAATTGAAGGAGCAGGAGACATAGTGCAATGATTAGCTTATATATATGGCAGTCTTAATTAATACCCCAAGACAACATGAAAGACAGACAAACGGGCACACTTACACGGGGGACATGATGGCAGGAATCGCTGGAGGGAGGAGAAGGTCCAAGCCGATGGCAGGGCAGGAAGGTCCGGGCAATTCCACACCGTCGAGGTCCACGTTCCGTGCTCGAAGCGAACAGCAGCTGGCAGCTCCGCGTCTCCACAGCCGGCAATAGGGCCTAGAGGGTCTCGGCGTATTGCTCAGTATCAGCACCCCCTCACGTCTCGTTCTCTATTGGCTGCTTTAGCTGGATCGCGCATCTGCCGCACCTCTCTCTCAATCTTCTTCGGACCTCAATCTTCTCCAAAAAAGCTCATCTCCGTGGGGAGCGTCGCGCTGCGGGTTATATAGGCCCCGCCCTTCAACCTTTGCGAACCTCCCCCAAGTGTTCTCTCTCCGCCCTCTCAAGCCAAACCCCTCGTTCTGGGTTGGATGAGCGGGGCCGACTTACTCCTCCCCTCTATGACGAGGTGGAGACCCGCCTTTCTTCTTCGTCGTTACCTCGTGCGTAATGGAGGCAAATGCAGCAAAGTGGACGGGAGATGAAAATGCAGCAAAGTGGCTAAAGAGTCAATTGCAGCAAACCTGGCAAACCTGGCACTTGGAAGCTGCCATGGGGCGTCGGAGGGGCCTAATCTTATTTAATTCGGTGCAATGAAGAGTCAAACTATTGGGAAACACATCCTTAACCTACAGAGAATAAGGGACTAACTATTTAAAAGGATATATGGTGTCCTGCCTGTGTGTAGGTTTATGGAATTAACTGAGAGGACGAGCTTCGACCTTTCTTTACATTATGGAGGGTGACAGTTACACACAACAAAACCATACTTCTCACATTCGTTACACTTTCTCAAATTCGTTACACTTCTCAAATTCGTTACACTTCTCAAATTCGTTACACTTCTCAAATTCGTTACAGTATCATACCTTAAAAGAAGATGTCAACACATTAAACTGGAACACACTACCTACACTTGGAATATGGGTGTTCTTCAAGGAAAGCCACGATACCTATGGCTCATTTTTTAAAAACCAGATGGAGAGGACGGTACTGATAAGAATAATGTGCTGAGTGATAATGCTAAGGTGAAACAACTTCGGGTTTCTCTTGATGGCACATTTTATCCGTGAGATAGATTGGAAATTGATTGGGAAAAAAATGATTATGCAGAAGCCTGCAAGTCTTACCCAAAAGGTGTGTGAAAGCAACGGTAATAATGATCCTATTTTGGATATGGCTGCGTTTCAAAAACTTTATACAATCTACGCAATTGACCTGAGTTCTCAAAAGGAAACTATAAAGTCTAATAGAGTGGATACTTCTCTATACATTGAAAGAGGGGAGAGTGAAGAGGTTAATCCATATTGTTTGCTTTTGGAAGAAACAGAATTACAGATTAATACAGATAATGGTGTTATGATTAATATCACATAGATTTTTTCTCATAAATAAATGAGTAGGAAAGAACCAACTGGGGTATATGTTAATCAAATCAATCTTAATAAATTAATATCTTGTATTCAAAATCAAAAGCCTTGTATTATTAATGTTAATACAATTCAAAGAAAAGAAGCAGTAAGAATTGATGTTTTACTCACAAGAGAGCAGGTAAAAACACTAAATGATGCTGGATCACTTAAAATTAAAATGACAAAACCAATGTTAAAGAAATATTCAATACAAGAGGGAGGATTTCTCCCGTTTCTAATTCCTTTATTTGCTGGTTTAAGTGCGGCGGGAGCATTGACTGGTGGTATTTCAGCAGCGGTAAAAACTGCTAACGAAAGGAAGGCACAACTAAAAGCTCAAAAAGAATTGGAAAGACATAACAAGGAGTTGGAGAAACAAATTAGTGGAAGTGGTGTAATTGTGGATTTTGCTCAAAAACTTGAAAGTCTACCTGATAAAGCTAGATTGTTGGTTGGAGATATGCTTTCCTCTATCGCTCAAGCGGGTGTTAAACTAACTAAAAGGGGTAATGGGTTATATCTTTCTCATAAATAAATGGATAAATGGTTTAAACAATTTGGAAAGAATACAACATCAAATATAGAACTAGCTAAGTATTGTAAAACACTAAAAATTGATAATGTGGTAATTTGTATGAGAGATGAATTAACAAAGTTGTCCAAGAATACAAAGAATATTATTATGAATTTAGACATATAGAATGGTTCTCATTGGGTTTGTATTCATAATAGTCAGGATAAATATTATTTTGATAGTTATGGTATGCCACCACCTGTTGAAGTAATACAATTCTTACAGAATGGTGTTTATCAAACATTCCAAGTTCAAGAAATTAATTCTAAATGTTGTGGTCAATTATGTTTATATGTATTATTTCAACTCAACAATAATGAAAATTTTTATGATGTCATTTTAAATCTAATATAAATGACTTATGTCAGAAAAGATGGTTCTATCTTTGGAGAATCCTCTCAGGATATTGATTTATCAAATTATTATACAAAGGCACAGGCTGAACGACAAAAATATAGTATAAGTAAAAATATTAATATGAAGAATACTTATAAATTAATCAATTATCCAAACCCTACAGATGCGAATGACTTGATTAGATTCAGTGATTTATCACAATATATATCTTTAAATAAAACAGCACGTTTTGTTAAACAAGTAAAATTTACAACCACAACACCTGGTTATACTGACCATACACCTTTCCTCATTCAATTTAACTATCTGCTTACAATTGAATTTTATGAAGAATGACATATAGTTAATATGCTAATTAATAAATGGGGGTATGATATGCCTGATTTAGGGTATAATTGGTTTTTTTTCAATAAACTTAGAAGACCTACATGATTTTAATCTGTCTCGTAAAAAAGAATATTATCCGCTTGGTGAGGATATGGATTTATGTGGAAGTACAATTAATAAAGAACAAATACATGGTTTTAAGAAAAGAAAAATATATGATAGTATAGCGATGGTTAGCATGACAAAGAAGGAAGGTAATGAGATAAGGATAGAAAGCCGAGGAATACAAACCGATTTGATAGTGGGAAGATGGGGTGGTATTACCTGTCATAATATTAATCTCACATATATTTCTGATACATAAATGGCAGGAAGAAGACTACAAGAGAATTATAATTTTTGTATTCAGGGATACCTACAAGAAAAGGGTGCTTGGTATTACATACCTTATGATTTGGAGCATATACATGGAAATTTTGTCATTAAAAACTGGCCTTATACTGATATTGCTAAACCCACAAATAGAGACTTGTTTAAAATATTAAATAAAAATGAACTTCTCAAAGTTATGAAATATAAAACTCTTTTAGAAATCATCAACAAATCTTATTGGTATCCTATTATGAGAAAAATAATTATAGATACAAGAATATCTCAAAATCCAGATGAATATATGTATAATATTCTTTGGGGCTCAAGGGTAGCAAGGGATGAGGAAGGAGTTGAAGAAGAGAAGGAGGAAAGAGAGAAAAAGGAGAAGGAGGAAAGGGAGAAAAAGGAGAAGGGGGGAGAAGGATGAAAGGGAGAAAAAGGAGAAGGAGGAGAGGGAGAAAAAGGAGAGGGAGGAAAGAGATAAAAGGAGAAGGCAGAAAGAGAGAAAAAGGAGGAGGAAAGAGAGAAAAAGGAGAAGGAGGAAAGAGAGAAAAAGGAGAAGGAGGAAAGAGAGAAAAAGGAGAGGAGGAAATGGAGAAAAAGGAGAAGGAGGAAAGGGAGAAAAAGGAGAGGGAGGAAAGGGAGAAAAAGGAGAGGGAAGAAAGAGAGAGGGAGGAGATGGAGGAAAGAGAGAGGGAGGAAAGGGAGAAGGAGGAAAGGGAGGAAAGAGAGAGGGAGGAAAAATATAAAAAGATGGAAATGAGTGAGATTCATAAAAGATTGAAGGTATTACAGCAAATAAATCAAACTCAACGCACTGAGGAGGAAAATAAAGAATTAATGACTCTTACGAAGATATTGGTTTTTTAATTTGCTGAGATGAGTTCAGGGAGAAGATATACATGAAGAAGAGAAAGGTCATATAGTTGATGATGTTGGGGTTATTGATTTTGGTTGAAGTTTTATTTGTAAATAAATGGAGGAGAGAGTGAAGACATTCCTAAGGATTCTTTATGTTTTAAAAATCAAGATAGAAATGTATATGTTGAAAACCCAAAAGTCTTTGGCCCTATGTAGGACTTTTTCTCATAAATAAAAATGAGTTATTGTCTCAAATGTAAAAAGAAAACTAATACGAAAAATATCTCTTATGTTAAAGCTAAAAAATAATCGAGTTTATCAAAAAGGAATATGTCAAGTGTGTGGCTCTAAAAAGTGCCAATTCATCTCTCCTAAAAGTGGAGGAGACATACAAAAGTTTCTGTCAGGAAGTAAATTTACAACAACTGGAATTCCTGGGGAACTACATCTACCTGGATATTCTTTCTGTGGTCCTGGAACAAACCTGGATAAAAGATTAGATGAGGCTGACAATCCTAAACCCTGGTCTAAGCCTATAAATAGGGTTGATGAAGTTTGTATGAAGCATGATATTGCTTATGGGAATACCACTACATTGGATGAAAAACATGAAGCAGATAAAGAAATGTTGTATAATTTGTCTTTGATATGAAATCCTATGTTGAGAGAGAAAGTTGATAGGTTTATTGTGAAAAAAATGATAAGTGCCAAATTGAAACTTGGTCTTGGTTATTCACCCTCAAAAAACTATTTGGCTCCAATGATGTCATCAAGACTGAGGAGCTTTTGGCTAATGAATTACACAAACCTATAATCACAAAGTTAAAAAGAAGGAAGGTTTATTCCAAAGACACTGACCACATATGGTCCGCTGATTTAATTGAATTGAATAATGACAGGGGATACAGGTATGCTTTAACCGTTATTGATTTGAGGAATAGATTTGCCTGGGTTGTTCCTTTAAAAAATAAAAAGGGTGGTACTTTAATGGTAGCCTTTAAGCGAATATTTGATAGGGATAAAAGAAAACCAAAGAAACTGTGGACCGATGAGGGGACAGAGTTCTACAACAGCATATTTATGAAATTTCTTAAGGGGGAGGGTATTAAATTATACAGCACCTTTAATGAAGGAAAAGCAGTTGTTATTGAGCGTTTTAATCGCACTTTGAAAGAGAGACTATATAAAAAATTCACACAACTCGGTTCTCAACAGTGGGTATATTTAATTCAGGATATTGTAGATAATTACAATAATACAGTTCATTCATCAACAAAATCAAAACCGTCAGAATCATTTACAAAATTAGAATATGAAAAGGAGATTAATTTGAGAAAACCCAAGTTCAAAGTTGGTGATATTGTAAGAATATACAGATGGAAAAGCCATTTTGAGAAAGGTTATACAAAAAAATGGACTAATTAATTATTTAAAATCGTTGATGTAATGGATACAGTCCCTTGGACCTACAAATTATATGATTTAAATGGAGAAGAAATATTAGGGTCATTTTATTCACAGGAATTACAAAAAACAAAGCTGATAATTCATTAAACAACAACCATCAATACTTTCATCCACCCCACCCAGATTAGCTAATTTAATTAGTAGGAAAAAAAAAAAATCATAAGCCATGCCCACACATACCACGCCCACACAGACCCCGCCCACACATACCACGCCCACACAGACCATGCCCACACAGACCACACCCATCATCCCCCACCCCTCTGTGCGCCCCCACCCTTGACCCTCCACCCCCCTCATCCCACCCCCACCTTCCCCACACACACAAGGGGTGGGGAGGGGCGGGATGAGGGGGGTGAAGGGTCGTTGGCAGGGACGCACTTTCCCTTCTTGTTTTCCTTTATTCTCTTTTTGTAATTAATTATTAAATAATTCTGGACAAAGCAAATATAACCACATATAAATATTGAAAACATAAAAATCTTTATATTATTAAAACATTTTTCTTGAGGTATATATTCAACTTCTCCCCAGCACAAGCCATCAATTTCTCCCCAGCACAATTCAAATACAGCAGATGTCTTCAGATTTTGAATCTCTTTCTGTTAAAGACAAGAGGGGAGAGAAAATATTAATATAGGGTGAAGCAAGGAGAAGGATATATTATATATGAGGATATGAGGATATGGGGATACATACCTCTAAAAAATCGAGCTTTGTGTCAATGTCGTCGAGTTGAAAATTTAGGGTATCACAGGTTGGCAGTAAATAACCACTCTTTGGGAAATCATAATCATCCCACTCATAGACGTGGTCATCGAGGTCGTGATCGTGGTTGTGGTCATCGATCTCAACAGGTGTTGTATTCTGTTTGAAAAAAAGAAAGAAAAAACATGAGGAGAAATTATTAAAAGATACATCGTATTGACAATGAATAAATAAATGTCAGCTCCCGTTTATTGGTGCCAGTCAGAGAGATGAATAATGAATTACCAGGGTCAGACTCTGATGGTCGTTTTGGACAAGAGACTAAATCTCATCTGTGTCTTCTTCGAGGTTAATACTACAGACAAAAAAAAAGAGAAATTACTTCGTTGAAGGAAGCCAGACAAAACATCACACACACACACACACATTCTAAGGCAGCCTCATTTAACATCAACGTATTTTATTTTGTACCATACCTTCCACATGAATCTTCTAAGAACGGTGAAACATTGAATTCATTCAGAGACCTCCATCTCCGAGGCAGGTTGTTCAAACCCATATTCAGTTCGTTGTGAAACTCTTGAGAAACAACTTGAAATTCTGCCAGGGCCTCATTTAAAAGATTCCATTCTCATGAAAGTCATTCGCATTGCTGTAATAAAGAGGAAAAATAAATCATTTGTTATATAATTAATCACATACAAAGCTCTCATTAACAGTGTTTAACACCAAACGAAACTTACCAATATCCTGGTGAGTATTCTTTATCAGAGGAAAGACTGGAATAAGACAAGCTCATCTTCGTTCGCAATGTTTAAAACGGCATGGCAACACGGCTTAAATAATGAACAAAATGTATTTCGGGGAAGTGAACTGCCTGTCAGCATTTGGGGAAATTCGGGGCGTGTGTGTGTGAAAAACAGGAAACAAGACAATGAGGACTTCTGGGAAGTTATCCAAGTGAAACAACATGTCATTTCTCAAAAGTGAGCGATTAATTAGAAAAGATTCGAGTATGGTAGCCTTCGTTTAAAAATGGAAAACATAACGAATGTGAAAAATATCTAAAAAGTTAATGTTAATGTTAAAAAAAAAGTAAAAAGTTTAAAAAAAAAAGTTAATGAAAAAATTAAATTATTTCCTACACATAAACAAATATTTGTAGGATCGATGTTTGAGTGGTCTACTAGGGAGCAAATATTCCTAGGATCATTGTTTGAGTGGTCTAATGAACAACATTGAGGATAAGAGTAGGTTATCTTTTGCTATAGCTTGTATGTTAAAAGGCTAAAAGGTTCGTAAAGATCAGGGTGGCAGAAATAGAGGTGTTAAAGGGAAATGAGGGTGAGAGGAAAATTTACATGTAAGTGAATGGAGAAATGAGGGTGGTCCAGGGACAACATTATTCCCCTACTCACGTTGAACCCTCGATTGTTGTCTCTGGCAAATGTCATTTGTTTATGTTTTGGTTTAACCTGTTTAAGTTCAAACACAATGAATAATAGTGACGTCAACCCAGTGAGAAACTCAACCTTTCCATCATCATCACATTGGTTTATTTAAACGCGTGCACGATCTTTAAACTTGCACTACTTTGAACGGCCCGAGTTTGAAAGGGTAATGGCGCATGCTCAAGATTGGAGGTCATGTCTTTTCGAAGCTGTCCATGCGCTCACGCTTTCGAAGTTAAGTAATTTTTCACAATTGTGTTTTTGTCGAAACTGTATCTATCTTTCGGTGTGTGTACCCATAGTGTGTCTTTAGGAAGATTCTCAGTGTAAATTTTTCATACATGTATACAAAACCGTCAGTTAATTCATGTCGCGTATTTTGAGGCCGAGTAGTAGGACTAGTAGGCTACCGTGTCCGACCTTGAGGTTTTGTTTTTCTCTCAGCGGTCCGTCGATTGCGCTGCAATTACTTTCGTTCTCTGTTTTTGTCCCAGTCTTTCACCCCATACTTCCTTGTTTAAAATCTCAACTCACAAAAAAACAAACCCAAAAAAATATTTCCTTCACTGTTCTTATTCGTTTATTCGTTGTTCTTATTTGTTCGTTCGTTCTTCGATCACGTGTTTCACCCCCATTTCCATTTTCCATTTCTCCAGATAGTTTTCACTGCTCAATTAAAAAATGTTTAAACTTTGCCCTGAAGAACTGTATTCTGTCATATATTTTAACACCTTTTTCTTCTTCTTCTATAAAAGGATGCTTTCGACTTGCTCACCAAATCTATTCATTCCAAAAAAAAATTCCATCTCTTAAAGTTCCTCTTTTCTACATTCCCGAAACTCTCCTGCACTCCACCCCTCCTTCAGCGTCCTCAAACGTATTTTTGACTCGAAGGTCACAAGAAACTCATTTTGCAATAAATGTTCGTTTCCCATTAATCGTACACTTTCTAAAATCCAATCTCACCCCTCCCCTTCAAATCTTCCCCATCACCCCTTCCCTCCAAAACTTCCCCATCACCCCTCCCCTCCAAAAGTTCCCCATCACCCTCCCCTTCAAATCTACCCCCTTGCCCCTCCCCTCCAAATCTTCCCCATCACCCCTCCCCTCCAAATCTACCCCCTTGCCCCTCCCTGCCAAATCTTCCCCATCACCCATCTCTTTCAAATCTTCCCCCTTGCCCCTCCCCTCCAAATCTTCCCCCTTGCCCCTCCCCTCCAAATCTTCCCCATCACCCCTTCCCTACAAAACTTCCCCATCACCCATCCCCTCCAAAACTTCCCCATCACCCCTCCCCTCCAAATCTACCCCCTTGCCCCTCCCCTCCAAATCTTCCCCATCACCTATCCCTTTCAAATCTTCCCCCTTGCCCCTCCCCTCCAAATCTTCCCGATCACCCCTTCCCTCCAAAACTCCCCATCACCCATCCCCTCCAAAACTTCCCCATCACCCCTCCCCTCCAAATCTACCCCCTTGCCCCTCCCCTCCAAATCTTCCCCATCACCCATCTTTCAAATCTTCCCCCTTGCCCCTCCCCTCCAAATCTTCCCCATCACCCATCCCTTTCAATTCTCCCCCCTTGCCCCTTCCCTCCTAAACTCCCCCACACCCCTCCCCTCCGAGACTCTCCCTCGCTCCTCCCCTCCTAGACTCCCCTCTCACCCCTCCTCCTCAAAGCGTCCTCCCCGCTTCTTCCCCCTTCCAACTTTCACCTTCATCTCCCCCAACCTTCTGCCTCGCTCTTCCCCCTCCTCAAATAACACCTCACTGTGCCTCACCCAATCACCATCAAACCTTTTGTCCGCCCCATTCTTCCCTTTCTCCAAGCTATTCTGAAATCTCTCACACACCTTCAACAGCTCTCCCTACCACTTCCTCCTCTTCCACATCTTACCCTACCCCTCCCTCCCCCTGTTCTGTAGCCGATGCTCCCCCTTCCTCTTCATTAACGGTATGGACCTCAAACATCCGGGGCCTTCGCTCAAACTTGACCGATCTCTCCATACAGGTTGCTTCTGACAAAACAGACGTGATCTGCTTAACAGAAACTTTCCTCCTTCATGATGTCTCTGATTCCTTGGTATCTCTCCCAGGTTACTCCCTCCTCCGGTATGATAGACCTGAGCCTCGTCCTGGGGGTGGGGTTGCTATCTTTATAAAAAAAACTATCTTCCTCACTCGCCCTACGAAGCCCTCTCTCCACCTCACCCCCAGGAATAGCTTTGGCTACGGTTTCCCCTTCGCTCCCACCTTTTGTTCATATGTGTGTTGTACCGTCCACCAAACAGTGATGACTCCATCTACATCTCGCTGTCTGATAATATGGACCAACTTCTATCTACCCATCCCAACTCAGTCTTCCTCATATGTGGTGATTTCAATTGTCACCATGCCAGTTGGCTGGGTGTGGGTACCTCTCTCACCAGCCATGGCTCTTCAGAAAAGGTCTTCTGCAACTCACTGGGACTGACACAATCTGTCAATTTCCCGACCCGGATCTCAGTCAACGGAGCATCTTCTCTTCTGGACTTTGTTATGACTAACTTCCCTGAAAATGTCTGCTGCTCTTCTTCTGCTCCAATCGGCTCATCTGATCATGTGCTTGTTAAAGTGGACATCTCTCTGACCATTCTCAGAGAGCCTCCTCAGCATCGACGAGACTGGCATTTCACTCAGGCCAACTGGCACGGTCTTCAAGCAGCCATCAATCATCTGGACTGGTCTCCCATCTCTACTGCCTCTGACATCAACTCATCCTGGGAATTCTTCCAAAGTAAATTGCTCTCTCTCATGCACAGATTTATCCCATCTCATCTTCAGTTGTCATACCCTTCCTCCCGTCCATGGTACACAGAATCATGTGGTGAGGCTGTTGCCCAGAAACAACTTGCTTTCATCTCCTGGAAAGCAAATCCAAAGGAAGGAAATCTCATTTCCTTTCACAAAGCCCGAAACAAGTTTGTGTCCACCCTCAGGAGAGCCAGGAAACAATATCTCTCCATTCTCAAGAACGAACTCTCTTATCTGTCTCCCTCTTCCAAATCCAGGTGGCATCTGGTCAAATCTGTTTCTGGTGTTTGTTCCCCCTCCATCCCCTCCCTCACCTCAAACGGCTACACGGCTGACTCCACACGTGAAAAAGCTGCATGCCTCAACTCTGTGTTTGCCTCTAAATCTTGTGTCCCAAACCCATCCCTCTCTGTACCCACCGTACCCAGTTGTACCCAGCAGCTCCTGGACTCTGTGTCCTTTCCTCCTGTCAAGGTGGAAAAATTTCTGTCAACCCTCGACTCTGATTCTGCAACTGGACCTGACGGCATCAGCCCACGGGTCCTAAAATCCTGTTCTTCCGCTCTTTCACTCCCTTTCTCTGTTCTCTTCACCCTCTCTTTTGCTCAAGGTCATCTGCCATCTGCATTGAAATCAGCCAACATCACCGCTTTGCACAAAAAAGGTGCAAAAACAGATCCTAGCAACTACAGACCAATCAGCCTTCTCCCAATTATCAGCAAAGTCATGGAATGCATCATTGCTTTGGATATGAAATCTTTCCTCTTCTCCAATGGCTTGATCTCTGATCATCAATTTGGTTTCAGACCTGGTCACTCTACTCTGGACATGCTGCTTTTGTTTTCTCAACAATGGATGGAGGTCCTCAATGCCAAACAGGAAATTAGACCTGTCTCCCTTGACATATCACGTGCCTTCGATACGGTCTGGCACCCCGCTCTGCTCACCAAACTCTCCTCCTTTGGTATCCATGGAAATCTCCACGCATGGCTGGCGGACTTCCTCTCTAGTCGTAGTCAACGTGTGGCCCTGAATGGGTTTCTCTCATCTCCTCTTCCTGTTCAGGCTGGAGTTCCCCAAGGCAGTGTTCTGGGCCCTGTGCTTTTTCTGGTCTTCATCAATGATCTCTCTGACTCTCTTGAAAATGCTCTCTATCGCTTTGCTGATGACTCTACTCTCTGTCGCTCCATTACTCATCCATCAGATCGGCAGTCTGCAGCCTCCTCACTCTCTGCAGACCTGGACAAAATCACAGACTGGGCAAACAAGTGGAACATGTCTTTCAATCCTGACAAATCTCACACTCTTACGATGTCTCTCCGAAAAGACCGACTGGACAACCCTCCCATCCACTTTCTGAATAATCCTCTCCAAGATGTTCTGTCACTCAAGCATTTGGGTCTCACTATCTGCCATGATCTTTCCTGGGAAAACCACATTTCAAATCTGGCCTCCAAAGCCAGTCGCCGACTGGGCATCCTCCGTCGTGCGAAGTCCTTCCTTGGCACACCTGAGCTCCTCACCACATACAAGGCTTTCATCCGCAGCTCAATGGAATACTGCTCTCCCCTCTGGGCTGGTGCTCCTGCCTCACACCTAGCTCGTCTTCACGCTATTGAAACCAAAGCGTTCAGGATCATTGGAATCTCCCGCGATGAAGCTAACTCCAAGGGCCTTTCACTCACTCACCGCAGGCAGGTTGGTGGTCTTTCCGTCTTCTACCGACTCCTTTCCAGCCTTGCCCCCCCAGCTCTCTCTGGGCTCTGTCCCCCAAATATTCCTACAGGTCGCACAAGATCTGCCTGCAACCCTTTTATGGTTAAACTGCCAAAATCAAGACTCTCTGCTCATCTTCACTCCTTCATTCCTCTTTTCTCCCGCCTCTGGAACAAACTCCCTCACTCTCTTCAATCCCACTCCACCCTCCAGGTCTTTAAAACAGCTGTTCACCACCATCTCTTAACTTCCCCCATCCAAAACGTTGATCTTTTCTACTGTTACGGGGTCCCCCCTGCCTTACCCCTGGTCTCGGTGGACCTCCGGACCCCGAGAGGGTCCCCGGCAGAAAGCTGTTTTAATCTCTCACTGGAATCCGCAAATGGAACAGTCGAGTCAAATGATGCAACCCCACCCGGTTATAAGCAAACCATAATATGTTATAAATCCCACACAAAGAGCCATGCTGCAATGGGGCAAGCCATACAGCAATGGGGCAATCACACACTTTCAAATCCTACGATAATATCCTTATCAAGCCCCTCAACCCCAGCACTCACGGCACCTCCCCCAATGTCTCTGCTCCACTCCAAGGTGAAGTCCCAATGTCTCTGTGCGCTCCCGCGATCGGGGAGTCGAGGCCCGATGGTCAATTGAGGCGTCGATGAGCGAGACGACCCCGAGGTCGCGTGCTCAGCCCCCAGCAGCACAGCGGTGGAGAGGAACCTCACCAAGATTCGAATTGAGGCTTCGACGAGCGAGACGACTCCGAGGTCACGTGCTCAGCCCCCAGCAGCACAGCGGTGGAGAGGAACCTCACAAAGATTCGAATTGAGGCGTCGATGAGCGAGACGACCCCGTGGTCACGTGCTCAGCCCCCAGCAGCACAGCGGTGGAGAGGAACCTCACAAAGATTCGCTCCGATGTACACGTTGCGGTTCAACCCGCAAGTCTCCGTAGAATTCGCACGTGCCCCTCTCTGGTACGGCCGTTCCCGGCAATCCCCCAGGGAATAATGCCCAGCCGACACGACGAAAGCCTGTTCCCTGCAGGGTGCTCGCATGGCCAGAATGGCGCGCAGCTTTCGCTCCAACTCTTCCGGTCTCGATCCGGATTTTTCCACCACACTTATCAGGAGCGCTTTTAACCCTTTTAACCACAACAAGCATCATCTGGAATCAACCATGAACAGGAACCACCATAATTAGGGCCGGTATCCATAACACTTCCCCCCCTCAAGAAAGAAAGTTTGAACATAGGGAAAACTTTTGTTGTAGGCAAAATTCTTTACACCAACAAGAGTAAGCTCACCCCCAAATCATCAATTCCTGTGAGCAACAACCATCCATAGTTCCCAAAAATAAAGCAACAAACTTTTCACACCCCCCACAGAATTCCTCAAATTAACTCTCTGGACAACGCGTCCGCCACGACATTGTCCCGGCCCTTCACATGTTCAATTTCCAAGTTGAACCCCTGCGAAGCCAAACTCCATCTCATCAACCTCTGATTTTATTTTCATTTTTTGAATGAAGGTTAAGGGGTTGATCAAAAATCCAAAGTTATGCATCTCGATAGCCCTTTTTCCGGGAGGCCAAGCCGAGTATTCACTACATGGACGCCTGTAGGAAGGTGGAGTTCACGGTTAGTCCGTGTAGGAATCTGGGCTCGGCGGCTCCGCCGCAATCCGTGCTTCAACTTCTCTGGACTCCTAATAATTACGGTGGGACCACTTGTCACAGTAGTCACGGGAATAGCAGTCTCCCTCCCGGCTGCTACCCTGATAATCATTCTTTCGGGAGAGGCCGTAACTCTGGGAGCCTCCATAGTAATATCGGCTGCAGTCACCACCAAAACTACCGCCAAGTTGTCCTCATATTAGTTCGGACCTCCAAGCTAAAATGTTTGGCCAATTTCCAGAGGTCCGATTTTACTAATGCTCTGAACTGTGCTTCACTCGGGGTTACCGTAAACTTCTCTGCGTCAAACGCCATAGTGACTACTGGTAACACCTGTTAACCTTCACACAAGAAATTTCTAACAAACAAAAACAAAAGTATATATATATATTTTTGTGTTGTTGTTGTTGTTGTTGTTTGTTTTTGAAAAAAATTGGGAATGTTGGAAAAAGTTCCAAACTTGGGATTTTTTTCCCGGACTAAATTTAGGAATTTTTTTAGATCCCGGACGCAGACCCAATTGCGAGTCCACGAATATCAATTTGGACGAGCCCCCAATTTCTGTTACGGGGTCCCCCCTGCCTTACCCCTGGTCTCAGTGGACCTCCGGACCCCCAGAGGGTCCCCGGCAGAAAGCTGTTTTAATCTCTCATTGGAACCCGCAAATGGAACAGTCGAGTCAAATGATGCAACCCCACCCGGTTATAAGCAAACCATAATATATTATAAATCCCACACAAAGAGCCATGCCGCAATGGGGCAAGCCATACAGCAATGGGGCAATCACATACTTTCAAATCCTACGATAATATCCTTATCAAGCCCCTCAACCCCAGCACTCACGGCACCTCCCCCAATGTCTCTGCTCCACTCCAAGGCGAAGTCCCAATGTCTCTGTGCGCTCCCGCGATCGGGGAGTTGAGGCCCGATGGTCAATTGAGGCGTCGACGAGCGAGACGACCCCGAGGTCGCGTGCTCAGCCCCCAGCAGCACAGCGGTGGAGAGGAACCTCACCAAGATTCGAATTGAGGCGTCGACGAGCGAGACGACCCCGAGGTCACGTGCTCAGCCCCCAGCAGCACAGCGGTGGAGAGGAACCTCACAAAGATTTGCTCCGACGTACACGTTGCGGTTCAATCCGCGAGCCTCCGTAGAATTCGCACGTGCCCCTCTCTGGTATGGCCGTTCCCGGCAATCCCCCAGGGAATAATGCCCAGCCGACACGACGAAAGCCTGTTCCCTGCAGGGTGCTCGCGTGGCCAGAATGGCGCGCGGCTTTCGCTCCAAGTCTTCCGGTCTCGATCCAGATTTTTCCACCACACTTATCAGGAGTGCTTTTAACCCTTTTAACCACAACAAACATCATCTGGAATCAACCATGAACAGGAACCACCATAATTAGGGCCGGTATCCGTAACACTACCCCCGCTAATTCCACCCCAAATCCACTTTTTTGAAATACCAACTTCTGTCCTGGAAGTCCTTGGTGTCCTTGTGTTTTATACTTCTCCCCCTCCCCCCACGCCTCCTCCCGCCAAGCCCTCTCCCTCCCACACATCTCCCTGCTCTCAAATGTTGTGTTTGTGTGCTTCCCCTTCTCTCCCCATCTTGTCTTCCGCTCCCTCTTTTTATATATTTTGTTTGTCTGTTTGATTTGTTTGTGAAATAAATGTTAGCTCTTTCGCGAGCCTCGATTCTGTATACAAAAAAAAATAAAATAAATTGACTTCGACAAGAGTCTTGAAAAAGCCGTGTTTTTCCTCTTTTCTTGCCTGATTTGCAAATGCAGTTGCAGACAGATGCACAGTTCACCATTAACTTTTTAACGTTTAGGTCATTTCCAAGTAGAGACTTAAGTCGTGAAAAACAGAGTCTGAGTGAAGAAGCAACTTGGGCGAAGCCCGAGAACGTGTCCGAATAAGTAATGTTCTGCCAAAGCAGCTCTTCCCTCTGCAATGTCGGCCCGTGTGAAGATGGTGAAATATGTAGAGAAACAAAATGTGTTTCTCGCCGTGCGCAATGCGCAAGGAGTTATCGTTCATGTGAATAACGGAGCTGAAAGTGATGTGAGAAATACAAACGGATGCGAGGAACACCTCCATAGTTTTCCGAGCGCCGACGTTGATTTCTACCACGTCCGCTCCTCCACGCCATCGCAATAACATCGAACTGTTAAAATTTCATTATTTATGTGTGTGTGCAATATTATTACAATATGTGTATTATGTTGGGGTTCGAGGAACCGATTCCGAAGGCAATTTAAACCAACATACAGGTCACGTCGTTAGTTATACTAATAGTATAAGACCAGAGTAGTCCCATCCCTTTGTGTAGTCGGTTCATTGTGCCAGAATGCGTTGGTGAGGGTTGGGGAGGTTTTCCCCTTTTTCCCCTTGGGGTAATTGTGCACTGTGTTCAGGCTTCGTGGTGTGCGATGTGCAACACGTGCGCTGGCTCATTAGCATATCGCGCCAAAAGCTACTTTGAATCGCGCGCCAAGACTAAACTTCCACCTTGCTTAACTCCACCACAATCTTCTTTTAAAACCCACAATTATTACACAACCCTTAACATTTATTAGTGCCCATTTATATTTCCCTTTGGTTTTTATTTCACGTTAGATTACATTGCATCAAATTCATGAGGCATGCTGTTTATCGCTCCAAGACCGCAAAACACCACCAAAACGATCACTTTTTAAGTTATTTACTTATACCTAAAAATATATACTTATAAAAAAACAATGTCGATTCAAACATTGTGTTTGTAACTCTGCCATGTTGAACTGCAGCTTTGCAAGTGAAATTCTGACATTTTGCTCGATCGATTCTGCACCTTTGGCTGATTTCCTGCTGGATTTTCACTTTTATCGAACACCATTTGAAGGTACTCATTGTGGTTGCTGTTTTTGTGCCGTGTTGAAATTTGTGAACAATTCGACTGTCCTCTTTGGCGACTACTAATCTGCGGGGTCTACTCAACTTGTGTTCACATTTTTAGAGGTACCTCGAGGCGCTCCGCACGAAATGAAAACAAATCTGGTGAAAAACGTATGTTTGAAACAGTAAGTTTAATAGCTGGAATGATTTTCAATTTTGTTTGATTGCCAGGTCGGCAGGCAGAGTAAAATTATTCTCTCACTCCACTGGGAAACATTTCTGTCTTTTAAATGGAGTCAACGTTCAAAGTTGAAAGTTCAAAGGATGCTATGTTATAAATGGTATCATATGCAAATATGTGGATCACAGAGAGTTTGGAGGCGGAGTACACAACCTGATGTTCAGCCATTGGATGGATAAAAGATGGGCGTGTATGATTCCTGATCCGACTTCACCCATAAAACAACTCAATTCGCACCATGACTTTCAAACTTCAGTCACGTTCGGGTTATTGAGATATCGGTTCTTCTCCACAAATCATGTCGGGACGTGGTAAAGGCGGTGGAAAGGCTCGTGCTAAGGCAAAGACTCGTTCTTCCCGTGCTGGGCTGCAGTTTCCCGTGGGCCGTGTCCACAGACATCTTCGCAAAGGCAACTACGCCAAGCGCGTCGGTGCCGGCGCTCCCGTCTATCTGGCGGCTGTGCTCGAGTACTTGTCTGCAGAGATCCTGGAGCTCGCCGGTAACGCTGCACGAGATAACAAGAAATCGCGCATCATCCCGCGTCATTTGCAGCTCGCCATCCGCAACGATGAGGAGCTGAACAAACTGCTGGGCGGGGTGACGATCGCGCAAGGTGGTGTACTGCCGAACATCCAGGCCGTGCTGCTCCCCAAGAAAAGCAAGGGAAAGTAAACGGCTCCGCCTCACACAAGGCCCAAGAGTTCTTCAGCTCTCCCACAACGGCTCTTTTCAGAGCCACTCAAACCTTTTCGAAAGCAGCATCAGCGATACACGATCCGTGTTTTACACAAAACTTCGCTGTGTATTTTTTTACAAGTTCATTTTTTTTAAACTCAAAAATCAAAACCCATTTTTTAAACAACGTAAAGATCGTGTAACATCACAAAAATGCATTGTTTACAAAGACCAGTTCCTGAATATAAAACTTTGGTACCGGTGACGTCACCTCGACAAACTACCAAATTTTGAAATCGAATGGTGAGTAGAATTGTGAACTGTATAATATTACAAGACAAACACTCGCAATTATTCGGCATGGATATGCCTTTTGCTTCTTCATGTTCAAAGAAATGTTGAACAGGCCCAAACGAGCTCAGGATAGATGTTGATGGGAAAAACGAGCAAAGGAGGGCGGACGGAGCTTTCCCTCGCAGAGCGGATCACATCGGGCTCGGATTTCAGCCAATGGAGAGGGAAGGGTGAAGTTTCAACCAATGGAAAGAGCTCACGGTGGGGCTAAATTCTTCAACGAATGGGAGAGTGTTTGAGCCAATAACAAACGTGCAAAATGTGCCAGCCAAGAGCGAAAGGCGGAAGCGTCTCGCGGCGCAAAGAAAATCAGGCCGCGTGTTTCTCATCTCATTCGCTGTTGTTTTGTGTTGATCTTTGCCGGTCACGATGGCTCGCACGAAGCAAACCGCCCGTAAATCGACAGGTGGAAAAGCTCCCCGAAAGCAGTTGGCGACGAAGGCGGCGCGGAAAAGTGCTCCAGCCACCGGTGGCGTGAAAAAGCCGCATCGTTACCGTCCAGGAACTGTGGCGCTGCGCGAGATCCGGCGCTACCAAAAGTCCACGGAGCTGCTCATTCGCAAGCTGCCCTTTCAGCGCCTCGTCCGTGAAATCGCACAGGATTTCAAGACCGATTTGCGATTCCAGAGCTCCGCAGTGATGGCGCTGCAGGAGGCGAGCGAGGCCTACCTCGTTGGGCTGTTTGAGGACACTAATTTGTGCGCGATTCACGCCAAACGTGTCACCATCATGCCCAAGGACATCCAGCTGGCACGACGTATCCGCGGGGAGCGAGCTTAACCCGCTCGTCCAAGGTCTTGTGCACACCTTCCATACCACACCACCCAACGGCTTTTCAGAGCCACAACACCTTTCTTGAAAGTGTAATCGACCTTTCACATCACTCAATGTATCAATGTTTATCTGTGGAAATACAGTATATCTGTGGAATTATCTATAATGATCATTATAGATCATTATATTCTATAAAATACACTATCTATAATGTGTATATACAGTATATCTGTGGAAAGGAAATCCGTTTTGTGAAGCACTTTTGTCTTTTGCCTTACTTTTAATGAAGACCCCGAGAAGGATCCGTAATGAAACAATATGGTGTCATCTGCCTGTGTCAGGGGAAAAGGGTTCAGGATCGTTCAATGAAACCTCCACATGGCTGACAAATGATCGTTTTTCGAGTTAATCTGTCATGAAACATGCAATGGGGGGGGGGGGGGGGGGGGTATTAAAGTACAGCTAAAGTAATGTCGTTAATAGTGGCTGGTCGAGAACATTGATGAAAATTAACATGTATTACACTTCATGTGCCCCTTTTGCTCATTTGCCCTTTACCCCTCACACTTCGCCTCCTCCAATTAATTATTTTTTCGAGGATAAAGTGTGCTCCCTTGATGATTTCTACCACGTCCGCGCGTGCGTGCTTTGCCTGAGCACCTCTCTTGCCGCGCACGTGCGCACGTGTTCTTTACGCTTTGAAAATATGCAACTGCACTCGCTCTTCCGGTCCTTTCGCTTTCTCTCACAGACGCAAAGAATCTTGTCAAATGAGGTTTAAGTTTGGCAGTAATTTACGACGATTTCATTCTGAACACAACTGCAGAACTTTGTCAAAATATACAACAAACGCAAACGTCCCCGAAGTTATAAATAAATACGCTTCCAAGGTATTAGTGGGGTGGCTAAAGTCCAAATTTAAGTGATATCGTGACACACTGGCCCAAAGGACCAAATTTAGCACAGTTCTACTTTAGGACCACACAAAACTTTTGAGAGGGGGCTGCCCGATTTTAGAGGCCCAGGTCAAGGTCAAAGGTCAAATTATGTGTCTGTCATGTTTTTGCAATATCCATCTTATATATAACCTAAAAAACTTGGTCTTAGTCACATAACCAACATATTTAGTCAATGAATCCATTACTATTATGGGAAGTTCCACCAGGTGACGGCCATATAGGCAGTGGCGGCGCCAGGCTGTCCCCGACCGGGGGGGGGGGGGGGGGGGGGCTAACATCCCCGACGAGAGAGCTAAAATCGCTAAAATCAGTGGAATTAATCCATATTCATTCACAAAAATTTGATATAGGATTAGAAGATGGCCGACCTACAAAAATCAATGTTTTCTTTGGCTTTCAGTAGGGGTGACCGGGGGTTCTGTGCATAGAACTGCTGATACGTTTGATTTATTTTGTTGATGGTGGCTCAATATTAATGTTCGTTTTTTTTATTTCAGGAGGAAGATAACAGCGTGACTGAGCTACAATAACAGTGAGGCAGCGATCGACAAACAAGGGAGATATTTGAAGACTAATAGACAACATGGCCTTGGCAAACTGTATCATATGTGGAAAGGATGACGGCACATTAAAATGTCCTGCGACCAGACAAGATGGTAAAGGTCGACAATCATATGAGGACTTTATCCGAAATGTCGACTCTTTCAGATAACTACATTCAATGCCTGTTGACATATGTTTTCCAGATCATGTTAATGCAAATGACTTGCTCAACAACCATGCAAAGTGGCACCTTAAGTGTCAGCTTAAATTTGCCAATACAAAACTGCAAAGAACACAAGAGAGACACCAGAGAAAGAGGAACACTGGACAGTGTGGTGATGATACGGGACGGTAAGGCGACACCCACTTGTTCAAAGAATTGCACGTGCAGGAACGCAGGACTGCCATGCACAGGACTGTGTCTCTGTCGCGGAAATTGTGAAGCATAAGTCATGCAGGCCGCGACCTCCTCTGTACTGGCCAATCCAGTATCCTCCCTCAGCGTATCGATGTACGTCAAAAACACGGATGCAAAAATGACCAACACATAATTTGACCTTTGACCTTCACCTGACCTTGAAATACAATATGGCAGCACCTGAGGATATTTTCCATAATACAAATGGATTCCTTGTCCTTAAAAATGATTATTTAGACACTGAGATAATGTTTCTATGACAGCTATGAGCTGGATATGGCAAAAACGTGACAAACACATAATTTGAACTTTGACTTTGACCTTGACCTGACCTTGACCTGGGCCTCGAAAATCGGGCAGCCCCCTCTCAAAAGTTTTGTATGGTCCTAAAGTATAACTGTGCCAAATTTAGTGCTTTGGGCCAGCGTGTCACGATCATTTCCATAAGCCACTCCACTATATCAAGTAATCGAAGGATCGATATTTTCATGAGTTTGGATTTCAAGAAAAGTAAAACTACGCTGCATGGAAAAGTTAAAAACTGCATGGAAGACCTTGCACCTCTCTTAAAACGACAGGGGATGAATTGAAGCAGTCAATAAGTGTTAATGAGATATCGCAACAGTTTCGTTAACAAGACCTGGATGCATCCAGAACATCACACGAAGCACGACGCAAGAACAGAAGAGAAACCGAGTCGACGATTTTATTCGCTTTTGGATAAATAAAAAAACTTTCCAAGTATTGCTTACACCCGTGTGCTGTTGGTGAGTGGTAACCAGGTATCGTCACATTTGTGATGGTCCATGCTAAGATGACCATGACACAAACCTCCAAAAATGAGGTTTTTTCCTGTTTGTTTCATTGCCTTGCAAAGGTGGATGCAGACAGGTGCACATTTCACCATGAACTTTGTGAGATTTAAGTCGGGTCAAAGAAGAGGATTTAGCCTTGAAAAACAGATTCTGAGCACAGAAACCCCTTGGGCGAAGCCCGAGAACGTGTTAGAGTAAGCAATGTTCTGTCAAAGCACACCGTCCATCTGCCGTGTCGGGCCGTGGAATGCGGCGAAAGGTCCAGATATTTGGCAAGATGCTTCTCTCCGTTTGCCAGGATGTGCTTCTACCTGAAACGATTGTGCGTATTGCGCATGGAGTTATCGGTCATGTGAATAACAAAGCTCAAAGTGACGCAGGAAACAAACGGATACGGTGAACGACCCCCATCGTTTGATGAATTTACCCATGAATGGGACGGGGTGAATGGGACGGGGTGAATGGGACGGGGTGAAAGGGACGGGGTGAATGAAGAAGGGTGAAGAAGGGTGAAGAAGGGTGAAGAAGGGTGAAGAAGGGTGAAGAAGGGTGAATAAGGGTTAAGGGTTTTCGGTGGGGGAGGAGCGGCGAAAGCTCCTCGTGCCCTTTCACTTTTCACCTCCCTTTGCGCATTTCGTCCTTTCAACCTCTGCACTCGATCGTCAACTCGTGTTGGCTTCGCCCTCACTGAAGGAAAGACGGAATTTTGTCAAAGGAGGTTGGAAGTTAAAATGAATTACAATTTTATTCGGAACACAACATGAACTCAACAAGTCAGGAAAGTGAACAACGAGCGAGAACGTTACCAAGTTAGAAAAACTATTCCAAGGTAAGAGCTGAATCTTGATTCTGATGAACCTTGCTCTGTTGCAGGGTCAGTGCTGTCGAAGTAGTTTCATGGCAATGGTAAAACTGGGTGGTTTGCCATTACCTTCGCAGCATTTAGTTAGGGCAGGAATTTGTGATTTGTTCAGGGTGCCGGTGATAGCTCGCCTCCTCTTCCCGAAAGACACCATGGGAATTTTAACGTCGACCAACTAATTAAGTCAGACGAAACACCCAATTTAACATCCACCCGAGGGAAGGCACACACAACCCTAACCACAACCGATTGATTGAAACACTGGGACGACAGTTTATAGTTTGGTCGGGGTTCAACCCAGGTTTCGAGGCGACTGTGCACACCTCCACGCCGTCCTATCAAGTAATGAGCGTGTTTAATACGAACCTTTCCAGCGCACTTCACCTACTCTCGACATGATTTATGCACATCTTTGTAAATCAAAAGAACCTGCTTGAAGTCGTGTCTATTGTTGCGAGTTGGGTTATTTTGAGGCGGAATTCGGATCAAGAATGACACACGCCCACTTTTCATCCATCCAATGGCTGAGGTGCACTACTCCGCCTCCAAATCCTCTATGATCCACATATTTGCATATGAAACCCTTTATCTATCTATAATTCCAGTAATCTCTGTCTGTACGTCTGTACGTCTGTACGTTTGTTTGTCTGTGACCGCTGTTTCTCGACAACCACGGGTCCGATATACTTTTAACTTGCCAGGTATATTGCTGGGGACCCGAGGATGTGCCTTTTCAAGGTTTCATATTAATCGGACAATTACTTACCGAGCTATGTCCAAAAAACGATTCAACCAATCAGAGAGCAGCGAACGATCGCGTGTGCCGGCGTTGCGAATGGACCAAACCATTCCATGTAAATAGAGGGGGGGGTTCTGTGGTCGTTGCGAATGGACGAAACCATTTCATGTAAATAGAGGGGGGGGATTGTCACTGTACTCGCAAGCCGTTCGCCGTTCGCTTTGGCGTTGCGAATGGACCAAACCATTTCATGTAAATAGAGGGGGGGGGATATAATTTTAGATAGATATATAGTACGGGCATATATATAGTACGGGCATGCCCTAGTCTATCTATAATTCCAGTAATCTCTGTTTGTACGTTTGTCTGTGACCGCTGTTTCTCGACAACCACGGGTCCGATATACTTTTAACTTGCCAGGTATATTGCTGGGGACCCGAGGATGTGCCTTTTCAAGGTTTCATATTAATCGGACAATTACTTACCGAGCTATGTCCAAAAAACGATTCAACCAATCAGAGAGCAGCGAGCTATCACGTGTGCCGAACGTGGCGATCAGACTCTGCCTCGGACGGCACATTTGACAGCGTATTCATTTATTTCACGTTGGAAAACTATGTTGCCGTTAAACTATGTTTTAAAACGAATTCAAACTGCGATTAAATTAAAACGATTCATCGTAACTGCGATTTGCGAACTTCCGGACAGTGAAGACTGTCCGGCAGCACGCTTTCCGGCAGCCAATCACAGAACGCTTTGTTGCGTAGGCGTGGCCGATGTGAGAGCGAGCGGAGCTGAGCGCGTTACGAGCTGACCGCCATTACGGTTCGTAATTCGATTTCTTATGCGCATTATTTCTCCCAATTCAGTCAGAGCGAAGGGCGGAAGCGAAGAGCGTTGTTTTTTTTGTTTACGGGCGTACGGGCGGGGTAGAGCGTACGGGTAGCGTTTTTTTTTTTTTTTTGGCAAGGAACGGGCACCCACGTACGGGCAATGCCCTAGTCTATCTATAATTCCAGTAATCTCTGTGTGTTTGTTTGTACGTTTGTACGTTTGTTTGTTTGTCTGTGACCGCTGTTTCTCGACAACCACGGGTCCGATATACTTTTAACTTGCCAGGTATATTGCTGGGGACCCGAGGATGTGCCTTTTCAAGGTTTCATATTAATCGGACAATTACTTACCGAGCTATGTCCAAAAAACGATTCAACCAATCAGAGAGCAGCGAACTATCGCGTGTGCCGAACGTGGCGGACACACTCTGCCTCGGATGGCACATTTGAGAGCGTATTCATTTATTTCACGTTTGCAAACTATGTTGGCGCTATGTTGGCGTTAAACTATGTTTTAAAACTAATAAAAACCCCGGGGGGATTGTCACTGTACTCGCAAGCCGTTCGCCGTTCGCTTTGGCGTTGCGAATGGACCAAAACATTTCATGCACCAAACCATTTCATGTAAAGCGTTCGCCGTTCGCTTTGGCGTTGCGAATGGACCAATACATTTCATGGACCAAACCATTTCATGTAAATAGAGGGGGGGATTTAATTTTAGATATAGATATAGTACGGGCATGCCCAAGTATTTATAATAAGGACTCGTTGCGCTATTTTCTTTTTGTACTTCTTTGTTGTTTCAAATTTTATTACTTTTCTGGTGTTTTGCTCTCTAATTTCTTTTCTCTACTCGTCATGCCTGCGGATCCTCTCAAGCAAGTGGTGGCAAAGAAGGGTTCGAAGAAAGTCGTTTCCAAAGCGACGCGAAAGGGTCCCGGCAAACGGCGTCATCGCAGAAAGGAAAGCTACGCCATTTACATCTACAAGGTGCTTAAACAAGTTCACCCCGATACGGGTGTTTCTTCCAAAGCGATGAGCATCATGAATTCCTTCGTTAATGACATCTTTGAGCGCATCGCATCCGAAGCATCTCGTCTGGCGCATTGCAACAAGCGCTCCACCATCATATCGCGGGAGATCCAGACGGCAGTGCGTCTGCTCCTTCCCGGGGAGTTGGCCAAGCACGCCGTGTCCGAAGGTACAAAAGCCGTGACCAAGTACACCAGCTCCAAGTGAGCTCGGAGTCGTTTCTCGAGTTCATCACCAAACGGCTCTTTTCAGAGCCACTCAATGTTTCTTTAAGAGAGTGCATCCTTTGCTATTCGTGTCCCTCTGGTGCGTTTGTCATGCACAAGATGATTGATGAGTTAGGATCGCTGAACTCGAGTAAACACAAGTACAACACGTAGTAATTATCAATGTATTTTATAAATATTGTCACGCAACTCCAATTAACATCAGAGTTGAGGATTGCCGATTACGAGGCTTTAACTCCCGAGGCGGAAGCTCAATTTACGGATTCCAAAATCTAAGCACGTGGAATGGAGGGAAACGGCAAGAGCCCCGCAGCCTTATCTATTAAAACCAAACAGGAAACTGCATTCAGGTATTATGTACAAGAAAAATAATATAAGGGTTTATTGGGAAGAACAAGACAGGAAAAGCACGTGCAGGTAATAAATATCCTAATCGGGATCCCGCACACCAGACCTCAAATACAAAATGGGGGAATATGAATACGAAAATAAACACATCTTTTGTTCACAATGTATGCGGAGCTCGGGCTTATCTGTCTCGTCGTCTTCTTCCTGGCCTGGACGAATCCTCCGTCCGCCCCGCACGCCCCGCTAGGCCCGAGGCAACGCCCTCGCCGCCGCACCCGAGGTCCCGCTCCAAGCTCCGAAGCACCACGAGGTCCCACAGCAGGACAGCAAGCTCCACCCAGGCTACACCTCAGCCCAACTCGGGTCGGGGTCTCTGAACTGTGCTGCCAGGAATCCAACTGCTTGCCAAGGCGTCCGGTGCTCACTCTTAACTCAACTCAACTCATGATCTCCACTCGGGATCCAACTCTCCAGACTGCCTCTCTCAACTCGAACTCCTTCGAACCAACTCTTCTGCACTGCTCACTCAACTCGTACTGAACTCGACTCACTCGCACCGGGACTCCAACTCGGGTCGGGGGCTCTGATCTCATCTGAACTCTCTTCTCATCTCACTCGAAAATGGCGTCCGACCCTCCCTAATATCTCTGGCCGATGACGTCACATTGGCGCACTGCTCTGCCAATCAGAGCCTCCCACGACTCGCCGGCTCGTCCAGGTCATGCCCTCTCCGTCACTCCGACTCTCCCCACTCCTGCTCCTCGGTCATAGCACGTGCTATGCGAGGTGGATAGGCCCCTCGGAGGTGTAAATGGTGGCGGCCAATTGTGGCGGTGTTCCAGCCTGATTTCTTACGAAGTCATGTCGGGGGGGAGAAGGGCGTCATTTAGTGTTGTACTGAAGGTCCTAACTAATGTTTATGTGGACTGCAGTGCCATAATGGGCAAAGGTTTGACTACTAGGTGAGACATACAAGGGCTCTACTGATTAACCCCTACACTAACTATCACCCGAATGTCCTGGTAGATTCACAATTATACACCTTAACCGACAAAACGCCTAAACACGGACTTATTACAGGAAGTGTTCCTTATCGCGACATCTCGAAGCATGTTACCTACTCAGATCTACTCTGCTCTACATTTTGCTCTACCCCCAGACATAACAATATGTCCAATCTTCATAAATATTGGGGTTTGTTTCTTTCCGAGAGAGTTTGCGAATGCGGTTCTTGGGTGAGAAACATAAGCAACCACACACCACTCCTTGCCGAGACTCACATACACAACACTCCGCACAGATGCACACAATCACCCATTCATGCTCAAGGTAACAAAGTCCTGCCCTCCACCCCACTATCTCCAATACTTCTAGGTGCAATTTAAACGTATCTACTCTTTCTGCTGCCACTTCCTTTCCAGGGAGGCCATGATGAATACAGTCTTTACAAACACAAAGTTTAATGGTGAGGGGGAGAAACAGAGAGAGAGAAACAGAGAGAGAGACAGAGAGAGAGAGAGAGAGAGAGAGAGAGAGAGAGAGAGAGAGAGAGAGAGAGAGAGAGAGAGAGACAGACAGACAGACAGACAGACAGAGAGAGAGAGACAGACAGACTTTGACTTTTAAGTCCTTTTATTATAAAACTACAAAAACTAGAGCTTCTAGGGAAGCAGAACTCAACTGAACTGACTGGACAACTTTAAAGTAGGTCAGTTGTCTGTACTAAATTTGACTTAAATGAAAAGCCAACAACCTTGTGTAATAATTTTCAGGTCCTTGTATCCTTATACTCTTGACGTCATTTTGGAGCTGAAAACAATATGGCGGCCTATGGCGGCCATTTTGCGACGGATCGGGTTGGAATGCAATAGCAACCTACCTCGTGTGGTAAGGGTTAAACAATCTAAGTTTGACCAAAATCTGTTAATATTTGTGGACGCTAGAGTGTTAACGTCGTTTTCATGACCAAAAACAAAATGGTCGCCTAAGTCCGCCATTTTTCAAGGGGTCGGGCTGAATTGTAATACCAACCTGGAACTTGCGGTAAGGATGCTGCATGTCAAGTTTGATCAGAATCGGTTGATATTTGTGGACGCTGGAGTGTTAACGTCGAAAAGTTGACAGACGACAGACGACGGACGCCGGAGGGTTCAGTATGTGATGAACTCAACTGGACGGTAGTTCCGTTGAGTTATACAAGCGTCAACAAGAATAAACCAAAAAACAGTTTTCAAGAGAATACAACCAAAGTCATAGAAAATCAAATAAAAAGAGAAACAATCAATGTAATGTACTGCATTCCAAAACAAGAGATTGCAAGGACAAGGAAACACCTGTTATCCATCGTGCATTACAAGCATTGCATCAATAGATATGTCATTTAACAGATGTATGCCTAGTCTGGCAGGATTATCTGGAAGATGCAAGTGTACTTTTTGAAAAGTGTTGACCAGAGGTGGGGAACTTTTCCTAGTTTGAAGGCCGTACAGAACAGCTATGCTGATTATTGGAAGTAAGCTGATAGGTCTGTTGTTAAGGGGAACGGTTTTTGCACATTCATGTAATGCAGTGATGTTTGCTACATGTAAATCTCTAATACATTTTCATTTACCCCGCATATTTTTCCCACACACCATGTCTCAACAAAATCCTTAATGTTTGCATTTCTACTATAATACTTAAATTCCAGTTTTAACTGAGTTGTGACCAGGGATTGGAAGTGCAGGATCGCATTACATTGCTCGGGTGGCTTGCCTTTAATTTTCGCTTTACGCGACAAATAGATGGCCAGTTTAGCCTCTGATAATAAATAATTTAGAAACATTAACAATTTTTCCTTTGCTGAAGTGACCCCAAGGCCAAAAATAAGCAACCGGAGAGAAAAAGGAACATTAACTTGACCAAACACATTTTTCAGTAAAAGAAAAAGAGGACACAATCGTATGCAATCAACATACCCATGAAACAAATCTTCAATATTATTACAAAAGGGTCAGATCACCGATACCATGGCATCCAAACGGTTTACAAAAGTGTTTGTTGGCAATACCCCGTGAGCCAGTCTCCATTGTAAATCACCCGACCTTTTTGATATGGGTGTACCATACATTGATTTCAATTCAGGTTCAGAAGGGGGGCCATTAGGTAAAAGAGCTTTCCATCGCATAACTCCTGCTGCAGAGGTGTTTACATTAATCAAAGAAAGACAGAACTGGTAAATAGATTTACTCTCAAGACTACTAAATAAACTCGAGCTTCCAGGGAAGCAGGACTCAACTGAACTGACTGGACAACTTTAAAGTAGGTCAGTGGTCTGTACTAGATTTGACTTAAGATAGCAACCTACCTTGTGTGGTAAGAGTCTCACACACCAAGTTTGATCAAAATCCATAAATTTTTGTGGACGTTAAAGTCTTAACGTCATTTCGGAGCTGAAAACAATATGGCGGCCTATGGCAGCCATTTTGTGACGGATCGGGTTGGAATGCCATAGCAACCTACTTTGTGCGGTAAGGGTTAAACGTTCTAAGTTTGATCAAAATCTGTTAATAGTTGTGGACGCTAGAGTGTTAACGTCGTTTTCATGACCAAAAATAAAATGGTCGCCTAAGTCCGCCATTTTTCAATGGATCTGGCTGAAATGTAATACCAACCTGGTCCTTGGGGTAAGGATGCTGCATGTCAAGTTTGATCAGAATCGGTTGATATTTGTGGATGCTGGAGTGTTAAGGTCGAAAAGTTAACGGACGACAGATGACACGACGACGACGAGGACAGACGACGGATGCCGGAGGGTTCAGTATGTGATGAACTCAACTTGACGGTAGTCCAGTTGAGTTAACAAGAGCCAGTACTGACTGGGGACAAAGTAGAACCGGTGAAAGCAACAAAGTAAGTTCGGAAGCGAAGGATTATGGGATGCCCATTTAACCCCAGTACTCCACTGCAACCCAAGTCTAAAGGATGTACGAATGACTTCGACAAGTACCTGACCTGCAGCTCTCATTGATCTGGTACCCGTAATCTCAGCAACTTCCTTGGCAGATCTCCAACCACAATTTGCTGAGTCACGAAGATGCCAGACATTTCTGATGCCACCTGAAATGAAGTTTTGGGCAAAACAACGGCTCTTGGGAACCTGGGGAAAGAGTGGGTTGAGGAATAGAGGTTATCCCGCAAACATTTTAACCTCATTGGACTCCTTTTGGTGGCTTACCACTACGGCTTGCCAAGCATTCAACAAGCCCTGGTAGAACAGAGGAAGGTGGGACACATCAACTTTTTGGGATTCGATCAAAAAAGTCTCAAGGCCATAGCCGAGCATTCCAGCTAGCCTCAATATTCGTTGTGCCACAGGGGGCCAGGGCAGTTTTTCAACATTGAGCAGACGTTGTATTGACTTCAGCCGAAATGCCCTCAGCTGACACTTTAGGTCAATGAGCCCTTGGCCACCAAGAGACAAGGGGCGGCAAAGTACGTCCATCCGCAACCAGTGGTAACCTCCCCAAAATAAATTTACCAGTGTCTGTTGAACAGCCTTAAGGGTTTAGTACTGGTGAACAGGTGATTTTTATTTTTTATTTTTTTTTAAGCTGAACAGTTTCCTTATAGTCTTATAAACAAGAATCATGCTTTTAGAGGTCATAGAAGTACCCCTAATTATTGAAAAATTCAAACTTCAATTCAATTCAATATAATATTTTGTATGAAATTTGTTATAACTTTGGAAATGCATCATTCTTTTGGGCTGAAATTTGGACAGGATATTCAGAATTGATCCCTGGTGTTGGGCTAGCGGCTAGGGTGCCGGCTTAGGATCCTAGGATCCTGGGTTCGAATCCCGGTCGATTGCTGAATTAACGCCAGGGGGGTTGACTCAGCCTGTCATCCTTCCGAGGTCGGCAAATTGAGTACCATTTCACTGGTAATTCCCTGTTTGTCGTTAAAGGCGACAAAAAGGGTTGGCGGCAGGAAGGGCATCCGGCCGTAAAACATTGCTTCAAAAAGGGGACCGAAAAACAACAACAACCACGGTTCCCGAAAAAGGCCAACCCCCGCTTTGCGGGGAAACATGGCCTCTAAAGGTGGTTATTTTTTATTTATTTATTCAGAATATCACTTCCTTTAAAATGATGAAGGCTTTTGTTTATAGGAGTAGCCATTGTGGATTTATTGAAGGACAACCAAGTTTTATCTGGTAATTGGCATAATTAGCTAATTAGTGAACATTTGACATAATTTCACAAAATCCTCTCATCAGGTAGTAAAGTAACACATGTATAATACATGTACCAAGTTTTGTGTGAAAAGAATGATAGGTGACATAGAAGATAGAAGTAGAAATGTGTTCTTTGTTTTTCCTTGTTTTTTATTGACGGTCTAATTTATGCAAATTATATGCATGTAATATGACAAAGAAGCGTTGAAACTGGTCTGAGTTAAAGCCAAGATTATATCTTTCAAGAAAAACTGAAAATTAGATATTAACTTGACTTTGTTTTTGTGTAAAGGCCTCTCAAAGGTACCTATGTAGTTTTCTCAATTTTTCACCAGTACTACACCCTTAAGCAAGCCTTCTGGTGGCTGCAAACAAATAAATTTATGCCACAGGACAGAGGCGACCAAGATGTTAATAATCAGTATTCGGCCTCTAAAGGACATTTGTGGAAGGAACCTTTTCCATTTGTTGAGCCGCTTGGTTGCCTGTTCTACCACTCCTTCCCAGTTAATATGGGAGTACTGATTGGGTCCAAGATAAACACCTAGGTATTTAACCCCTTCTCTTGTCCAACTTATGTCTTTTGGAAGAGACTGGGGGGGGAGTGACGGGAAGCCTACCGGATGTACCGTGAGCTGAGGACACCCACAGAGCTTTGCTCTTTTGCCAATTGCACCGCAAACGTGAAGCAAGGTAAAACCTGTGTAAGGACTCAACAAGAATGGTTAGGTCCTTATCATTCTTAATGGTTACACAGACATCATCAGCATATGCTAATACCATGATGTGGTTCCCTTCTGCAGAAGGCACAAAGCCGGAAAGAGAGGCTCTAAGACTTATGAGTAGTGGCTCAAGAGAAAGGCTAAACAGCAACCCTGATAAAGGACAGCCTTGCCGAACACCCCTCTGAACCTGAATGGGTGAACAAAGATGATTATTTACTTTGCACAAACTAAACATATTGTGGTATTGTAGCGGTTACCGGAAGCTTGACACAATCACCTTGCACCGGCCGATGACGTAACCAGCGGGCGGTTACTTGCTCGGACTCGCCCGGACGTGTCCGGACTTGCTTTGCCCGGGCGGACTCTCGATTTGCATACTGTTACGTGGTCCCCTCGGTGAATACCTGGTGTCGGTGACCCCCGGACCGTGAGGAACTTCGCCAGAAAGCTGTATTATATATGCGCTTTCGCCACGCAATCCATATGAATTTCACCCAAGAGACAACTGATGTTCAAGGATATATTTCAATGGTAATGATACCATACAATTT
Organism: Myxine glutinosa; assembly: GCF_964187855.1. Taxonomy (NCBI): domain Eukaryota; kingdom Metazoa; phylum Chordata; class Myxini; order Myxiniformes; family Myxinidae; genus Myxine; species Myxine glutinosa. Next base: position 77,933,578 of record NC_136264.1, on the reverse strand, counting down.
CAATGACACAACCACGGAGATTTTCCCCGAGCAATCAACAATACACAACCATCAACAATTCTCAATCCACAATCAATTCCCTATGATTAAGATGGCCATCTTATATATGTGTGTCCCGGTGAGTACTCACGACCCCTTTTTGGTCTCGGTCCCGCACCATGTCTCTGGGCCCCTCCTGACCAAGATGATGGTCGGCGTCGCCGCACTCGGGCGGTTGAACGAACCCCGGGTGGACGTGTTTCCACCAGGCAGGTATCGTACCGCTACCAGGCACCCCGGCTGCAGCCCCTGGTGGCCACGCGAAGCGGGTACGGGAAAGCAAGCCAAACCCCACGCCGCTTGCAAGGCGTGTTAGGCCCCAACGGGCGACCCGTACGCGTCTTTTTTGACGGTGTCGCGAACGGCGCCAAACGCTGGGTCGGTGCACGGCCACACGACAGTTTGACGTCCACCGGGCAGGTATCCGTCCCGGTAACTCCTCTCGCCAGACAGGCTCGGGAACGCCGCTTTTCCACACGGCTCAATCAATCCCCCCTTTCGTCGGAGCGGGGCGAGGAAGAAAAAGAATTCCCGTCCTTTTTCCTCGTGTCTTTTCCTCTTCCGTTTTCCGGTCACTTCCGTTTCCGGCCACTATTTCAGAAGGGCTCCTGACCCTCCAACCACAACAACCCTTAATATACTACACACGGATAAGCAAAGACCTGAATGGTAATTCACATACATTCACATAAATATGTAACACTCCCCCCCTTCAAGAAAGAAAGTTTGAACCCAGCAAAAACTTTCTTTGCCGGCCAATTTGGAGAAACAAACCAGATAACTCAACCCCCCCGGGCACAGTTATCACTTAAAAATAAAGCAACCAAAATTTCACCCCAACCCCTCCAGATTACTCACTCTGGACTAAGCACCAGCAACGACATTGTCCCTGCCAAATCAAACTCCATCTCATGACCCTCTGACTTTGATCGTCAGTTTCTTGTGAATGAAGGTTAAGGGGTTGATCAAAGATCCAAAGTTAAGCCACCCGATAGCACTTTTTCCGGGAGGCCAAGCCGAGTATTCACTACATGGATGCCTTTAGGAACGGAGAGTTCACGGTTAGTCCGTGCAGGAAAGTTCTCTACATGGGCGCCTTGAGGAACGTGGAGTTCACGGTTAGTCCGTGCATGAAAGTTCACTACATGGACGCCTTTAGGAACGGCGTTCACGGTTAATCCGTGTAGGAATCTTGGCTCGGCGGCTCCGCCGCATTCAGTGCTTCAACTTCTCAGAACTTCCCTAATACTTAGGGTGGGACCACTTGTCCCTGTAGTCCCATGAATAGCGGTCTCCTTCTCGGCCACTACTTTGACAATCCTTCCTTCGGGAGCTGCCGTAACTCAGGGAGCCTCCATAATAATATTGATTGCGGCCACCACCAAAACTACCGCCCAGTTGTACTCTCCTGTAGACCTCTCGACGCCTATGAAATGCCTTCCCTACTGTTATGGTCCGACCCTCCAAATCCTTGCCATTCCAATTCTTCTCTGCCTCTCTGGCGTCTTTTGTGCTGGCAAACGTGACAAAGCCGAACCCTCTTGACTGTTGCGTTTCCCAGTCTCTTACCAACCGCACTTCCACCAGCGGCCCATATCTGTTGAAGACAGAGGTCAGAACTTCTTCCTCTGTTTTGAAGTTCAGTCCCCCTACAAATAACTTGGCACTTTTGTCGCCATCCCGAGCTGGTGTGGTGTTATTTTCCCTGCTGGGCTCTTTACCAACCCTCAGGTTACCATAAACTTGACCCCCGGCCAAATCATTCCCGATAACCACAGATACACCCTCTACAGGAAGCGTGGCTTGTAAACCGACGGTGACCGGTCCTGACACCAAATCGGACTCCAAATGGATGACATGAAGGGGAGCACTAACACCGCCCCCGATCCCCTGTAAACGAACACTATCCCCCGTTGCCGTCTCCTCGGACCATGGCAAAATGCCTTCAAGCATTAAAGATTGATGTGCCCCTGTGTCCCTCAATATCCTAACCGGTTTCCGGTTAGTCGAGGCTCCATCCCGTGACACAAACCCCTCTGAAATAAATGGTTGGTAACCCTTTTGATGGCGATTTCTCACAATGGCCATTGCATTTGGAGTCGTAGTAGTCGGACTCCGCTCTGGGTCTTCGCTTTTCATGCGGTAACAACTGGACATCAAGTGTCCAGGTTTCTTGCAAAAAGCGCAAGTAGGCCCGGAGGAAAAACTCGTGGTCTGCCTCGGGCCCCCCGAACTATAAGTTTGTCTTGGGCCCGCATCCCTCTGATTACGAACAGGTGGGGTATCATAGTTGTCCCCATAATCATCTCGAGGCCGCCGCCATGTATGGTCGTTCTCCGCACCTGCTGTTCCCCACCTCCCCTGCGGAGATCTAGGTGAGGAGTTAGGTTCGTGGACCCCTATTCGGTGGGTTAAGGCATAATCATCTGCCATGGTGGCTGCGTCCCACAACTTTGGTACTTTCTTTTCCTGCAGGTACACTTTGATGTCCTCGTGGACACACTGCTGGAATTCCTCCACCAGGATCAAGTCCCGCAATGTTTCGAAGTCTTTCCCGACTCCTTTTGACTCACACCACCGATCAAACATGTTTTCTTTCACTCTGGCAAACTCCACATGGGTCTCACTCTCCCTCTTCCTGGCATTCCTGAATTTTTGCCTGTACGCTTCCGGAACCAACTCATAGGCTTTGAGGATGTGCTTCTTCAGTACCTCATAATCTGCACATTGGTCCATTGGTAGCGCCGAATAAATTTCCTGAGCTTTCCCCACCAGCACACTTTGCACGAGTATGGTCCAGGCCTCCTCCGGCCAGTTTAATTGTCGAGCCACTTTCTCAAAGTGTGGAAAAAATTTCGCGACTTCCTTTTCACTGAACGGTGGAACCAGCCTCACATGTCTGCCCACATCCCAGGTTTTCTGGTTAGGTGTCGACCCCGTCAGCAAGGGTGGTGCCTCTCCCCGTTCTCTCATTAACTCCAGCTCCTTGAATTTGATTTCTTGCTGAAGCTCCATGTCACGTTCCTTTAATTCCCTTTCCGCTTTTCTCTCCTCTGCTTCGAGGTCCCTTGCAGCTCTCCTCTCCTCTGCTTTTCTCCCTTCTAACCTTTCCTGGAGTTCTCGTTCCACTCTCCTTTCCTCTGCTTGTTTCTCTTCTCTCCTCGCTTCTGCTTTCCTTTCTTCTTCTGCTCTTTCCTTTTCTGCTTTCCTTTCTTCTTCTTTTAACCTTTCCTGGAGTTCTCGTTCCACTCTCCTTTCCTCTGCTTGTTTCTCTTCTCTCCTCGCTTCTGCTTTCCTTTCTTCTTCTTTTAACTTTTCCTGGAGTTCTCGTTCCACTCTCCTTTCCTCTGCTTGCTTCTCTTCTCTCCTCTCTTCTGCTTTCCTTTCTTCTTCTGCTCTTTCCTTTTCTGCTTTCCTTTCTTCTTCTTTAATCCGTTCCTGGCTCCGTAATTGCAACTCCAGTTTCCGGAGCTCAACATCTTCTGGTTCTTCGGGTAGCCACTCCCAGGCTAACTCGTCCCATGTTCCTAATCCCACCATAGATTGTATCACCGTGGCCTGCAACTCTGCCTTCCTCAAATTAGTTCGGACCTCCAAGTTAAAATGTTTGGCCAATTTCAAGAGGTCCGACTTTAGCAACGCTCGGAACTGTGCCTCACTCAGGGTTACCCCAAAGTTCTGTGCCACAAACGCCATGGTGTCTATCGTTAACACCTGTTAACCTTCCCCCAAGACTTTACCCCAATTTCTCAAAAAATTTACCAATTAATAATTAATAAATAAATTTTAATTAATAAAATATTATTATTTTATTATGTTATACAATTTTAGATCCCGGACGTAGACCCAATTGCGAAACCGCAAATCGTAATTTGGACGAGCCCCCAATTCTGTTACGTGGTCCCCTCGGTGAATACCTGGTCTCGGTGACCCCCGGACCGTGAGGAACTTCGCCAGAAAGCTGTATTATATATGCGCTTTCGCCACGCAATCCATATGAATTTCACCCAAGAGACAACTGATGTTCAAGGATATATTTCAATGGTAATGATACCATACAATTTCAATGACACAACCACGGAGATTTTCCCCGAGCAATCAACAATACACAACCATCAACAATTCTCAATCCACAATCAATTCCCTATGATTAAGATGGCCATCTTATATATGTGTGTCCCGGTGAGTACTCACGACCCCTTTTTGGTCTCGGTCCCGCACCATGTCTCTGGGCCCCTCCTGACCAAGATGATGGTCGGCGTCGCCGCACTCGGGCGGTTGAACGAACCCCGGGTGGACGTGTTTCCACCGGGCAGGTATCGTACCGCTACCAGGCACCCCGGCTGCAGCCCCTCGTGGCCACGCGAAGCGGGTACGGGAAAGCAAGCCAAACCCCACGCCGCTTGCAAGGCGTGTTAGGCCCCAACGGGCGACCCGTACGCGTCTTTTTTGACGGTGTCGCGAACGGCGCCAAACGCTGGGTCGGTGCACGGCCACACGACAGTTTGACGTCCACCGGGCAGGTATCCGTCCCGGTAACTCCTCTCGCCAGACAGGCTCGGGAACGCCGCTTTTCCACACGGCTCAATCAATCCCCCCTTTCGTCGGAGCGGGGCGAGGAAGAAAAAGAATTCCCGTCCTTTTTCCTCGTGTCTTTTCCTCTTCCGTTTTCCGGTCACTTCCGTTTCCGGCCACTATTTCAGAAGGGCTCCTGACCCTCCAACCACAACAACCCTTAATATACTACACACGGATAAGCAAAGACCTGAATGGTAATTCACATACATTCACATAAATATGTAACAATACCACGCCCCGTTGAGAGGCGTGGTTGACTTATTTGCATACCACACCCCGCCTGAGAGGCGTGGCTTTTGTGTGGTGAACTTTTGCTATAAATTGCCGCCCGTGTTAACGGGCTATTCAGTGCTTTTGAGTTCTTTCGAGTTGAGCTTGAATAAATAGCTCAGTGAAACTTCGTTCCTGGTGTCGTCCATTTTGTCCGGCTTTATCGTGCGAGCATAGCTCCACAATTGGTGATCCCTTTTCGAGAACACGGCGATGGAGTCATCTGTAGCTTTGAAGCTCCCTGGCTTCTGGGAATCACACGCAGCCGTCTGGTTCACCCAGGCAGATTCTCTCTTCGCCCTGCGGAACATCACGGAGGACATGACGTGCTACCACCATGTGGTCTCCGCGCTCAACGCCTCCACTGCTGCCCGGGTCCTGAGCTTCCTACATAACCCGCCAAACGCCGACAAATACGGCGCACTCAAAGGCCTACTACCCGGTGCGTTTGGACTCACGGAGACCGAACACGCGCGACAAGTGCTCGACCTCCCGGAGCTGGGTGAGGCCCGTCCATCTGAGCGCATGGACCACATGCTGGCTCTACTCGGCGACCACAGCCCAGATTTCCTCTTCCGCGAGCTGTTCCTCTGGCAGCTACCCGGGCAGCTACGGTTAGCTTTGGCTAACTCACCCATCACGGACCCTCGCGCCCTGGCCAAGGAGGCCGATAAATTTTTCTCAGCCAGGCGACACATCGGAGCGGCCGCCTGGAACCCTGGGCCGACCGAGGCAATGCCCGCACCACGACCGGCGCCACCTCCGGCCGTCAGCGCCACTGGCGGTAGCGGCCGCCGCGACACCCCGTCGACCGAACCCGACGCGACCACCAGAGCCTTCACCAGAGCGGACCATGTGCTACTACCACGCCAGGTTCGGGCAGAAGGCCAGAACGTGCCGCCCACCGTGCACTTTCGGCAGGTCAGGAAACGACCAGTCCGGCGCTCGCTGCCTGCCATGAGCGTCGGCCATTCAGGCAGCCTTCTGTTTATTATGGACACAGCATCCGGGCGGCGTTTTTTGTGTGACACCGGCGCTCAGCTGAGCGTGATACCCGCCTCGGTGCAGGACAAACAGGCCGCGCTTTGCGGCCCCGCCTTGGTCACTGCAAACGGCTCCTCCATCCGCACCTTCGGTTCGCGCAGCGTCGCACTCTGCTTCGGTGGCCAACGCTTCAGGTGGGACTTCATCACGGCGAACGTGCCCATGGCCTTGCTGGGTGCAGATTTTCTGTGTGCGCATGGGCTTTTGGTGGACATCAAACGGCGTCGGCTCATCAATGCGGAGACCTTCAGCTCGCTCGCTTGCTCATTGAGCGGCTCCGCACCAACCAAGCTAGCCTGCGTGCTCCCGGCCTCGGACGATTTCACCCGCCTGCTCGCCGAGTTTCCCGCCCTCACGCAGCCGACGTTTTCGGCCATCGCTGTCAAACACGGCGTCGAACACCACATCCCGACCACAGGTCCACCGGTCTACACCAGGGCTTGTCACCTCGACCCGACCAAACTCTCCATGGTGAAGGCGGAATTCGACGCGCTGGAGCGATTGGGCATTGTGCGGCGCTCAAATAGCGCGTGGGCCTCGCCCCTGCACATCGTGCCCAAACCGGGTGGCGGATGGCGACCATGCGGCAATTACCGCCGCCTCAACGACGCCACCACCCCCGACCGGTACCCGATACCACACATACAGGACTTTTCCGCCCATTTGGTGGGGCGTGTGATCGTTTCCAAGGTCGACCTCATTCGGGGCTACCACCAGCTACCCGTCCGGCCGGCCGACGTGCCGGAGACGGCGGTAATTACACCTTTTGGCCTCTTTGAGTTCCTTCGCATGCCGTTCGGCCTTAAGAACACGGCCCAGGCCTTCCAGCGGCTGATGCACAGCGTGCTGTGCAACCTCAGCTTCCTTTTCGTCTACTTGGATGACATTCTCGTCGCCAGCACTTCCCGGACGGAGCACCTCATCCACCTGCGCACGCTTTTTGAGCGCCTCGGCCAGCACGGCCTCATCATCAACCCGGTGAAATGCCAGTTTGGCATAACGGCCGTCGACTTCCTGGGGTACCGCATCACGAAGCGCGGGGCCGTCCCACTGCCTACCAAGGTGGAGGCAGTCACAGATTTCCCGCGCCCCCGCTCCATCAAGGCCCTACAGGAATTTTTGGGGATGGTAAATTTCTACCACAGGTTCGTGCCTCACGCCGCCCAACTCATGCGCCTCCTGTACGAATCCCTCCGGGGCAAGCCGGCCAAGCACGACGTCGCCTGGACCAAAGAGATGGACGAGGCATTCACGGGCGCTAAGCTGGCCCTCGCCATCGTGACCATGCTGGCGCACCTGGCGCTCGACGCACCCATCGCCCTCACCACGGACGCTTCCGACTACGCGGTGGGCGCCGTGCATGAACAGTGGGTGAATGGGGCTTGGCAACCGCTGGCCTTCTTCAGCCGGCAGCCTCGCCCTAACGAGCGCAGGTATAGCGCTTTTGACCGCGAGCTCCTCGGCCTTTACCTGGCCGTTCGCCACTTCCGCCATCTTTTAGAGGGCTGCCCGTTCACGGCGTTTGTGGACCACAAACCCCTGGTCTTCGCCATGGCCAAGGTTGCAGAGCCATGGTCGGCCCGCCAGCAGCGCCACCTCTCCGCCGTGTCCGAATTTACAACGGACATCTGGCACGTCGCGTGCAAGGACAACGCTGTGGCCGATTGCCTCTCCCGGTCCGGCACGAACGCCGTCCACCTGGGTGTGGACTTCGCCCGCATGGCGGTGGACCAGACCGTCGACCCCACGGTGCAAGCCCTCCGGACAGTGGACACAGGCCTGCGGTTGGCCGACATCCCCTTCGAGGACACAGGTACAGTTCTCCTGTGCGACGTTTCCCTGGGCCAACCTCGCCCCATCGTGCCCACCGGATGGCAGCGGCACATTTTTGACGCCCTCCACAGCCTTTCCCACCCGGGCCGGAAAGCGTCGCAGAAGCTCGTGGCAGCAAAGTTCGTCTGGCACGGGCTCCGTAAGGACGTCCGTGACTGGGCCAATGCCTGTGTCGCCTGCCAGCGCGCGAAGATCCACCGGCACACCCAGGCCCCGTTGGCACCATTCAACGTGCCCGCGCGGCACTTCAACCACATCAATGTGGACCTGGTGGGACCCCTTCCCTCCTCGCGGGGCTTCACCCACCTCCTCACGATGGTGGACAGGACCACCAGGTGGCCGGAGGCCATCCCGTTGGCATCAACAACATCCGCCGACGTGGCACAGGCCTTCATTGGCACCTGGATTGCCCGTTTCGGCGCCCCCTCGGACATCTCCTCCGACAGAGGCCCACAATTCACCTCCGAGCTTTGGGGCGTGGTCGCCCAGGCCTTGGGGTTCAAGCTACACTGCACCACGGCCTACCACCCACAAGCCAACGGCTTGTGCGAGCGGTTCCACCACTCGATGAAGGCCACTCTCAGGGCCAGCCTCCAGGATGACGGTTGGGCCGACAGGCTCCCGTGTGTCCTATTGGGCCTCCGATCGGCCCCTAAAGAGGACCTCCAGGCTTCCACCGCCGAGCTGGTCTACGGCCAGCCACTGCGCATGCCGGGCGAATTCATCCCTGACGCCACCGGCCCCTGGTCCACGGCTCACCAACGCTCGGTCCTTCAGGAGGCCGCCAGGAGATTTGCCCCCATGTCCACATCCCACCACAGCTGCCCCCAACCCCACGTCCCCCCAGCACTTCGCACTGCGGGGTACATTTTTATCCGGAACGACGCACACCGGGGACCGCTCCGGTCGCCGTCCGATGGACCTTTCCGGGTCCTGAAGAGGGACGACAAGTCGTTCATCATTGACATCGGCGGCAAACCGGACCGAATCTCCATGGACCGCCTCAAGCCGGCCCATTTGGACCTCGACCAACCTCCACGGTTGGCCCTTCCTCCACGACGGGGCCGTCCCCCATCAACCAAGCCCCCCACCCGACCATCCACCGCCACGCCACCTACCACCCCCACACGAATCGCCAGGGGTCGTTTCGGCCGGATCATCAAGACCCCCCTCAAACTGACTCTCCCAGTGCAAGTTAATTCTGGGGGGGCGCATGTAGCGGTTACCGGAAGCATGACACAATCACCTTGCAACGGCCGATGACGTAACCGGCGGGCGGTTACTTGCCCGGACTCGCCCGGACGTGTCCGGACTTGCCTTGCCCGGGCAGACTCTCGATTTGCATACCACGCCCCGTTGAGAGGTGTGGCTGACTTATTTGCATACCACGCCCCACCTGAGAGGCGTGGCTTTTGTGTGGTGAACTTTTGATATAAATTGCCGCCCATGTTAATGGGCTATTCAGTGCTTTTGAGTTCTTTCGAGTTGAGCTAGAATAAATAGCTCAGTGAAACTTCATTCCTGGTGTCGTCCATTTTGTCCGGCTTTATTGTGCGAGCATAGCTCCACAGAATAACAATTTCACAAAGCATATAAACTTTTCACCAAAACCAAAGTTTTGCAGAACATGGAACATGTAAGTGTGATCAATGCTATCAAAAGCCTTTTCAATGTCTAGGAAAATCAACCCAAGGCCCTCGTCCTCCTTCAGGCCACAGTCAATCAAGTCTCTAATTAAAAAGACATTATCAGAGATTGATCTTCCCGGAATGCTGTAACTCTGATCAGGATGGACAACAGTGCCAATGACAACCTTTAGCCGATTGGCCAACAATTTGGAAAAAAGTTTGCAGTCAGAAAACAGTAATGAGATGGGGCGCCAGTTCTCTATCCGACGGAGATCACCACCTTTTGGGAGAAGACATACCACTGCTCTTCTACAGCATGAGGGGTAGTATGCCAGAGCGTAAGCTTTCTTGTAGCACCAGCAGTACTTCTGGACCTAAAATGTCCCAAAACGCTGCAAAAAATTCCACTGGAAGGCCGTTGATTCCAGGGGCTTTTCCGTGTTCAAAGCTACGCAGAGCTGTGCTTAGCTCCTCCAAAGTAAACGGCTCTTCAAGACCTTGACACTGGTCACAACTCAACGAAGGCAGGTAATTCGTCATATCATCAACCATATCTTTACACAGCCTTCTCCGCAAATAAACCAGAAAAAAACCTTTTCACAAGCATTTTAGCATTACTTTCATTTTGTGTAATATTCCCCTTAGCATCTAATAAGGAAAACATTTGCCTTTGGGACTTCTTAACCCCTTCTAACTGGAAAAAACTTTTGTTTGGGGTGTCAGAGAACTTCACATTTTGGATTCCGAGTCTAACTGACATCCCCATTACTTTTTCATGAATCAGTTCTCTTAAATAAGCTTTTTTCTCCAATAATAACTGAAGTTTACTGCCGTTTTGAGACTTAGCCAAGTCTTCCTCGAAGTGTAAAATTTCAGTTTCTAAGAGAGAAACAGCAATCTTACTCTTGCTTGTGGAAAAGGACTTAAAATATTGTTGCAGATCTCAGCGCCGGCCTTCTCCCCGTACCAAGGGGGGATTAGTCCCCTTGTCTTTGACTGGCCGACGGAACCCGGGACCTATGACGTCCTTCCCGGACAGTTGCGAAATAGGGTCGTAGGACTAGAATCACTATTACCTAATTACTCGTGCTGCCCAGAAACGAGGAAATAATCCCCGCACGAATCACGCATGCTGAGACGCCGAGCGGTGCGTACACGCGATCCGTGCCGTTTAGTTGGTGAACCCGGTTCTAGCGATCTTACTCGTACCACGCTTAGCCAATGGAGAAATCATACAGGCGATCGAATTGGGAGGAAAGGAATAACAGGATTTATTTACACAATTTACAATGATTCCAGAAAATAGGACACAGTGCAGCCTTACAAACAGTCTTAACTTAATCCCCAGGACAAACGGGCCCGTCTCGCACACAGACACACTCACACGGGGCTTGCAGCTGCGAGATGATGGTCCGCGTCCAAGGATGGCCCCCATGCAGCTCCCTCCGGCCTCCGGTTCATCCCGGGCAGATGGTAAGTAGAGGGGCAGGAGCTCTCCGCGTGTCGTTTGGCGCACACGGAATAATACGGGGCGAACGGTAGGGTCTGGGCTCTGGTGGTTGGCGATTAATCACTCGCGTTATTACAGCGTTCACTCGCGTGGCTGAATAGGCGATATTCGCCACTGGCGCGTCTGGCTGCCTTTCCTCTGGCGTGTACGTTAGCACGAGATATAGTGCAATGCCTCCAAAGCGAGCGCTGCCAATCAAGCTCTTCCAAGTCCTCTCCCCTTGCGAGTTCTCTCATGCAAATCAGTCCTCCTCGTTCTCTCTCGTGCTCTCTGTTCGGTCTCTCACACCCTGGCAATTCCTCCTGGTAAGTCCTGTTCAAGGGCTTTGTGCAAAGACTTTTATAGGCATGCCCCGCGAACCTTCTAGCACTTACCAGACGCGCCTTACCACGCCCTATCATGCCATGCCCTTAGAGCCCTGGTTGGTTGGTGGCCCTTACCGTCATCGCCTCTGACGCGCTGCCTTGACGCCACCCCACCCCGACCCCGCGCTCCTCCCTCTTAGGCCTACCTCGTGTTACTCGACTAGTGAGCGAGCAAAGGGCAGCAAACGCTGCTGGCAGCCAAAGCGTAATAAATGCTGCGGGTATCCAAAGTGTAACAAACTGAGGGATCAGCCAAATGGGGCACGGGATCAATTATGCCCATAGAGGTGGAACTGGAGGGTGGCGCAAAAATGAAGGGACCTAAACTTATGTCTTTGCACAACGCAGATATTACTCGGGGAAATGGCCTATACTCACACATATTATGACATAACTAATACTACAGGTGGCCTACGTGTTGCTCGTGGACTAACTATGGGGGGCAACCCTTTAACCTTTAATGATCAATATGTGCCAATCTCAAAACCGTAGCAATATTGACAAAAGACGCGAATCTGTGCTTTCACGTTATCCCACCATAACTGAACAGAAGAGTAACAAGGTTTTCTTTGGATGAGTGTTTCCCAAAAACTACGAAAAGCATCCTTAAAACAGCAATCCTCCAACAGGCTGGTATTGAAAGTCCAATACGCACTTTTACGAATTGACTGAGAAAAGGATAGACCAAGTACAACCAGCTGGTGATCAGAGAAAGTAGAAGGGAAATGATTACAAGACACGAGTACGTTTCTAAAAGTGGGATTAATATACCATCTATCAAGCCTTGCAAGTGTTATTAACCCAATAGCACAACGGCACCATGTGTATTGAGATGTTGTAGGATGCTGTATACGCTATGCGTCAAGTAGACCAAGTGATGAAAAACAATTCAATAAATCTTTATGAGATTCTGGATGTGGTTCTGGTGTATTTCTATCTAAACTCGGTTCAAACGTGCAAATGAAATCTCCTCCAATACAGATACAATGATCAAAGGCTACTGTGTGAAGGTAATTGGCCAGATGTGTGAAAAAATCTTCATGAGCTAAGCTGCTACTGGGAGCATATACATTGAGTAAGGTGAGGTGAAATCCTTGATAGACCAACTCTGAGGATGCTAAGTGTCCTATAACTATTTCATTAAAATTACAAGAGTCAGGAACGAACCCGGGGCGAAGCAAGAAAGCAATTCCCACAGAAACAGAGGACAGATTGCTAAAGAAACACTGCCCAGTATTAAGGCGAAGCCAGTCAGGCTGTGAAGTCTGTTATGTCTGTTTCCTGCAATAAACATAGATCGATATGTTTCTGAAACAATAAGATTTTAACTTGGAGCTGATGTAAATGGTTAGCACCACCACCATTCACGTTTAAGGTGCCAAACAGCACTTCCTTCTTTTTCATGCCTTATTAGTAGGGGCGCCAGAGAGCAGAAATGTGCTTAAAAAGGGTTGAGGTAGTCATGGAAGAACATACTTTTGTCTTTGGTGTTTTTTGGTAGAATGGGCCATGGTGCACATGTCTAGGGTGGCCTGCTTGGGCAACTCTCTTGCGAAAGTGCCGATTAGGCTGAATTTATCATCTGTTGACGTGGCAAATTTCAGCCCTAAAATTAGGGGTAGGGGAAATGTCAATTGCTATTTCACCATGTTGCAATTGTTGTATTGTAACATTTTAGGTATCATCATAAAGGTATTAGGCTGGGCTAAAAATTGGTATCAGAAAATTTTCATTGCGGTAACTGAGTACAGTTTTAGGGGTCAAAAGGTCACGCTCAGAAGGGTCAGGTGAAAATCTAGGGGTCGGGGGTATAAATGACCCCACTGTACCCAAACCAATAACAATAAATGAATGCCACTCGCACAAATTTAAGAGTACTATACAACCAGGTTTTTAATAATCAAGCGATGTTTGATGGGAACACAGGTTTTGAGAATTAACCCCTTAATGTCTTTGAGCAAAATCGAAAAATGGCGAAAATATTGTTACAGACGCGGTTGTGGATGTTGGTTTACCGAGCGGTTTGGTATGACCGCGTCTGCACAGTTTACCCGATTATACTCGAACGTTGGCCGAGTCGTGCTACGCTAAATCAATTGAGGAAAGGACACAACGGCTGGGTTAAAATGACACGACACCAGGGGTACAGTTCTCAAGACCTCCGGAGGAGGTTATAATATTTCGGAACGTTAGATTACAAGGACAAGAGAGACAGCATAGGAAGGTAGGCACTTAATCACGGTCTTATAGTAACCCCGACAGACCACAGATAAACAGGACAAGACTGACTCACACGGGGATTGATGGCAAGGAAGGGCAGGTAGTCGAGGCTCAAGGTGCACCTTGGCGCAGGGGCAGAATCGACCCGGTCCGGTCCAGAGATGCGGGAGGTCTCGTCGCGCTGGAGGTGGCGTCTGTTTCTCCTTCGTGGCTGAGGCGCATCTGACGTCACGTCCGGTCAGTCGCTGCGTATATCCGGCGGGGAGTGACACGCCCTCGGCTCGTTAGCTCCGCCCCAGATGGAATCGGCCCGTTGCTTCTTATTGGGTGCTGGGGGTTACCGGGCTCCGCCCTTGACGAGGGGCCGACAGTCAGCCCCTTCGTGGTAACCCCGCCGGAGCACCTGGGCAATGGCGGCTAACCAAGCCGGAGTGAGGACGCACACTCCCCGCGCGCTGTTGTTGTAGTTGTTGTTGTTGTTGTTGTTGTTGTTTCATGAGGAAGATGGGAGGAGGTATGGGGAGGTCCTAAACTCACTACTGGTGCCATACAATCACATTCTGGTGCAACGAAGAGTCAGAATTAATGGAAACGAGTCCTTAACTGACATAGACTAAGAATAACTAGCAAGATGTCCGAAAGTTGTCTACGTGAGATGCGGTGGACCTGGGCACGACATTTAATGGGGGAAAAAGGGGAAGGTCGGTTCTACAGAGTGTTATTTACAGGCAATGGGACTAGGGAATGGGGGATTGGGAATAGTTGGGGGGTATTGGGGAAATAGGGGAATATTTACAAGCGGATATGGATGGAGGCCAAATCCCATATCCGCAACATTGCACCCTTCTCTACCCTTGGGGCGTCCCGACCCGATAAATTTTTACCTACTTTAGTGTGGCACTCAGATGTAGTTCCCTCTACTATTAACTCTACCCTGAGTGCGACAGTTTTACAGATATTCACAAACGAGTAAATATGTCCCCCTGCGACGTTGCACCCTTCTCCTCACAGAAACACACCCACAGGATAACCGAATCGCGGAAAGAATTCGCAAACTAAACATACAGCCGGTAGGGAGCATTATTTACACAAGACTACGCTGATATTTACACTACGATCCAGGACCTGTTTTTGGAGGAACACATGCAGATGTTATGCATAGAGAGAGCACGCATGCCAGCATCGATACACCAACCCACGAGTGCTCTGTGGCCTTACGGCCTTTAATAATGTGCAGAGCACCCCATCCAAGCACCAAAAGCACCACCCCATAACACAGTCAGCACCATCCGGTGCACCAATAAAGTGTTTATAAATCACCGGTGGTGTCGCAGCCGGCCGATGTTCTGCCGCTGGTCTTGCCTTCATGTGGTGCACTTGGCCTTCTTGCTTCTTTCAAAAATAAAGAAAGGCGCCAACCGCGTCCATTTCTTTATTGTGGCTGTCAGGGGGCCAACTATTAGTGGTTCACCTGTATGGCATAGGTGCCACGTTGACCCATAGGTCCATCCATGGGTGGTGCTTGCCCGCAAAAAACTGCGGTCCATTGTGGGTGGCCACAAACATTGCGGTCCATATGGTGTATCGATCCCGGCAGCAAGCAGCGAAAGTGCAGGCCCACAACTGCGGAGCCAGCACCTCTCTCTCCTCTCTCTCTGCCCCAAAGCCAGATCCTCGGAGGTGGGAGACAAAAGAAGGAGACAAGTGAGTAAGGTGGTAAGGGCGCAAAAGTGCACGCAACATAAGGTAATGCACACTGGGGGCACATGGGAACCAGGTGAGACAGGTACGTTCCTACCGTACGCCCCCCCCCCCACCAGGTAACCTGCATTGCCCCTCCCTTACCCCTTACTGTATCCACAAAACACAACACTACCCATAAACATCTACTTTACAAATCAACAAACGTCCCTACTGTCTTCCCCGTTCCTCCCATATACCAAATTCGTCTTCTCTCCCTCCTAACCAATCAAATTTGCCATTTTCAACTCTCATCAAAATTTGCCATCTCCAACTGAACATAAAAATTTGCCATTACCAATTCATCATCAATCCCTCCTAAGGAGGGAGAGATGGAATCACCCCAATGTCTCATCCACGTCGTGATGCGTCTCACCAATCCACACAGCAATTCTCATTTCCTGCACACAGAACAAAGAAAACACAGGTGTGGGGTCATCATCACCACCTCAGGTAAGTGGCTGCGTATGGTGCGACAGGTTCATCAATCCTAACTATTTCCTAAATGACTTTAACAACTTTACATTACCCGGGGTCTTTCCCTGCCAATCCATTGGCCAACTTACACTATGGGTTCTAAAAACCAATTCCCATTGACCAAACTGTGGTGCTTTTCAATTTGGGGTCTCACTCCCCCGATTCATCTCCCGGTGCCCTCGCACAATTTCTGGGCTGTGGCGTGTACCTCTCCCAGCGGGTCTACCCACCTGCACACCTCCACCACTGCAGTTGCCTCCGAGCTTACCTGCTCCTTACCCTAACCTAACTACCCGGGGAAGGCCCTCTGGCGCTCTCCCCACTCGGTGCCCTCTCTGGCACTGGGCTACCCGGGTCCGTCCTCCGGATCCTCGGGCCCCATCCACAACTCTACCGGCTCCCAGAGCCCACCTGCGGCCTCACCTGGCCGACATCCTCACAGTGGCGAAGTGCCCAACCAACTACACACACTAACAGGCTACACGCCCAGCCATTTCCACAACACTAATGCACCCATGCACAACACCATTCTGCAACCGCACCACAAATGCCAATATCCAACCACAATTTACCTATACCCTCTACCTAACACTTACACTACCCGCCCCGGGTATCCATGATGGGGGTCCACTCTTCCCCCATTCACACCTTCGCACCATCCACTTCGTACCACTTACTCCAACTCTCTCCACACCACTCATTCTCTGCTCCATATATTCCACACACCTGCACTTGCACACCTGTGCTCTCACACCTGGTGCCACCTGCACCCTTCTCTCCCCAAGCGCATTCGCGCTGATCCACAACACTCACTACTCATACACTGCTCCACACTGCTCCACACACCTGTCCAGCTCTCACACAGCATCATCTCATCTAACTACTCCCCTCTGAAACTTGCGCTTCCCAGTCGTCCCTTTAAACTATTGCGCTCCCACGTCATTATCATCCACACTAATCTACCTGCGTCCCCACTACAGGTATCAGTCACTAACTAAACTTAACGTCACCTAATGTCATCTTCTAGGGCCCTATCAATATCCTAACCCACCCGGGCTAGTTTTCACTGCCATACACCCCATAAACTATAGCGCATTTGCCCCCACATGGGAAGGGTGGCAGGGATGCCACCCTTACCCACCGGGCCCATCGCTCACTACCAATTTTGCACATCAAATTTCAACAAATCAAAAATTTGCCAATCACTACCCATCATCTGCCAATCACTACTGCCAATCCTTTGCCAATCATCAAATTTTGTTTTTTTCTAATTTTGGGGCCAAAACACTATCCTCATCACACAGTCTACTCACTAATGCCTCTCGGTGCGCCAATTCCTGTCCAAAGCCCGGCTTCGTAAAGCCAAGCCATGAATGCGGGTTGTTTGGTGCCAGCGGCTGGATACGTCCGGCATTCGGTGCAGGGACGGGGGCTTACCCGTGCCGAGATCCCACGCACAATCTCGGCACGGAGCCATCCAATGTCCCGCTCTCGACCTGCCGGCACGTCTCACTAAAAGGTGGTTGCCATGACGACCCTTCCTATCGGCCTGCCCGCTCTGCCTAGTGGAGCCCGGACGCGGCCGTTCCACGCGAGGCCCAGCGTGGATCGCGCACGGCGGTCCTTTCGAACCCGCCGTGGCTCGGATCCCCGCTGGTTCTCGCGGCACGCGAAGCCCGGCACGCACCGAGGGCCCGCTTCGGCTAAAAGTCGCTCTAACCTCTAACCCGGTTACCTTCGATGCCTCACCTGCATGCTTACACCCCGCAGCCCGTTCCTTGCTCACACATCCAGCCGTTTCCATGCTCCTCGTACCTTTCCTTACACACCCAGGTACACTCATTCCACTCACAGCCTTGGTCACACACCTGACCACCGAACACTTTGGCACACATTCGTTGGTCGCACACCTCACCAACACACCTCTTCGCGCCCCCTCCTCTGTCACCTCCTCTGTGACAATCACAGGTGTGCTCTCATTCGCACACCCAACCACGTGCCTCACTACCAATTCCAGCGTGCATTCCCACTCACGCTCTACCATTCCAGGTGTGCTTCCTTTCTCACCTGTCACAACCAACTCACGCTCCTTGTCACTCTCACTACTCTCACCTCCATTCTTGACAGCGCACGCACCCTTACTCTTGACAGCGCACTCTTTCCTCAGGCATCTGTCCGTCACACACCTTTCTCGCGCACACTCTCCCGTCACACCCTCTGTAACACTCACCACAGGCGTGCATTCTTCCTTGCCTTTGACAGCGCACTCTTTCCCCATGCACCTGTCCGTCACACACCTTTCTCGCGCACACTCTCCCGTCACACCCTCTGTAACACTTACCACACCGCGCTTCCATGTGCTCCCTCGCACACGCGCTACGACCGACTCACTCTCGCCAGCACCCTCACTCCTTGGCACGCACTTTTTCCTCACACACCCCAGAGTCGGACTTTCTTGCACACCTCCTTTTTCGCACACCAGACCTGTCGCACACTTCACCAACGGCCTCTCACGAACACCCGGGTCCATCTCGACCCCCAAGCTCCTTAAATCCCCTGGCGCCTCATACGCACGACCATATTGGTCACCACTTACACCGGGTCCTCTTCCTCTTCGCTTCTCCTCCATCACCTGCGAATCCCTCATCCGGTTAATGAGCACATCATCACGATCCGAACACAGACTTTGGACCAATTCTTTTACCTCCTCTTTTATCTCTTTCTTATCCTCTCTTTCGCTTCTTAATTTCGCTCACCCCTTCTTCCACTTCTTCTAATTTCTGCTTCACCTCTTTTATGTCCCGGTACGTCTCCTCAAGCTCGTCCTCCAAGGCTACCTTGACCGTTTCCATGTGCGTCCTCACCTGCCGGTCCTTCGTCTCCATTACCTCTATCACCTCGTCCAACCTCGTTGTCAGTCCCTCACGTACCATCTGACATTCCCTCTTCGTCGCTACCAAGTCATCTTTTAGTTCTTTCTGTGTCGCTTTTAATCCTCCTAATACCGCAGTGTTCCTTTGAACCTGCTCCGTTACTTCTTTTTGTCCCTCCGTCAGCTGTTCCACCTCCTGCGTCAGGTCCTCTATGCCCCCTTGCAATTTTATAGTCCCCTTTCTCACCTCCTTCTCCATGTGCTCCTTACAGTGCCTCACCTCCTCGCGCACTCCTCCGACCTCCTCACTCACACCTCTTCTGATCTCTTCTGCCATCACTTGCATCTCCTGCCCAGATGCCACCCTCATCTGCTCCATTTCCTCCCTGTGAGCATCCAGTTTGGTTTCTACCCCCATTCTGACCCCCTCTATCTGCTGCCCCATTTGTTTAACTTCCCTTTCCGCTTGGTCCCTCATGTCCCTCAATTTGCCTTCCATGGTGTTTTCTAACCCCTCTAACCCATTTTTCACTCCCTCTATCTGATTCTCCTGGGCAGCCATTCTATTTTCTACCCCCGTTAACCCCTCCTGTATTTCCCCTAATCTATTGTCTAATCCCTCTATTCTACTCCCTAACCCCCCGATCTGGGCCCCCATGTCCTCCCTCAATTTCTCGCTATTGGACCCCATTTCGCCCCCCATGACCCCCATTTTGCCCTCCAATCGCTCACCCTGAGCTTCTATACTGTTTTTCAAACCTCCAATTTGGTCTCCCATTTGTTCCATAAGGGCCCTCATTTGCAGGAGGAAAAGGTTCGAATCCACCAGGGGCGCTACCACGGTCGCGGGCGCGGTCGCCGTGGCCATGTGCGAGGCGCCATTTTGTGCATCTGCTACCCTCGCTGCTTCGCTCTCCTCATGTCCCTCAATTTGGTCCTGGATCGACCCTGCCTCACTCTCCTCTACCGGAACCCAGCCGTCTTGGTCTGCCATAGCGCGACTTTCAAAATTCGGGTTTTTATTTTTTTTTGTAAAACACAATTAAATTTCGTTGTTATAATTTCGAGCACGTGAAACGCGCTCCGGATCGAATTCCACTTCCCGACACCAAAATGTTACCCTAATGGTACAATTGGTGTTCCAAAATTTGGGCCTAACTGAATTTAGTCCCAGGTCCGAATCCAACTCCTCGACACCAAATGTTACAGACGCGGTTGTGGATGTTGGTTTACCGAGCGGTTTGGTATGACCGCGTCTGCACAGTTTACCCGATTATACTCGAACGTTGGCCGAGTCGCGCTACGCTAAATCAATTGAGGAAAGGACACAACGGCTGGGTTAAAATGACACGACACCAGGGGTACAGTTCTCAAGACCTCCGGAGGAGGTTATAATATTTCGGAACGTTAGATTACAAGGACAAGAGAGACAGCATAGGAAGGTAGGCACTTAATCACGGTCTTATAGTAACCCCGACAGATCCTGGATCGTACCACAAATACCCGAATTGATAAAGCAAATGGAGACATGGAAGGCCATCGGGGCCGGGTGGATGCCAGAATGCGGCAACAGAGTGAGGAATGGGGACTCCTCAAACAAAAGGGGGGTGAATTGGCCGAAGAGGGAAAGGGGTTCGAAGCCTGCTTAACCGAGCAGGAGCGGGTGTTTGTTGATGGAGGCCTGTGGGGACCGCAAATGACTGATGGCAGGGTGAGTGATTTGATGCAGTGGCGACTGGAGACCTGGGACGATACCATCAAAGGAGAGGTTGCTTGGGTCCGAATTAGTATTATTAGTACCACAAATACCCGAATTGATAAAGCAAATGGAGACATGGAAGGCCATCGGGGCCGGGTGGATGCCAGAATGCGGCAACAGAGTGAGGAATGGGGACTCCTCAAACAAAAGGGGGGTGAATTGGCCGAAGAGGGAAAGGGGTTCGAAGCCTGCTTAACCGAGCAGGAGCGGGTGTTTGTTGATGGAGGCCTGTGGGGACCGCAAATGACTGATGGCAGGGTGAGTGATTTGATGCAGTGGCGACTGGAGACCTGGGACGATACCATCAAAGGAGAGGTTGCTTGGGTCCGAGAGAGCTTAAGGGAAGAGGTGAGTCGGTCCGATAAGCATCTCCAAGACGAGATTAAGGTGACCCAGGGGACCCTTACCACGAGCCACATTTGGGCACCGGAGACTCTAAAACTGAACACCCAGTTGGGGGTGGGGGATGGGGTGGTTTGGCCCCAGGCTGTATTTGGACAGAGAGGAATCGGGGAATAGAGTCTCTGGAAAAACAATCCCCCTTGTACATTTTGATGGGTCGGGGAGTCTCGAGGCGTTCCTGAAACAATTTGAGTGTGTGTCTCAACTCAATGGTTTGGGAGAGCGGGAGCGCATGGGGAATCTGGTGGCGACACTGCGGGGGTCAGCCCCAGATGTGTTAAACGTAGTCCCAGAGGGAATATTGACCACCATGGGCAAATAAATCTCCGCCACCGCTCCCAGGGGTTAATACCACTACCCTTCCAGTCGCTTCCCTGGAGTTCTTCCAATAAGTTTTTCATGGCGCTTTTCCAAAGCTGCTTCTCATTACAAAAGTAAAAACAGCACTTGTGATAATAGTGTTCCATATTTATGTGAATTACTATTCCGGGCTTTGCTTATCAATGTGTAGTCGATTAAAGGTTGTTGTGATTAAAGGGTCAGGAGCCCTTCTGAGAAAAAGGAGACCGGAAACGGAAGAAGAAAAGACACGAGGTCCTGGAGACGCGACGATTCTTTTTCTTCCTCGCCAAGCTCGGACGCGAGCGGGATCGATTGAGCAACGTCAGAGAATCGGCGTTTCAAAGCCCGTCTGGCGAGAGGAGTTACCGGGACGTGTAACTACCCTTTGACACGTCAAGTCACTATGGGTTCGTGCACGGAACCAAGCAGCTGGCACAGTTCGCCTCGCCGTCTACAAGGCCGCGTACGGGTCGCACCTAGGGCCGCGCGCGCGGGGCAAGCCGCGTGTTGCTTTGCCTGCTTTACATTACCCGCTTTGCTTGGCCAGGAGGTGTGCGCTGCAGCCGTTGTTCCCGGTACGGGACGTGCCCGGTGAAAGCACGTCAGGAAGGGTCCGTTCAGCCGCCCACGTGCGGAGATCGAACTACAGGAGTACGGAGACATTGTGAGAGACATTGACCATGGAGGGAGTCGGGAGTGGGGCTCACGTGAGGAATGTATAAGATGGCCATCTTAGAGTTATTAATATTATACATGAGTTTACATCGTTGTACTATTGATTGCTGATTGTGGATGGTTGTTGATTGCTCGGGGAAAATATCATTGATTATTCCGGATCCTTGGTGTGGGGTTTCTTATTGATTGGAATTAATATTGATTGTGTTACGAAAGCGCAGAAATAATAGATCTTTCTGGCGGAGTTCCTCTCACGGTCCGGGGGTCACCGAGACCAGGTAGTCACCGGGAGGACCACGTAACAATAGTATCATTTTAATGATATTATGCAACAATATCCCCACTCCCTGAGGAGGTTTGTGACTTGCGATACTTGTGACTTGAGTTTTTGTGACCCCGCACTCTTCTATCCCCGACACCCTCATGGAAGTAAATGTTATTATTGGGAATGTTGGCATGATGAGGCACGATCTGATCTTTTCAAAGACATGATCGAACATAAGTAATAGTAATAATAATTGGCAATAATAATAAGGATAAAAACAGGACTCTCTGCCGCTCCCGTGGTGAATGGGTGTACTACTCCTCGTCTTTTAAATCTACACTCCTGGAATTTAAAAGTTCAAATGGACTCCAACATCACCTTTTAAAGGCTTTGGCTGCTACATGTCGTTGGTCTCTTGCCGAGCAAGTGTGTATTTTAATAACAGTCTGTTCGTGGGCGATAATTAAACTTGTTCATTTAGATCATGAGACACACCCATTAATTGCTTGATAAGGCAGACAGGAAGGTCTGGAGGTACGCACAGTCACCTCTAAACTGTCTCGCCTGTGTTTGAATCCTGACCAAGCAAGAAACTGTCATCCCGGTGTTTCACAGGCAGGATGATAAAATCAATCCGTTGGGGTGAGGGTTGTGTGTGCCGTCCCTCAGCTGGACGTTTAAACTTGTCTGTCGGCATTGGTTTGTGGACGTTAAACTGGGTGTCTTGTCTGTCGGCATTAGTTGGTGGATGTTAGACTGGGAATCTTGTCTGTCGGCATTGGTTGGTGGATATTAAACTGGGTGTCTTGTCTGTCGGCATTAATTGGTGGATGTTAAACTGGGTGTCTTGTGTTACGACCTGGCCCTTGTGTGAATGGCTCAGGGTACTGCCTATTGCTCCGGAGATCCTAATAGATGTGCTCGGGAGACCAATACGTTCTCCATTGGCGGGTCGCGCCGTATGAGCAATCAGAAGTGACCGAGCGAAGCTGCCATCCAAATGCTGACGCAATTTTAAACCCCCCAATCTTCAACACACAGTATGCCAATCCAGAAATGCAATGCAAATTCAAAACAGGGGAATAAATGCAAATACTTTACTCAAAATCAAGAAAATACACAGGGTACAACACCAAGCAAAAGATAAATCATAAGGAAAAGAAATCCTGCTGATATGCAGCGGCAAAGATCAAGTAATTAAAAGACAGACAGGCGCCAAGACAAAACAGACAAGACAATTACACGACCCACCCGGTATCCCTTGCTAATCCAAAAGGGGAGGGAGAGGGTAGCAAAATAACAAATAAATATTCGCCAGGATATAAAGGAAATAAAAGGTAAAATACAACTCGGAGGGGAGGAGGGGACGGGAGAGGAATCCAGGCCTGTTTCAGATGGCGACCTCGCTGCCTCGCCCCAGCCACATGTCCCGAGGGTGGCGCCTCCACTCTTCTCTTTGTCAGTGGGTGTCGTCAACGCCACGAACGACTTGCCCAGAGCAGTTCCTGCAAGACCATGAAGTCGCACGTTGCCTCCGGTCGGCTCAGATGAAACTTGATGAGGAGCAAAAGCTTCTGCTCCCTCTCTCCCACTTTTCCTCACGATCCCACGTGCACCGAGAAACCCTCCTCACCTTAAATCTCTCCTGCACCGACTGTCCATCCAACAGGCAGCCCTCAGGGAGAATAAATTTCACCACAGACCCAACGCACTCTTCTTCCTCCTATTCTTCTCTTCTTTCTGTTTTTCTTCCCAGAGGTTCTTTCTCTATTCAATTATGTAGAGCTCTGGTGGGAGGGAGAAGGTCGATAAGGAAGATCTTTGTTTGTTTTTTAACAAAAGAATAAAAATAAAGTCGAAAACGAAGGAAGAAAGAAAAGAGCAAATCTGGTTTCACAGCTGGCCCAGAATTTCACATAAGATACACCCCAAGCAATCACAGCTTCTCATCATTGCAAGCCCAGCCCCACGAGTGTACAATCATTAAAGAATCCACCACGAGTGTAGCACTGCTCCCATCCTTCTTCCAGTGCCATCCCGGCTCCACTATATAATCTAATCTTACTATAATTCACCAAATGTCCATCCGTCTGTCTGTCTGTCCGTTCGAAGGTACCGCAAAAATGGCTGAACCGATCGCAATGATATTTCGGGTGGGCAATCCTGGGATCTCCTGGAGTAAAATAGGGTATTGAAGGAGCTGTGCTCCAACGCGAGTCGAAAGAATTGACGCGACCAAAGACGGAAATTCGTCCGAGTTGCTTTATTGCACGTATCAAACTCGGGTACTCTGAAAAGCCCGTTTATCGGGCAGCAATATATATACACATTTATGCCGGAGCGTTTGCCTGGGAAAAGCGACACCGGGCATGCCCGGGTGTCAAGGGCGAGTCCTGGAAAGGCGAGTCTGGACCTGCCCGGGCGTGCTGGACGAGGCCTGGCAAGTCGAGAGCGGGCATGCCCGGGCGTCCTGGACGAGCCCTGGAAAGGCGAGAGCGGGCATGCCCGGGCGTTCTGGGCGAGCCCTGGAAAGGCGAGAGAGGGCATGCCCGGGAAAGACGAGACCGGGCGTGCCCGGGAGGTTCGGGCGAGCCCGGGAACAGCGAGTTCGGGCATGCCCGGGAGAGGCGCGTCTGGGCCCGTCCGGACGAGCCCGGCATGGCGATTGCGCCCTGGCCGCGTCCTGACAGGTGCAAGGCGATTGTGTACACCTAGCGGTAACCGCTACACACGCCCCTCCAGAATCGACCTGCACCGGCAGGGTCAATTTAAGGGGAGTCCGGATGACCCGGCCGAAGCGACACCTGGAGGGACGTGGGGGGAGGGGGTCCGATGTGGTGGTGGGTGGTTAAGCGGGGGGGACTGTGGACGGGGGGCGGCCTCGCCACGGAGGAAGGGCCAACCGTGGTGGTCGGTCGACGTCCACATGCGCCGGTTTGAGGCGGTCCACAGAAATCCGGTCCGACCGGCCGCCGAAGTCGACGACGAATGACTTGTCGCCCCGTCGCAGGACCAGGAAGGGCCCGTCGTATGGCGGCCGGAGTGGCCCCCGGTGCGCGTCATGACGCACAAAGGCGTACTCCGCTGTGCGAAGCGTGGGGGGACGTAGGACTGGGGGCCACCGTGGCGGGACGTTGGCATGGGGGCAAACCGCCGGGCGGCCTCCTGGAGGTCCGAGCGTTGGCGAGCAGCGGACCAGGGACTGGTAGCGTCGGGCACGAACTCGCCCAGGACGCGGAGCGGCTGGCCGTAGACAAGCTGGGTGGCGGACACCCGGAGGTCCTCCTTGGGGGCCGTGCGGAGGCCCAAAAGGACCCACAGCAGCCGGTCGGCCCAACCGTCGTCCTGAAGGCCAGCCATGAGTGCGGCCTTCATGGAGCGGTGAAACCGCTCACACAACCCCGTTGGCTTGGGGGTGGTAGGCCGTGGTGCGGTGCAGAGTGACTCCCAACGAGCGGGCGACCACGCCCCAAAGTTCGGACATGAACTGTGGGCCACGGTCGGACGAGATGTCCGCCGGTGCACCGAAACGCGCGACCAAGGTGGTGATGAACGCCTGCGCCACGTCGGCGGTGGTGGTGGAGGTGAGGGGCACGGCCTCCGGCCACTTGGTGGTCCTGTCCACCATGGTGAGCAGGTGGGTGAACCCCCGCAATGGGGGCAGGGGACCCACCAGGTCCACGTGGACGTGGTCGAAACGCCGTTCAGGCACGGTGAAAGGTGCCAGCGGGGCCTGGGTGTGGCGGTGGACCTTGGCCCGCTGGCAGGCCGTGCAGGCGTTGGCCCAGTCGCGGACGTCCCATTGAAGGCTGTGCCAGACGAAACGCGCCGACACCAGCTTCTGAGAAGCTTTCCGGCCCGGGTGAGAAAGGCCGTGGATGGAGGCGAAGATGCGGCGCTGCCAGGTAACGGGCACGGTGGGGCGAGGCTGGCCCTGGGAGACGTCGCAGAGCAGGACAGTGTCCGCGAAGGGGATGTCGGCCAGGCGGAGGCCCGTGTCCGCCGCCCGGAGGGCCTGCACCGAGGTGTCGGTGGTCTGGTCGGCCGCCATGAGCGCGAAGTCCACGCCGAGGTGGACCGCGTTCGCGCTGGCCCGAGAAAGACAGTCGGCCACGGGGTTGTCTTTGCCGGCGACGTGCCGGATGTCCGTGGTAAATTCCGACACGGCAGAGAGGTGGCGCTGCTGGCGGGCCGACCACGGCTCCGTGACTTTGGCCATTGCGTAAACCAATGGCTTGTGGTTGACGAAAGCCGTGAACGGGCGGCCCTCCAGGAGGTGGCGGAAATGGCGAACGGACAGGAATAGACCGAGGAGCTCACGGTCGAACGTGCTGTATTTTAACTCGTTCGGCCGGAGTTGCCGGCTGAAAAAAGCGAGTGGCTGCCAAACCCCGTCCACCCATTGTTCATGGACGGCGCCCACCGCATAGTTGGAGGCGTCCGTAGTGAGGGCGATGGGCGCGTCGAGCACCGGGTGAGCCAGCAGCGTTGTGTCGGCGAGGGCCCGCTTTGCGCTCGCGAATGCCGCGTCCATGGCCGCGGACCAGACGATGTCATGCTTGGCCGGCTTGCCCCGGAGGGCCTCGTAAAGGGGCCGCATGAGCTGAGCAGCGCGGGGCACGAATCGGTGATAAAAATTCACCATGCCGAGGAACTCTTGTAGGGCCTTGATGGAGCAGGGACGCGGGAACGTGGTGATGGCCTCGACCTTGGTCGGCAGCGGCACGGTCCCGGTCTTGGTGATGCGGTGGCCCAAAAGGTCAACGGTCGTCATGCCGAAGTGGCATTTGGCCGGGTTGACAATTAAGCCGTGCTCGCTGAGGCGACCGAACAGTGTTCGGAGGTGGAGGAGGTGCTCGGCGCGGGACGTGCTGGCGACGAGGATGTCGTCCAGATAGACGAAAATAAATGGCAGGTCGCACAGGACGCCGTCCATCAAGCGTTGGAACGCCTGGGCTGCGTTCTTGAGGCCAAACGGCATCCTCAAAAATTCGAACAGGCCGAACGGCGTGATGACGGCCATCTTCGGGACTTCGGCCGGCTGGACAGGTACCTGGTGGTATCCCCGTATCAGGTCAATTTTTGAAAATATGACCCGTCCCGCCAAACGGGCGGAAAAGTCCTGGATATGCGGGATCGGGTACCTGTCGGGGGTGGTAGCGTCGTTGAGGCGGCGGTAGTCGCCACACTGGCGCCATCCGCCCCCCGGCTTTGGCACGATGTGCAGTGGTGAGGCCCACGCGCTATCGGAGCGCCGCACGATGGCGAGGCGCTCCAACGCGTCGAACTCGGCCTTTGCCATGGCGAGCTTGGCCGGGTCGAGGTGGCGGGCCCTGGCTTAGACCGGCGGGCCCGTAGTGGGTATGTGGTGCTCGATCCCATGCCGCACTGCGACGGCCGAAAACGTCGGCCGCGTGAGGGCCCGGAAATTCCGCGAGCAGCCGAGCGAACTCGTTCGCCGTCGGGAGGGCGCATGCCAGTTCGGTCGGCGTGGAGCTGCTCATCGTACACGCCAGGGAGCTGAAGATCTCGGCGTTGACAAGGCGACAACGTTTGACGTCGACCAGCAGCCCGTGCGCACAGAGGAAGTCGGCGCCCAGCAAAGCCATGGGGACGCTGGCGGTCACAAAGGTCCACTGAAAGCGCTGGGTGCCGAAGCAGAGGGTGACGTCGCGCGGGCCGAAAGTGCGTATGGCCGATCCATTAGCAGCGACCAAAGAGGGGCCGCAAACGGCGTTCCGCCTGACCTGCTCGGAGGCGGGTATGACGCTCAGTTGGGCGCCGGTGTCACAAAGGAAACGCCGCCCGGACGCTTTGTCCTTAATAAAAAGCAAGTTGCCCGAGTGGCCGGCGCTCATGGCTGGTAATGAACGCCGGCCCGGCCGTTTCCCGACTTGCCGAAAGTGCACGGGGGTCGGCATGTCCGAGCCTTGTGTCCGAACCTGGCGTGGTAATAACACCACGCCTTGTCAGGTGGAGGCCCCGGCCGTCGTGTTGGAAGCGGTCGGCACGGCGTGGCGGCCACCAGTTGCACCGGCAGTTCGGCCTCCAACCGCGCAGGGCGCTCGGGCGTCGTGGGCGTCGCCTCGGACGGCGGCGGGCTCCAGGTAGCCGCTCCGATGTGCTGGCCCGCCGAGGAGATCTTGTCGGCTTCCCTGGCGAGGGCGCGGGGATCTGTGATCGACGTGCCAGCCAGGGCGAGGCGTACCGGGTGAGGCAGCTGGCGAAGGAACAGCTCGCGGAACAGAAAATCCGGGAGAGTGCTCACCGAGCAACGAGAGCATGTAGTCCATGCGCTCGGACGGGCGCGTGTCGCCGAGCTCGGGCAGGTCGAGCAGGCGCCGTGCGCGTGCCGCCGGTGAGAGGGCGAAAGCATCGAGGAGGAGCATCTTAATCGCGTCATACTTGTCAGCAGCTGGCGGGCGCTCGAGGAGGCTCAGGGCGCGGGCCGCGGTGGCGGAGCCGAGCGCTGCCACGACATGGTGGAAGCGGGTGTCGTCGGCGGTGATGCCCCGCAGGGCGAACTGGGAGTTCGCCTGGGCGAACCAAACAGCCGCATGAGCCTCCCAGAAGGTAGGCAGTTTAAGAGCCACTGCCGTATCCATGTTCGGGGTCACCAATGAAGGAGCTGTGCTCCAACGCAAGTCGAAAGAATTCACGCGACCAAAGACTGAAATTCGTCCGAGTTGCTTTATTGCACGTATCAAACTCGGGTACTCTGAAAAACCACATTTATGCCGGAGCGTTTGCCTGGGAAAAGCGAGACCGGGCATGCCCGGGTGTCAAGGGCGAGTCGTGGAAAGGCGAGTCTGGACCTGCCCGGGCGTACTGGACGAGGCCTGGAAAGTCGAGAGTGGGCATGCCCGGGCGTCCTGGACGAGCCCTGGAAAGGCGAGAGCGGGCATGCCCGGGCGTTCTGGGCGAGCCCTGGAAAGGCGAGAGCGGGCATGCCCGGGAAAGACGAGACCGGGCGTGCCCGGGAGGTTCGGGCGAGCTGGGGAACAGCGAGTTCGGGCATGCCCGGGAGAGGCGCGTCTGGGCCCGTCCGGACGAACCCGGCATGGCGATTGCGCCCTGGCCGCGTCCTGGCAGGTGCAAGGCGATTGTGTACACCTAGCGGTAACCGCTACAGTATACTGTTTTTCCAGTTTCAGCTTTGGCCTCCAGAATGTTCAGGTTTGGACTCCCGCAAAACGTTATTTTCCCGGGTGCTGCACAAACGGCTGCACCAATCACTGCACAGCTGCACTACACAGCTGCACCAATCGGCTGCACCGATCGGACTCGGTGACCTCGGACAAAGACCTTTCATAAGGACATGGGTTGAATCCCTGCTTGAGAGAATACCAACCCCCTCCCCGCCATAATGGTCATCTCTCCAACTCACAATCCCACAAGATATGCGGAAAGGACGACCCAAAACCAATTATCTTCTTTTTGATTCGTATATAAACATCATTAAAAGTAAATAATGACCTCGGCCCAAGTTCAAACGACGTGAGTTTGATCTCTACTTGAGAGAATTCCACATAGCTATTTGGGCGGTGTATACGCTAACAGATCGCTGTCTCCATCGATCTTGCCAAGGCTGTAACACCTATCGGCTCAAAATCCTTTTAACTGTTGACTTGGTAGTTTTTATAATGAAGGAAACATTAACAATGTTGTTAAAAGTTTATTTTGTGATTAATTTGTGATTGGAGTTATGTTGTTTGGAATGAAAAAAGAGATATCGAGTTCAAGTAAATGACGACATGCCATGATGGTTTCTATCTTCCAAATGTGAACTTCGTGGATCACCAGATGCAGATTCGCCATGGACCCACGATCGATGTTTCCATCCGTGAACGTACCCGTTTGTTTGCGTACGGGAACGTTTTTCTTGGAAGTCTTCACGAACTTGCTGTCCATGTCTGACGTGCGACTGAGGGTGCGACAGGAATGTGGAATTTATTGGTTTCATGCTTTCGCATTCGCTGTATCTGCATTGCCTGTTTGCTTCTGGCCTCCCACCCATGCGTAGCATGGGTATCTCACTAGTATATTTATCTATCTCACTTTCTCACTATGTTGGCTCTCTCTCTCTCTCTCTCTCTCTCTCTCTCTCTCTCTCTCTCTCTCTCTCTCTCTCTGCCTCTGTCTCTCTCTCTCTCTCTCTCTCTCTCTCTCTCTCTCTCTCGCTCTCTCTCTCTCTCTCTCTCGCCCCTTGCCGGCTGTTGCGATTTGGGTGTGACGTCATGGCGGCTGTGTGTGAGGAGCTGTGAGTAGTGCTGTGTTGTTGTCTTTCCTATCCCCATTTCACTCCCTTTGTGTCTTGTACGTGTTTGTGGAGTTTTCCCCGTGTTTTCCTCTCTTTGTCGAGACAAGAGAGAGAGAGAGAGAGAGAGAGAGAGAGAGAGAGAGAGAGAGAGCAGCTATTTGGAGGCATTGGTGGTCGGCCTTTCCCCGTTCTGGGCGATGGTTATCGCGATAACATTTTGGTTTCGTTTTTTTTCTCTTCGTCGTTAATCCGGCATCTTGCTGGAGTATAGACATTCCACCTTAAATCATATTTATTTTCTTTCGTTTGGTTGAATTATTACTATCTTTTGCTTTTTTTCTTTTAAATCTCCCCTTACCCGAGTTGTTCGGGTAAAACGGAGTTCCTTTATTTTAGTCATGGCGACGACTCGTTCGCAGCAAGACGCTGCGTTCGAATCGTTAACCCGCAAACATGTTCAGGTTTGTGTCCCTCCTGAAGGGATTCCGACCGAAGAGATCGTCTTGGCGGTTGGAAAAGTTATCGGAATCGAACATGCACGTGCTGCATCACGTATGAACCAGAAGGTAGTGGTTTTCGTTGTGGATGAGCATCTAGTTCACGATGTCGTGAGTTCCAGGTTAACCACAGAGAGTGGTCACTTGGTTATGGCCTCCCTGATGGATGTCCCGGCAATGAAAATAATCGTCTCAAATTGTCCTCCCTTCGTGTCTAATGAAAAACTCGTGTCGGTTTTGTCTCGATATGGTACAATCGTTTCGAGAATCTCGATGATCCCCCTCGGGTGCCGCCATGAAAAAGCGAAGCACGTGATGAGCTTTCGACGGCAGCTTTACATGGTTCTTCCAGACCGCGGGGATGATACGGGTTTAAAGATTTCATTTAAGATTAAAATGATGACCGTGATTATCAAATACTAGGGCATGCCCGTACTATATATATATCTAAAATTATATCCCCCCCCCCTCTATTTACATGAAATGGTTTGGTCCATTCGCAAAGCCAAAGCGAACGGCTTGCGAGTACGGTGACAATCCCCCCCCCCTCTATTTACATGAAATGGTTTGGTCCAAAGCGAACGGCTTGCGAGTACGGTGACAATCCCCCCCCCCCCCCCCTCTATTTACATGAAATGGTTTGGTCCAAAGCGAACGGCTTGCGAGTATGGTGACAATCCCCCCCCTCTATTTACATGAAATGGTTTGGTCCAAAGCGAACGGCTTGCGGAGTTTGGTAAAGAAATCGCCATAGCTCGGTAACTACTTGTCCGATTAATATGAAACCTTGAAAAGGCACATCCTCGGGTCCCCAGCAATATACCTGGCAAGTTTCAAGTATATCGGACCCGTGGTTGTCGAGAAACAGCGGTCACAGACAAACACACAAACACACACACACACAGAGATTACTGGAATTATAGATAGATACGCTTCATCAGCGACCTTAACATGTTTTCTTTGTGGGGCGTTTGGGCATTTAAAGAGATTTTGTCCGAAAGCTGCTTGTTCAAAGTGTGGGGAAGCAGGACACGTTGATCAAGATTGTAAAACGGTTAACAACCCACTACCTCGTGTGGTGGAGGAGTTGACACCCAGTGTCTCAAATGTTTCCGCTGACACTGTGTCCTTACAGAGTGAGGAGGGTAAAGAGGATTTTGTTACTGTGGAAAAAAGACGTAGAGCCTCCGCTCCTCATGGCCCCACTAGTGCCCCCAAAGTAGATGAACGGGATACGAGTGGTGCAGTAGCTGAGGAACCTCAAGTTAGTGAGGAAAAAGATGGATTACCTTCCAATGATGGAATTTTAATCCAAAGTGCACAAGGTGGTACGGTTCCATCAAATAGTTGTACAAATGAAGGGTCCATTATTATTGATGAGATGTTGGTTGAACATAAGGAGATATCACCATCATCATCATCATCATCACCACTGCCTGAACCTCAACAAAATAGTGCGTCAATCCTTCCCAATGTTCCCACTGCAACAAGTGATCAGAATACAGTTTGTGTGGCTCCGACAGAGGTGCCCGACGTAGTTGTACAATATGGTGGTGTAACAGCCCCATCTCATGTCGAAGTAGACCTCCCCAGACCCTCCCAGACCCAAGACCAGTCTATAAACGAGTTGGTAAAGGTCCAAACTGAAATTTACGAACCTGGTGGAATGCTATCTGGGCTGTCTGCTTCAGATGCTGACATGGAGGTGACTGAGCCGTCACAGTCGTTATCTGAGCAGTTACAAATACCCCCACGAGGTTATTGTGACCTTTCTAAATGAGATGTTTAGGCAGCGAAATGTCATGATTCAAAAACATTTTCCTAACTTGCTTTCCTTCATGCAGACTGCAAAGTGTATAGTTAGGAATTCTAAAGATTTTGAAGTAACAAAAGCACAAATTCATCGACTGAGGAAATAAATGACAAAAGCAAGGTTGGAACTGTCTCAGCAGCAGCTAAACCCCCCTTGATATAGTAGGGGAGCCAAGGCCTGAATCTAGAAGTGGGGTAGTCATGGAAGAACATTCTTTTGTCTTTGGTGTTTTTTGGTAAAATGGACCATGGTGCACATGTCTAGGGTGGCCTGCTTGGGCAACTCTCTTGCGAAAGTGCTGATCTGGCTGAATTTATCATCTGTTGACATGGCAAATTTCGGCCCTAAAATTATAGGTAGGGGAAATGTAAATGGCTATTTCACCATGTTGCAATTGTTGTATTCTAACATTTTAGGTATCATCATAAAGGTATTAGGCTGGGCTACAAATTGCTATCAGAAAATTTTCATTGGGGTCACTGAGTACAGTTTTAGGGGTCAAAAGGTCACGCTCGGAAGGGTCACGTGAAAATCTTGGGGTCGGGGGTATAAATGACCCCATTGTACCCAAACCAATAAAAATAAATAAATTCCTCTCACACAAATTTAAGAGTACTATATAACAACGTTTTTTAAATAATCAAGCCATGTTTGATGGGAATACAAGTTTTGGGAATTAACCCCTTAGTGTCTATGAGCAAAATCGAAAAATGGCAAAATATGATTTTTTACAATAGAAGTGATTCCACGCTACTTGCATGATCAACTCATGTGTATAATGTAATATATCATAAATTGTATTGATAAGGCATATAACCTGACCATTTAAACCAATTTACCATTTGCTTGCCTATATTAACCTCTTCTGGGTGTTTCACTTAAACCATGTTAGCCCTGTTCATTCGTATACAAACTGGTACTTTCAACTCGAAACCAAACATACCATGGGTATGCATTCACTTTCCTTGTTAGATTAGGCCTTAAAATATTCACAAGGTTTGATAATGAATCTCTCATGTACATTTAATGAGGGTAAGTGGGGATAAATGTACCATATCCATCCAGTATCATTCCTCTAATGATAAATTACTACATGTAGTAAAATAGGGTGTGTCAATACAAGGCTTGTGAACTTTCTGTTAGTATTTTAGTTAGGATGATGAGGCTGATTATGAATGAAGAATCATGAGTGAGATGTTTATGTTCATAGAACATCTTCATTTTTTTCCTCCATTAGTGTGCACATCAGTGGATCCCCGCAGCAGTTACAAGCCATGGTGCATGAAATTTTGGCTTTTCTGCAAGGGCAATGTGGCCCACATTTATCTTTGCGACATTTGCATTTAGTTTTCAGCAAACCTGGTTTTGATTGGTTTTGTCATCAAAGTAGCCAGCAGGTATCCTTTCTTGGTATTCCGGCCAAAGTCGGTGGGATCGGGCAACGTTGGACTTGCCATTGTAGCACGTTTCCAAATTAATATTTGGTACAGAGCCCTCAGGATGTGAAGCTGAAAAGCATCGCTTGTGGGAGGCAATGATCGGATGTCAGATCTCTTTGTTTGAAAAAGATGACACCGTAGCTCATCCATAGAACCAGAGAAGTCCTTTTTCCCATACAGTGCATAGACATATTTATGCGCGGACTCTGCAATGGCTTCTGACATTTCAATACCCTCTTCAGGAATTCCATATTGTGCAACTGGCTCAAGGAGCTTTCCACAATCCAATGCCACTTTCAATGCACGTTTTTTTCCACAATGGAAAAAGTAGCTGACTGTATCACAGCCAGTGAGAGCATATGCTGACAGTAAGGATGAGCTGGTCATATCTGTGTATTGACTTGCCAAAAACTTGGAAATAACATGACATGGGATGAAGATGTTCTCCTTTTGCATCCAGAGCTCGTCTAAACCATCGACCCTTGAAACGTGGTAGATAGCCAGCATAATGACATCCGTGTCAGTGGATGTGAAGTGGAACTAATAGTAGACATGGCCGCAATGACATCCTGGCTAATGTTCAACACCTGTTCGTGTTGTTTTGGACTCAGTACTACACGTCCATCAGGTCCAACATCAAAGGGTACATCAAGAAGCATCCAGGACAAATGATTGTATAAGTCTGTAGGGACAAGTTGTGATGCTGCTTGGTACGATATATCCAGATCAGGGTTTCCTACATCATTCTGGGCGGCAGTCCTCCTTTGAGTTTCCTTCACCTGTCCCCGTATGGCCTTTTCTGTGAGGAAGGATTCTCGCTGGATTTGAACATTAGCATCCTTCCCTCGGTCATCATCATTTTCATCAGCCTCATCATCAATATATTCCCATTCTTCAAGCTTGCCTTTAAGTTGTTTCACCTCAGACAAAACAGTTGCCAGGGATAAATCAGAAGAACACAACAACCTTGATGTACCAACCTTGGGAACAATGACAATTTTATCCACAAAATAGTTTTCCATTTGCCTTACCAGTTGGTTTGAACTGTACAGCATTGCTTTTTCCACCTTTCTGTCAGCCAACCTTCGCCTTACCATGTCACGCAACTGAGACACAAAGTATACAGTATTCTCATTCAGCAATTTGTTTTCAACTTCTGACACGATTGTTTCAAATACACATTTACACTCATCGACACTATCAGGATCAGTTGACTGATCTTGTGCACTACCACTAGGCCTACATCTAAGCAGATATGAAGTCAAGCATGATTTATGATAGCGAAAGTCATTGGCAATTAAGTCCATAAAACCGTCACCATGTCCCTGTATCATGTGAAGCATTGCAAAGTCATCCAACTCTTTTCCTTTTTGCAATATAGTGTCCTCCCGATCTTTCGTTGCGACAAGGGTTAGTTTATGCTGACCCTGTTTATCACTCTCCTTGCCACAGATGAAACATACCATGGTAAATTCTGCCTTTGAAGTTGAAGATCTGGTGACAAGAGGCAAAGTTTTCTCAACAATATCATCCTCAGTTGTTTTGGAACGTTTGTTTTGATCAAGATTTCTTGTTCGTATACATATTGCGACATCTTCGGTGATATTTTGGTTGTTTATCAAAAAAATGCATCTCTGCAAATGATGTCATCTTGGAGACGACTTGCAGTGTCATCATGGCGGTGTGTCACGGCGTATAAGAGAGTATCATACACCTGCTGCAGGGTATCATGGGTGGTTTTCTGACATATTATACAGCAAGTAAAGTCAGTTTTGAGAAGAGACGGACTCTTGCGTTTCCTTCCAAACTGTAGCTCGGTGAGTTCTGCCATGGGTAGACTTTGGATGTTGTAACTTGAAGCTGAAAGCCAAAGTGCAAGGCGTCAAATTTTCAGTGAAATCCAACCATGCCAATGGAATTAAAATAAAATGCCGCTAGCCCCGCAAATCGGGAGCTGTACTACTCAGCCATAAAATGAAAATGGCAACAAGATGGCAGCTGTGTTGTGGCCATATTGGATGAAGAGTCGTTCTGGAAATCAAAAGGAAGCTTCCTCTATCCATGCGCAACACACAACTAAGAAATTGGATGAACTGACAAAGACATTTTTTAGTTAATGGGCGGAAACCAAATTCAAGATGGCAGCTCTGGCAGCCATATTGGATATGGGATTTGGCCTGAAATGAAAAGGAAGCTTCCTGTACCCACCCCCAACACATCAGTAAGAAATGGGATCAATCGGCCAAGGCATTCTTTAGTTAGTGGGCGGAAACTAAATTCAAGATGGCGGCTCTGGCAGCCATATTGGATATGGGGTCGGGCCGGAAATCGAAAGGAAGCATCCTCTACTCTGCCCCAACACACCACCGAGAAATGGGATAATGATCATGCCGGTAGAATTAGCCTGCATTCTCTCAGAAGGGGGACTGAATAACCGTGTCCTTATGGGCTTCCGTAGATTCCATTAAAATGTACACATGTTACATAATGTACAAGCCCAGCCTAAAGTACTCAAAAGTACAGCCAAAAAATCTAATCACTGCAAACTAAATACCTGTTAATGAGGCATAATACTTCTTTTATGATTATGTAACACGAGGTGTCTATCATATGTCACGATTATAGGATGTGATGGATTAAATTTTAATTTCCAGATAGATTTTCTGGCTCTTTCAAGCATGACAAATGAGAGGTCAATTGCACCTCCAATTAATGACACACTGAAGAGCTCTTTGTTTTTAAGGTATGGTGGCTCATTAGGGACTCGCCTTTGAATGAGTTCGCATTGGGCTTAAACACTTACCTTTCGCCTATTGTCTCTTGATTTAGCTGCCACTTCCATCACACAAATTGAAGATAATGATGTTTATTTACATAAAAATGAACAAGTAGGATCAACAACTAACATCAAAGAGCTATAGTTACTGAACATCTTCTGTAAATTTTCAATAAAATTGTAACAGATGAAAAATGGTAAAACGACACGAAGGGTTAATGTGCAAGACACACAAGGGTTAATATAGGCAAACAAAGGGTTAAATTGGTTCAAATGGTCAGGATATGTACTTTATCAATATAATTTATAATATACTCATGTTTTAATCATGCAAGTAGTGCAAAATCACTTTCATTATAATAACCTATATTTTCGCCATTTTTCGATTTTGCTCAAAGACATTAAGGGGTTAATTCTCAAAACCTGTATTCCCATCAAACATCGCTTGATTATTAAAAAGCGAGTGGCATTCATTTATTGTTATTGGTTTGGGTACAGTGGGGTCATTTATACCCCCGACCCCTAGATTTTCACCTGACCCTTCTGAGCGTGACCTTTGACCCCTAAAACTGTACTCAGTGACCCCAATGAAAATTTTCTGATACCAATTTTTAGCCCAGCCTAATACCTTTATGATGATACCTAAAATGTTACAATACAACAATTGCAACATGGTGAAATAGCCATTGCCATTTCCCCTAGCCCTAATTTTAGGGCTGAAATTTGCCATGTCAACAGATGATAAATTCAGCCTAATCGGCACTTTCGCAAGAGAGTTGCCCAAGCAGGCCACCCTAGACATGTGCACCATGGCCCATTCTACCAAAAAACACCAAAGACAAAAGTATGTTCTTCCATGACTACCTCAACCCTTTTTAAGCACATTTCTGCTCTCTGGCGCCCCTACTAATAAGGCATGAAAAGGAAGGAAGTGCTGTTTGGCACCTTAAACATGAATGGTGGTGGTGCTAACCATTTACGTCAGCTCCAAGTTAAAATCTTATTGTTTCAGAAACATATCGATATATGTTTATTGCAGGAAACACACATAACAGACTTCACAGCCTGACTGGCTTCGCCTTAATACTGGGCAGTGTTTCTTTAGCAATCTGTCCTCTGTTTCTGTTGGAATTGCTTTCTTGCTTCGCCCGGGGTTCGTTCCTGACTCTTGTAATTTTAATGAAATAGTTATAGGACACTTAGCATCCTCAGAGTTGGTCTATCAAGGATTTCACCTCACCTTACTCAATGTATATGCTCCCAGTAGCAGCTTAGCTCGTAAAGATTTTTTCACACATCTGGCCAATTACCTTCACACAGTAGCCTTTGATCATTGTATCTGTATTGGAGGAGATTTCATTTGCACGTTTGAACCGAGTTTAGATAGAAATACACCAGAACCACATCCAGAATCTCATAAAGATTTATTGAATTGTTTTTCATCACTTGGTCTACTTGACGCATGGCGTATACAGCATCCTACAACATCTCAATACACATGGTGCCGTTGTGCTATTGGGTTAATAACACTTGCAAGGCTTGATAGATGGTATATTAATTCCACTTTTAGAAACGTACTCGTGTCTTGTAATCATTTCCCTTCTACTTTCTCTGATCACCAGCTGGTTATACTTGGTCTATCCATTTCTCAGTCAATTCGTAAAAGTGCGTATTGGACTTTCAATACCAGCCTGTTGGAGGATTGCTGTTTTAAGGATGCTTTTCGTAGTTTTTGGGAAACACTCATCCAAAGAAAACCTTGTTACTCTTCTGTTCAGTTATGGTGGGATAACGTGAAAGCACAGATTCGCGTCTTTTGTCAATATTGCTACGGTTTTGAGATTGGCACATGTTGATCATTAAAGGTTAAAGGGTTGCCCCCCATAGTTAGTCCATGAGCAACACGTAGGCCACCTGTAGTATTAGTTATGTCATAGTATGTGTGAGTATAGGCCATTTCCCCTAGTAATATCTGCGTTGTGTAAAGACATAAGTTTAGGTCCCTTCAGTTTTGCACCACCCTCCAGTTCCACCTCTATGGGCATAATTGGTCCCGCGCCCCATTTGGCTGATCCCTCAGTTTGTTACACTTTGGCTACCCGCAGCATTTATTACGCTTTGGCTGCCAGCAGCGTTTGCTGCCCTTTGCTCGCTCACTAGTCGAGTAACACGAGGTAGGCCTAAGAGGGAGGAGCGCGGGGTCGGGGTGGGGCGGCGTCAAGGCAGCGCATCAGAGGCGATGACGGTAAGGGCCACTAACCAACCAGGGCTCTAAGGGCATGGCGTGATAGGGCGTGGTAAGGCGCGTCTGGTAAGTGCTAGAAGGTTCGCGGGGCGTGCCGATAAAAGTCTTTGCACAAAGCCTTTGAACAGGACTTACCAGGAGGACTTGCCAGGGCGTGAGAGACCGTACAGAGAGCACGAGAGAGAACGAGGAGGACTGATTTGCACGAGAGAACTCGCAAGGGGAGAGGACTTGGAAGAGCTTGATTGGCAGCGCTCGCTTTGGAGGCATTGCACTATATCTCGTGATAACGTACGCGCCGGAGGAAAGGCAGCCAGACGCGCCAGTGGCGAATATCGCCTATTCAGCCATGCGAGTGAACGCGGTAATAACGCGAGTGATTAATCGCCAACCGCCAGAGCCCAGACCCTACCGTTCGCCCCGTATTATTCCGTGTGCGCCAAACGACACGCGGATAGCTCCTGCCCCTCTACTTACCATCTGCCCGGGACGAACCGGAGGCTGGAGGGAGCTGCACGGGAGCCATCCTTGGACGCGGACCATCATCTCACAGCTGCAAGCCCCGTGTGAGTGTGTCTGTGTGTGAGACGGGCCCGTTTGTCCTGGGGATTAAGTTAAGACTGTTTTTAAGGCTGCACTGTGTCCTATTTTCTGGAATCATTGTAAATAGTGTAAATAAATCCTGTTACTCCTTTCCTCCCAATTCGATCGCCTGTGTGATTTCTCCATTGGCTAAGCATGGTACGAGTAAGATCGCTAGAACCGGGATCACCAACTAAACGGCACGGCTCGCGTGTACGCACCGCTCGGCGTCTCAGCACGCGTGATTCGTGCGGGGCTTATTTCCTCGTTTCTGGGCAGCACGAGTAATTAGGTAATAGTGATTCTAGTCCTACGACCCTATTTCGCACTGTCCGGGAAGGACGTCATAGGTCCCAGGGCACGTCGGCCAGTCAAAGACAAGGGGACTAATCCCCCCTTGGTAAGGGGAGAAGGCCGGCGCTGAGATCCGCAACAATATTTTAAGGCCTTTTCCACAAGCAAGAGTAAGATTGCTGTTTCTCTCTTAGAAACTGAAATTTTACACTTCGAGGAAGACTTGGCTAAGTCTCAAAATGGCAGGAAACTTCAGTTATTATTGGAGAAAAAAGCTTATTTAAGAGAACTGATTCATGAAAAAGTAATGGGGATGTCAGTTAGACTCGGAATCCAAAATGTGAAGTTCTCTGACACCCCAAACAAAAGTTTTTTTCCAGTTAGAAGGGGTTAAGAAGTCCCAAAGGCAAATGTTTTCCTTGTTAGATGCTAAGGGGAATATTACACAAAATGAAAGTGATGCTAAGATGCTTGTGAAAAGGTTTTTCTGTGGTTTATTTGCAGAGAAAGCTGTGTGTAAAGATATGGTTGATGATATGACGAATTACCTGCCTTCATTGAGTTGTGACCTTTGTCAAGGTCTTGAAGAGCCGTTTACTTTGGAGGAGCTAAGCACAGCTCTGCGTAGCTTTGAACACGGAAAAGCCCCTGGAATCAACGGACTTCCAGTGGAATTTTTTGCAGCGTTTTGGGACATTTTAGGTCCTGAAGTACTGTTGGTGCTACAAGAAAGCTTACGCACTGGCATACTACCCCTCATGCTGTAGAAGAGCAGTGGTATGCCTTCTCCCAAAAGGTGGTGATCTCCGTCGGATAGAGAACTGGCGCCCCATCTCATTACTGTGTTCTGACTGCAAACTTTTTTCCAAATTGTTGGCCAATCGGCTAAAGGTTGTCATTGGCACTGTTGTCCATCCTGATCAGAGTTACAGCATTCTGGGAAGATCAATCTCTGATAATGTCTTTTTAATTAGAGACTTGATTGACTGTGGCCTGAAGGAGGAAGAGGGCCTTGGGTTGATTTTCCTATACATTGAAAAGGCTTTTGATAGCATTGATCACACTTACATGTTCCATGTTCTGCAAAAGTTTGGTTTTGGTGAAAAGTTTATAGGCTTTGTAAAATTGTTATACTGTGGAGCTATGCTCACACGATAAAGCCGGACAAAATGGACGACACCAGGAACGAAGTTTCACTGAGCTATTTATTCGAGCTCAACTGGAAAGAACTCAAAAGCACTGAATAGCCCGTTAACACGGGCGGCAATTTATATCAAAAGTTCACCACACAAAAGCCACGCCTCTCAGGCGGGGTGTGGTATGCAAATAAGTCAGCTACGCCTCTCAACGGGGCGTGGTATGCAAATCGAGTCCGCCCGGGCAAGGCAAGTCCGGACACGTCCGGGCGAGTCCGGGCAAGTAACCGCCCGCCGGTTACGTCATCGGCCGTTGCAAGGTGATTGTGTCATGCTTCCGGTAACCGCTACAATACCACAATATATTTAGTTTGTGCAAAGTAAATAATCATCTTTGTTCACCCATTCAGGTTCAGATGGGTGTTCGGCAAGGCTGTCCTTTGTCAGGATTGCTGTTTAGCCTTTCTCTTGAGCCACTACTCGTAAGTCTTAGAGCCTCTCTTTCCGGCTTTGTGCCTTCTGCAGAAGAGAACCACATCATGGTATCAGCATATGCTGATGATGTCTGTGTAACCATTAAGAATGATAAGGACCTAACCATTCTTGTTGAGTCCTTACACAGGTTTTACCTTGCTTCACGTTTGCGGTGCAATTGGCAAAAGAGCAAAGTTCTGTGGGTGTCCTCAGCTCACGGTACATCCGGTAGGCTTCCCGTCACTCCCCCCTAGTCTCTTCCAAAAGACATAAGTTGGACAAGAGAAGGGGTTAAATACCTAGGTGTTTATCTTGGACCCAATCAGTACTCCCATATTAACTGGGAAGGAGTGGTAGAACAGGCAACCAAGCGGCTCAACAAATGGAAAAGGTTCCTTCCACAAATGTCCTTTAGAGGCCGAATACTGATTATTAACACCTTGGTCGCCTCTGTCCTGTGGCATAAATTATTTGTTTGCAGCCACCAGAAGGCTTGCTTAAGGCTATTCAACAGACACTGGCAAATTTATTTTGGGGAGGTTACCACTGGTTGCGGATGGACGTACTTTGCCGCCCCTCGTCTCTTGGTGGCCAAGGGCTCATTGACCTAAAGTGTCAGCTGAGGGCATTTCGGCTGAAGTCAATACAACGTCTGCTCAATGTT
Organism: Myxine glutinosa; assembly: GCF_964187855.1. NCBI lineage: Eukaryota > Metazoa > Chordata > Myxini > Myxiniformes > Myxinidae > Myxine > Myxine glutinosa. Next base: position 77,891,379 of record NC_136264.1, on the reverse strand, counting down.
GAAAAACTGCCCTGGCCCCCTGTGGCACAACGAATATTGAGGCTAGCTGGAATGCTCGGCTATGGCCTTGAGACTTTTTTGATCGAATCCCAAAAAGTTGATGTGTCCCACCTTCCTCTGTTCTACCAGAGCTTGTTGAATGCTTGGCAAGCCGTAGTGGTAAGCCACCAAAAGGAGTCCAATGAGGTTAAAATGTTTGCGGGATAACCTCTATTCCTCAACCCACTCTTTCCCCAGGTTCCCAAGAGCCGTTGTTTTGCCCAAAACTTCATTTCAGGTGGCATCAGAAATGTCTGGCATCTTCGTGACTCAGCAAATTGTGGTTGGAGATCTGCCAAGGAAGTTGCTGAGATTACTGGTACCAGATCAATGAGAGCTGCAGGTCAGGTACTTGTCAAAGTCATTCGTACATCCTTTAGACTTGGGTTGCAGTGGAGTACTGGGGTTAAATGGGCATCCCATAATCCTTCGCTTCCTAACTTACTTGTTGCTTTCACCGGTTCTACTTTGTCCCCAGTCAGTACTGGCTCTTGTTAACTCAATTGGACTACCGTCCAGTTGAGTTCATCACATACTGAACCCTCCGGCGTCCGTCGTCTGTCCTCGTCGTCGTCGTCTGTCGTCTGTCGTCCGTTAACTTTTCGACGTTAACACTCCAGCGTCCACAAATATCAACCGATTCTGATCAAACTTGACATGCAACATCCTTACCCCAAGGACCAGGTTGGTATTACATTTCAGCCCGATCCACTGAAAAATGGCGGACTTAGGCGACCATTTTGTTTTTGGTCATGAAAACGACGTTAACACTCTAGCGTCCACAACTATTAACAGATTTTGATCAAACTTAGAATGTTTAACCCTTACCACACAAAGTAGGTTGCTATGGCATTCCAACCCGATCCGTCACAAAATGGCTGCCATAGGCCGCCATATTGTTTTCAGCTCCGAAATGACGTTAAGACTTTAACGTCCACAAATATTTATGGATTTTGATCAAACTTGGTGTGTGAGACTCTTACCACACAAGGTAGGTTGCTATCTAAAGTCAAATCTAGTACAGACCACTGACCTACTTTAAAGTTGTCCAGTCAGTTCAGTTGAGTTCTGCTTCCCTGGAAGCTCTAGTTTATTTAGTAGTCTTGAGAGTAAGTCTATTTACCAGTTCTGTCTTTCTTTGATTAATGTAAACATCTCTGCAGCAGGAGTTATGCGATGGAAAGCTCTTTTACCTAATGGCCCCCCTTCTGAACCTGAATGGAAATCAATGTATGGTACACCCATATCAAAAAGGTCGGGTGATTTACAATGTAGACTGGCTCACGGGGTATTGCCAACAAACACTTTTGTAAACCGTTTGGATGCCATGGTATCGGTGATCTGACGCTTTTGTAATAACATTGAAGATTTGTTTCATGGGTATGTTGATTGCATACGATTGTGTCCTCTTTTTCTTTCAATGAAAAATGTGTTTGGTCAAGTTAATGTTCCTTTTTCTCTCCGGTTGCTTATTTTTGGCCTTGGGGTCACTTCAGCAAAGGAAAAATTGTTAATGTTTCTAAATTATTTATTGTTAGAGGCTAAACTGGCCATCTATTTGTCGCGTAAAGCAAAAATTAAGGGCAAGCCACCCGAGCAATGTAATGTGATCCTGCACTTCCAAACCCTGGTCACAACTCGGTTAAAACTGAAATTTAAGTATTATAGTAGAAATGCAAACATTAAGGATTTTGTTGAGACATGGTGTGTGAGAAAAATATGCGGGGTAAATGAAAATGTATTAGAGATTTACATGTAGGTGTTTCCTTGTCCTTGCAATCTCTTGTTTTGGAATGCAGTACATTACATTGATTGTTTCCCCTTTTATTTGATTTTCTATGACTTTGGTTGTATTCTCTTGAAAACTGTTTTTTGGTTTATTCTTGTTGACGCTTCCAGTTGAGTTCATCACATACCGTCCAGTTGAGTTTGTGGAACTACCGTCCAGTTGAGTTCATCACATACTGAACCCTCCGGCGTCCGGCGTCTGTCGTCTGTCAACTTTTCGACGTTAACACTCCAGCGTCCACAAATATCAACCGATTCTGATCAAACTTGACATGCAGCATCCTTACCGCAAGCACCAGGTTGGTATTACAATTCAGCCCGACCCCTTGAAAAATGGCGGACTTAGGCGACCATTTTGTTTTTGGTCATGAAAACGACGTTAACACTCTAGCGTCCACAAATATTAACAGATTTTGGTCAAACTTAGAATGTTTAACCCTTACCACACGAGGTAGGTTGCTATTGCATTCCAACCCGATCCGTCGCAAATTGGCCGCCATAGGCCGCCATATTGTTTTCAGCTCCGAAACGACGTCAAGAGTATAAGGATACAAGGACCTGAAAATTATTACACAAGGTTGTTGGCTTTTCATTTAAGTCAAATTTAGTACAGACAACTGACCTACTTTAAAGTTGTCCAGTCAGTTCAGTTGAGTTCTGCTTCCCTGGAAGCTCTAGTTTTTGTAGTTTTATAATAAAAGGACTTAAAAGTCAAAGTCAAAGTCTGTTTCTGTCTCTCTCTGTCTCTCTCTGTCTCTCTATGTCTCTCTCTGTCTCTCTCTGTCTCTCTCTGTCTCTCCCTCTGTCTCTCTGTTTCTCTGTTTCTCCCCCTCACCATTAAACTCTGCGTTTGTAAAGACTGTATTCATCATGGCCTCCCTTAGAAAGGAAGTGGCAGCAGAAAGAGTAGATAAGTTTAAATTGCACCTGGAAGTATTGGAGATAGTGGGGTGGAGGGCAGGACTTTGTTACCTTGAGCATGAATGGGTGATTGTGTGCATCTGTGCGGAGTGTTGTGTATGTGAGTCTCGGCAAGGAGTGGTGTGTGGTTGTTTATGTTTCTCACCCAAGAACTGCATTCGCAAACTTTCTCGGAAAGAAACAAACCCCAATATTTATGAAGATTGGACATATTGTTATGTCTGGGGGTAGATTTAAGTAGTGTGCGTGCTAATGGGCCTAACTCATGTCCATGGTGTAGTGCCATATGCGACAATGGATAGATCACAGGTCTCATGCAGAGGAGAATTAACATAATCCCTACTCTATTTATCACAAAGCCATCCTCGTATGACCACAAAGATACACTTACGCAAACAAACCACCGAAACAAACTTATTACATGTGGGGTTCCCCATCACGACAGTCGGAACACCCACCTATGCAGATCTACCTGAATCTATATATACTACCCCAAAATTCATAACAATATTTACTCCAGTGTCCAAACATCATGGCGGGACGTGGTAAGGGCGGTGGCAAGACTCGAGCAAAGGCCAAGTCTCGTTCTTCCCGTACTGGGCTGCAGTTTCCCTTGGGTCGTGTCCACAGACATCTTCGCAAAGGCAACTATGCCAAGCGCATCGGTGACGGCGCTCCCGTCTATCTGGCGGCTGTGCACGAGGACTTGTCTGCAGAGATCCTGGAGCTCGCCGGTAACGCTGGACGAGATAACAAGAAAACGCGCATCATAACGCGTCATTTACAGCTCGCCATCCGCAACGATGAGGAGTTGAACAAACTGCTGGGCGGGGGGGGGGGGGGGGGGGGGCGATCGCACAAGGTGGTGTACTGCCGAACATCCAAGCCGTCCTGCTGCCAAATAAAATCAAGGGAAAGTAAACGGCTCCACCACACAAGAGTTCTTCAGCTCTCCCACAACGGCTCTTTTCAGAGCCACTCAAACCTTTGTAAAAATAAACAACAAACGCAAACGTCCCCGAAGTTATAAATACGCTTCAAAGGTCTCAAGTTATTGAAGTATCGATATTTTTATGAGTTTTGATTTCAAGAAAAGTAAAACTCCGCTCCATGGAAAAGGTAAAAGCTGCATGGGAGACCTTGCACCTCTGTTGGACGACAGAAGATGAATTGAAGCAGTCAATAAGTCTTACTGAGACATCACCACAGTTTCGTAAACAGGACCTGGATGCACACAGAACATCACACGAAGCACGACGCAAGAACAGGGGAGAAACCAGGTCGACGATTTTATTCGCGTTTGGATAAATAAAAAAAACTTTCCAACCATTGCTTACACCCGTGCTGTTGGTGAGTGGTAACCAAGTATCTTCACATTTGTGATGGTCCATGGTAAGATCACCTCGACGCGAACCTCCAAAAAGGAGGTCTTTTTGCTGTTTCTTTCATTGCTTTGCAAAGGTGGCTGCAGACAGGTGCACATTGACATTTCACCATGAACTTTGTGAGATTTAAGTCGGGTCAAAGAAGATATTTTAGTCCTGAAAAACAGATTCTGAGCACAGAAACCCCTTGGGCGAAGCCCCAGAACATGTTCGAGAAAGCAATGTTCTGGCAAAGCAGATCGTCCATCTGCCGTGTCGGGCCGTGGAATGCAGCGAAAGGTCCAGATATTTGAAAAGATGCTTCTCTCCGTTTGTTGGGATGTGCTTGCACCTGAAACGATTGTTCGCATTGCGCATGGAGTTATCGTTCATGTGAATAACAAAGCTCAAAGTGACGCAGGAAACATAAACGGATACGGTGAACGACTCCGTACGCTGATGTTGATTTCTACCACGTCCGCTCCTTCACGCCGTCACTATAACAGGCGACGTGGCGAAAGCGACGCTTTATTTGTGCAACAGTGAACTTTTTGGGTTTTCGTGTTACCTGTCATACTCTTGTTGGTGCGAAATGTCGGAGACTGCTCCCGTTCCGGCAGAACTTTCAACTTCGGCCCCGTCTGTCAAGCGAGGAAATAATAAACCTGGCGTTCCCAAGACCCCGCAGAAGACTGACGGCACCCTTTCGGAAAAGATCATCAAGGTGGTGGGATCGAGTAAGGAGCGAAATGGGATGTCGCTTGTCGCCTTGAAAAAGGCCCTGGGGGCAGATGGCTACAATGTCCAACGGAATTCCGTTCGTATCAATTCGGCTGTGAAGAGCCTCGTTGCAAGTGGAAATCTTGTGCAGACCAAGGGAACCGGCGCTGCCGGCTCATTCAAACTGAACAAGGAGAAGAGTGCAAAAGTGAAGAAGAGCACCAGTCCCAGAAAAGTGATGAAGAGCACAATCAAGTCTAAAGCGGCCAAGAAAGCGACCAAAAAGCCAGCTGTGAAGAAGGTGGTGCGGAAGATAACTCCCAAGAAACCTAAAAGACCTATCGCCGCCTCTTCGAAGCGATTCAGTAAGTCGCCTGCCAAGGTGAAGAAAAACGTGAAGAAGGTTCTGCCAAAGACCAAGGGAAAGACCAAGACAACGAAACCAAAGTCCAAGCTTGCAACCAAGGGGTTGAAGAACAAGAAGGCGACGCTCAAAAAGAAGTGAGAGGAAGAGAAGACGAGAGAGTCGAGGTGAAGTTTCTCTTGTTCCTCCTCGTCTCATTTGCCCAAAACCCACAACGGCTCTTTTCAGAGCCACCACCTCGTTCACTTGAAAGGAGCTGAACCGATGGTTCATAAAATCACTGGTGGGGCTGGTACACTGCAAACAACAACTAGGTGCATCCTACGTGCAGACATAATAGATATAACCTTTGTATACATTATTCGATTAGGTGGTTTGTGAAAGAGCTTTATAAAGAAGAGCACAAGGTTCAAATTATTTGCAAGACCAACAAAAATGGTTCCATATTCATTCATAACTTATTTATATCAAACAATGACCAAAGAATGGCAAGTCACGTGACGAAACATGCAATGTTGTTAACAATAATTATTGCTTTCGCTTTCGAGGAGCTTTTCCACCAGTCGATTTACGGGCGGTTTGCTTCGTACGAGCCATCGTGACCGGCAAAGTTCAACACAAAACAAAACAACAGCGAATGAAACCGGATCCGGATGAGAAATACGCGGCCAGATCTTGTTTTTCGCTGAGACGCTTCGGGTGTTTGCTATTGGCTGGCATGATATGCACGTTTGCTATTGGCTGCCACGATTTGCACGTTTACTATTGGCTGCCACGATTTTCACGTTTGCTATTGGCTACCATTTACCATTGGCGATCTCAAAACCTCTCGCATTCACTGAATAATTAAGCCCCACCTCACGCTCCATCCATTGGTTGAAACCCCATTCTCCCCTCTCCATTGGCTGAAATCCGAGCCCGATGTGATCCGCTCCGCGAAGGAAAGCTCCGTTCGCCCTCCCTTGCTCGTTTCTCCCACCAATATCTATCCTGAGCTCGTTTGGGCCTGTTCAGCATTTCCCTGAACGAAAAGAAGCAAAATGCAAATCTTTGCCAAGTATTTGTGTGTTTGTCCCGTGAGACAAAAAATTCACTCGTTAATCGATTTCACAATTGGGTCTTTTGGCAAGGATGGATACAACAACAACAACAACAACATGCATTTTAAGGCCATTTTCCCTGCGAGGGCGGGGGTTAGCTTTGCGGTCCCCATGACAATCTTCTCCATTTTGCCCTATTTTCTGCATCTCTCCTTGTTAACCCCCTTGCCCGCATTTCTTCTTCCACCATCTTTAGCCAAGTCTTTCTCGGTCTTCCCCGTCCTCTCCTTCCTTCTACATTCATTTCCATCACTCTTCTCAACCAGTCACTTTCATCCTTCCTCAACACATGACCAAACCATCTCAACCTGTTCATCTTCACAGTGAAGGAACTGCGCTCCAACGCGAGTTGAAAGAATTGACGCGACCAAAGACGGAATTCGTCCGAGTTGCTTTATTGAAACAAAACAGCTCAGGTATTCTGACAAGCCCGTTTTTCGGGCAACAATATATATACACATTTATGTCGGGAAGTTTGCCCGGCAAAAGCTATACCGGGCATGCCCGGGTATCAAGGGCGAGCCTTGGAAAGGCGAGTCTGGACCTGCCCGGGCGTGTTTGGCTGCGGCCTGGCAAGTCGAGGCTGGGCATGCCCAGGCGCTCTGGGCGAGCACTGGAAAGGCGATAGCGGGCATGCCCGGACGCTCTGGGCGAGCCCTGGAAAGGCGATAGCGGGCATGCCCGGACGCTCTGGGCGAGCCCTGGAAAGGCGATAGCGGGCATGCCCGGACGCTCTGGGCGAGCCCTGGAAAGGCGTGAGCGGGCATGCCCGGGAAAGACGAGACCGGGCGTGCCCGGGAGGTTCGGGCGTGCCCGGGAACAGTGAGTCCGGGCATGCCCGGGAGAGGCGCGTCTGGCCGTGTTCTGGCCGGTGCAAGGCGATTATGTACATCCAGCGGTAACCGCTACACACGCCCCTCCAGAATCGACCTGCACCGGCAGGGTCAATTTAAGGGGGGTCCGGATGACCCGGCCGAAGCGACCCCTGGAGGGTCGTGGGGAGGGGTCTGACGTGGTGGTGGGTGGTCGAGCGGGGGGAACTGTGGACGGGGGGCGGCCTCGCCGCGGAGGAAGGGCCAAACGTGGTGGTCGGTCGACGTCCATGTGCGCCGGTTTGAGGCGGTCCACAGAAATCCGGTCCGGCCGGCCGCCGAAGTCGACGATGAAAGACTTGTCGCCCCGTCGCAGGACCCGGAAGGGCCCGTCGTACGGCGGCCGGAGTGGCCCCCGGTGCGCGTCATGATGCACAAAGACGTACTCCGCTGTGCGAAGCGCCGGGGGAACGTAGGACTGGGGGCCACCGTGGCGGGACGTCGGCACGGGGGCAAATCGTCGGGCGGCCTCCGGGAGGTCCGAGCGCTGGCGAGCGGCGGACCAGGGACTGGTAGCGTCAGGCACGAATTCGCCTGGGACGCGGAGTGGCTGGCCATAGACGAGCTCGGCGGCGGACGCCTGGAGGTCTTCCTTGGGGGCCGTGCAAAGGCCCAAAAGGACCCACGGCAGCCGGTCGGCCCAACCGTCGTCCTGAAGGCCGGCCATGAGTGCGGCCTTCATGGAGCGGTGAAACCGCTCGCACAACCCATTGGCTTGGGGGTGGTAGGCCGTGGTGCGGTGCAGCGTGACTCCCAACGAACGGGCGACCGCGCCCCAAAGCTCAGACGTGAACTGTGGGCCGCGGTCGGACGAGATGTCCGCTGGTGCGCCGAAGCGCGCGACCCAGGTGGCGATGAACGCCTGCGCCACGTCGGCGGTGGTGGTGGAGGTGAGGGGCACGGCCTCCGGCCACCTGGTGGTCCTGTCCACCATGGTGAGCAGGTGGGTGAACCCCCGCGAGGGGGGCAGGGGACCCACCAGGTCCACGTGGACGTGGTCGAAACGCCGTTCAGGCACGGCGAAAGGTGCCAGCGGGGCCTGGGTGTGGCGGTGGACCTTGGCTCGCTGGCAGGCCGTGCAGGCGTTGGCCCAGTCGCGGATGTTTCGTCGAAGGCCGTGCCAGACGAAACGTGCCGACACCAGCTTCTGAGAAGCTTTCCGGCCCGGGTGAGAAAGGCCGTGGATGGAGGCGAAGATGCGGCGCTGCCAGGAAACGGGCACGATGGGGCGAGGCTGGCCCTGGGAGACGTCGCAGAGCAGGACGGTGCCCGCGAAGGGGATGTCGGCCAGGCGGAGGCCCGTGTCCGCCACGCGGAGTGCCTGCACCGAGGCGTCGGTGGTCTGGTCGGCCGCCATGAGCGTGAAGTCCACGCCGAGGTGGACCGCGTTCGCGCTGGCCCGTGAAAGGCAGTCGGCCACGGCGTTGTCTTTGCCGGCGACGTGCTGGATGTCCGTGGTGAACTCCGACACGGCGGAGAGGTGGCGCTGCTGGCGGGCCGACCACGGCTCCGTGACCTTAGCCATTGCGTAGACCAACGGCTTGTGGTCGACGAAAGCCGTGAACGGGCGGCCCTCCAGGAGGTGTCGGAAATGGCGAACGGCCAGGAATAGCCCGAGCAGCTCACGGTCGAACGTGCTGTAGTTTAACTCGTTCGGCCGGAGTTGCCGACTGAAAAAAGCGAGTGGCTGCCAAACCCCGTCCACCCATTGCTCATGGACTGCGCCCACCGCATAGTTGGAGGCGTCCGTAGTGAGGACGATGGGCGCGTTGAGCACCGGGTGAGCCAGCAGCGTTGCGTCGGCGAGGGCCCGTTTGGCACTGGCGAAGGCCGCGTCCATGGCCGCGGACAAAACAATGTCATGCTTGGCCGGCTTGCCCCGGAGGGCCTCGTAAAGGGGCCGCATGAGCTGAGCAGCGCGGGGCATGAATCGGTGATAAAAATTCACCATGCCGAGGAACTCTTGGAGGGCCTTGATGGAACGGGGACGCGGGAACGTGGTGATGGCCTCGACCTTGGTCGGCAGCGGCACGGCCCCGGTCTTGGTGATGCGGTGGCCCAAAAAGTCAACGGTCGTCGCGCCGAAGTGGCATTTGACCGGGTTGACAATTAAGCCGTGCTCGCTGAGGCGACCGAACAGTGTTCGGAGGTGGAGGAGGTGCTCAGCGCGGGACGTGCTGGCGACGAGGATGTCGTCCAGATAGACGAAAAGAAACGGCAGGTCGCGCAGCACGCCGTCCATCAAGCGCTGGAACGCCTGGGCCGCGTTCTTGAGGCCAAACGGCATCCGCAAAAATTCGAACAGGCCGAACGGCGTGATGACGGCCGTCTTCGGGACGTCGGCCGCCCGGACAGGTACCTGGTGGTAGCCCCATATCAGGTCAATTTTCGAAAAGATGACCCGTCCCGCCAAACGGGCGGAAAAGTCCTGAATATGCGGGATCGGGTACCTGTCGGGGGTGGTAGCGTCATTGAGATGGCGGTACTCGCCACACGGGCGCCATCCACCCCCCGGCTTTGGCACGATGTGCAGTGGCGAGGCCCACGCGCTATCGGAGCGCCGCACGATGCCGAGGTGCTCCAACGCGTCGAATTCGGCCTTTGCCACGGCGAGCTTGGCTGGGTCGAGGCGGCGGGCCCTGGCGTAGACCGGCGGGCCCGTAGTGGGTATGTGGTGCTCGATCCCGTGCCGCACCGCGACGGCCGAAAACGTCGGCCGCGTGAGGGCCGGGAATTCCATGAGCAGGCGAGCGAACTCGTTCGTTGCCGGGAGGGCGCACGCCAGTTCGGTCGGCGCGGAGCTGCTCATTGTGCACGCCAGGGAGCTGAAGGTCTCGGCGTGGGCAAGGCGACGTCGTTTGACGTCGACCAGCAGCCCGTGCGCGCAGAGGAAGTCGGCGCCCAGCAAAGCCACGGGGACGCTGGCGGTAACAAAAGTCCATTGAAAGCGCTGGCTGCCGAAGCAGAGGGTGACGACGCGTGGGCCGAAAGTGCGTATGGCCGAGCCATTAGCAGCGACCAAAGAGGGGCCGCAAACTGCGTCCAGCCTGTCCTGCTCGGAGGCAGGTATGACGCTCAGTTGGGCGCCGGTGTCGCACAGGAAACGCCGTCCAGACGCTTTGTCCCGAATAAACAGCAAGTTGCCCGAGTGGCCGGCGCTCATGGCTGGGAATGAACGCCGGCCCGGCCGTTTCCCAACCTGCCGAAAGTGCACGGGGGCCGGCACATCCGAGCCTTGTGTCCGAACCTGGCGTGGTAATAACACCACGCCCGGTCAGGTGGAGGCCCCGGCCGTCGTGTCGGAAGCGGGCGGTGCGGCGTGGCGGCCGCCAGTTGCACCGGCAGTTCGGCCTCCAACCGCGCAGGGCGCTCGGGCGTCGTGGGCGTCGCCTCGGACGGCGGCGGGCTCCAGGTAACCGCGCCGATGTGCTGGCCCGCCGAGGAGATCTTATCGGCTTCCCTGGCGAGGGCGCGGGAATCCGTGATCAACGTGCCAGCCAGGGCGAGGCGTACCGGGTTAGGCAGCTGACGGAGGAACAGCTCCCGGAACAGGAATGCCGGAGAGTGCTCGCCGAGCAACGAGAGCATATAGTCCATGCGCTCGGACGGGCGCGTGTCGCCGAGCTCGGGCAGGTCAAGCAGGCGCCGTGCGCGTGCTGCCGGTGAGAGGGCGAAAGCGCCGAGGAGGAGCGTCTTCAGCGCGTCGTATTTGTCAGCAGCCGGCGGGTGCTGGAGGAGGCTCAAGGCGCGGGCCGCGGTGGCGGAACCAAGCGCCGCCACAACATGGTGGAAGCGGGTGTCGTCCGCGGTGATGCCTCGCAGGGCGAACTGGGAGTCCGCCTGGGCGAACCAAACAGCCGCGTGAGCCTCCCAGAAGGTAGGCAGTTTAAGCGTCACTGCCGTATCCATGTCGGTAGGTCACCAATGAAGGAACTGCGCTCCAACGCGAGTTGAAAGAATTGACGCGACCAAAGACGGAATTCGTCCGAGTTGCTTTATTGAAACAAAACAGCTCAGGTATTCTGACAAGCCCGTTTTTCGGGCAACAATATATATACACATTTATGTCGGGAAGTTTGCCCGGCGAAAGCTATACCGGGCATGCCCGGGTATCAAGGGCGAGCCTTGGAAAGGCGAGTCTGGACCTGCCCGGGCGTGTTTGGCTGCGGCCTGGCAAGTCGAGGCTGGGCATGCCCAGGCGCTCTGGGCGAGCACTGGAAAGGTGATAGCGGGCATGCCCGGATGCTCTGGGCGAGCCCTGGAAAGGCGATAGCGGGCATGCCCGGACGCTCTGGGCGAGCCCTGGAAAGGCGATAGCGGGCATGCCCGGACGCTCTGGGCGAGCCCTGGAAAGGCGAGAGCGGGCATGCCCGGGAAAGACGAGACCGGGCGTGCCCGGGAGGTTCGGGCGTGCCCGGGAACAGTGAGTCCGGGCATGCCCGGGAGAGGCGCGTCTGGCCGTGTTCTGGCCGGTGCAAGGCGATTATGTACATCCAGCGGTAACCGCTACAACAGCATCAATCACAGGCTCTATTCCCATCATCTTTCGCAATTCATCATTTGTCTTCCTCTCTCTCAATGATACTCCGCACATCCACCGAACCATTCGCATTTCCACCCTTTCCAGCCTTCGTTGCTGCTCTACATTCATGACCCATGTCTCGCTCCCATAAATCATAACACTTCTCACACATGCAGCATACACCTTTCCCTTCAGCTTCAACGACACTCCCCTCCTCATTAGCATGCCACTCAGTTCCCGAAACTTCTTCCATGCACATCTCACTCTAGCAACCGTTGCCGAGTCTGATTCACTTTCTCCATTCAGCATGTCTCCGAGGTAGCAAAATGTTTTCACACCTTCCAGCTTCACGCCGTCTCCAAAATCCAACTCAACATTTCCTCCATCTGCAGCTCCCTCTTTGCACAACTTACATTTGAATATAGCTGCCACACTGGTTAATGACCCTCTCAGACCACTACATTTTTGATGAACCCACTCCACGCACATTGTACATTGAATGGAGTTCACTCTGACACCCTTCCTGCACACAGCACATGGCCACTTCCCAGTTCTTTCCACCTCACCACATGCTTTACCACTTGCCATCACCTTCGTCCTTCCGATATTCATTCACCTTCAGACCTTTTGTCTCCATACATTCCTTCCACTTGTTCATCTTTTCCTTCAGTCCATCCATACTTTCCGCAATTGTTACGGATTCGGCCCTAATGATTGTTGTTATGATTATTGTTGTTGGTTCGAAGTATTCTGGTAATAGTGGTTGAAGGGAAAGGGTTATTATAGTTAAAAGATTTAAAAGCGCTCCTGGTAAAATGTGGCCGGAAATCCGGATCGTGACCGGAAGAGGTGGAGCGAGGAAGAAGAGGCGGTAGGAGATCGTGAAGAGACGTGGTTGTTTTAGCTCCTGACCGAGCAGTCGACGTACAGTGTGAGTGAACTTTGCATCCTTGAAGGGAAGTTCGGGTGATAAGAGATATCGCCGGAGTGCGTGGAGCCTGTGTCGTTGGGGTATCCTCATTGAGGTTCCGGAGGATCCTGGCCTCAAAGCCCGGGTTCGAGTGAAAGCCGTCCGCCATCTTCGCCACACGAGCAACCTGCAGTGAACCGGGTTTGGTCGTGTCGGCTGGGCATTATTCCCCGGTGGTTTTCCGGGGACGGCTGTGCCAGAAAGGGCACTTGAGAGTCATACGGAGGCTCGTGGATTGAACCGCAAACGTGTACGTCGGAGCGCATCTTTGTGAGGTTCCTTTCCATCGCTGTATTGCTGGGTGCTGAACAACGTGACCTCGGGGTCGTCTCGATCGCCTACGCCTCAATTGACTTTGATCGGGCCTCGACTCCCCGATCGCGGGAGCGCACAGAGACATTGGGACTTCGCCTTGGAGGGGTGCAGAGGCATTGGGGAGGTGCCGTGAGTTTGGGGTTAAGGGGCTTGATAAGGTTACCACCGTAAGATTTGATAGTAGGGGTGATTTCCCCCATTGTTGTATGGCTTTTTGTGTGATTTCTAATATATTATTGTTTGTTGATAACCTGGTGTGGTTGCATTATTGATTTGGCTGTTTCATTTGCTGGTTCCATTGAGGGTTTCATTATTTGCTTGATTTCAACCAAGGATAATACATCTTTCTGCCGGGGACCCTCTCGGGGTTTGGAGGTCTACCGAGACCAGAGGTAAGGGGAGGACCCCGTAACAGAAATTGGGGGCTCGTCCAATTGATATTTGTGGGCTCGCAATTGGGTCTGCGTCAGGGATATAAAAATTCCTGAATTTAGTCCGGGAAAGAATTCCCTAACATTCCCAGAATTCCCAAATTTGGAACATTTCCAAAAACAAAAAAAAAAAAATTTTGTTTGTTAATAATTTCTTGTGTGAAGGTTAACAGGTGTTACCAGTAGTTACTATGGAGTTTGACGCAGATAAGTTTACAGTGACCGCGAGTGAAGCACAGTTCAGAGCGTTAGTAAAATCGGACCTCTGGAAATTGGCCAAACATTTTAGCTTGGAGGTCTGAACTAATAAGAAGAAGGCAGAGTTACAGACAGTGGTGATACAATCTATGGTGGGATTAGAAGCATGGGAAGAGGTAGTCTGGGATTGGTTACCAGAAGAGCAAGAAAATGTGGAGCTACAGAAACTGGAGATGCAATTACAGAGCCAGGAAAGGGAAAAAGCACAGGAACGAGAACTCCAGGAAAGGTTAGAAGACAAAAAAGCAGAGGAAAGGAGAGCTGCAAGAGAACTCGAAGCAGAGGAGAGAAGAGCCGAAAGGGAGTTAAAGGACCGTGAATTGGTGCGTCAGCAGGAAACTAAAGTCAAGGAGCTGGAGTTAATGAGAGAACGGGGAGAGGTACATTCCCTGCTGACTGGTTCGACACCTAGTCAGAACACCTGGGATGTTGGCAGACATGTGAGGCTGGTTCCACCCTTCAATGAAAAGGAGGTAGCCAAGTTTTTCCACACTTTGAGAAAGTGGCTTGACAGTTAAACTGGCTTGAGGAGTACTGGTCCATACGAGTGCAAAGTGTTCTGGTGGGTAAAGCTCAAGAGATTTATGCGGCTTTACCGATTGACCAATGTGCAGATTACGAGGTATTGAAGAAACACATTCTCAAAGCCTATGAATTGGTCCCGGAAGCTTACCGGCAAAAATTCCGGATTGCCAGGAGGATGGAGAGTGAGACCCATGTGGAATTTGCCCGAGTGAAGGAAACCATGTTTGACTAGCCGAAACCCGTGGAACATCCACGGAAGGGAGGATGTGGTGTATGGATAGAGTGTACCATTATGGGTGGCATAGGGGATTTGCTTGTCCGAGTAAGAGTTAGGAAGAAAGATGATAATGAAGAGTGCGTACATGAACAACGATCGCCGACACCGGCACAAATGCATGCTCTGGATTGTCCACTCAGTGGACGGCTTGCTTTCGCCTTCGCCTGTCCAATCAGCGGACGGCTTGCTTCGCCTTCGCCGAGCAGATGCCAATACGATGGCGTCGTAAGATGGCGTCGTATCGGCAGTTAATCGGATGCTTTTGGGCCCCAACGTCGGCTAATTCAGATTTTTCGAGTATGGCTGTACGTGATAAACAAAGAGCGCGGTTCGTAGATCGTAAATCCATTAGTGCCGTGGGCATCGGGTCACTGGGTGCGGCGTAAAAGGGATAACAAAGTCGAGTCCTTACGCTATTATTATATAGATAGGTGGTGTGATTCAAAAGGATCTGGGAAAGACTTCGAACTATTGCGACAATTGATCCTGGTGGAGGAATTCCAACAGTGTGTCCACGAGGACATTAAAGTTCATCTGGAAGAGAGGAAAGTACCAAAGCTGTATGAGGCAGCCACCATGGCAGATGACTTTGCCTTAACACACAGGATGGGGTTCCACAAACCGAACTTCTCGCCCAGACCGAGCCAGGGGAGCTATGGTACATCAGGGGCGGAGAATGAAAATCCATTGGGGCGGCCTCGGGATGAAAATGAGGTCCACTTTGACTCCACGACTTCTAGAAATCAGAAGACTGCGGTTCCAAGACAGACCTATCATCCGGGGGACTCGAGGCAGACCGCCGCCCCCTGCCTTAGCAGACCATGAGGTTCTCCTCCGGGCCTACTTGCACTTTTTGCCATAAACCTGGACACTGGATGTCCAACTGTTATGGTCTGGGACAGGAAAATCAGGAGCGGAGTTCGACTAGTACGACTCCAAATGCGATGGCCATTGTGAGAAATCGCCCTCAAAAGGGTTACCAACCATTTATTTCCGAGGGGTTTGTGTCACTGGATGGAGTCTCGACTAACCGGAGACCGGTTAGGATATTGAGGGACACAGGAGCACATCAATCTTTAATGCTTGAAGGCATCTTGCCATGGTTCGAGGAGACGGCAACTGGGGATAGTGTTCGTTTACAGGGGATTGGTGGCTGTGTTAGTGCTCCACTTCATGTCATCCATTTGGAGTCCGATTTGGTGTCAGGACCGGTCACTATCGGTGTACAAGCCACGCTTCCTGTAGAGGGAGTATCAGTTGTTATCGGGAATGATTTGGCCGGTGGTCAAGTTTATGGTAACCCGATGGTTGTTAAAAAGCCCAGTAGGGAAAATAATACGACACCAGTTAGGGATGGCGACAAGTTTAGCAAGTTATTTGTAGGTGGACTGAACTTCAAAACAAAGGAAGATGTTTTGGAGTCTGCCTTCAGCAACTATGGACCGCTTTTGGAAGTGCTGCTGATAAGACAGGGAGACACGGAAGTCAAGAGGGTTTGGGTTTGTCACGTTTGAAAACTCAAAGGACGCCAGAGAGGCAGAAAAGTATCTGAATAGCAAGGAGTTGGAGGGTCAGACCATCACAGTAGGGAAGGCATTTCCTCAGGGTCGAGGGGGCTACAGAGGAGGACCACGGAGTAGTAGTGGTGGTGGCTGCAAGCGATATTATTATGGAGGCTTCCAGAGTTATGACACCTCCCGAAGGAAGGATTATCAGAGCAGTGGCCGAGAAGGAGACTGCCATTCAGGTGACTACTGTGACAAGTGGTCCCACCGTAATTATTAGGAGTCCGTAAAAGTTTAAGCACTGAATGCTGCGGAGCCGCCGAGCCAAGATTCCGACATGGACTAACCTTGAACGCCATGTTCCTAAAGGCGTCCAGGTAGTGAACTTCCCTGCATGGACTAACCGTGAACTCCACGTTCCTAAAGGCATTCATGTAGTGAACTTTCCTCCCCGGACTAACCGTGAACTCCACGTTCCTAAAGGCGTCCATGTAGTGAATATTTCCAGGCCTCACCACCCAACCACCATGGAACCTGGCTTTCAGCTCGGCCTCCCGGGGAAAGTGCTATAGATTTGCTGGCCTTTGCGTTTTTGATCACAACCCCTTAACCTTCATTCAAGAGAAACTAGAAGTAAAAATCAGAGGGGCAGGGACAATGTCGTTGTTGACGCTTGGTCCAGGGGGAATTAACTTTGGAAAGCTCTGGGGGTTGTGTAAAATTTTGTTGCTTTATTTTTGGGGAAGGTTGAATATTGTTGCCCACGGGGATTGCTGATTTGGGTTGTGAATTTACTTTTGCTGCTTTTAAAGAGGGCATGCAAAGAAAGTTTTCGCTGTGTTCAAACTTTCTTTCTTGAGGGGGGGAAGTGTTACGGACTCGGCCCTAATGACTGTTGTTATGATTATTGTTGTTGGTTCGAGGTATTCTGGTGATTGTGGTTGAAGGGAAAGGGTTATTATAGTTAAAAGATTTAAAAGCGCTCCTGGTAAAATGTGGCCGGAAATCCGGATGGTGACCGGAAGAGGTGGAGCGAGGAAGAAGAGGCGGTAGGAGATCGTGAAGAGATGTGGTTGTTTTAGCTCCTGACCGAGCAGTCGATGTACAGTGCGAGTGAACTTTGCATCCTTGAAGGGAAGTTCGGGCGACAAGAGATATCGCCGGAGTGCGTGGAGCCTGTCGTTGGGGTATCCTCATTGATGTTCCGGAGGATCCTGGCCTCAAAGCCCGGGTTCGAGTGAAAGCCGTCCGCCATCTTCGCCATGCGAGCAACCTGCAGTGAACCGGGTTTGGTCGTGTCGGCTGGGCATTATTCCCCGGTGGTTTGCCGGGAACGGCTGTGCCAGAAAGGGCACTTGAGAATCATACGGAGGCTCGCGGATTGAACCGCAAACGTGTACGTCGGAGCGCGTCTTTGTGAGGTTCCTTTCCACCACTGTATTTCTGGGTGCTGAACAACGTGACCTCGGGGTCGTCTTGATCGCCTACGCCTCAATTGACTTTGATCGGGCCTTGATTCCCCGATCGCGGGAGCGCACAAAGACATTGGGACTTCGCTTTGGAGGGGTGCAGAGACATCGGGGAGGTGCCGTGAGTTTGGGGTTAAGGGGCTTGATAAGGTTACCACCGTAAGATTTGATAGTAGGGGTGAATGCCCCCATTGTTGTATGGCTTTTTGTGTGATTTCTAATATATTATTGTTTATTCATAACCTGGTGAGGTTGCATTATTGATTTGGCTGTTTCATTTGCTGGTTCCATTGAGGGTTTCCTTATTTGCTTGATTTCAACCAAGGATAACACATCTTTCTGCCAGGGACCCTCTCGGGGTTCGGAGGTCTACCGAGACCAGAGGTTAGGGGAGGACCCCGTAACACAATCAACACGAGATCATCTGCATACAACATCTCCCACGGTCAACCCTCCTTTACGTTCTGAGCCAGCACGTCCATCCCAGCTACAAATAGTAGTGGACTTAGTACCGACTCCCTGATGCACTCCCACCTTCACCTCAAACTCACCACTGTTCCCATCCTTCGACCTTACAGCTGTCCATGCTCTTTTGTACATTGCCATCACTACTCTGATCAACCATTCCTCCACTTCTAACTTCCTCAATGCCCATGTCAATACTTCGCGTGGAACCCTATCGAATGCTTTCTCCAGATCAACAAACCCAAGAAACAACTTCTTCCTCTTCTCCATGTACTTGTCCTGCAACTGCCTCACAATAAAGAGCGCATCTGTCATTCCTCTTCCTGGCATAAATCCAAACTGCATTACGTCGATCTTCACCTTCTTCCTTATCCTCCTCTCCAACACCCTTTCCAATACCTTCATCCCATGCTCCAATAACGTTATCGCTTGGTATGAGCCACACTCCAGAGGGTCACCTTTCCCCTTGTATAGAGGGACGAGGGTACTCAGTTCCCAAACCACTGGAATGCAGCCTTCTTTCACCACCAGATTACAGGTCTCTGTCATTCTCTTCACACCCCAACTTCCTGCTGCCTTCAACATATCTCCCACAACTCCCGTCGGCCCTCCCGCTTTTCTACTCTTCATTGCTTTTATCGCTTCCTCAACTTCCTTCTCAGTTATCTTCTCTGCTAGTCCTAAAACTGGGTTACTCTCTATGTTGCCATCCCATTCATTCTCTGTATTCAACAGCATTTCCATATATCTTTTCCATCTTCCTTTAATTCCACCTGGGTCCACAACGATTTGTCCCACTTCATCCTTCAAGCAACTCACCCTCATCACATCACACCTCTCTTTCGCTATCTGCTTTGCAATCCTGAATACCGCTCTCTGACCCTCTTCCGAATCCAAGCGTTCTCTGAACATTTTCCTACATGCCTCCTGCGCCTTTGCTCCCTCTTTCTTTGCAGCCTTCTTGGCTGCCTTATAACTTTCATGCTCTGATTGTTCTGCTCCCGTACCCTTCGCCTTCTGCCACTCCTTGAACTTCTTCCTCTTCTCATCAATCCTCTTTCCAACTTCATCATCCCACCACCATGTTTCCGAGTCCCTCGGTGGTCCTTTTGTCCATCCACATACCTCACCAACGGCTCCCAACAGACTATCTTTCATTGACATCCAACCATGTTCAAGCTCAACCACATCATCCTCTACCCGACTCAGCCTCTCTTTTAATGCCTCCCTTACTGTCACCTCTTTCAACCTCCACACCTTCATTCTTGGTTGGTACTTCACCCGCTGAGCTCTCCTCGCACCTTTCACCCTTATGTCGCAGACAACCAAGTGGTGCTGTGAAACAGCCTCCTCCCCCGGAATCACCTTTGTGTCCCGGAGGTGCCCCCTATCTCGCCTATGCACCATCGGGTAGTCAAAGGTTGTCGTCGACCCACCTGACGTGCATGTAACAAGTTTATTATCCCCTTTCTGGAACTGAGTATTACAAATCAACAAATCAGCTCCATCAGCAAACTCCAAAATCCTTTCACCTTCTCCATTTCTCACACCATATCCGTAACCCCCATGAACTCCCTCAAAACCGTCCATACTGCTTCCCACATGTCCATTTCGGTCTCCTGCTACCACAACAACTTCCTCATCTTTCACGTTTTCCATCAACTTCTCTATCGCACACCAGAACTTGTCCTTCTCTTCATCGCTCCGACCAACCTGCGGAGCATATCCCGAGATGACATTCACCAAGAGCTTTCCAATCATCATTTTCACCATCATCAACCTTTCACTCAATCTAGTCACACTCACCACAGTCTACAAACTCCTCAGAAAACAGGACACCAACACCATTCACGCCCTCCAGGCACCCTTGCCACACAAACTTGTATTTCTGTCCCTGCCTACCCTTCACCATTCTCACACCACTTCCCTTCCATCTCGTCTCTTGCACACAACATATGTCCACTCTTCTTCTGATCAATACTTCCACCACTTCTCCTGATCTCCCTGTCATTGTCCCTACATTCCATGTCCCAAACCCCAGAAACCGATCTCCACTTCGGGCTATACCCTGCCCATATGTCGTTGTAATTGTCATGGTTCTCTTTTTGAGGCAATGTTTTTCTGGCCGGATGCCCTTCCTGACGCCAACCCTCTTTGTCGCCTCTTACGACACGCAGGGATACAGTGTACCTATTCCAAACCAGGGTACACACTGGGATAAAGCTTTGAATAAAACCAAACGGGTTTAATCCCGAACAAATAAACGGAGAATGAAATCAATAATAACTATATGCAATAAAGTAAAATAATCCGATAAAAACTAAGGCGTCAAGTCACAAGCACAGACGGGGCGAGGGACACAAAATGGCGACTTATATCTGCTCTTTCAGATGACACAAGCTTCCCAAGAGAAACCAGCACCCAAAGCATTTTGAACAAAACCGCAATGCTGGTGTCCATGTTGCATTCAGTGCCGTAAGCTTGCTTTGATAGAGCTGATATTTTTGGTGATGCATTCTTGTGAGCTGACGGAACCAGGAGCCCTCTGCCCCCGTCTGTCTGGGCCCTTCGGGTTGAAGGCACGGCCGCATTTTCTTTTCCTTGGCACGTCGGCGTTGGTGAACGAGATCGTGAGGACGAGCACGGCCGGAGCGACTGAGCGGGTGCGGCGCGGGATGGATGGCAAGGATGGCAAGGCGGGATCCTTTGGCAAGGATGGATGGAAATACAAATTGTTTATATCGTGCAGGAATTACGTTCTTTGTAAATACAACCTTTTTATGATATTGCAATAACTTGTTCTTTGTAAATATAACCTTTTTATGATATTGCAATAACTTGTTCTTTGTAAATATAACCTTTTTATGATATTGCAATAACTTGTTCTTTGTAAATACAACCTTTTTATGATATTGCAATAACTTGTTCTTTGTAAATACAACCTTTTTATGATATTGCAATAACTTGTTCTTTGTAAATATAACCTTTTTATGATATTGCAATAACTTGTTCTTTGTAAATACAACCTTTTTATGATATTGCAAGAACTTGTTCTTTGTAAATATAACCTTTTTATGATATTGCAATAACTTGTTCTTTGTAAATACAACCTTTTTATGATATTGCAAGAACTTGTTCTTTGCAAATTATGCATTTTTGTGATATTGCTGGAACTGCACATTATTTGCAAATAATGCAAATTGATATTGTACAGTCGAGTGTTGGACATGAAGAGCACAAACACCCTTTTCACAGAGAAAACAATTCATGTATTCGTCAAAGTGGAAGAGTCAAAGAGCAAATGGTAAAACCGAGTTTCCCACCAAAAGATAACCTCTGTACCACCACCATATCGACACGAACGCTCGTAGTTTCGTTTATTTTGATTTGCGTTCAACCGCTTTTGTCATGTCTGGACGAGACTTCATGCCAAATTGATATTGTACACGGAACACTTGGGGTCTCAACTTATTGGATGAATAAAGCACAAGATCAACCATCCTCCATTAAAAAATACGTAAAGCAGAATTCAGGTCGCCTGAAGCTCCTTCATGAACGAGTTGGTGGCTCTGAAAAGAGCCGTTTTGTTGTTGCAGCTGTTGATGAACACCACCACCAAAATGTTTAACCACCGAAACCGTAGAGGGTGCGGCCCTGGCGCTTCAAAGCGTACACCACATCCATGGCAGTAACGGTCTTGCGCTTGGCGTGCTCCGTGTAGGTAACAGCATCGCGGATAACATTTTCCAGGAACACCTTGAGAACTCCACGGGTTTCCTCGTAGATGAGACCCGAGATGCGCTTTACCCCACCACGACGAGCAAGGCGACGAATAGCAGGCTTTGTGATTCCCTGGATGTTATCACGCAGGACCTTGCGATGACGTTTCGCACCTCCTTTACCGAGACCCTTTCCACCTTTACCACGTCCAGACATGACGCTCGCGGTTGAACTCAAATCACAATAAACGAAATGACGAGCGTTCGTCTCTACATGATGGTGGTACAGAGGTTTTTTATTGGTGGGGAACGCGATATTACCATTTGCTCTTTGACTCTTCCACTTTGACCACGACATGAATTATTTTTCTGGGTCTGTGCTCTTCGTGCCTTTTCCCCCTTCACCTCTCTTTCCGCGCATGCGCACGTCGTCCTTTCGCATTGACAATCTGCAACTGCACTCGCTTTTACTACCCCTTCCCTTTCACTGAAGTAAACACGGAATCCTGTCAAATGAGGTTTAAGTTTTGCAGTAATTGACGACGATTTAATTCTGAACGCAACTTGAACTGCAGAACTTTGGCACTCATCCATACTACTTCCAACTCATCCATACCTTATTCCACTCATCCCTCCTTCCGCTCATTCATCCCTCCTTCCACTCATCCATCCTTCCACTCATCTATCCTTCCGCTCATCCATCCCTCCTTCCACTCATCCATCCCTCCTTCCACTCATCATCCATCCTTCCTTCACTCCTCCATCCCTCGTTCCACTCATACATCCCTCCTTCTACTCATCCATCCCTCCTTCCACTCATCCATCCTTCCTTCCACTCATCCATCCCTCCTTCCACTCAACCATCCTTGCTTCCACTCATCCATCCCAAGTTCCACTCATTCGCAACTGACTAAACAATGTAAGAAACTCGGGAACATAAAAATACACTCGTCCCTTTTCGCAGTGAGTTGCATGCACGCTTGAACGCACGCGCACGTGCACTTGACCTTGGGTAACAACATGGCGCCTATTGTTTAGTTGGCCAAACTCTATCTTCAGCTCTGCTTCTCCCCCCCCTCCCCCACCCCCATTCCCACGCCTCCTCCCCCCAAGCCCTCTCCCTCCCACACATCTCCCTGCTCTCAAATGTTGTGTTTGTGTGCTTCCCCTTCTCTCCCCATCTTGTCTTCCGCTCCCTCTTTTTATATATTTTGTTTGTCTGTTTGATTTGTTTGTGAAATAAATGTTAGCTCTTTCACGAGCCTCGATTCTTTATACATACAAAACAAAAAACAAAAAAAAAAAACAGCAAATTTGCCTTCTGATTCAAATTCAAAAATGTAACATTCAATTTAAATAACTTGTTTGTCGATAATAAAGCAATTGCTCAACGTCACTGTTTAGCTCTGCGTGTGCAACTTAACTACTAAAGCCTGAAACTAAGGTACTTAAAAAGAAAACTGAGAAGCTTTTCTGTCTTTTAAAATGGATTCAAAGTTCAAAGTTCAAAAGATTCTGTCTTCTGAAGGGTATCACATGCAAATATATGGATCACACAGAGTTTGGAGGCGGAGTACACAACCTGATGTTCATCCATTGGATGGATAAAAGGTGGGCGTGTATGATTCCTGATCCGACTTCACCTTGAAAAGACCTCAATTCGCACCATGACATTCAGTCATAGGAAGATTACTTTGAAATCTGTTACTCTCCACAAATCATGTCGGGGCGTGGTAAAGGCGGTGGGAAGACTCGTGTTAAGGCTAAGACTCGTTCTTCCCGTGCTGGACTGCAGTTTCCCGTGGGCCGTGTCCACAGACATCTTCGCAAAGGCAACTACGCCAAGCGCGTCGGTGCCGGCGCTCCCGTCTATCTGGCGGCTGTGCTCGAGTACTTGTCTGCAGAGATCCTGGAGCTCGCCGGTAACGCTGCACGAGATAACAAGAAATCGCGCATCATCCCGCGTCATTTGCAGCTCGCCATCCGCAACGATGAGGAGCTGAACAAACTGCTGGGCGGGGTGACGATCGCGCAAGGTGGTGTACTGCCGAACATCCAGGGCGTGCTGCTCCCCAAGAAAAGCCAGGGCAAGTAAACGGCTCCGCTTCACACGAGTTCACAGCTCTCCCACAACGGCTCTTTTCAGAGCCACTCAAACCTTTCCGAAAGCTGCATCAGCGATACATGATCCGTGTTTTACACAAAACTCTGCTGTGTGTTTAAAGACTTTAAACGGTACTTTCTTGTTTCCTTCATACCAATTTTCTACAATGCGACAATCGAGGGTTCAACGAGGTTAAACTTGGTTCGAGGACAAAAGAGGTATTTTTACTTTTAATCAAATCCAAACTGGCATCAAAATATCGTACGATGACTTGATGCTTTTGAAGCTTATTTCTAACTTCGGTGATGTGAGCGCGCGTTGTTATTTGCCAAAGTTCTGCAGTTCAAGTTGTGTTCAGAATTAAATCGTCAATTACTGCAAAACTTCAACCTCATTTCACAGGATTCCGTGTTTACTTGAGTGAAAGCGAAGGGACAGTGAAAGCCAGTGCAGTTGCAGCTTGTGAAAACGAAAGAACGACGTGCGCATGCGCGGAAAGAGGTGAAAGGGGGAAAGGCACGAAGAGCTTGGGCGGACGTGGTATAAATCACCAAGGAAACCGCAGAGAAAATAATGAAATGTTGGAGGAATCGTTGAAGGGTCAAAGAGCAAATGGTAATATCGAGTTCCTACTAACAGAAAACCTCTATCATCACCACATAAACACAAGAATGCTCGTCGTTTCGTTTATTCAGGTTTCGATTCAACTGCTATCGTCATGTCTGGACGTGATAAAGGTGGAAAGGGTCTCGGTAAAGGAGGTGCTAAACGTCATCGCAAGGTCGGCGACTGCGTGATAACATCCAGGGAAGCACAAAACCTGCTATTCGTCGCCTTGCTCGTCGTGGTGGGGTAAAGCGCATCTCGGGTCTCATCTACGAGGAAACCCGTGGAGTTCTCAAGGTGTTCCTGGAAAATGTGATCCGCGATGCTGTTAGAGTGTTACCTACACGGAGCACGCCAAGTGAAAGACCGTTACTGCCATGGATGTGGTGTACGCTTTGAAGCGCCAGGGCCGTACCCTCTACGGTTTCGGTGGTTAAACATTTTGGGGGTGGTGTTCATCAACAACTACAACAACAAAACGGCTCTTTTCAGAGGCACCAACTCGTTCATGAAAGAGCTTCACGGGACTTGAACTTTGTATCATGTATTATTTGGCATCAGAAATGCAATGTTTATGGCAGAGTTTATATTATTATCTAGGGATTCAGATGAACGGGTCAAATAATATATGTTCCGATTAAAATAAAAAATGTGTATTTTAACATGAACCACCTTGCAAGTGACATCGCACATGATCCCCAACAATCGTCACTTGACAATTCTGTGGGGGTTCATTGAAACATTGTGAAACCCCATTCCCTGAAGACAGCCAACCTCCGCCGTCTTGTTTCACGTTTCCGTCAACGTCTTTAAAAAAAGGTAATCACAAAACGTATTTCCTTCTGACCCATGTACACATTATATACACACACAAAATGCAGTGAGAGGTGGCGACTTCGGTGAAAGGTCGATTAAACTTTCAAGAAAGGTGTTGTGGCTCTGAAAAGAGCCGTTGGGTGGTGTGGTGCGGAAGCTGTGCACAAGACCTTGGACGAGCGGGTTAAGCTCGCTCCCCGCGGATACGTCGTGCCAGCTGGATGTCCTTGGGCATGATGGTGACACGTTTGGCGTGAATCGCGCACAAATTAGTGTCCTCAAACAGCCCAACGAGGTAGGCCTCGCTCGCCTCCTGCAGCGCCATCACTGCGGAGCTCTGGAATCGCAAATCGGTCTTGAAATCCTGTGCGATTTCACGGACGAGGCGCTGAAACGGCAGCTTGCGAATGAGCAGCTCCGTGGACTTTTGGTAGCGCCGGATCTCGCGCAGCGCCACAGTTCCTGGACGGTAACGATGCGGCTTTTTCACGCCACCGGTGGCTGGAGCACTTTTCCGTGCCGCCTTTGTCGCCAACTGCTTTCGGGGAGCTTTTCCACCAGTCGATTTCCGGGCGGTTTGCTTCGTTCGAGCCATCGTCACCGACAAAGATCAATACAAAACAAAACACCAGCAAATGAAATTATATGAGAAACGCGCGCCCCGATTTTGTTTGCGTCGCGAGACAGTTCAGCCGTTTGCCATTGGCTGCCACTCTTTTCACGTTTTCTATTGGCTGCTCCAAAGCCTTTTCCATTCGCTGAAGAATTAAGCCCCGCCTCACTCTCTGTCCGAGAGTGGAAACTTCACTCTCCCCTCTCCATTGGCTGAAATCCGAGCCCGATGTGATCTGCTCGGCGAAAGAAAGCTCCGTCCGCCCTCCTTTGCTCTTTTTTCCCACCAATATCTATCCTGAGCTCCTTTGGGCCTGTTCTGCATCTTTGAACGTGAAGAAGCAAAAAGCATATCCTTGCCGAACAATTGCGAGTGTTTGTGTCGTAATACTAAAAAGTTCACAATCTACTCACTATTCGATTTCAAAATTTGGGAATTTGTCGAGGTGGTGTCGCCGGAAATAAAGTTTTAAATTCAGGAACTACAGTCTTTGTAAATAATTTGTTTTTGTGATATTACACGGTCTGCACGTTGTTTGTAAAAATGAGTTTTGATTTTGATAAAAATGAATTTAAAAAAAATACACAGCAAAGGGTTTTCTGTAAAACAAAGATCACGTATCGCTGATGCTGCTTTCGGAAAGGTTTGAGTGGCTCTGAAAAGAGCCGTTGTGGGAGAGCTGAAGAACTCTTGTGTGGTGGAGCCGTTTACTTTCCCTTGATTTTATTTGGCAGCAGGACGGCTTGGATGTTCGGCAGTACACCACCTTGTGCGATCGCCCCCCCCCCCCCCTCGTCACCCCGCCCAGCAGTTTGTTCAACTCCTCATCGTTGCGGATGGCGAGCTGTAAATGACGCGGTATGATGCGCGTTTTCTTATTATCTCGTGCAGCGTTACCGGCGAGCTCCAGGATCTCTGCAGACAAGTACTCGTGCACAGCCGTCAGATAGACGGGAGCGCCGGCACCGATGCGCTTGGCATAGTTGCCTTTGCGAAGATGTCTGTGGACACGACCCAAGGGAAACTGCAGCCCAGCACGGGAAGAACGAGACTTGGCCTTTGCTCGAGTCTTGGCCACCGCCCTTACCACGTCCCGCCATGATGTTTGGACACTGGAGTAAATATTGTTATGAATTTTGGGGTAGTATATATAGATTCAGGTAGATCTGCATAGGTGGGTGTTCCGACTGTCGTGATGGGGAACCCCACATGTAATAAGTTTGTTTCGGTGGTTTGTTTGCGTAAGTGTATCTTTGTGGTCATACGAGGATGGCTTTGTGATAAATAGAGTAGGGATTATGTTAATTCTCCTCTGCATGAGACCTGTGATCTATCCATTGTCGCATATGGCACTACACCATGGACATGAGTTAGGCCCATTAGCACGCACACTACTTAAATCTACCCCCAGACATAACAATATGTCCAATCTTCATAAATATTGGGGTTTGTTTCTTTCCAAGAAAGTTTGCGAATGCAGTTCTTGGGTGAGAAACATAAGCAACCACACACCACTCCTTGCCGAGACTCACATACACAACACTCCGCACAGATGCACACAATCACCCATTCATGCTCAAGGTAACAAAGTCCTGCCCTCCACCCCACTATCTCCAATACTTCCAGGTGCAATTTAAACTTATCTACTCTTTCTGCTGCCACTTCCTTTCCAAGGGAGGCCATGATGAATACAGTCTTTAAAAACGCAGAGTTTAATGGTGAGGGGGAGAAACAGAGAGACAGAGAGAGAGACAGAGAGAGAGACAGAGAGAGAGACAGAGAGAGACAGAGAGAGACAGAGACCGACTTTGACTTTGACTTTTAAGTCCTTTTATTATAAAACTACAAAAACTAGAGCTTCCAGGGAAGCAGAACTCAACTGAACTGACTGGACAACTTTAAAGTAGGTCAGTTGTCTGTACTAAATTTGACTTAAATGAAAAGCCAACAACCTTGTGTAATAATTTTCAGGTCCTTGTATCCTTATACTCTTGACGTCGTTTCGGAGCTGAAAACAATATGGCGGCCTATGGCGGCCAATTTGCGACGGATCGGGTTGGAATGCAATAGCAACCTACCTCATGTGGTAAGGGTCAAACATTCTAAGTTTGACCAAAATCTGTTAATATTTGTGGACGCTAGAGTGTTAACGTCGTTTTCATGACCAAAAACAAAATGGTCGCCTAAGTCCGCCATTTTTCAAGGGGTCGGGCTGAATTGTAATACCAACCTGGTCCTTGCGGTAAGGATGCTGCATGTCAAGTTTGATCAGAATCGGTTGATATTTGTGGACGCTGGAGTGTTAACGTCGAAAAGTTGACAGACGACAGACGCCGGCCGCCGGAGGGTTCAGTATGTGATGAACTCAACTGGACGGTAGTTCCACAAACTCAACTGGATGGTATGTGATGAACTCAACTGGAAGCGTCAACAAGAATAAACCAAAAAACAGTTTTCAAGGGAATACAACCAAAGTCATAGAAAATCAAATAAAAGGAGAAACAATCAATGTAATGTACTGCATTCCAAAACAAGAGATTGCAAGGACAAGGAAACATCTACATGTAAATCTCTAATACATTTTCATTTACCCCGCATATTTTTCCCACACACCATGTCTCAACAAAATCCTTAATGTTTGCATTTCTACTATAATACTTAAATTTCAGTTTTAACCGAGTTGTGACCAGGGATTGGAAGTGCAGGATCACATTACATTGCTCGGGTGGCTTGCCCTTAATTTTCGCTTTACGCGACAAATAGATGGCCAGTTTAGCCTCTGACAATAAATAATTTAGAAACATTAACAATTTTTCCTTTGCTGAAGTGACCCCAAGGCCAAAAATAAGCAACCGGAGAGAAAAAGGAACATTAACTTGACCAAACACATTTTTCAGTGAAAGAAAAAGAGGACACAATCGTATGCAATCAACATACCCATGAAACAAATTTTCAATGTTATTACAAAAGCGTCAGATCACCGATACCATGGCATCCAAACGGTTTACAAAAGTGTTTGTTGGCAATACCCCGTGAGCCAGTCTACATTGTAAATCACCCGACCTTTTTGATATGGGTGCACCATACATTGATTTCCATTCAGGTTCAAAGGGGGGCCATTAGGTAAAAGAGCTTTCCATCGCATAACTCCTGCTGCAGAGGTGTTTACATTAATCAAAGAAAGACAGAACTGGTAAATAGACTTACTCTCAAGACTACTAAATAAACTAGAGCTTCCAGGGAAGCAGAACTCAACTGAACTGACTGGACAACTTTAAAGTAGGTCAGTGGTCTGTACTAGATTTGACTTAAGATAGCAACCTACCTTGTGTGGTAAGAGTCTCACACACCAAGTTTGATCAAAATCCATAAATATTTGTGGACGTTAAAGTCTTAACGTCATTTCGGAGCTGAAAACAATATGGCGGCCTATGGCAGCCATTTTGTGACGGATCGGGTTGGAATGCCATAGCAACCTACTTTGTGTGGTAAGGGTTAAACATTCTAAGTTTGATCAAAATCTGTTAATAGTTGTGGACGCTAGAGTGTTAACGTCGTTTCCATGACCAAAAACAAAATGGTCGCCTAAGTCCGCCATTTTTCAATGGATCGGGCTGAAATGTAATACCAACCTGGTCCTTGGGGTAAGGATGTTGCATGTCAAGTTTGATCAGAATCGGTTGATATTTGTGGACGCAGGAGTGTTAACGTCGAAAAGTTAACGGACGACAGACGACAGACGACGACGACGAGGACAGACGACGGACGCCGGAGGGTTCAGTATGTGATGAACTCAACTGGACGGTAGTCCAATTGAGTTAACAAGAGCCAGTACTGACTGGGGACAAAGTAGAACCGGTGAAAGCAACAAGTAAGTTGCTTATTTAAGTACTGCCGAACAGGAAGCGAAGGATTATGGGATGCCCATTTAACCCCAGTACTCCACTGCAACCCAAGTCTAAAGGATGTACGAATGACTTCGACAAGTACCTGACCTGCAGCTCTCATTGATCTGGTACCAGAAATCTCAGCAACTTCCTTGGCAGATCTCCAACCACAATTTGCTGAGTCACGAAGATGCCAGACATTTCTGATGCCACCTGAAATGAAGTTTTGGGCAAAACAACGGCTCTTGGGAAACTGGGGAAAGAGTGGTTTGAGGAATAGAGGTTATCCCGCAAACATTTTAACCTCATTGGACTCCTTTTGGTGGCTTACCACTACGGCTTGCCAAGCATTCAACAAGCTCTGGTAGAACAGAGGAAGGTGGGACACATCAACTTTTTGGGATTCGATCAAAAAAGTCTCAAGGCCATA